>NC_088781.1:39724356-40349356 GCF_958450345.1 Calliphora vicina | reverse complement strand
TATAATGATTACATTGAAATAGCTGAAGGCCATGATCTTAAAATACATGAATATAAGTGATGTTATTAACCACGTAAGTGTTGCAAAATATTTAATAAATCGAATAATAAACACAAATATTGCAAACTAACGTTTTGTTGCAAGAAAAGCGTGAAGTTCGTCTTATACATGATTTTGAACATCGTAGAACATCTTTGTCTAACATGGTAATAAACTTTTTGCGTATTTGTAAATGCGTCAATCATGCACTGCCTGCTTCAAATTACCCACGTTCACTGACAATGATATGAAACTTTGGACAGATTCCCTTTATTGTTTAATTCCCCAAGACCACTTTATTAAGCAAAGATTCGGCAACGTTGATAGAGCTTGATGTGTAATACAATTTGTTATAAATAATTTAGAAATAGTGATTAATTAATTTACTAAAGAATTAGTTACTCAATTTAAAACCCGAATTAATGAACGACATAAAAAAGTTCTTAATACGTTTATATTGTACTTGAATTCAGAATCATATCCATCTAGCTCAAATTTTTTAAAGCATAGCTCCAAAACGGAAACTAAAGGGTTTGCTAGTCAATTGTTTAGTAGATTGTTCGGAAGTTAATCTGATCAGAATATTTCTGTTCAAAATTTAATGATGGACTTTGTTATCGAATGTTTTTTAACATCATCAATACTTGAATTGTTAACTTTAACGTTATGTTTTGTTTTTCTTTAACAATAAAATATTAAAAAACCGACATCAGAACTTCATTATTTACTTCTTTAAAAAAATTAAATTATTCGAATAATTCGCTTAATTTAAACGTGTGATCGAATTATTCGAACAAGTTAAAATCTGTTATTCGAATTATTCGTTTTATTCGAACAAAAGAAAAATCGAATAATTCGAATACCCTAGCTTATACCAACATTTTTAAGAGATTTATGCTCGTTAAATTGATTTTTGGAAGTGGGCCTTTATGGAAGCTATAAATAATTCTGAAACGATCGCCATAAAATTAAGTGGCATGAATTTAAATACAAATGTGGACTGGTATCCGAGCTGTGGGAAATATTCTGAGCTAGGCCAGAAATAGAGATTCTTTTGAAGAAATGATGAAAAATATTTAAAATTATTTTAAAATACAAAAAGAATTGAGGAGCCGCAGAACAAAAGGTACTTTTTCGCATCTTATTAAAAATTGTTTTTTGGTATTTTTATAATATTTGGGTTGAAATCTGCTAGAAATAATCAAGTCAGCAAAATTTTTTAATTTTTTTCACTAAGTAAATGGGTTCTAAAATAGTTTGTACTTAATAAAACGTACAACACTAGTATAAAACGAAGAAAAAAATTTATTTTATTTCAATGTGTAATTTGTTTATATATTAGATCAGGATAGAAAACATTTGTTTAAAATACTATCGTTAAAAAAACTCATAAAAAATATAATTTTTAATTTTGTTTTTAACCAAACGTACTTTTTTTCTTTATTTTTTAACTAAAGGTTCTTTTTCCGATATTAAAATGGTTTTATATCAAACATCCTTAATATTTAATGTGGTGACTTATGGCATTTAGATGTATCTATTGATAAGTAAGAAACTTATTACCTTTTCCAGGTTCATGCAGTTTTTTTGAGTTGGCGAAATAAATAAAACTCATTTTCCCAAAAATTTGAAATGTGCGAAAAAGTACCTTTTGTTCTGCTGCTCCTCAATTATTTAATTGTAATGATCGCTAACATTCGGAAAACGAAGAAAACAGGCTTTTTGATAAAAAATCATTTTATTAGTTTAGTTTCCTTTAAGCTTTATACATGTAGCCAAACGTTTCTCCAATATTTTTTTATCCCTTTCAAGGATAAGGTCTTCAAAAAAATTTATTTGTTTGTTAGGTAATTTCATCGTTGGAATCAAATCTCTTTCTGTCGAGCCATTACTTGAGGTTTAAAAACAATAAATAGTCAATACGTGCTAAATCGTAGCATAATTCATTGATTTTTGCCATTGAAACTAAGGGCTTCCAGAGCGTTGGGCATCATACAATGAAATTCAGCAAACCACTGACCATACGAAATTCACCTCAAGTCACGAGGTAGTCTGCTATCTATGGCTATCAAACACAAACTAAATGACACAGCTTATTCAAATTTTGAGCGGAGTCGACTGACAGCTGCCTGGAGTAGTGTTTCCCATTCAGTTAAGAGGCGCGAAATTCAAAACTGGTATGTTTAATTTTCTAACTATTTCTCAGTATTACGGGATGACTAATATTCCGAATTTGTATACTGCCTTATTTTATTTCAGGCCTAGTTCAAATATAGGAAATGTTTCAAATGTTCTCAAGCCAGTTACTTGACCATACAATTCTCTTATAGACCTATTAGTTTACTTGCTTGCTATTTTATACCAGAATTTCTTGGGTAGTGAAAAGGAGGCAGTGTTGTTAGCTCTTCAAGTTTCTCCAAAAAATTTCTCTTATTCAGAAAAATGAGAAGTGAAAAGAAGGCAGTGTCCACAAAACGAAAGTTCTCAGCGTTCCAGTTACTCATGCCACTCTATTCCAGAATATACTTCAGTCCTACCTGTCGAATAACCTGAAGACATGGATCTTGAACTATTTGAGTGGCCAACTGTTGAGTTCTGCCATGTAAATAATTATTCATAGCAGTCAAATAAAACCTTCACAGTCTACCAAACAAATGCCCTTGGAACACCAACTTAGAAAATCCTTGCAGATAAACTTTACGTTTCAAATGTGAAGGAATACAACATCATGATCACACGCCTCTGGAATATCATCAGAGGAACTATACTAACTTCAACATAATGGATTTGGATCCTGGATCCTGTATACGATCCTTTCGATTCACATTATAAAATAAATGTTAAGGCTCGATATGATTGAATACGTTGTTATTAAAACAATAGCAGCAGCTAGAAAAAATGTATTGAAAAATCATTAACTTTAATATTAGTACACAACTTTAATACCATTTATCTAGGGTCCACCCTAGTTATCAAGTATTTAATCATGTCTGCATAACCGTATATGTATTTATTTAAAATTAGCAATAACTAAACATTTTAAATTAGTTCAATAAATAATTAAATTTATTATTTAGTGTTTCATTTTTTTAATTTAATTTAATTTTAAATAGTAATATTAACAAGAACGGCAACAACAATAAAGTGACTAATTAACAAAAGCAATGTACACAGACACAAAGACATAATTACATATAACACCGTGCAACAGCAATTTTTACAAATGGAAAAATCGATACATATGTGAAAGTAAAGACAATACATAGTAACACTTTGTATACAGTTTTTCTTGATCGGGTCAGATATCCTTTTAAATGGTCTTTAAAACTTCTATGGATGAACTATTTTCATAAAATTATATATGTACTTCCGAAATAGGACTTTATTGGTATAAATGTCTGATTTATATAGGTATAGACACAAATTTAGCTACAAGTTAGTTTTATACAAAAGAAATCGAATTTAGAAATTTTGTGCGGATTGGTCAATAATTAGTCGTATTCACCAACGAAAATTACTTTACTTTACCACATATAACTTTATTATACTACTGAACTTATTAGCATTTATTTGCTAAGCATTTTGAAATGCAACTTCTTTTGAAAACTATTTATCCTTTAAAATTAGAAAGTCCTTTTAATCTGATCCGATAAACAAAAAACTGAGTACGCAGTGTTACTATTTGTGGTCTCTACTTTAGATATTTTCATGTGTATGAATAAATTAAAATTGTTACATGGTGTAATCATTCACATAAACTCATGATTTATGTGACAGAACTTAATTAGTGTTAAATTACAAATACAAAACATAAGTGTAAATAGAATTATGTAAATATATTTGTAAATACACAACTATATACAGACAAACATATGGTTTTATAATAATTGTACTAAGGCAATCTAAAAATTCGTTTTAATATAGTAACATCTATTGAAATTTTGATCATAAATAGGTTTTTACAAGCAGTACCATAATGTTATAAAAGGGGTTAAAAATAATAACTGAAACGATTCCACCCTTACCCGAAAAGGCTTCGAGAGCAAACAATATTGCTCAGCATTATTTATAAATATCTCTCCAGCATTTGATAAAGTCTAACACGATGGATTGATATCCAGAATCATTATGCTAGTAACAAAGGATGTACATAAGTTACTTAAAAGTTATATAATGAAACGATCTTTCCAGATAAGATCAAAAGATTGATCTCTTCACTTCGACAAATTTCCGATAATTAACCCCATGAAGTATTCTAGGGTATCGTGAAATCCCAATGAACTACCTTCCAATTGAACCCATGAAAGTTTTCTCACTTGGGGTGTATGCAAGAAATCTTTACTAAGCGAAGCAGGTTTTTTATCCAGAGAGGAGAAAATCTTTGAGCTGGGCCAAAGGCCGGTAATCCAATAAAGGGTTCATTAAGTGGAAGTTTATTAATTTGGGAGTTTGTATTTCATAATGAAATAATTCGTTAAAAAAAATTACGAAAATGGTAAGAATTGGAAAAATGGGCGTGGCATTACGCATGCCAAGCAAATAATTATTTTCGCATATCAGAAGAACTATAACTTTAAACGAACAAAAATGCTACGGACTGGACTCTCTTTTATATAGAATGTAGTTACTTTCAAATATCTAGCGAACTATAGTTGGGGAAGTCATAAAATCTGTACATAGTTTGGCTGAAAATGGGTGCTTTTATATTAGTGGGCATGGTACCGCTCACACCGTCCGACAAATAGAGAAAAACTTCGTTAGACACGAACCGTATGATATACGTCTGAAACTATAAATTTAATGGAGAAAAACTGTGTGTGAAAGTTTTTCATTTCGTGATCCTGTGTCCTTATTTAAGGACTTCAAAGTTTCAAAGAAGTACATTTTTCAAAAAATATTTAAAAATACTCCTGCTATTCCAACAATGACAAATTGCATGTCAAAAGAACAAGAAGAGTTGTAAAATATTTTGTACTATCTCTATTTTATCCTGTAAGGATCAAAAGATGTCAAAAATGTCCTTTAATATTGCCAATAAATTCCTTTTAAAAAAAATAGTGTGTTAAAGACCCAAATATTCTATACTAAATGTCAAAATTTCATCCTTTATATATATAAAGGTCAAATTAAAATATAAAAAAAATTTATTAATATAAAAAAAAGTTTTATTAAGAAAAGTGCATGTTTATAAACTACACCAACATAACGGGATATAAAAATTTTGTTCCAACACCCAACTTAAAGTATACAAAACTGCTCAGGATCACTTTCTGAGTCGACTAAGCGATGTCCGTCCGTCCATCCATGTAAACCTTGTAATCAAACTACAGGTCGCAGGTTTCAAGATAATTCGACAAAAATTGGCGCAAACCTTTCTATTGCCCCAAGGACAAAGGCTATTGAATTTGGTTAGAATCAGCATATTATTTATCCTAGCCCCCATACAATTGACCTATTTGAAAATAGTTAAGCTCTCATAAATATCTTAATTATAAACATATTCAAACCAAATTCAGCACAATTAAGTTTTATGTAAGCCGAACTCTCACGACCAAATTTCGTGACGATCCGTCAGCAATATTCTATAGCTCCCATATAAGCAACATTCTCGAAAATGTCATTAATATACATAAATCTCTCTCAGTATCCAAACAAAATTCAACACAAATATGTTTCATATATTCGCAATTCATCCCAACAAATTTTGTGACGATTGGTCCACAATTAGTCATATCTCCCATATAAGGCCCACTACCGAAAATGTGTGTATTCAAATAAGATTCAACACAAATAAGTTTCATATCAAAAGAAAACTCTTTATAATCATATACCCGGTGTAGGGTATCATAAGGTCGGGCTTGCCCGACTATACCATTTTACAAATAATTGAACTTTAAACTATTTTTTAGCTCTTAAGTAGTTAAGATAGAAGGATGAAATTTAGGCATGTGCTATTCAATATTTCGATCTGTAACTCACAATTTAAAAAAAAAAAATTATTTGAAATCTAAAAGGACATTCAAGGATAATAATTTGAAAGGAAATTTTTGACATCTTCTGATCCCTACAGGATAAAATAAAAATAATACTAAATATTTTACAACTCTTCTTGATCATTTGACACCAAATTTGACATAGTAGGATGATCAGAAGTATTTTAACATATTTTTTTAAAAATGTAATTCTCTGAAAATTTTAAGTCTTTTAAAAGGAAACAGGATCACGAAATGGAAAACTGAAAACGCAGTTTTTGTACATTTAATTTATTGTTTCAGACGTATATCATTCGGTTCGTGTCTAATATTGAGTGTCGTACGGTGTCATACAATGTAAATTATTAATTACAAATATCTGATGAACTATAAATGTAAAAGTATTTAAACTTTGTAAGAATTAATTTCTTATCACTATACGAAGTTTTCTTGTGAAAAAACATTAAAAAGGGTCCATTTTGGAAAAAAAGTCAAACATTTTATGTCTAGAGTTACAAAACATTTATTTTGATAGATAGCCAACTCGAATCCCACTAAGTGACCAAAAAGCTCTTCAAGGAAATGACCTAGAAAAGACTGATCTGGTTACTACCCAATAGGAATAACCTTGGTGCATCCCAAATTACTCTACTACAACACAACTTTGTAATGGCACTCGATTTACAGTAAAAAAAATTAATGAACAAAGGAACATACGAATTGCTGACACATATTTCGATGATAACTTCGGAAATGCCATTTAAATTTAAGCGATTGGAGTTTCCTTCTTACATTTACAAAGAAAATTAATAAAGTTCAAGGTCAGCCTTCGCAAGTTTGTGGAATAACTCTAGAAAATCCATGCCTTTAACTTGTATAAGGCTGTTAGCACAGCAATATGGTCGTATGGCATCTAGCTATGGGGAACAGCTTCTTCATCCAACATTGAAAAGCTGCTGAGAAAACAATCAAGACTCTTGAGAATAATTACCGGCGATCCATGGTACATTGAAACCAATAACATCCATAGGGATCTCAATGTTCCAGCAACATGCGAGGAGTACTTGATCCCCTCCATTATTAACATCATGTTAAAACTATTGAATCAACCAAATCCTTTTGCAAGGGATCTCCATAAACGCTTAAGAAGAGTGGAAATTTTAAAGCTAGCCTGATAATGGAACTCGTGAACTACTTTGGTTAATGATGTGGCAATAACAACAATAATTATAAATATGTCAGTTTAAGATTTCAATACATATTAAAAATTTCTAAATAAAAACTAGAAAATTAAAATAAATAATTTTCCAAATCCAGCTAAATAAATTTCCTTTACTCTTCTTACAATCAATTACTTGATTAAAGCGGTAGTCTAAAAACTTTTGAGATTTTAAAAACTCTTTTAAGACAACTTTAATAAACTCATATATAAATGAATTATGTTTTGGCCTTAGTTTGAGTGAAATATTAAATGACAGATGTAGTATGTAGTAAAAACCCCCACAAGCATATGTGCCCTCAACACCAACCAACCAACCAACACCGACATCAATTTCGCAATTGTATGTTTTGGTGTCAAACCAATTATGATTGTAATGAAATGAAAACAAATGAGCACAAAACATACAAAACCAAACAACAACAAAAAAAATTGTTGTCATTTAGTTTTTAATTCCGCTTTTTGGTTTTCACAAATAATGCTGCATTCAAGTTGACATTAATATTTATTTACATTTTAAATATTTTAAAATGACATGTTTAAATACAATAATAAATAATGTCAATAATAATTAAATAATAATCAAAATAAAAATGCTGAGTGAATGCAGTATACATATATGAGTGGGAGTATAGAAAGAGGGGGATTTAAACTATAAAATATTTGTAAGAAATTTATGCTAATTAATCATATATAATTAAAAATGGTTTGATTTTGCAGCAGTATGAATAATTTTACTACTTATTTTTTTTTTTGGTATAGTTTCTTGCTATCGCTAATTGCGGTGGTATATTAAAGGCTTAGAAGCTATAAAGACTTAGATCGAATAAAAGTAATTGTCTTGATAAAAATCAATTCTTTTGCTCTTTTATTGGAAGAAGAAAACAATCGGCTAAATTAAGTTCCCATGTTGCCAAAAGTATACCAACATAATCACATCCCGACTCTTAATTTCAATATTGTTATACCAAAAGTATTCATATAAACTTTAAATGTAATCTTCATATAAGCTTGAAAATAAATTTTAATAAATGGACTATGATTTTCCTATTAGTTGTTTTATTGCTTAAATCCTATTCGATTTAGGGAATTACCCTGACCTTATATAATTCTAACTATGTACTGTTAACTTTTTCTCAGTCTCTGTGATTTATACTTAATAAACAATTCAAACGAAAATAAATATCAATCATACGTCTACGTATTATTAGGGTTTTAATGAAGTGCAAAACGTAGACATATGATTGATATAAATGTGATTGTCAATCCGTTTGTAATTTTCACATTTTTCATTTGAGACCCTAAAGTATATATATTCTGGATCGTTATAGTTAGCGGAGTCGATATATAAATGGTGTTTTATTATGCCTAATTGAACTTGAAATTGTACTAAAATAACCCAAAAAAGGGAATTTTATTGCAAAATTTTTTTTATTCAAAAGATCAATACATGACACTAACATTTGAAGATGATTTCGGGCAAATTCCTGACAAAGTGCATTCTGGACATCCTATTTTGGGCCACTTTTTTGAGCATTGCTGGCAGTATTCCACCAATAACATGAATAATGGTAGCCTCCAAGGCTATCTTCACTTCACGTGCCCCCACAGGAAATAATCGAGAGGTGTCAAAACGCACAACCTTGGAGGCCAAGCGACAAATCGATATCAAAATCAAAGTAATCGCCAAATTTTGATTGCAATAAATCCATGGTTGATGCCGCCGTATGGCACATAGCGCCTTCATGTTGCGTAGAGCCTTCATTTTTCAAACAAAAGTTATTGATGATGGTGGCGTAAAGATATCCATTGACCGTAACGTGAGCTCCGGCTTCAGTTTGAAAGAAATAAGGTCCGACGATGCCACCAGCATCTGGTATGGATTGGTTTTTTTTTTTCGTTTATTTATCAAAAAAAAATTATTAACTTAAACTGCAAATAAACAAACAGTTAATAAAATACATTTTTTGCAAATATAGTCCCAAAATCGGGCACTCAAATGCGTTTAATATTTACATATTTACAATATTTTTTAAATAGTTTTGTATAATATTTTGCTTATAAGTATTGTTAGGTTTAAATAATTATTATATAATGTGAAGCAAAAGTTTTTTCAAAATCTTCACCAAATTATAATTGTAAGGTTATTAATAGTCAATAAGTAAAAGAGATGGTATGGATTGGTATTATCACATACGTGGCAATTCGGTGTATTAACAAACCTGTTAAGCCAAAAATTAGCCTCATCACTGATCACAATTTATCTATAAAGCTGTCGCCTATAAGTTGCACAAAACAATGACTGAATTTCGAAGTAAATTTGGATAAGTTTTATTTTGTTTTTGACCAGCACTCAGGGGATGATCCCTACTCATTGAATTGTGTTGGAACTAGGAAAATTGGTTATGGGAGGGATGATAGGGGGAGTAGTGTTTGTGGACATTTAATTTGAATTCTCCTATATAGAAAGTGACTGGAAAGATTTCAGCAGGAAGCTTATTCCACTTACAGACAGTACGTCTAAAGAACGAATTTTTCCTGTAATGTTGTGCTAAATTTCCATTTAGTTGCGATTCACTGTCCAGTCGACGACGAATTGGTGAGTCCTAGCCGAAGAACTTATATTGCGTAAAAAAACTACGTATTTCGGGAACAAGTTCCCTAAATTCAGCAGAGCGTATGCCATTGTAGAACAATGAAACACAACCCACATTGCGACAATCTTCCAGTTAGTCAATAGAGCTGGATACCCTACTGTCACCGATAAACACCATCGCCTTCTCCGGTAGCCGGTCAAGTAACTCCAAAATAGACTTCGAAGCACCGGCCCTCACATTGGAGTTGTATTCCATTTTGAGTCAGATATACATAAGTAGTGTAAACAGTAAGGAGATTAAATAGAGTGAAATATTTACTACACCGTTTTAGAAAACAAGGCACTTGAATGCTTTTTTCGACTTTTGAAATCTCACTGAATAATCCAGAACTTCTGATTCTTTAATATTGACACCACCCATAAAAACAGATGAAGCAACATGATCTTTTGGTCGTTTTTGTGTTAACATAAAACATTGTAAATAGAAAAATAAAGATGTCGTTCTTCTCTCAGTATAGTGTATCTCAGCTGGACTTTACTATTTAAGATATAGACCATACATTTTTTAGACCATAAGTTATTTTTTCTCTCCCAAATCACTGGAAAGAAATATAACCAACAGAAAAGTTTCGGTTAGTAACACCAAGGTGGAGAAGTTTAAAAGTTTAGTTGTTAAGATTCCATAAATGCATAAATTTTTAATTTTTTACAAGTATTCTAACAAAGTTAGAGTCAAAAAAAGGCAGCCAGTGACCAGCCAGTGAATCCATAGCTGAAAATAGAAAAAGATCCTTCTTGAATTGTTGCTCTTTATCTCACCAGTTAATCACACTTTTTATAATAACCTGAATTGCTCCACCAGTGTCATGAGTTTTATTAGGATGAGACAGATGAAGAATAAATATTATACTATGTATTTTGATTGATTACGATGTTGTTTAATATTTTAAATCGACCAAAATAACATAAATTCAGAGGTGATGTAACATTTTTTCATATAAAATTAACTTAATAAATACAAAAATACATAGCTATTGTATATATCCCAATAAGCATTTTTACTGGAATTCAAGTTGAATGCAAATGTAATTCAAGCCTTTAATTATAGTCAAGCAAACGAATTACAGTTGTATTACACTTTATTTCAATAGTATTCTCCAGTAAAAAGGAAATATAAATTCCAGTCATATGTTTTTTGTTTGAAAAATATTTAATTTTTCAAGTTTGAAACATAATTACATTTGCATTCAAGTCAAATTCCAACAAAATGTTCAAGTGCTTGAATTTTTGGGGCTTTGGTGCTTACTGGGATTATATTTGGAAATATTTATAAATTAAAAATAGTCTTCACAAAATAAATTATACACACAAAATTATTTACCAAATTTTAAATCCCCATTATCTTAGTAAATAGTTTGGGGTTACACCACTTTTGCGCTGATAGCCTCAATTATTAATATGAATTAAATATTGCCAACAAGGTCCCTAAACTGTAGGTTTTTTACAGAAGACTTATGTTTATTACAGTAATGTTTTTATATTATTTTTTTTAAACCAAACCATTATAATTTTATAATTTTCAATAGACTTTAAGAAACTAAATTTAAAAATAAATATAAAATAAATATAGAATTCTCAAATATTTACCTTGACTTCCACTAAAGACACGAAAAGTGAAAATTGGCTCGAGTACATACTTAACACAATGACCAGTTAAACAGTGTCCTTTCGAACTCAAACTTACATATTCACATTTTAACGCTCGATATCAAACAAAAGCATTTGTGTTTGTTAAACCAAAATCAAACGCAAAGCAAACACACACACACACAGCCACATACCAAGGGAAACCCTGCAGTTCAATGAACTAGTTCCGCCACATCGGATTAGTTAGTCACTAAAAACTACTACTAGTGAATTTTAATCCCACGCGCTTTGTTATTGACGGGTGAATTTAATATGGAGATGTCATTGCAGTTTGCCGATTGATACACTCTGCATAACAATTCTCCATTGACTACTCCTGCTTTTGAGCAATAAAAAACAATTTTTTAGAGAGCGGGGTTGAACTGGTAAACTCTCGTTTTGTAGTAAAATGCGATAATCGCTAAGCCACAGTGTTCTTGTTTGTTCAGCTGTCTATTTATTAATAAGAATTACATGAACGGCTACTCCCAATATTTATATTTTCTTTGGTTGTTTTAGAAGATTTTATTTTACAAAAATTTATTTTCAAAAATTTAGGACGAATATCTGATTACTGTTTATGACTGAATGCATTTAGCATCCTCTGAGAACTAGTTTGTTGCACAAGTAGTAATATACCCGTCGCTTCAATTGTCACTTTTCAAACTACTGGGTAGATACTCAAGTATGTGTGAAATATAGAAATTTACTGCACATCTACCATTAATGCCACATACTGTGTGTTGTTGACAAATAATTCAAGTATGTGCCCAACATATTTCAATTTCAGTTTTCCAATTTTTTTCCATCTTTCGATTTTTATTCTTCTCAAGAAATACAAAGTAGTATTGTCTGTTGCTTTTTTGCATTGTTTTTTCTTATTTAAAATGAAATAAAATTTATAGTCATGATGATTTAAAGTGTGGATGTCATGGATAACAAAAGCATAAAAATAAAAACAAAATGGTTAAAGAAGAAAAGATTTTTACTTGTAACAGAAACAAAAAAAAAATACAAAAGTAAAAGCTTTTTCATTCTATTTGAAATCAAAAATGTTTAAGGCGCATAAAATTGTTTATGAATGGGTGAAGAAACAGCATTTTACAATAAGTCTAGTTATTTAAGAATTTTAAAGTTAATTTACACTATGAGACAAAAAAAACTAAAGTAGAAATACCTGGAAAGTAATACTATTTTTCTGATAGGCTTTATCGAGTACAATCAGAATATGTTTTTAAAATTTGCAAAACACCTCCAAAATCTTGAGTTATGGGTAAAAAACCGGGTTTTCCTACCTTTAAGCACTTATAAGCCATTAACTATGCTGATTCTCAATCAATTTTAATTTTTTAAACGGATTTAAAAAGAGAGTGGTTAAGCAAACATTTCTAAGTAAAATACCTAGAAATGATATTTTTAAAAAATTTTGTTTTAGTACAATCTTTAATAACTTTGTCAATTTCCAATGAATTTTTAAAAGCAATATTGCGTTTTACGCATAAATAAACTTATTTTTTAAATCAATGCATAAATAGTACGGTTCCTTTATAAAATACTATGTAAAATCTTCTTCAAAGTTGGAAAATGGTGAAAAAATAAAAACAAAAAATATGCTTGCTGAAGAAATGCACACAAATTTTGTCAAAATACTTAAATAATATATATATCATTGGAAAGGCCACAATTCTTCTTTTTAAATCCGTATAAAAAAATTAAAATCGATTGAGAATCAGCATAGTTAATGGCTTATAAGTGCTTAAAGGTATGAAAAACCGGTTTTTTACCCGTAACTCAAGATTTAGGAGGTGTTTTGCAAATTTCAAAGACAGATTCTTGTTATACTCGACAGCACCTTCTTTAAATTTTAAGATATTTTAACTTGAAAATAATGATGAAAGTCCTACCACTTTTTCAATTGATACAAAGGCCCTAGATTTGGATTGCTTAATAGTGTATTTTTGATTGCTAAGACCTTACGACACTCAATATTAGACACGAACCGAATGATATACGTCTGAAACAATAAATTAAATGGAGAAAAACTGCGTTTTCAGTTTTTCATTTCGTTATCCTGTTTCCTTTTAAAATGACTTAAAATTTTCAGAGGAGTACATTTTTAAAAAAATGCTTTAAAATACTTCTGATCATCCTACTATGTCAAATTTGGTGTCGAATGAACAAGAAGAGTTGTAAAATATTTCGTATTATTTTGATTTTATCCTGTAAAGATCAAAAAATTTAAAAAATGTCCTTTCAAATTTTTATCCTTGAATATCCTTTTAGATTTCCAATATTTTTAAAAAAAAAAAAAAAACAGTGAGTTAAAGATCCAAATATTGAATACCACATACCAAAATTTCATCCTTCTATCTTAACTACTTAAGTGGTAAAAAATATTTTAAATTTGAATTATTTGATTTTTTATATTTTATTTTAATATTTCATTCAAAAAAAATATATAGCAAAATCCGTTGTGAAAGGCAACGAAGAAGACTTTTTAATAAACAAGTAAAATGGTATAGTCGGGCAAGCCCGAGTTTATGATACCCTACACCGGGTATATGATTATAAAGAGTTTTCTTTTGATATGAAACTTATTTGTGTTGAATCTTATTTGAATACACACATATTCGGTAGTGGGTCTTATATGGGAGCTATGACTAATTATGGACCAATCGTCACAAAATTTGGAGGGATGAATTGCGAATATATGAAACATATTTGTGTTGAATTTTGTTTGGATACTGACATATTTCAGAGATTTATGTATATTAATGACATTTTCGAGAATGTTACTTATATATGGAGCTTAGAGTGCTCCAAGAAAATAAAATTGCGAATTTTGACCGTCCCCCCCTCTAGAATTGTTCTATGTATTGTAGAAACACATTGTGTAAAATATTAGGATGATAGGATAACGTTAACTGGTGGCGCAACGACGCTGAAGTTTTGAGGTGCATTTACAAGGGGAAAATATGCAATTTTTTCAGTTTTTGTAAAAATTTTGCCATTAAATAATGACTTTTACAATTTAATTTAAAAGAATCGAAATGTGTACGTAATTGTCGTTATAATAAGATATAAAAGACAAAAATTGGTGAAAAAATGTTAAAGTTATTAAAAAATCGCCAGGCCATTAACGTGTCTCAGGCCACTAGAACAAGAAATTTATGAACAAAATTAACATATTTTGAGAAATATTAAAATAAAAGCTTATTTTTACTTAAAATTTATCCATATTTACTTGTATATGAGTTTTTGTCCTCGTAGGATACCGTTAACCTATTCGCAGGAATGACCAAAAAAATTAAATTTTTTTAACGGCAGTTTCAAAATTCCAATTTCAAATTTTTAAAAATTTTGTTAAACAAATTTCAGAATTTTTTGATCATCACATGGGGATTTATTGACAACATAATAGGGAATAAAAATGTGAAAAAAGTATGTCAATACCTCCTATAGTTTTTCCGTACCTGCGATATAAATTTTGCGATTTTCGAGAAAAACTAATTTTTTGGCCATATTTTGGGGAATGACCAGAATTTCCTTACTGTAATGATTTTTAAGTAAAAGCTATTCAGAATAATATAGTCCAGGTAATTTTAAATATAGTCTGAAAGTCTTACTAAAATCGGAAAACTTTAACCCTTAAATCGTGAAGGTCAAAGGTAAATTTTTTCAATATTTGGAATTTCTCATGGAAAGATAGCGAAATATTATATATTTTTGGGCCGATTTTGATGAAACTTAAGAAAAATATAAAATGAAGTCTAGTATTCACAATAACAGTACAAAAATGGAAATTAACCCTTAAGAGTACTTGGGGTCAAAATGAATGTGTTTTTCGTGATTTTAAAAGTTGAGGGTCATTTGGACCCCAAGTGCTATTAAGGGTTAATTTCCATTTTTGTACTGTTATTGTGAATACTAGACTTCATTTTATATTTTTCTTAAGTTTCATCAAAATCGGCGCAAAAATATATAATATTTCGAAATCTTTCCATGAGAAATTCCAAATATTGAAAAAATTTACATTTGACCTTCACGATTTAAGGGTTAAAGTTTTCCGATTTTAGTAAAACTTTCAGACTATATTTAAAATTACCTGGACTATATTATTCTGAATAGCTTTTACTTAAAAATCATTACAGTAAGGAAATTCTGGTCATTCCCAAAAATATAGCCAAAAAATTAGTTTTTCTCGAAAATCGCAAAATTTATATCGCAGGTACGGAAAAACTATAGGAGGTATTGACATACTTTTTTCACATTTTTATTCCCTATTATGTTGTCAATAAATCCCCATGTGATGATCAGAAAATTCTGAAATTTGTTTAACAAAATTTTTAAAAATTTGTAATTGGAGTTTTGAAACTGCCGTTAAAAAAATTTAATTTTTTTGGTCATACCTGCGAATAGGTTAACGGTATCCTACGAGGACAAAAACTCATATACAAGTAAATATAGATATATTTTAAGTAAAAATAAGCTTTTATTTTAATATTTCTCAAAATATGTTAATTTTGTTCATAAATTTCTTGTTCTAGTGGCCTGAGACAGGTTAATGGCCTGGCGATTTTTTAATAACTTTAACATTTTTTCACCAATTTTTGTCTTTTATATCTTATTATAACGACAATTACGTACACATTTCGATTCTTTTAAATTAAATTGTAAAAGTCATTATTTAATGGCAAAATTTTTACAAAAACTGAAAAAATTGCATATTTTCCCCTTGTAAATGCACCTCAAAACTTCAGCGTCGTTGCGCCACCAGTTAACGTTATCTTATCATCCTAATATTTTACACAATGTGTTTCTACAATACATAGAACAATTCTAGAGGGGGGGACGGCCTGTACCTAAAAAGTTTTTTTCGTCCATACAATCTTGGAGCACTCTAATGGAGCTGTAGAATATTGTTGACCGATCGTCCCGAAATTTGGTCGTGAGAGTTCGGCTTACATAAAACTTAATTGTGCTGAATTTGGTTTGCATATGTTTATAATTAAGATATTTATGAGAGCTTAACTATTTTCAAATAGGCCAATTGTATGGGGGCTAGGATAAATAATTGGCTGATTCTAACCAAATTCAACAGCCTTTGTCCTTGAGGCAATATAAAGGTTTGTTCAAAATTTTTTTTAAATATCATAAAACCTACGACCTGTTGTTTGATTACAAGGTTTACATGGATGGACAGACAGACGGACGGATATCGCTTAATCGACTCAGAAAGTGATCCTGAGCAGATTGGTATACTTTAAGGTGTCGGGACAATATTTTTGTATGTTGCAAACAACAGCCCTAACCCATTATACCTCCCCCACTATGGTGGTGTAGTTTATTAACATATAAATATAAAAGTAATAATTTTTTTTTATATTTTAATTTGACCTTTATATATATAAAGGATGAAATTTTGACATTTAGTTTAGAATATTTGGGTTTTAACGCACTATTTTTTTAAAAGGAATTGGCAATCTTAAAGGATATTAAAGGATAAACATTTAAAAGGACATTTTTGACATCTTTTGGTCCTTACAGGATAAAATAAAGATAATACAAAATATTTTACAACTTTTTTTGTTCTTTTGGCATACAATTTGTTATTGTTGGAATAGCAGGAGTATTTTTAAATATTTTTTAAAAAATGTACTTTTTTGAAACTTTGAAGTCCTTAAAAATGGACACAGAATCACGAAATGAAAAACTGAAAACACAGTTTTTCTCCATTAAATTTATAGTTTCAGGCGTATATCATACGGTTCGTGTCCAACGAATTTTTTCTCTATTTGTCGGACGGTGTAACCAAAGCTTTTGGTGAATGTGTTCCGTCGATTTCAACGTGCAAGAGATGGTTTGTGCGGTTCAGTAGTGGTGATTTTGGTACACAAGACGAAGGCCAGCTAAAAAAGTATGAAGGCCAAGAATTGGAAGCATTACTTCATGAATATTGTATTAAAA
Organism: Calliphora vicina; assembly: GCF_958450345.1. Classification (NCBI taxonomy): domain Eukaryota; kingdom Metazoa; phylum Arthropoda; class Insecta; order Diptera; family Calliphoridae; genus Calliphora; species Calliphora vicina. The sequence goes on along the minus strand of NC_088781.1, from coordinate 40,331,877 downwards.
TTTAAAAAGAGCTCTTAAGACTACTTGCCGGCTACTCAAGCAGCTATTTCAAAACATTTTTGAGCAGCATAATTCATCCAAAAGCAAAAAGAAAATTGAGTACCATACGAATTGAAGCCTAGACTTTGAAATACTATTTTGCATGACCTTGAAAGACGTTTGTGACAACCATATTTATGATGAACAATTTTATCATAATATGTTGTTATCAGATGATGGTATCCATAAGTCGAGAGCAACATAATATGGTAAGTCCTTCATAATATAAATGGTTGTCACAAATATATACTTGGTTACTGTATCAATATATATGGTAGAAACAATCAGGTGAATCATAAATTAACCATATTATGGTTACCACAATCATGTAAGTAGTTACTGTGACTATAATATTGTTAAAAATCTTCTAATAATATTGAAATGGTTACAGTAAACATGCACAACTATATTTTTTCTCTGCGTGATTGTACCAATGCACATTATTTCTTTATAAAAATGTTTGAAATTTCGTATTTGTATTAAGAACAACATAACCAACCGATCGATAAATATTTCGAAGTTCAAGTACAGGGTTTGGTCAAAAAAGCATGGACGTTCTAAAAGTATCAAAAAATTGCATATAAGCGGCTGAAATTTATTCCAAAAATAACGAATAAAATATGTCATCGAAAAAAAATCGGTCATTCAAATTTCGGATTACATATACAGGGTTTGGCCAAACAATCATGGACGTTTTAAAAGCACCGAAAAAATTAGGTTATTCATAAAAATGCCTGAAATTTAGTCCAAAAATGAAGAATATTATAAGTGATTGAAAAAAGTGGTCGTACAAATTTCGGAATACATATACAGGGTTTGGCCAAACAAACGTGGACGTTTTGAAATTATCGAAAAAGTTAGGTTATTCATGTAAAATTATAAATTTGGTGTACATTTAAGAAAAACACACTTGATACATCGCAAAAAATATTATAAATTGCATATAGGAGTTGGCCAAATAAAAATTGACGTTATAAAAGTATCGAAAAAAGTATGTAATTTTTGTAAATGGCTTCAATTAGATTTATAATTAAAAATAACATAAATGATTCATTGAAAAAATTTCGACATACTAATACATGGTTTGGCCAATTCAGCATTGACGTAAATAACTCTCAAACTTACATAATTTTTGAAATTGACCAAAAAAATACAAAAAAAATTTGTAAAACATGTAGGCACTGAAATCGTTCTGGTTATGAGAATGGCAGATAATTGCAGCTAAAATTAATAGTACTTACTCTTGATACTTTACAGTATTAGATGTAATTTACACTTAACCTCTAATAGCCCCTTTTAATTTGTTCTGGCCTTTCAAACTTTTTTTTAATTTAGTTTCAATAGATTTTAAACTAGTTCCAAATCATTTCACTTTTATATAAAAATAACACGCAAAAACTTCTTAATAACTACATAGAATGGTTAACTGCTAACTGTTTTATAAAAGCATGTGCTAATTTGCAAAAAAAAAAACCTTAAAGCACGGGCTACTTCGATTCAAAAGTAAAAAAACACATTTTTCTAATATTAAAATGACAAGAAAAAACCTTTGACTTTACAGCTCTATAAATAACCATATAGATACTTTATAGCCAAAATAATTATGATACTGTATATTCTGAAGTGCTCAGAAAAATTTACCATCAAAATTTTATAAAAATTAAAAAACAAAAAAAAAAAAATTTTCTGCCGGAATTTACCACCGTGCAATGTTTCAAAATAGAAGCTACAAATTTAAAAAAGTAACGCATTATTGAGTCATACACCCAATATTTCGAAAAAAGGCCTAGGAAGCTAGATTTGGATAGCTTGAGAGTGCAGCTTTACAATGATATATACTTCTGTGATACGTCATTGTAAAACTGCACTAGCATATTAACTGCCCGTGATAAATGCAGTTAAATTGATAATGTTGAACTCCAGCTGGCATATTTTTCTCATTTCAATAATAATGTCATGGTTTCTATCTTGTTTCCTGCAGATTTTTTCTTGTTCACTTAAAAAACCTTGTAAAGTCTTTAATTCTCCCTTATATATGTATATTTTTCATGCTCCCCCGGTTAAGTGTTTTCTTTTTGTGTGTATTTATTCATATAATAAGAAGTTATGTATTTTCCCTACCCCCTTTTTTAGAACCCCTTTAAAGCTATTTTTTTATTATAATCAACTCATTTTCTTTCTGCAAAGGGCTCCCATTTCACTTCCTCTTGTGTTGGCAATACAATAGAATTTATTTTAGTTCCCTGTGCTGCAGTTCAAATTCAAGTTGTAGCAACACACAATTGCAAATACACAGTGATAGTGGAATAATGCTGCCACAAATACACTGGCTCATAAATTAAGTAGAGGTAGCAAGCTGTTTTGCATTTATGTGTTGCAGTTGTTGCATAAAAGTAGAGCATCATCATAACTATTAGGTGCAGTTTATTATAGAAATCAGCAGGGTGATTAAGCTGTTGTAGGAGAATGATAAATTTAAGCAAATTGTAGGTGACAAAATCAAAAATGTGTATACAATTTAATAAAAACTAGAATTTTTAGTAAATATTCAAAACGTTCCTTTTCTATGAATGATTAAAAATCGTTAATGGGGTAAATTTTTATGATCTTTTATTTAAAATCAACAAATCTTGACTCTTTTTTTCTGTGGTGCCTCTGTATACCTTGCAATCATCAAAAACAAGCGACAAAAGAATGCATAGAAACTTAACAGAACTCAACAGAAGTGGAAGTTGCAACAAAAACTACAAAGACAACGGCATGAGTATTTTGCTGAGTGAAATAATGTTTTGAGGATGTTAATGCAGCCGCATAAAAAAATCAAAGCGTTCCTCTATAAAACTACACTATTTACAAAGCTTTATATTCATTTTGTTATTTTTGCAGTACAGGGAAATATTGGTCACAAATTCAAAGAATATTATAAATTACAGACTCTAGACTCTGAGTAACACATGGCTCTAATTATAGCTCTTCCCACTAATCATGAATTTTCATATACTTAAAAGTGCAGCTCAATCGCACTTTTTCAGCGCTTTTTATACTTCAGTTTTCACAATAACTGTGACGTTGCTATTTCCAAACCTCAATATTCTTTCTAATCGTGACTCTTTCTATACCTCAAATTTTATCTTTCTATTCTTCAATTTTCATCTTAGTCATGGTTTCCGATTCTCTTATCAATCCTGTCTCTTTATATAATTAATTTTTTTTAATTGTGGTACTTTATTAATCGATGTTATACCTCAATTTTTATTTTAATCATGCCTCCCTCTACGCGTCAATTTTCTTTTGATTTGTGGCGCTTTCTATTTTTATGTTTTATTTTTAATCGTAACACTTTCTACCCTTCAATTTTCACTATAAAGACTATTTCTGTACTATAATTTTTTAATCATGGCTCTTTTTTCTACACTTAAATTTTCCTTTTAGTGACTCCTTATACTTCAATTTTAAATCATTCTATTTATCAATTTTGACTATAATCGTGACTCTTTATAGTCTTCAATATAAAATTATTCTATTCTTATATTTTTACTAAAATCGTAGCTCATTCAATACTTCAGCATTTAGCTTGATCGTCGTACTTTCTATACTCCAATTATCGTTTTAATCGAAGCTCATTCTACAACTCAATTTTCAACTTAATCGTGGTGCTTTCAATTTTTCACTTCATCTCAGCTATTTATATTCTTCGATTATCCTATCAATCGTGGCACTTTCTTCACTATAATTTTCTTTTTAATCGTGGCTTCGTTTAACTCAATTGTATATCTTGCTATTTTTCAGTTTTACTTTAATCGTGGCGCTTTCTATACTTCAATTTTCCTTTTAATAGTTCCTCCATATACTTCATTATGTTCTTCAATTTTTACATTAATCTTGGCTCTTTCAATTTCCTAATTTTAAATATTTTCATTATTCAGTTTTCACTTTGATCATGGCTCTTTGTATCACTATATTCATGGCTCATTCTGTACTTCAATTTTCTTTTCAATCATGACTTATACTTCAATTTTCACTTTAATCGTGGGTCTTGCTATTCTTAAATTTTTACTGCAATCGTAGCTCATTATACCCTACACCACCATAGTGGGGAGGGTATAATGCGTTTGTGCAGATGTTTGTAACGCACAAAAATATTAGTCTAACACCCACCTTAAAGTATACCGATCGACTTAGAATCACTTTCTGAGTCGATTAAACGATGTCCGTCCGTCCGTCCGTCTATATAAACCTTGTGCGCAGAGTACAGGTCGCAATTTTGAAGATATTTCGATAAAATTTGGTACATATTATTTTTTCGGCCCAAGGACCAAGCCTATTGAAACTGGCTGAAATCGGTCCATTATTTCACCTAGCCCCCATACAAATGTCCTCTCGAAATTGGACTTTATCGGTCATAAATGTTTAATTTATATATGTATCTCCACAAAATTCGTGTCACCAAATTTTGTTACGATCGGTCCATAATTAGTCATAGCTCCCATATAGACCCGCTTCCGAAAATCACTTTAACGTGCATAAATCGCTTAAAAATGTCGGTACACACACAAAATTCAACATACTTATCTTTAATATAGACATAAATCACACGACCTAATTTCATGGTGATCGGTCCATAATTGGTCATAGCCCCCATATAAGGCCCACTTCCGAAAATGACTCAAAAATATAAATTATTGAAATTTTAAAAGAAAAATGTTTTTGCTCTTTTACTTAGTGTAGGGTATTTTATGGTCGGGCTTGACCGACCATACTTCCTTACTTGTTTTATATATCAGTTTTCATCTTAATCGTCATATTTTCTATATTTTAATTGTCGCTTTAATCGAGGTTCACTCTATTGGGTTTATGACTTTAAAGTGCGGAAGTTTTTCAAATGTTTAGCTTTGTTTTGAAACACTTATTCAAAGTATTGGAAATTGTTTGCTATGAACTTTTCCCATCTTTGTGACAACATATGGATTCCAAGCCAAAATAACTGCTCATCTTTTGAGACCAAAAACAAATCAAATGAAGAGTATTCCACAGAGAGCGTTCTGCATCGATACAATATTCTAAATACTTTTTAACAGGCATTGCAATATATGACCGAACGTTGTCATGATAGAATATTTCGGTTTCATGTCTGACCTCAAATTCTGGACATTTTTCGGCCAATGCTCGCTTCAAACTAATCAGTTGTGTTCCTTGTAATGTAGAATTCAGCAGCTCGTAATAGATAGGACCCTTTTGCTCCCACCAAATAAAGATAATTACCTTAGCGCCATGGATATTTGACTTTGGTGTCGATCCTGGCTTCACATATGATCTCTTACGCTTCAGGTTATCAGGACCCATTTTTATTCCCAAGTAATGATTCGGTGCAAAACTGATTTTCCTTCATAACGTTCAAGCATAAATTCGGACATGCAAAATCGTCTTTTAAGGTCCCTTGGCTTCAATTCGTATTGAAATAGCGGATTGATTAGCTCCCTATGATTTTGCAAGCTCTTGTTGAGTATGACATCAATGTTCATGGAGTAATGAATCCAATTCTTGGTCTTAAAATTTGTTTGCCTGGCTTTAGTGATCTTTGGCTTTCGTGTATGATTTTGCAAGCTCTTGTTGAGTTTGACATCAATCTTCATGGATTAACGCCTCCAATTCTTGGTCTGAAGACTTTTTTGCCTGGCCTGAGCGATATTTGTCTTTCTCATATTCCACAGAGAAAAATTGAAATTGAAACATTTTGATGAGCGTTGTCGTGATGGACTATTGTGGTTTCATGTAAGGGCGCATATTCTGAGCGTTTTTCATTAAATTCTCGCTTAAAACGAATCACTGGCGTTCGGTACAGGTTCACTGTGATGGTCTGGTCAGAATTCAGCAGGTCATAATAAATAGGACCCGTTTGCTCCCACCAAATAGAGATAATTACCTTAGCGCCAGGGATATTTGGCTTTGGTGTCGATTCGGCTGGTTGGCCGGCCTTCAAATATGATCTCTTATGCATCGGGTTATCGTTATGGATTCACTTTTCATCACATGTAATGATTCGGTGCAAAACTGATTTTCTTTCATAGCTTTCAAGCATAATTTCGGTCATGCAAAATCGTCTTTCAAGATCACTTGGCTTCAATTCGTATGGTACACAATTTCCCTGCTTTTGTAGGAATCCTGCTGATTGAGTAGCTCCCAATTGACAACAATCTTTATGGATTAATGTCCCCAATTCATACTTTTTGGCTGGCCTGGGCGATCTTTGTCTATCGTGTCAAAATCACCACTTCTGAACCTCAAAGACCATCTAGCGCACGTTTAAACCGATTAAACACATTCACCAAAAGCTTTGGTGAGCAATAGATATGCTTCAGCATAATTTTTTTCAAATTAAAGAAGTAAAACTAAAGTTCCTCCATACGTTGGTACAAAATTCAAAATTTTTATAGCAAACAATTCTTAGTTGTTTACACTGAAATGTTCAATAACTAAGTGAGAATAAAAACACCAAAACTGCGTTCAAAAGATATGCCATTTATTGTAAATTCCGAATTTTTAAGTCATACACTCAATAATCGTAGATATCTCGTTACTTTGATATTCTATTTAATTTTGTCTCTTTCTACACTTCAATTTACACTTAGATCGTGTCCCTCTCTATATTTAAATTTTGGTTTTAATTGTGTCTCTATTCAGCAATTTTCGCTTTAATAGGGCTGTATCTACAGATCAATTGTAACTTTAATCGTAGTTCCTTCTATACATTAATATTCACTTTAATCTTGTCTCTTTCCATTCTGAAATTATTTTATAAACATAGTTTTTGAAATATCCAATGTCTATACTTTTCAATTTTGTCTGCTTTTACACACAGCAAGTTTACTTGAAACAAGTCTCTTCGATTATCTGCATTTGAAGGCGAATTGGCTGTCAGGGAAAAATGTCAAAAACAGCTCACAAATAAATCAAAGCGAATGTTTATAAATTTGAATCTGTTTGTAATTTAATTTGATGTTTTTAAAAATAAAACTAATTTCGTGTAGTATTAATATTGGTTTTAAAACATAAACGAATTTAACAGCAAAACAAAGTTTGACATTTACAAAATGTAAACAAAGTTTGACATTGATTCTGCACCACGGCGAAAAATGAACATAGTAGCAAAAAAGGATCAGCTGTTCTGATAACACTACCTTATAATTAATATACCTTGATCAGAACCTAGTCATAGTGAAAATGAAAAAACAAAAGAGAATTGAAGAGACTTGCCAGTTCAAGCAAGTGTGTACCCCTCTTCTTTCTTCTTGCCTCTCTCTCCTATAAACTTAGACTTGCGGCAAGAAAACTTTCCCTGTGTAAAAGCAGACTTTGTATATTTAGTCATTAAACAATTATAGTAGTTGTGTCATATAAGATTTTATAAAATTTCCCACTGTGCACGAATTGTTTTCGTTGTCATTTGTAATCAAGCATTTCAACTAAAATGAGGTGATAATAAATATTTCAGTATCTATTTTTTATTTTTTTGGTTGTTTCTACTTTGTAAGTGCACTTTAATAAATTCAACGAATATTTTATGATTTCATGAAAAGTATATTTCACAGGATGTGAAGCAGAAACAAAAAAAAAGAATTATTTACGTGCATCAAAGCCGCAGGAATGTAATGAACTGGCAACAAATTATTGCATAAATGAAAAAACAGTGATGATTTTGTTTTTAGTGAATAAATTTATTTCATTTGATATTTTACATTTACATTCATAAGTCCATGCATAGAGTATATAGTATTTATGAATTTATAAATTTTATATTTTTTAACTAAAAGAAATTGGGTGCAAAAAATTGTTGATTAAAATTGTACAGTATGAAATGTTAATTGAAATTGTAGCATAGATAGCTACATTTTATTAAATATTTAATAAAATAAAATAGGATCTCTTGTAAATCGACAAATCTTTGCTTTTGTTATTTAGATTTCAAATCAATATTTAAAAATTTTCTTAAAATCTCCAAGTTCTTTTTTGAATTTTCCTTTTAAGTATTCCGTTTGTGCTCGTATCGATAATATTCCTAACAAAACTTATCTTAATGTCTATTGACATTTGAGTTGGCTTCTTTATTTTCTTGTTTTTTTTCCATATTAAATTCTCATCAAATCTTACATATCGCTTGTTTTTATGAACCAAAAATATTTTTGGCGACATTATGATGACTTCTTTTTCCACTTTTGTTGGCTCTTTGACAACGAAACGATATCCTGCTAACATTTGCATGTATGAATAACTACATAAAAACACAGATACAATTGTGTACCATATACTCAGGCATATATACACTGTCATGTTAATAAGTCTGCTGAATATAAGGTAATATTAAGCTAGTTACAGGCTTTTCACTGACAAAACAGTGAAGATTAGCAAATTGCCAGACAATATTTGGAACAAGAAAAGCAGGAATACAGATAAAATGTTGGCCTTAAGCCAAAATGTTCGATAAGAAGCAAAAGAAATATTTTTTGTAGCAGCAAACACCAATTTTCTAATACTTAAAGCAATATTTACAGATACTTTGGTTTGTTAAAACAGTTATTAACATTTTTATAATTGTTTTGCAATTAATTTAAAGAAACTTATTAACATATTGAAAGAACAACTAAATAGTATTACAAAATTAAAAATAATACTTAGTATTTCAAGATTATGTATCAATTAAAGATGACATGGAAAAGTTTAGTTGAAACTTAAGATATCTAGATTTTAAATTTAGAGCTCAATAATGTGGTCTCCACAAATAATTGCTTATAAAGAGTATTTGTTGTAGAGGCAGATAACTTTAATTGGGCTGCACTGTTTTGACAGTTCTCGGTTGTTTTGAGGTTATCTTGATAGGGCAATTTATCAGGAATAGATACACAACAGAGCAAAGTTTGCAAATTGTTCAAACTTATTATGAAAATCATGGGCATTAGGCGCATTTTAAGCGATTAATTCGATAAACTATGGATCGTTTTTGCAAAATGCTTAATCTTAATGGTAATACACATCCCGAAAGACGCCGCACAGAGGGTTGAAATGTACCAAAAGTGGCGATTAATTCAAAAGCTGAACTTTATCTCTTTCAGTCATGTTTGGTATTGGGTTAAAGTGCATTAAATAATACATCATAAACTGCTAAAATTACAGTTGTGAGTAACTTACTTTATTGGCAGTGAGCGGTCAAAGTCAAATAATTTTTACAAATTTTGCGTGCTGTGGTTAAAATTGAAAATTGTGATATTTTGAGAGCTTATATTTTTTGCTAAATCTGTTAAAAGTAGAAATATTAAAATGTAAACATCAACTTCAGGTATTTGGCAACATAAATAAATAATTTTTGTTTAGATAAATCTTTTGAAAATATTTTTTAAGTTTTTTTTTAAAGTTCTCCATTATTGGGTTTTTTTCGATATATAGATTGAGTTTAAAAAAAATCAGGGCGAGATCGGGTAAATTCCATTAAATGCTCTTAAAACATGAACTTTCAGCTTCTATATACAGAAAAAAAATTGTGCAGGTTTATTGAGGTTTTTTACTTATTTAAGTTATAGTGAAAGAACTCCTCTTGCTAAAAAACATATTCTGATACAAAATAGGTTAAAACATTTTTTTCTTAAATTTTTTTTAAAGTTGTGTTTTTATGTATTTATGATTGTTCATTACAAAAATTTATAATATTGTCTTTTGTGGCTTTTTTTTAAAAAAAATTGTACATTTATAAAATTTTGTGAAAAACAAAAATTAGATTTTAAATTAAATTTATGCTAATGTAAATACATATAATAAATTTATGTTTTGAATTTTTTAATAGCATATTAAGCATGCTTTTATTTCCAATTTAATTCATTAATTTATCGCTTTCCATTCCAAAGTTACAGCATAAATTGTGAACTAAGGTCTTTTTTTTCCAAAAAAACAATAATGCGCTTAACGGGTTAAAATTGGTTAAATTGTTTGTTTTAATTTTTTTTATTTTAAAATGCTGTGTTTTTATGTGCTTATAATAACTCATCAATAAAAAAATATAATATTTTAAAACTACGGCTTCTATGAATTAATCGCCACTATGAGTACCATTCAACCCACTGTGCGCCGTGTGCAGCATAGTATTGATGATGATCCAGATCGTGTTCAACAATAAAACTTGTATCCATCCACTTTGTGCAAAATTCGGCGAAATGATCTTGGATTGCGTGATTACAATATTTAATTCATACCGGAATTGAAGCCTCGCGATCATCGCACACATCATACATTTTGGGCCGAAGGAAACATCGCCATTGACCCACAATTTCATTTAAAAATTTTGTTCAGTGATGAAGCACAGTGGTATGAGAAAAAAAAAAAGAGGGAAATAAATCTGTAACTTCTAAACGCTTAATCCGATGTGAATGAAATTTCACATGCGCAAAGAGGAAGTGTTGAGTTTAAGTTTTGAACTTGGACCTCATGAGCCCACCAGGAGCGGGGCCAGGGGTCCCCAAATTAGGACACCTCGGGTATGTTCAATTTTAAAAATGATTCTATTTCTTCGTTTGTGTTCCGATTTCAAAAAAAATTACGCATATGGAATCTTTTCGTCGAGCTAAAACTTTGTCGTAGATATCAATTATCTCTTATAGCTTAGGAGATATTCGCAATAGAAAATTAAATTTTCAACATTTTTACCCACCCTACTCCAGTTTTTTGATAACCGCGGTTCCATTTCCCGATTTTCTCCATTTTTCTTTTATAGGTTTAACAACAAATGTATATATCAAATAAAGAAAGAATTGTTTAAAAATCATGACTGGGTCCAAAGTTACATGCATTTCAATTTAAAGAATTTAAAAAAGGCGATTTTTCGCTATTTTTTGGGGAAAAAAGTACTTTTATTCTTTTTAAGTTATCTAGAAAATTTTTAAGAGGATTTATAATGAATTTGTACTTTTTGAAAAGCTAACTTTACATCAAATATTTTAAATGAAAAAAAATTGATAATTTTTGATAACGAGGGGACCAGGTCCATTCAAAAAATGCCTATTTTTTATGTAAAATTCAACTTCAAATTATAATAATCTATTTTAGATGACCCAATATGTTCTTAAATATTTTGTAAAGTGTTCCGATAACCCCGCCCCTAATATGGATATTATAGGAAAAAAACGAAAATATCCCATTTTTGGAATTTTTCAATACTTTTTTGGGAATTGTAGGATTCCTGATTACAAATTTCAAAACTTGTCTTCATTTTTCCATTTTCAATAAAAAATCTATATACTAATTGTAAAATTTCATTACAAAATATTCATAAATAAAATTTTTTTTTCAATTTGAAAAATTTGTATCTATGCCAAAACTAATTAAAAAGCATTTTTTGTCATATTTTTCAAAAAAATATTCCATGAATTTATTCATTTTCAAAAGTTATATACATTATTGCAAAGCAGACAAAATCTTCTATACATTGATATATAACATATCTACATTATGTTTTTTACGTGGCAAATTAATTAAGGAAAACCTAACAACTCGCAGAAAATTTACCTAACATAGAAATTTAAGGTTCTCTGCCTCTATAAAAACCACCCTTTAAATAGTAATGTTTATACAAAAGCTATGATAAATAAGCTTTCGTATATATTTATAAATGACAAAGTGAAAACCTTTCAACTTCTATCCCATTAAAATATATTATTTTATTCATAAAATTTATAAAAAAAAGAAAAACCAGCAATCCTTTATTTAATTTCATTTAAAAGAATATACTCATTCACATAAAAAACCAGTCATAAATATTTAAAATAAGTCCGATATATTGACGGTGCAAATATGTGGTTACTGTTGTTTTCTTCGCCACCATCAACAGCAACAGCATCATCATCATGACACCAACAGTTTGGCCTACATATAAATAACTACAGGTGTACAACATGTTACAGTCAGTAAATAAATAAATATGAAAAACATTTTATTAAGTTTTAAAATCAATATGCTACAACAATAATTGTAATTTTATGTACCATCATTCTTCAATACTTTCATTCACGCAGTCATCTATTATTTCCGTGTTATTTTTTTTTTTTTTTAGTAGACATTTTATTTGTTATAGTGAATAATAACAGAACATGACAGAACAACTGATATTATGTTAAAAGGATTTTTTTGTGGAAAATTTTTTCTTTTGTTTAAATAATAAATTGAAATACATACATGTTTAAAAACTTTTGATGTTAAAAAAAATGGTTGTCAAGAGTTTCATGAATTCCAAAGGAGTCAATAAAATGTTAAAAAATATTCATATAATATTATTGCACAACATAAAATTTCCTTTTAATTTATGTAGGTAATTTTTAGGTATTGTTATTTAATGACTTATTAACAATTAACAGTTTTGGTTAAAATCAGTCTTCTGCACATCTGATTTCAATGAAATTTACACAGATATTTATACCCTACACCACCATAGTGGGAAGGGTATTATGCGTTTGTGCAAATGTTTGTAACGCCCAAAGTATAACGATCGACTTAGATTCACTTCCTGAGTCGATTAAACGATGTTCGTCTGTTTGGCTGGCTGACTGGCTGTACATGTAAACCTTGTGCGCAAAGTACAGGTCGCAATTAGGAAGATATTTCGATAACATTTTGGTACATGCATAACATTTTGGTACAGCATAAGGACGAAGCCTAAAATGGCTGAAATCGGTTCATTATTTCACCTAACCCCCATACAAATGTCCTCCCGAAAATGAACTTTATTCGTGATAAATTTTTAATTCATATAACACGTGTTTTTTTAGATTGTCACATGTTTGAGTTTTCATTACAATTTAACAGCTGATAGTTGCTTTTTGTTTAGTTTACTTTGAAATTTCATTATGAATTTCAATCGACCATTCGCCAATTCGGCGAATGGGCTGAAGCACAAATTGATATTGATTTTGAATTGCTATTCAAAATTTTATTTTCCGATGAAGCCCATTTCTGGTTGAATGGGTACGCAAATAAGCAGAATTATCGCATTTGGAGTGAGAAGAATCCACAAGCTTTTGTCGAAACACCATTACATCCACAGAAAGTTACTGTTTGGTGCACTTTATGGGCTGCTGGAGTATTGGCACATATGTCTTCAAAAACGATGATGGTCAAAATGTTAATGTCAATCGTGAACGATATGGGAACATGAATCGAAATTTTTCGTACCTTAGTTACGTGGCACTAACCCTCACATGGCCGAATTAAAATGGGCGTGGCTAAAATTTTTGAGTAGACATATAAGATAGACTTGACCCCAATATCAACTGATACAAATTTCAATGTTCTAGGAGTCCTGGTTCAAGAGCTACAGGATGTTGGGTATATGCAACATTGGGCAATGATGTTATAAATTTTAATACATGTTGAGTTTTGTTCAAATGCCGTTTATTACAATTTATGTATGGTAGGATACAAAAAAAATTATTTTGAGGATTGGAGCACAAGTGTACATTACATTTGCTGCATTTACAGCTTGGAAACCCAGTGGTGAATAGCCCAAATCTGCCCCTTGTTCCCCATTCCGGCCAATTATTATAACCATCAAATAGTAGGGATTCTGCAGGCTCTGCAATATATACTTTCTTATAAAGGTTTGATTCAGAACCCGTTGAAGGAGCTGGTGATGATAGAGCTGGTGATGATGGAGCTGGTGGTGATGGAGCGGGTTATGAAGGAGTCAATGGAGAAGGTGCTGAAGTTCCTGAAATCATTGTCAAAAGGAGTGATAACTGTTGTTTGCGATAACTGTAGTTTGAATTGCGTTCAAAATCGCGGTAGCAACATCCAATTGGAATTTTATGAGCGGCATATGCTTCAATTCGCCGTCTGTATGTGTGATCTCTCTGCGGTACAAAATTACCACAATATACCAATGTTGCATATACGCAACACTACATTTACAAAATTATTACAGACAAACTAAATAATATTTTCAAGCCGGGTTTTTTTAAATTACTCTCTTAACTATTATTATTTAGTTGTTGAACTTGGTTTTTGGATGAATTAATTATTTAATGTTTTTTAACACTTTTTTAAAACAACGTTTTTTGGCAAAATGAATTTGTCAACTTCGCTCTCGGGAGAATAGCTACTAACTTAACACGTGCATAGCTACCAACCAATTAGCTGTAAGCTTTAACAATACTTGAGGCTATATTTTTGCGAAAGGTTCAAAAAAAAATATTTAAAATAGCGGTACTTAGACGCTCATAAACACAATGTTGCATATACGCAACATTGGGCATGAGAGGGTTAATCTTGCTGATATGTGGTTCCAACATGACGGAGTCACATGCCACACAGCGGATGCTACAATTGATTTACTCAAAGAAACTTTTGATGAAAAATAATTTTACGTAACCGGGCCATTAATTGGGCACCAAGATCGTGTGATTTAGCAACATTGGATTATTTTCTTTGCGGTTGTGTTAAGTCACTTGTCTACGTCGATCAGATTACGCCGTCTACGCGTCGTATTCTGACATGTTGCAGCCGTGGCAGCAACATGGCAGAAATCATATTTAAATATTAATTTCATGAAATTTTCTTTTCAATAAAGCCCGTTTCATTGATATTAAAAATATACTTCCTTGTTTTATTATAATTTAAACTTGTGTCACTCTATAAAAAACACCCTTTAGGTATCTACACAAATTTCGCTCCAAATATGTTCTATATATACGGAAATCATGTCACCAAATTTTATGATGATAAGTCCATAATTAGTCATAGCTCTCATATTAGGACCGCTTACGAAAAGCACTTCGACGAGCATAAATCTCATAAAAATGTTGGTATACACATAAAATTCAACACGACTAACTTTCATATAGATATACATAAATAATATGACCTAATTTCATGGCGATCGTTTTTGCTGATTTACATTGCAGTGTAGGGTATAATATGGTAGGGCTTGACCGACCATACTTTCTTAGTTGTTTTATTTTAAGTCTTACAAATTTCTCAAAAACCATTTAAAATCTTTAAATCATATCTGAGAATAACTGTAAAACCGGCAGTAATTGGCATCTGTAGCTAATTAGTATGAGACTCATGTTGTATTGTAAAATTTTGCTATTGATATCGATATTTTCATGACTCAAAGATTTCTGTGTCCACTTTAAGTTATATGTTAAAATATTTCATTATATTTACTATTTTATTTCTTAATATTTCACAAGGTTTAATTATGTTAGCAGTCTTCTTTATATATAAATGTATATAATATTCATATTAAGCTCACAGTTTACAAAACTACTTCTAACAATTGACAAAAAGGTCTTAAATTCCACTTACTTTCAGACATTTGCTCTTTTCTGCTCAAGCACATATTTAAATTATAAGTCCTTTTTAAAGTCTTTTAACATTAGAAGAATTTCTTTGTAATGTCACTATTAAAATGTTCATTCACATGAGTCTGTGGCAGAACTTTTAAATAACAATTTCATGAAAATATAATTTCTAACTAATTTATACACAAACTCACTAAACAAATTGATACAAAATTGCAAAACTTCACTAACAAATGCCTAATGGTGGCTCAGTCATATAAGCAACCCAATTTGTGTTCGGAAATGATGTTGGATAGGTCATATATACTACGAAGACCTTGTCGAAATATAGCACGGCAAGTATTAAGGTGGAAGCCACAAGGTAGCCGGCTACCTAATGCTTCCGCTAAGACCTGCAGGAGAACCATTGACGTTGAACTGAATTCAGCAGATTATAATAGGAGTTACATCGCCCGAGAAACCAATAACAGAGATGGCCACAGAAGAACAGTCAACGCTCTATGCATCAGTGGGAGGGAAGGATGACAGAAGAATCAGAAAAATACATATAATTTCAAATGAGCTGATTTTAAGCACTTGAATGACAGAAACAATACTTTACCACATGTCTCCACGCGTAATTTATATAACCTACACCACAATATTGGAGAGGGTTTTTTTTTTGCATTAGTACTGTTCTTTGTAAAGCCAAAAAATGTGTCCAGCATCATTCATAAGGTATACCGATCTACTAAGAATCACTTCCTGAGTTGATTTTACAATGTCTGTCCGTCCGTCTGGCTGGCTGGCTGTCCATTAAACTAAAGTTGGATTTTGGCCGGTCTCAGTTTGGTGAACACTGGTAAAAAAATCATCCCTCTGAAATTTTGATATGCTTTTACAAAGCGAAAAAATGCATTTTTTTCAGTTTTTGTAAACACTTTGCCATTAAAAAATTAATTTTACAATCTTATTTAAAATAATAGAAATGTGTAAGTAATTGTTAACAAATGTTAAAGTTGTTAAAAATTCCCCAGGTCATCAACGTGTCTCAGGCCACTAAAACATGAAATTTAGGAACAAAATTAACATATTCAGAATTTTTTCATCATCTCATTTGGGCTTTATTAAAAATATAATAGGGAATAAAAATATAAAAAAATTATGATAATATCTCCCGTAGTTTTTCCGTACCTGCGATTTAAATTTAGCAATTTTCAAGAAAAACTAATTATTTGGCCATATTTTGGATAATGAGCTCAATTTCCTTACATTTTTGAATTTTTAATCCAACTTATTCAGAATATTATAGTGTAGAAAATTGTAAATGTACTCTGAGAGTTTCACTAAAATTGGAAAACATTAAACCTTAAATCGTGAAGGTCAAAGTCAAATTTTTCAATATTTTGAATTTCTAATGGAAAGATAACGAAATCTATATATATAAAAATGAAATAATCCATGTATGTAATGTCATCACATGAGAACGCCTGGAGCGACTTGGCTCCATTATTCGATTCGAAATTTTCAGAAGATGGTTTGTAAAGAAAAAAAATTCAAAAATTCCGGGTAAAACTCTGAAATTCTTTTTTTTTGTGAGTCCAGTCAACTGTAATAAAAAAGCTCCCTAAAGTATGCAGTACAAATTTAGATATTTTATTTTCAAATAAATAAGAACAGGCTGGTGTGAGTGGGTTGGAGAAACTTGAGGAACTAACATTAGAAAATGCTACCGGGCGAAGCCGGGGCGATCAACTAGTGTTATATATTTTTGAGCCAATTTTGATGAAACTGAAGGAAAATATAATATGAAGCCTAGTATTTATAATAACAGCACAAAATGGAAATTAACCCATAATGGCACTTGGGATTAAAATGACACTTAACTTTTAATATTACGAATATTTTTGGAACATTTTAAAGGGTTTAAAACCCCCTTTTTAGAGGTAGAATCGACTGGTGAAATCAGATTTGCAATATACAAGGTGGCGCAAGAGTAATCCTCTTATCAGAAAATGCTATAAATTTTGCGATTGGCCCCTAATGGCAGTTCTGTTTTGACATTTGTGTAGTAAACACATGCGAAATACACGTTAATAAACAATGTTACGCTACACTGCTCCAGAACGCGGAATATTGCTGACTATTTATTTGACCAATAATCGGTCGGTGACTTTGGCACAATGTGAATTTCGTCGCAGATTTCCTGGCCGTCCAACGCCTACTGGTGAAACACTGCGACGTTTAGCTGCTCGCCTCGAAGATACTGGCACAACACGAGATGCTGTCAGGCGTGGCAGACCCCGGAGTAGCCGTTCTGCAGAGAATGTTGCTGCTGTGCCGAGGATGTCATGGAAGCGACGTCGACGTCGACATCGACCAGACGACGTGCCACGAAAATGGGTATCAGTCGACGGTCTTTACAGCGAATTTTGGTACAAGATTTGAAGATGTTTCCGTACAATGTCCAGACGGTGCATCAGATGTTAGCTGTTGACCGGCAATCGCGTCTAACATACGCTCAAGCCATCCTTAATCACCACCAAGAGGAAGATTTTTTAAATTTACTGAAAATCCGCGTGTAACCCACGAAGAGCCATTACACCCATCCAAAGTCACTGTATGGTGTGCTGTTTTCGCTGGAGGAGTCATCGGACCTTTTTTCTTCGAAGACGTCGCGGGCCAAACGGTCAAACATACTGCGGGCCAAACATACTGTGAATGGTGAGCGCTACAGAGCAGTTATCAACGAGTTCTTTTTGCCGCAACTTGATGAATTGGGATTGGAAAACATGTGGTTCCAACAGGACGGTGCAAAGGCACACACTGCACTTGCCACAACCGATATGCTGAAGGATGCATTTCCTGGGCGCCTAATCTCCCGTTTTGGCGATTTTCACTGGCCAACAAGATCGCCTGATTTGACCGCTCCAGACTTCTTTTTATGGGGCTTTTTGAAGTCGCGGGTTTATATCAACAAGCCTCAGACTCTTGCTGCTCTTAAAGACAATATCCGTCAAGAAAGTGATGGAAAATGCCATAAAAAGGGCTCAAATGACAATCAACTGTGGCGGCGGCCATTTACATGACATCATATTCTCGAATTGATGTAAAAAAAATTAAAAGACCAAATAAAAATAATCCACAAGAAGAATCAAAGTTTTTCATTTTTTTTTTTAATTACAGCCAAAAAACATCGGAAGTTTACTTTTGCGCCACCTTGTATATAACCGTTTTTATTCTACAGAAAAATGAACTCAAAATCCGAGTCTTTAGGTGCGTTGAACCAAATTAAGGAGTTAAAATTTGTCCAAAAAAAAAAAATTACCGCCATTATTTTTGTTTACTCATAAACCTGCATCTCACCTTGTACTCTAATATGGAAGTCACATGATTTAATTTTCTGAATGCTTATGTCCTTCTGTACGATTATTAAGTTATATTATGCCCTGTTCAAAAACAATTTTTTCAACTCCATCTTTTTTTGAATACCTAAAGGTAGCTTATCCCACTTTTGTATTGATACTGGTAATGTAAGGACTATATGTAACACCAGAACAGCAATCAAAAAAAATTGTGGGTTACACCACTTTTGCGCTGATGGCCTCAATTATGAACACAGAAAATTGACAAAAGTTTTTATTCCTAAATATAAATCTTTTTAAACTCTGCCAGAACACGAGTATGAATAGACATGTCCTTGCTGTACATATTAAAGTTAGTATTACTATTACATACGTACATTAGGGTGGCCCAAAAAAATATTATCAATTAATATGGTATAAACCTTATCAAAATTCATTCAAACCGGTTTTTCAAAATTTAATCTAATTCGATTTTTTTGAAAACATATTTTATTTCCGATCTGATGTAAAGTAGTAAAATAATAAACTTGCTATTATGTGGATATTATACAATTCATTTGTTCATTTATCTCACAAAATAAGCAAAAATATTAAAAAATAGCTGACCGCCCGTCTTCGATCGGTAAAATGTCTCTTATTAAGAAAACTGAGAAGTGAAAAGGAGGCAATAGATTTTAAAAATTAAAATTTCTGAATTTTTTCTTTACAAACCATCTAATAATAAATCAGCCCCAACCGCTCTAGTCGCCCTCACCTGATGCCATTACATACATGGACCATTTAATTTTTATATACACAGATTCAACAGAAATTAGTTTCATAAGGCCCACTTGCAAAAATCACTCCCAAAAAAAATTATTGAAATTTTTTTAAAATATAAGAAAAAAAAATAAATTTAAAAATCTGGAAAAAGTATTTTGTGAGGGACGGTGTTTTAAAATTAAATAAATTTAAATTTTAGTTGAAAACTTGCAGAACTTCTTTGGGCTCCCTACTATTTCTAACATTTAAAATATACATTACAAACTCATGTACAACAGTTCAATTGCTACTTAAATGTTCTTCTTTTCATTTTTTTTTTTGCCTGCTCCTCTCTATATTAAAATAAAATTCTATGTCTGTTATTAGATTTGTGTAATAATTTTTATATTTATTTTTGCATTTATTACCAAGACCATAAACACCTTTAAGTACTTTTGGTTATTATGTGAAAATCCATACAAGACAGTTTTGTCTCTTTATGCTTAAATAAACATATAAGGATATACATACATATGTAAATGTTTATATGAAATATATTTTCATATGGTTATGTATTTTTAAATGTACGAAATTCTCTGTAATAACTGTAGGATACTTTAGGCAATTTGTTATGGGTTGTTAAACACAAAATGTTCTTAACATTCATGGGACATTTTCTTTTTTTTGGAACATTTATACTTAATCGTATATTACATGCTAAATATATTTGATATTTGTTATAATAATATGATAATTTGTTATTATAAACTATAAAATTGGACTTAAATGAAGATGACAAAATGGTGATGATGATGCTGATGACTGTGACAACGATAAAATATTAAAATTAAACTTTTCTAGTAGTATGTACAGGAAAAAGGAGGATAAATTGAAACAAACTTTGAAATGGTTTCTATTTCATGAAAAACTAGAAAATAAGATTTAAAAGTAGCCAACATACAATAACTAAGAAGTTATTGTTTTCTAACTGAAATTATTAAATTTATTACAACTCTCCTTTAGCACCATATTATGTTATATGATTGTAGCACAAACATATTATGATCATTGTTAGTATAAAAAAATATCATATCGAGCCCTTAGCACCAAATTATCGTAAGCGACAAAACACAAATTTTACAGGAAAAGGTTTTTTCGATTATTTTGAAATTTGTACATAAAATTAAAAATGTTATGATGCGATATAATATAATTTCGTTCAAGCTATTTGTCTATTTTTCAAAAATATTTATAACTTTTGGCAATTAAAAATTCATTGAAAAATATGACAAAAAAAGTTTTTTATTGAATTTTTGCATAGATAAAAATTTTTCGAATTGAAATAAAATTGTTATTTATGAATAGTTTTTAATGAAATTTCACAGTTATGTAAAATTTTCTATTCAAAATGGAAAAATAAAAACGAATTTTTAAATTTATTATCAGCAATCCCGCAATTCCCAAAAAATTCTTGAAAAATCCCAAAAATGGAATTTTTAGTATTTTGGCTATAATATCCATACCAGGGTCTGAGTTATCGGAACCCTTTACAAAATAATTAAAAGCATATTGGGCCATCTAAAATCGGTTACTATATTTTGATATCGAATATGCGATTTGAGGATTTTTGCCCTAAATTTTAATTTTACATAAAAAAATAGGTGTTTTTTGAATGGACCTGGTAACCTCGGTAAGAAAAATTTTTAATTTTTTTTCAATTAAAATATTTTATGAAAACTTAACTTTCTGAAAGTATAAATTCCTTATACATCCTCTTAGAATTTTTTTGCATTAAATTTTTTTAAATTAAAATGCATATAACTTTGGACTTAGGCATTATTTTTAAACACTTCTTTCTCTATTTGACACATATATATGTTGTTAGTCTAAGGAAGGAAAACTGGAGAAAATCGGAAGATATTTGGATACGCTGTTATCAAAAAACTGGAGTAGGCTGGGTAAAACTGTTGAAAATTTAATTTTCAAATCCGAATATTTCCTAAGCTATAAGAAGTAATTGATAGCCACGACTAGATATTTTGTAGCGCTCGATGAAAAGATTTTATATGTGTAATTTTTTTGAAATCGGAACACAAACGAAGAATTAGGATCGTTTTAAAAATGTAACGAGGTGTCCTACTTTGAGGACCCTTGGTCGCGCCCCTGGTGGGCCCATGAGGTCCACATTCAGAACCTAAACTCAACAGCACTTCTTCTTTGTGCATGAGAAATTTCATTTAACCTTCGCTTTACCAATACCCACCCGGGTGACCACTCGGTTTTTGTTAGCTTAATAGTTTTTTTTCATTTTGTTTCGATTTAAATAAAATTTAGACTCAATGAACAAATTTTAGAGTTCTATATTATTTAATAAAAACATTTTAAACTTTTTATAAGGTTTTTTTCTATACCACTGTGTGTCGCTTACGATAAAATTCGTTTACTGTAAAATGTAAACATTGACTTACGATAAAATCTTACCCCCTATAATTTTGAAGTTATTAACAATTTTGATATTCTGAGAACTCTAAAACATGAGTCGGTCCATAAAATTTAAATTTTTGCAATAAAAAAAAATTTTGAAAATGTCGCTTACGATAATTTGGCGCTAAGGGCCGATATTATCATCAAATATATGTAGTAGTGATATCATTGTCATACATGTTCATAATATGTTCTGAAGTAATCATATCATATGATCCAAAGAAATCATAGTATGACGCAAATTAATCATGTGAAAATATATTATAATCCAATGAAATCATATTAAGATCCAAATTAATAATATTTTAATTTATCATGTATTGATAAATTCACTGAAATTTATTGTCGTTCGCTTTTGGAAACCTAAAGATTTTATGCAAATAAAATTATAGAGCGAATGAGAATTACAGACACTCAAGCTTTACTTATAAAAAATATCATAATTTAGACAAGCATTTTAAATATATTAATGGTTATTTGTAAGTTTCAATGGTTGAACATTAGGGTGGCCCATAATAAAGAAAAGTTGGATTTTTGCCAGTCTCATCCCCCAGTTTAGAGAACATTGGTAAAAAATCCACCTGAAATAATTTTACATAAATCGGTTGGGCTTAAGGCAAGCCCTTTGAAATTTTCTGATGCATTTACATGGGGAAAAATGCATTTTTTTCAGCAATTTTATTTAAAAAATAAGAAATTGGTCAAAAAATGTTAAAGTTATTAAAAATATCCCAGGCCACTAACGTGTCTCAGGCCACTACAACAAGATATGTAGGAAAGAAATTAACATATTTTGAGAAATATTAAAATAAAAGTACATTTTTACTTAAAATATATCCATATTTACTTATATATGAGTTTTTGTTTACGTAGGATACCGTTAACATACTCGCAGGTATAACAATAAAAATAAAAATTTTTTAAAGGCAGTTTCAAAACTCAAATTTTTAAAAATATTGTTAAACTAATTTTTTGGCCATATTTTGGCGAATGAGCTCAATTTTCTTACTGTTTTGATTTTTATAAATCTATTCTGAAAGTTTTACTAAAATCGAAAAATGTTAAACCTTAAATTTTTCAATATTTGGAATTTCTAATGGAAAGATAGAAATGTTATATATTTTTGCACCGATTTTATTGAAAATTTAGAAAAATAAAACATGAAGTCTAGTATTTATAATAATACCTCAAAAATGGAAATTAACCCTAAATGGCACTTGGGGTTAAAATGACACTCAACTTTTAAAATCACGAAAAATACAGTCAATGTGAATGGTGCTAATTTTAATGTTAAATAAACTGAATAATTCAAATTATTTTTTAATTTTAATAAATCAGAAGTACACTAAAGAGTTAAAATCAATTTTATTTTTCTCAATAAAATATTAATTACGCTATTAAGGCAAAAATCAGGAATAAACACAACATTTTGCCGGTTAAAAAATTCGTGGTCAAAATTGTGGATAAAACTTACTACTTTCTAGTTTGCTTCCTTTAAAAATCAAATTTTGATCAGCACTATTGAAATTGACAAGGTTTTTATGATTTTAAAAGATTGGGGTTATTTTAATGCCATTAAGGGTTAATTTCCATTTTTGCCAAAATCCAACTTTTGTTTATTAAGGGCCACCCTAATATACATACATATATTGTTAAATATTTCTTTAATACTTTTGTTCATATTAAATATATTTACACAAATGCATAATTATTTATTAATTTGCTATTCATTTCTCACTGCACATAGGAACGAATTCAAAGGGCACATTATTATCAGGGCCCTTAATACAAAACTGAAATTGAGAGAAATGGAAGAATACGAATTTTACAGTCTGAATAAAAATTTAGATTTTTCATATCTGACTATTCAACATCGCCCATCCCAAACGCCAAAAGGTTTGGCTGGTCAAAGGTCTGCCTATATAGATCCACTAAAAAGGTATTTTTCTAAATTCGTCGGTTTTGGAGTAAAAATTGGTAAATTCGAGAAACTTATATCTTCTGAACTATTACAGATATAAATAGAATTTAAAATGCTACTTTATCTACTTAAAAATAGCAGACAGGTGTTTGATACTTTTTTTTAAATTCCAAACACGTTTCGAAAATTCGAACAATTAAAGGAAAACATTTGTATTTATTTTTGGTACTTTTTTCATAGAGTAATATTTTTCAATAAATTTATAAATTAACACAGAAATATGAATATTTTATTATGATCTGCCATTGAAATTATTTTAAATTAAATTTTTCTCATTTCTATGGGAACAAAAAAAGGTAACAACGGGAAAAATATTTTAAACATTGGTTCCTGCAGTTGTACAAAAATTAACCAAAAGGGTGCTATTTGCAACTTGAGTGTAAAGGTGTAGATAAATGCAATCCAAATTAAACTGTGATCACGCATATTTTATTCCAAAAATCAATTTTTATCATAAAAAACTTAAATATTTTAAATTGTTAATAACTTCGTAAATACTGCGATTTTAGGAAAATGAAGCTAAATTTGTGATCACTCATATTTAATACCAAATATGACTTAATTTTAATTCGTTCATAAATTTTAAGGAATCTGTGATCATTAATTTTTAAGTATAAAAAACTCAAATATTTTAAATGGTTAATGACTTTGTAATTACTGCGATTTTAGAGAAAATAAGTTCAATCAATAATTCATACCAAAAATCGATTTTTAATATAAAAAACTCAAATATCTTAAATCTTCAGTGTTGACGGGTGTTCAAGAGTGGAATTTTTTATATTCTAAATTAGTTAACTTTTCGACATAAAAGTTAGCTGATGTGCATCAGAGTATACAAACATATATACTTTTTCGTTTTTGATTTTTTTATAATAATGTACCTAGAAAATAGAGCATATATGGTTCTGAGTGAATGTAAATAAAAAGAAAGTAATTATTGGTACTTTTACTTTGTTCTTCTTTAGAGTATAAAAAGGAAGATCAGAACAATGGATGTCTCGACGTTTTAATATGACATCATAACTGTTCATAGATTATTTATTAGTAGCTAATCGCAGGCAAATATTTTTACACTTTCGATGGCAAAATCACATATAAAACAAGTAAGTGAGCATTACTCGTGAGCATTTCTCGTTGGACTTATATGGGAACTATGACAAATTATGGACCGATCTTTATAAAATTAGGTGACATGACTTCCGTATATATAACACTTATTGGAAACGAAATTTCTGTATAAATTAAACATTTATGACCGATTAATTCCTATTTCGGGAGAAAATTTGTATTGGGGCTGTTGCACTAATATCTTTGAGCATTACAAAACATTTTTGAACACAGCTCTCCAAAATTATTATAAACATATTTTTACAGTGATGGTTTCCCTTTCATCAAACCTCAATTATCATTGAAAAATTTACAATATACTTCCTTAACTTCTGAAATACAATATAAAAATTCTTTTAAGGACATCTCAATAATTTTCATTTATCATATGTTATGGAGTATTTTTTTAATATACGTATAATGGGAAACTTACATATTAGAGCCTGACACACTCCTAAATCCCTTTTTTCAAGCTGCATTCTATGTATTTTTTTTTTTTTATTTTTGCCCTTTTCAGTAAAATTTTCATTGTGAGTTCATTTGTAACCAGCATGATGTCATATTCATGAAAAAAATATGTATTTACATACACATTTTTATAACTGTGACACTTTGTGACAATGTAGCGTAAATAGTTTACATATTAAATGTTAACATTAATCCCACATATTTTTTTAAATACAAACAACAGCCATTGCAATTTACAGACAAGTACACAGATATACAAATACATTTCATATTTATTTACACATATCAGAAACAAATCCAATATAAATTTATAGATATTCATATGAAATGACTTTTGTTTATTTTATTTTGTACTCATTCAAAATGATAAACTGTATAATATGTATATTCCATGAAACTTCGCACAAAAGTTGACCTGTTCATAAAAACAGAATTTATTTTCAATTGATCTTATCACAGAATAATAGAACGGAAGGAGAGAGAAATGTCAATGAAAAAAATCAAACAAAATTATTCTCTTTTCACGCAGAGATTTACATACATAGGTGATACAATAACAATATATATGGCAATTCATTCTCATAAATTAGGTTTTTGACAACAGACATAGGTTTTGGGCTCTCAGTTATCTATCTAGTTGTCATGTATTGATCTTATGTTGTTCTTTAGCATATAGATTTTAGATGAAGATAAGAATAAATTGCATTATGTTTATTGTAAAATTCTGAACTCAAAGGATGTATTGTGCAATACTGCGTATTGAGTTACTAAAATTGGAATGAGAATAAATTATTTTTTTGACTTAAATTTTCTCCTCCAATATGATATCATAGCCAAACTAGCAGGCTAAAATGATCGACTTTCTTTAAAAATGTGACATGCGATTCATTGGTCACAAATGGATTAGATATTCTTTCCCAGTTTTAGCAGAAAATATTCGACTGTAGTATCGAAAAAACTATGAAACTCAAAACACATTCGATGATGTTTTAATGAATCAATATAATGGATCTTCCAATAGTGATGACCGACCATTTTGATGAAGCTAAATCTGTCATTTATTCATTTTGTTTTGCCAAATCACTTTTGACGTAAATAGCGTTCAATAATAAATGCAAATGATAAAATTTTACGGAAGGGGTACATTAACAAACAAAATTGTTGAATTTGGACGAAATCAATTCGCATGAGATCCAAGAGTCACAGTTTGGTGTGGATTTTGAGCGGGCGGAATCATCGTTCGTCCATATTTCTTTGAGAACGACATTTTTCAGGTTCTCACCGTCAATGACAAGTCCTACAATTCGATGATTACCTACTTCTTTTTGTCATATTAGACATTCTGCGATTTGCTAGCATTGTAATCTCACGTGGAGGTGACGTGAACTGGCCACCGCTATCGTGTGATTAGACGTGATTAGACTTTTTCACCCAGGGAAGGCGCGGTGGACATTTGCACAATGTTATATTCCATACATAATGGCATAGATAAGATTTTCAATCAAATAAAAAGTGAAGAACATTTTACTTATTTGGATGACTCTACAGGCGACTTTTGGACTTAGCTTGATTGTGATCACTGTGTGCAGCTGGATTTTCCAAGGATTTCCAGAGCCTTCTGTGGTCGATTTTTAAACTAAGTCTACGTGTGATCACTGTCTGGATATTCCAAGGATTTCAAGGCCTTCTGTGGTCTTTCCACTGGTGTACAGTGAAGAAACAAGAAATTTAGGACAAAAACATTGCGCGTTAAATTATGTAGCTTTTATTTTGAAACATTTGTACAATATAAATTTACTCAAAGTATGGCCACCTACACCGAATTTTGACAGAACTTTTAAGACCAGAATACCGACAAGGGATGATTGGGCCGCGAACTCTGTCCTAAGGGATGACGTGATCTCAATCTACACTGATGGTTCAAAGACAAAAAGAGGCACGGGCTCGGGAATCTTTTCAGATGAACTGGACCTTCTGATGTCTATTCGATTACCCGATACCTGCACGGTTTTCCAGGCAGAGATTATGCCAGGACACGAGGGCATCCGGGGAAATGAAGTATCTGATGAGTGCGCAACCAACGGGTCGTCCCTGGACGTATCTCTAGTGCAAAGGGATATTCACACTCCCCTGGTGACAGTATCGAGATTGATAGATGAATGGGCTTTGAGTGAGACCGAACTCAGGTGGTCAAATATCATCACTTGTAGAATATCAAGAATGCTCTGGCCCAATCTGACATTGGATAGAACTAGGACTCTTTTGTATCTTAGCAGGAATTCGATCAGCCTTCTTACGGGTATAATTACTGGGCACTGTATGATTGGACATATGTCGGAACGTATGGGTTACCCACGTTATAGCTACTGTAGAAGTTGTTTAGATGAAGAGGAGGAGGAATCGGTACAGCACCTTCTATGTGAATGCCCAGCCTTACAATAGCATAGACTACTACATCTTGGTAGAGCTCTTTTCCATGATCTGGACTGTCTCAGAGATGTGTCACTAGTAAATATGATCAGATTTATTAGAAGTACCGGTTGGTTCCCACGGGGATCACAGGAATCACATGGTCAACGAAATTAGGGAGGGAAACTATTCTCACTTTATGTACGAATTTTCAGCATAAGGGAATAGTATTTCTAAGTTTATCACAATGGGCCACAAGGCCTCCCAGTGAACTCGCTAAATTGCGAACCCACGTAACCTAACCTAACCTATGGCCATTGTTAGCCTTTTCCCATCTTTCTGGCACCATATGGATTCCGAGCCAAAAGAACTGAAGAACGAATCGAGCCAATTTCGGATAGTCTGTTCTAAAGTGTTGAGTGTCCCGGAGAGAGAATTCTGCATCGATCGAAACAAATAGCAGTCGGACGGGGCAAGGTCTGGAATACTACGGTTTCATGACTGCCCACATATTTTGGGCGTTTTTTCGGCCAATGATCACAGTTGCATTTGGTGCAGTTTCCCTGTGATTGTCTGGCCAAATTTCTGCAGCTCATAATAGATAGCACCCTTTTGCTCCCACCAAATACAGAGCATTACCTTAGAGCCATTAATATTTGGCTTTGGCCAGGCCTCACGTACGATCTCTTACTCTTCGCGTTGCTGTTTGAGTAGCGCCCAATATTTTTACAAGCTCTTTTTGAGTTTGACAACAATCTTCATGGAGTAATGCCCCCAATTCTTGGTCTTCAAAATTGTTTGGCTGGCCTGGGCGATCCTTGTTTTCCCTGTCGAAATCATCACTTCTGAACCACACAGACCATATTTAATTTAAGTAAAGTGAAGTCCTATCAACACAACTTAATTGCTTGCATGCAGCGAGCTAATAAGTGTAGCAGTCAACGGTATTACTTATTATATCAAATATCTTTTATAAAACTAAACAATTTTAATGCTTAATTTAATCTCAAATATCTTCAAATGCATAAACTCCTATAATATTTTTTTCATATTATATGGCTCCCATTACAAAAACTATCATAGATTTTATAATACAAACATTTCAGGTACTTTACAACTGATACAGAGCCATACTCATATAAACCTGTCAATTCAGTTTACTACTAAAACAAACAAAAAAAAACATATCACAACCACGACATAAAAACTATAAAACCTTCAAAAATCCATCGTCTATATAAAAAAAATTCTCAAAAACCCAGAAAAACACACAACTAAAACTGCTGCTGCCATTCACAGTTGAATAATGTGGCGAAAAAAGTAGTAGGTGTGTGTCTGTCTAAGAGAGTGGGTTATGTGAGTATTATACATACAGGATTAATCGAATTTCAACTGTCTACTCTTGTAAAGCCTTCAAACTAGACAGCTTATTCCAATCCTTTGACTTGCGTGCATGTGAGGTTTTCTATGATTTTTTTGTTTTTCTGTTGGCATGAAAAGTTGGGTTTAGTTTATCTATTTTTGTTCTTTTTATACTCATCACCAAAAACATGGGCGGTATATTAATTTTGTCATTGCGTTTGTAACATAACGAAATATTTATAGCAGTTCCAAAGAACTATATATATTTTATGGGTCCTTTTGATATTCTAAGACGTCCGTCCGTCTGTCTGTCTGTTGAAGGTACGACACACAGTGGTTCAAGAGCGGCATTAATTAAATTTTGTATGTCTTCTGATTTTTACACTGTTTGTAATAAACAGTCTAATTATCATGTACCAAAAGTTTTATGCTAATATCTTTATTACTTTTTTGCCCAGAGACATTCAAAATTGACCTAAGTGAATACGTTTGAAATGACCGTATTATATATGCTACCTTTTATAGCTTCATGCTTTTAAAATACTCTTGTAATGACATTATAATGATTTGTTTATACAATTGGATGTTATAAATGATATATAGGCAAATAAAAAAAAATTTGAAAATTAAAAAAAAAAATCTTGCTACTATAATATAAATTCTCCATTTTTGCCCTTAAGCAATTCCGGTATAAAAAACTAAAAAAATGTTAGGAAAAATTTGCTTCAACGTCAGCTATATCGGTGATAAAATCACAGATATTTAGATTTTTCTATTTAAAATGAAAAACTAAAAACGAATTTTGAAATTTATTATCAGCAAACCCGCAATTCCCATAAAAGTGTTGAAAAAATCCAAAACTGGGAATTTTTAGTTTTTTGGCTATAATGTCCATACCAGGATCGCGGTTATCGGAACCCTTTACAAAATAATTAGAAATATATTAGGCCACCTAAAATTGGGTACTATATTTTGATATTGAATATGCGATTTTAGAATTTTTGCCCTAAAATTTAATTTTACATAAAAAATAGGTGTTTTTTAAATGGACCTGGTCCCCTCGGTAACAACAATTTTTTAATTTTTTTTCATTTAAAATATTTTATGAAAACTTAGCTTTGAGAAAATATATACTCCTTATACATCCTCTTAGAAATTTTTTGCGATAACTTAAAAAGAAAAAAGTACTTTTTTCCCAGAAAATTAGCGAAAAATCGTCTTTTTAAAATTTTTTAAATTCGAGTGCTTATAACTTTGGACTTAATCATTATTTTTAAACAATTCTTTTTCTATTTGACACATAAATGTGTTGTTACTCCAACAAGCGAAAACTAGAGAAAATTTGGACCCGCTGTTATCAAAAAACTAGAGTGCGGTGGGTAAAAATTTTGAAAATTTAATTTTCAAATGCGAATACCTCCTGAGCTATAAGAGATATTTGACAAGGTTTTTTATAGTGCTCGATGAGAAGATTACATGTGTGTAATTTTTTTGAAATCGGAACACAAACGAATAAATTGGATTGTTTTAAAAATATAACATGCCCGAGGTGCCCTACTTTGAGGACCCTTGGTCGCGCCCCCGGTGGACTCATGAGGTCAAGGTTCAAAACTTAAACTCGACAACACTTTTTCTTTGCGCATGTGAAATTTAATTTATTTACCTCTTTTTTTCGATACCAATGTGTGTTGCTTACGATAAAATTCGTTTTCTGTAAAATATAAACATTGACTTACGATAAAATCTTATCCGCTATTATTTTTAAGTTATTAACAATTTTGATATTATGAGAACGCTAAAACATCAGGACCGACTGATTTTTAATTTTTGCAATAAAAAAAATTTAGATAATGTCGCTTACGATAATTTGGCGCTAAGGGCTTGATATATGGATATGGGGCATTTCATGTCAAGTGAACCAACTTTTGAAATCGATGTCTTCCGATCGGGATGAAATTTGCACCAAGGTTAGCTCTATTGGATAGTAACTCAGACACAATTTTTCAACAACATCGGTCGAGAACTCTCTGAGTTATAGGGGGTAAAATTTTGACAATTTGGTCAAACAGGGGTTTTTTCTTATCCATGTAACTTATTACCTATTGTTCTTAGCAAAATGTGTTCCAAATAGTATAGATAGCTATTTCTTCGATCTTTCGAAAAAAAATATTTAAAAAAAAAAATAAAAAATTTTTAATATTTTTTTTCCGAAATCAAAAACTTTTTTGACTTTTTTTTAAAATACGCTATTTTTTTTTATTTTTTTTTTTCTTAAAATAAAGTTTAGATATTTTCCTTGAACACCTACTTGGTCGCTTAGTGGGATGCGAGTGGGATATCTATCAAAATAAATATTTTGTAACTCAAAACATAAAATTTTTGACTTTTTTTGCAAAATCAAAAACTTTGTTGACTTTTTTTTTTCAAAATGGACCCTTTTTTAATCTTTTTTTTTAGGTCAAACAAAAGCTTAGATATTATCCTTGAAGACCCTTTTGGTCGCTTAGTGGGATGCGAGTGGGATATCTATCAAAATAAATATTTTTTAACTCAAGACTTACAATTTTTGACTTTTTTTTTTGCAAATACGATTTTTTTTCCAAATGGGCCCTTTTTTAATTTTTTTTTTTGTAGTCAAAAGAAAGTTTAGGTCCATTCCTTTAAGATATTTTTAGTCCCTTAGTGGGATGCGAGTAGGATATCTATCAAAATAAATATTTTGTAACGCAAGACATACAATTTTTTAATTTTTTTTTGCAAAATCAAAATTTTTTTCCAATATGGGCCCTTTTTTAATTTTTTTTTTTTGCTCAAAAGAAAGCCTAGGTCCATTCCTTTAAGATATTTTTAGTCCCTTAGTGGGATGCGAGTGGGATATCTATCAAAATAAATTGATAGATATCCCATTTTACATGTTCCAAATTTGGATGCATGTAACATAACATGTGACATAACTGTTAGCAAGTTATTTTTATCTGATTTAGAATTTTATCACCAATATAGCTGATTTTGTTAAAAAAAATTTCGACCCTCTGTTGGCCCGCCATATCTAAAAAGCATAAAAAAATTAAAAACAATAAATCAACAAACCTAAATATCTCTTCAACTAATGGAGATAACCTACACGTGTAAGCATATTTTTAGTAGATCTTCTCAAGGACTATTTATTTAAATTTAAAATTTTGCAATAAAAAAAAATTTAAAAAATGTCACTTACGATAATTTGGCGCTAAGGGCTCGATATATGGATATACTAATATGGGACTATTTTGACAATCAATGCTTTGCCTTTTTAAAATTTTTTACTCAAACCAAAACATTATTTTTTTTAAATCGGCCAAGTTTGGATACATCTGGGGGTGACTAGGTCCGCTCAAGTGAGCCAAGTTTTACTTTACACGCTTTTGCATTAGGTTCTCTATACGAAACATATACAAATAGTAGGGACGACATAACTGTTAGCAAGTTATTTTTATGTGATTTGGACTTATCACCAATATATCTGATTTTGTTAAAAAAAATGTCGACCCTCTGTTGGGTCGCCATATCTAAAAAGCCAAAAAAAGATCGAGCAAAATTAAAAACAATAAATCAATAAAATTAAATATCTCTTCAACTAATGGAGATAACCTACACGTGTAAGCGTATTTTTAGTAGATCTTCTCAGGACTATTTATATTTTAAATTTCAGCTCATTCGGATCATTAATTGTTTTTTTTGGCGATTTTTCAAAAAATTTTAAACCCGAGGTGTCCAAATTTTAGAGGCAACGTACTGGCCCCAATACCTCTAGGAAGCTGAACAACTGTAAATCAACTCGAAAGCACCTCAGCTCAAACCATGTGAAATTTCGTAATAATATCTCTAATAGTTCCCGAGATATTAAATTATTGCCAAAAAAAATACGTTTCTGAACCACTGTGCGACAGGTTCTACAGGGAAGGTCTTAGGATCTTTCAATGAAGCTCTTAGGGGAATGAATATCGGTCAAGCAGAACTAGAGTTATGGAAAATTTCTTACCGGAATATGGCATTATCCATAATATCGACATCGATATGTTGGTTATTGTGACGATCAGTACATAATTGACGATCAGTCCAACAACCTCCATTATATTGGTGGTGGGTATATAATATTCGGCACAACCGAATATAGCACTCCTACTTATTCTTTTTTATAATTTTTTTTTTAGTTTCTGTTTGGTTTACATATGAGTACTTGTGCATTCATTGGCTTTTAACATGACTTTTTACATCATATAACCTTTATAACACTTACTACTGCAACAATTCATATCCTTAGTTTTTTTTTATCTTTTGTATGTGTTTGTCTAGTTTTTAGTTTGTTTGCGATCTATAGTTTGAATGAATGGTACACCTGGGTTTTATATATTTTGCCACTTTTCTCTATTTATTTTCTATATGTATATTATTCATAAAGAAATACCTATATTTAAGTTGTATTCAATTTGTGAAGGTATTGAAAACATAGTAAAATGTAAAATAAAATATAAAATCCTTAATAAAAAGCTGCTTTAAAATGTGAATAATTAATGGAAAAAATCATTAATTGGAAATAGAGATGAAACTGTATTGAGATTGTTTTTACCATGTTTCAATAAGTTTTCAAAACAAATACTTTAAGACTGACATATTTCAATAATTAAGGTCAACAAAATTTAAAATTATATAAAGACTATCAACTAGTCTAGGTACTGGGGAAAAGTGTCAGATCCAACCTAAAGTATTCTATAGCAAATTGGAAATGTTGTTACATAATGAGTCCCACTCACTCCGAATGTAGTCATCGAAGGAAAGTCTGACGACAACTAGCTGCCTATAAATGCATATCCTGTTACGATTTATAAGGTGTCCTTCCAATACAACCTCCATCTCAACATTTATACCAGTTACCACAATCGTCGTTTACCTGCCACTTTCAAACAAAATTAAACAGTTGTATGGTTCCTATCAAAAAATCTCATAATTCTTCTTGCCACAAAAGAACTGTTAAAGCAGAAAATTGATCATTTGTTTTCCTAAATCTCCACAAAAACAAACTGATAAAGTTTTCTAAATTTTGCTTAAGTTTCCAACAATTGCTCAAAATCTATTCATCATTATTTATCATAAATCTTTTTTTTTCTTTCTTACTTTTCTGTTTGTGAGAAATTTGATTTTAGCAAATAGTTTGAAATGATATTTAACTAAAGATAAGAAAAATAAAAACTGCATTTATTTAATGTTCCATTTCAACTTTATCACCTTTTTGCAAATAAAAAAGGAGAGCAAAAAAATAAAAGGAAATCAATTTTCAATATCTTAAAGTGCTCACATGTATTCTGTGAAAAGCATTTTAAGTTTTTTTTCCAATAAACTTGTAAAAAACTTTATTTTCAAGTAGAGAACATAATAAAGTTTATTTTGTGAATAGAGATTTACGATTTCATTTAAAAATTTGAGTTGGAAGTTAAATAAAGAATTGAAATTTAATCAGATTACACTGCGATACAAAATACAATTCAATGCATTCACTGCAGCAGAGTGCACAGTGGGGAAGTTTAAAATTTAACATTTTACAATATTCAATCAGGGGATTCTGCATGTTGTTCAAGTGCAAGGAATTGTGGTAATTCGAATGGATGAGTCCAAAAATCCATAAGACGTAGTGAAGTAGGGTTGGCTGAACAGTAGAATATGTGGAGGGTGTCATGAGTACCCTGACCACATACTGGACATAAGTTGAGGACGGCACTGTCTATGCGGGACCATAAGGTATTAAGCCTATTGCTCCATCCTGATCTCAGTTGTACCAGAACCAGTCTTGTTTTACGCGGCAGAATCTTCTCGGAGTCTGCTATCGGTGGTGGCGACCTCTAAGTATGAAATTCCTGCTACCGCGGAATCGATGGCGGCTCTTGGAATGTCGTTCAACACTGTCATGGGTCCTGCACATACCTCTGTATGATATCTTCATATTTGCGTAGGTCCTGTCTGACATGCCTCGGGGGAGATTCCAACTGTGTGATGTTGCAGTTAGGATGACTCCTCCAGTGACATTCCAAAAGGAACAGTTGAGTCAATATGACGTTAAGTTCCTTAACCGGTAAAACCTTGGTTTCCTAGTGAAGGTGGTGTTCGGAGGTAATCTGAAGGCAGCCTGTGAAGTTCCTTAGGACTTCGTTAGTGATAACTGCAGGTTACGTGCTGTGTAGAAATTGTGAATTCCATTGAGATAGCCATTTACCATACCGCAAAGCTCATCAACATTGTGACCTGTTGCCAATATAGTGCAGTCGTCCGCATAGTTGACTACCTAAACGCCAAATGGGGGCACTGGGAGTTTATAGAGGTAGAAGTTAACAGGAGCGGCGACAGAAATCCATTCTGCTGAAGAGCTGTTGTGGGTTGACGGGTCAGTGGTGAGAGGAGAAGAGCTTTGAGTGTCTTCGCTACAGGTGACAGGAGGGAAATCGGCCTGTACGATTGTCCCTAGCTTGGGAACCCTTTGAAGAGTTTGCTATCCAAGGTTCCATTACCACACAGGTATCCAAGTTCTCCTCAGACAGAAGGATCCTAATGTTGTCTGTAGCTCAAATTGAAAGCTGCTGAACGAATTTGATCGGGAGATTTTTTGGGGGACACGGTATTAAATGTGACAATAGCCGGTATGACTTTTCGTGGACCATCCTTCTTTTTTGGCGATTTGTCCCCTCTTTGTGAGAGTAGTTGCAGTTTAAGATCAAGACATCTTTAACTAGTATAACCATCATCCATGTTTCTGGCAACATATGGATTCCGTGGCAAAATAACTGCTCATCTTTTGAGGCCAAAAACGAATCAAGCCAGTTTCGGATACTCTGTTCTGAAGTGAAGCGGATTCCAGAGTAAGAGTTCTTCATCGATCGAAGCAAACAGCAGTCGGACGGGGCAAAACTTCCCAACCACTTCTTTATAAATAGTTTTTAAAACGTTTTGCAACATATGGTCGAGCTTTATCATAATGGAATATTACGGTTTCATGTCTGGCCGAATATTCTGGGCGTGTTTCGGTCAATTAGGATTGCTACAGGTTCACTGTGATGTTCTGCCCAGTTTTCAGCAGCTCATAATAGATATGACTATTTTAGTCCCACCAAATCTTTGGTGTCCAACTAGCTGAATTGTCGGGCTTCACATACGATCTCTTACGCAAGAAATGATTCACTGCAAAAATGATTTCTTTTTTTAGCGTTGAAGCATCATTTTGGACATGCAAAAATGTCGTTCAAGGTCTCTCGGCTTCAATTCGTAGGATTCCCAATTTCTCTGCTTTTGGATGAATTCTGCTGATTGCAAACATTTTGAAATTGCTGCTTAGGTAGCTTCCAACGATTTTGCGAGTTATACAGCAATATTTATGGAGTAATGTTTCCAATTCTTGGTCTTCAAACATTTGGCCTGGGCAATATTTTTGTTCCGTATCAAAATCACCACTTCTGAGCCGTATAAACCCTGTCTCGGAGCAATTGGTGTGCTTTAGCGGCACTTTTTCCAAATATAAAGAAATAAAGCAAAACTTCTCGCATATGGCGCTTTGTTGGCAAAAAAATTTACATTTTCGAAGCATAAAAACTTTGTTGTTTACACTATAATATTCAATAAATAAGTGGGAATAAATGACAGATATGTATCCTTCCAAATGACAT
Organism: Calliphora vicina; assembly: GCF_958450345.1. NCBI lineage: Eukaryota > Metazoa > Arthropoda > Insecta > Diptera > Calliphoridae > Calliphora > Calliphora vicina. The sequence goes on along the minus strand of NC_088781.1, from coordinate 40,294,919 downwards.
ATAGTTATTATGCGTTTGTGCAGATGTTTGTAACGCCCAAAAATATTAGTCTAACACCCAGCTTAAAGTATACCAATCGACTTAGAATCACTTTCTAAGTCGATTAAGCGATGTCCGTCCGTCCGTCTGGTCGACTGGCTGGCTGGCTGTCCATGTAAACCTTGTGCGCAGAGTACAGGTCGCAATTTTGAAGATATTTCGATAAAATTTGGTACATATTATTTTTTCGGCTCAGGAACCAAGCCTATTGAAACTGGCTGAAATCGGTCCACTATTTCACCTAGCCCCCATACAAATGTCCTCCCGAAATTGGACTTTATCGGTCATAAATGTTTAATTTATATATGTATCTACACAAATTTCGCTCCAAATAAGTTTCATATATACAAAATTCATGTCACCAAATTTTGTTACGATCGGTCCATAATTAGTCATAGCTCCCATATAGACCCGCTTCCTAAAATCACTTAAACGTGCATAAATCTCCTAAAAATTTTGGTATATACACAAAATTCAAAATAAATAATTTTCATTAAGACATAAATTCCATAATGATCGGTCCATAATTGGTCATAGCTCCCGTTAAGGTCCACTTCCGAAAATCAGTCACGAATATAAATTATGGATATTTTAAAAGAAAAATGTTTTTGCTCATTTACTTGGTCGGGCTTGACCGACTTGTTTAAAATTAAATTCCCTCCCGACCAAGGGTTAAAGTTTATACATTTAATGCAGATTTTAGAGAAGATTAAACACAAAAGCAGATTAAAATCCCAGTATTTTTAAATCAATTTCATTCACTTAATATATCAAAATGGATAATTAAAATGATTCTAAGAATTTGCTTAATGAAGTTGTATTTTTTCAAATAAAAATGATTACGCTGCGTTAGAATTAAATTCTCCACTTTATTGTGAAGCTGCAGGTGATTTACATATTTATTTGTTAATCTATTTAAACCATTCTTATTGGAAACTATGAGTAATAAAAATTTAACCAAATTTTTTTCTACGTTTAGCTTAAATTTGTGTGGTTTTTATTTTCTCTCCTTTAACCAACAATTTATCATAATAAGTTGTATTTTACACACAATTTTTTTACTAAAAAGTTCCTGTTATTAAAAATAATTTATGCATACATTTATTTAATAAAGCTATTTTTAAATTAGTTGCTCTTATTTTTGTACTTCCCCTTAAGATGCTTTACTTATCCTTCCCCTCTGTGGGAAGTGCACTTCTGCCGTTACTTCAGTTGGGATTTTTATCAAGTGATAAATGAATGCAAGTTTGTTTTTTTGTAATTATTAACATGTTTACTCTAATTGCTGCAAATCAAAATAAGCAATTTGTAGTGAACAAAAATGAGTACAATTTTAAAATATAAAATAAAAAAGTACGTGAAAAAATTCCCTATCTTAATGGAAACAAAACACATATTTGTTTTTTTTTTAAATTAATCATTTATAGAGATTTAAAGTTTTCATTCTGTTAATTGTTTTGTTTTATAGTAGTTTGTGTGTAGAAAATCATTTTGTTTAATTTGAGACACTATAAAGTTCAATGTGTTATAGAAATTAACCCATTGTGGTAGAACATAGAATCATTTTAGAATGAATGGAAGTGAAATATGAATTGCGGATAAAACATTATTTGCTTAAAACTATTCATATTCATTGACAACATATTACATATTATTTTAAATACTTGTGTATATTGGGTGTATGACTTAAAAATGCGGGATTAAAAAGAGATGGCGTATCTTTTGAACGCGATGAATGTGATTCATTGGTTTCAACTTGCGAGAGATGGCTTGTGCGGTTCAGAAGTGGTGATTCTGACACGAAAGACAAATATCGCCCAGGACAGCCAAACAAGTTTCAAGACCAAGTTTTGGAGGAATTACTCCATGAAGATTGTTGTCAAACTCATTTAGAGCTTGCAAAATCATTGCGAGCTACTCAATCAGCAATTTCAAAATGTTTGGAAGCAGATGGATTCATCCAAATGCAGGGAAATTGGATACCATACGAATGGAAGCTGAGTGACCTTGAAAGAGGATTTTGTATATCTAAAATGCCAAATCATTACTTGTGAAGAGAAGGATATCAAAGCCAAATATCCATGACGCTAAAGCAATGCTCTGAAATCTGACCAGATCTTCAAAGGAAACCTGAGCCGAAAGCAACTGATTCGTTTGAAGCGAGCATTGTCCGAATAATGCCCAAAATATGCGGCCAGACGTGAAACCGAAACATTTCATCATGACTACGCTAGGTCATATGTTGCAGTACTTGTTAAAAACTATTTAGAGTGAAGTGTTTGGGAAGTTTTTTATCATCATCCGCCTTATAGTCCAGACCTTGCACCGTCCGACTACTATTTTCTTCGATCGACGCAGAACGCTCTCTCTGGGGTACGCTTCACTTTGGAATAGAGTATCAGAAATTGGCTTGATTTGTTCTTAAAACATGAGCTCATTTCATTTGTTCTTTATTGCCATAACGAAGGGAAAATATCATACACTCATTATTGTCATTGATCAATTGTGTGTTACGAGTAACAGCTAGTTAGGGAATATCATCAAAAAATTAGTTTTCAACACTGTGGAATCTGCAACTAGGATCAGCCCTACATGATAAAGGGTTGGACTGAACAATTGTTAGGTTTATCAGGAACTATAAGATTATCCGACCTAAAAATGGAATGGCTTCGATCTCAAAACTTTCCAAAAAAAGGCGCCTTATACCAAATTCTGTGGAATTTTTCAGCTCAAGAATCTGTATTCCATGTATTACAAAAATGCCGCCTATGCGGAAGAAGTAGTGGTGACAGTGAAACGGCACTCAAAATTCTAAGTCGATGGAGCATCGACAGCTGACTGAGTGTGAATCCGAGCAAGATTAAAGTTGTATTGTTTTGAACGTAATACAAGATTCCTATCTTTACGCTACAGTATTGAACTGACTATCTCGGATAGAGCAAAATATTTGGGTATCATTCTTGTGTGGTCATGCCAGCATTATTTGGAAACATTCAGAATGTTCCAGATTATATTGATTACTGAACCCCTAGAGCCTTCTTCTCGAGGAACTTCGGTTTTTCAATTCCGAACAACACGGCATTAGAAGAGGGTCTCTCTCTTGATAGGACAGGGATAGAGTTGGCAGATGTATCTACATACTGGAATTTTGGATTATGATTGCTTTTATAAACCCAAGTGGATGTAGTATTCTTCAGGCTGAGGTATCAACTATCAAAATATCGTCTACAAATATTTACTTACATCTGCGATAGAAGTTTATACACAACATCTAGTCTGGCCCAGGAATTTCGGGCATTTTTTAACGAGATGGCGAAAAATTCGACAGTAGTACCCGTATGTGTACGTGGACACAGGCACCATGATTGTAACATATACTTCCAATCCGGTAGTCCGTTGTCTAAGTATAAACAACCCATTTGAGCTAAAATAAGGTGAAAGATTGAATATACCTCTTGATCATAAGGATAATATGGTCAGTATTAGACATGAAGTGCACGGCAGAACTCATTGGACAATAACACTTGCAGCTAAGAAATATGGTGGTGGTGATTATCGTGCACTATACATTTGTAAACCATGCTTGATTTGTCGAAATGAAGAGGAGGATAATACCGTCTTTAACATTCTCGGTTACTGTCCGACCCTGTGCGTTCTTAGTCTCCCTAAAATAAATATATTTGCTAAAAAACTCATTATAATTTCCACGAAAACACAAACAAAATTTTGTTTTTTTTTTGAAAGAACAAAACAACTTGCCGAGTTCAAAAATGTTCCTCTCCTTATGCCGACCTTACCTCTGACACCAACAAACACAAAAATTGCGCCATATGTGAAACGAGTCTAATTAACATAAGTCATGTTAATGATAACATTTGAGTGTTTACACCAGAGTTAAAATAATGTTCGACTCTGGATTGATATAAAAAGAGATAACCAAATTTGAAATGCAATAAATACAAAAGAGAAAAAAATTTATTGGTGTTGGACTTAAAAATTCGAGATTTGTTTTTTAAATTTTTAGCTTTTATTTTGAAACATTCGTACAATAAAAATTTATTCAATCAATTGGCCAGTGTTAGCTATGATCTTTTCCCATCTTTCTGGCAACATAGGGATTCGGAGCCAGAAGAACTGCTCATCTTTGGAGGGAAATAGCTAAACAAGCCAATATCGGATAAATACTCCGTTCAAAAGTGAAACGTGAGTGCGTTCTGCATCGATAGAAATAAACAGTATGCGGACAACTTCAATAGTTTTTAACAAGAATTTGACCTGACTTAAACATTTGACCGAATGTTGTCATGATTGAATATTGCAGTTTCATGTCTGGCCGCATATTCTGGGCGTTCTTCGGTCAATGATCGTTTCAACTGCATACAAGAGATAGGACCCTTTTGCTCAAACAAAATACAGAGAATTTCTTTAGCGCCTTGGATATTTGGCTACGATGTTGATTCGGCTGGTTGGCTGGGCTTCACGTACGATCTTTTACTCTTCGGGCTATGGATCCATTTTTCATCGAATGTAATGATTCGGTGTATTATTTTCTTTTATTGCGTTCAAGCATCATTCCGTACATTCAAAATCGTTTATCAAGGTTACTCGGCTTTAATTCGTATTGTACCAAATTCCCTTGCTTTTGAATGAATCCTGCTGCTCGCAAACGCTTTGATATTGCTGCTTGTGTAGCTCCCAATGATTTTACAAGCTCTTGTTGAGTTTGACAACAATCTTCATAGAGTAATGCCTCCAATTCTTTGTCTTCAAACTTTTTTGGTTGACCAGGCCTATCTCTGTGTCAAAATCATCACTTCTGAACCGCACAAAACATCTCTCGCAAGGAGAATGCGATGAAGCACATTCACCATAAGCTTTGGTGAACAATCGGTGTGCATTTATACCCTACGCCACCATAGTGGGGAGGGTATAATGCTTTTATACAGATGTTTCTAATGCCCAAAAATATTAGTCTAACGCCCACCTTAAAGTATACCCATCGACTTAGAATGACTTTCTGAGTCGATTAAACGATGACCGTCCGTCCGTCTTGCTAGTTGGCTGGCTGTCCATGTAAACTTTTTGCGCAAAGTACATGTCGCAATTTTAAAGATATTTCGATAAAATTTGATACATATTATTTTTTCGGCCAGGACCAAGCCTATCGATCCATTATTTCACCTAGCCCCCATACAAATGTCCTCCCGAAATTGGCCTTTATCGGACATAAATGTTTAATTTATATATGTATCTACACAAATTCCGCTCCTACTAAGTTTTATATATACAAAATAAATGTCACCAAATTTGTTCACGATCGGTCCATAATTAGTTATAGCTCCCATATAGACCCGCTTCCGAAAATCACTTTAACGTGCATAAATCTCTTAAAAATATTGATATACACACAAAATTCAACATAAATAACTTTCATATAAACATAAATTACACGACCTAAATTCATGGAGATCGTTCCATAATTGGTCATAGCCCCCATATAAGGCCCACTTCCGAAAATCACTCACAAATATAATTTATTGATATTTTAAAAGAAAAATGTTTTTGCTCATTCACTTACTGTATGGTATTATATGGTCGGGCTTGGCGACCATACTTTCTTGTTTCAATTAAAAAAGTATAGCAAAACTTCCCGCATATATCGCTGTGTTGGCAGAAAATTCGACATTTTCGTAGCAAAAAAGAAAACCTTGTTGTTTACACAACTTACAAATAAGTTATTAAATACAAAAACCACATTCGAATTTTTAAATTGTACACCCAACAGATTATTTTCTGGCTCGTGCCATCTCTGTCCACTTTGTGTTTAACAGAACGAATATTTTGGTTATAGCATAAGGGGATTCATTGTGTTGTATTTTGATGTATTACTGTCACTTGTCACTTCTATAAAAATTTTTAAAAATAAAATTTTTTTTTTTTTGGAAATTAAAAAAAAGTTCATGAAGATTTGGCAAACAAATATATTTGGGTATGGTAAAGATTTGGGACATTTCACTAAATGGACTTCAATTTTTATTTTTTACTAGTTGACCGTCCAGGCTTCGCCCGGTAGCATTTACTAATGTTAGTTCTTCAAGTTTCTCCAACCCGCATACTCCTGCCTGTTATTACTTATTTGCAAATAAAATATCTATATTTGTACTGCATACTTTAGGGAGCTTTTAGTTGACTAGACTCAAAAAAAATTTCCGAGTTTTACCCGGAATTTTTTTTCTATACAAACAATCTCCTGAAAATTTCGAATCGAATAAAAAAAAATCAGCCAAATCGCTCCAGCCTTTCTCACGTGATGCCTAGGGTGGCCCTTAATAAACGAAAGTTGGATTTTGGCCATTCTCACCCTCCAGTTTGGTGAACATTAGAAAAAAAATCATCCTGAAAAAGTTTTAGGAAAATCGGTTGGGGATAAGACGTGCAGCAAGCCCTCTGAAGTTCTGAGATGCATTTACAAGGGGGAAAAATGCATTTTTTTCAGTTTTTGTAAAAATTTTGCCATTAAAAAATTACTTTTGCACTTTAATTTAAAAGAATCGAAATGTATACCTAATTGTCGTTCTAATGAGACATAAAAAACAGAAATTGGTTAAACAATTTTAAAGTTATTAAAAATTCGCCAGGCCATTAACGTGCCTTAGGCCACTAGAAAAAGAATTGTAGGAACAAAATATTTTTGTTAAATTTCATCAAAATCGGCCCAAAAATATACAACATTTCGAACATTTCGAAATCTTTCCAAGATAAGTGCCAACTATTGAAAAATTTGACTTTTGACCTTCACGATTTAAGGGTTAACGTCTTCCGATTTTAGTAGAAGTTTCAGAGTATATTTTGAATTATCTCGACTATAATATTCTGAATAAGTTTGGCTTAAAATTCTTAAGAGTAAGGAAATAGAGCTCATTGGCCTAAAAATTGCCAAATAATTGGTTTTTCTCGAAAATTTCAAAATTTAAATCGCAGGTACTGAAAAACTATAAGAGATATTTTCATAATTTTTTCACATTTTTATTCCCTATTATATTCTTAATAAATCCCAATTAGATGATCAAAAAATTCTGAAATTTTGTTTAACAAAATTTTTAAAAATTTGAAAATGGAGTTTTGAAACTGCCGTTAAAAAAATTTTATTTTCTTGCTCATACCTAAGAATAGGTTAACGGTATCCTACGAAGACAAAAACTCATATACAAGTAAATATGGACATATTTTAAGTAAAAATGAGCTTTTATTTTAATATTTATCAAAATATGTTAATTTTGTTCATACATTTCTTGTTCTAGTGGCCTGAGACACTTTAATGGCCTGGCGAATTTTTAATAACTTTGACATTTTTTGACCAATTTCTGTTTTTTATGTCTCATTAGAACGACAATTACGTACACATTTCGATTCTTTTAAATTAAATTACAAAAGTAATTTTTTAATGGCAAAATTTTTACAAAAACTAAAAAAATGCATTTTTTCTTCTCAAAACCGATTTACCTAAAATTTTTTCAGGATGATTTTTTTACTAATGTTCACCAAACTGGAGGGTGGGAATGGCCAAAATCCAACTTTCGTTTATTAAGGGCCACCCTAGTGATGCCATTACATACATGGACCATTTCATTTTTATATACATATATAGATTTTTTATTGATAAAAATTAGAAAATTTTGGAAACATTTTTTTTTTGAACCACCCTAATCGCATGCACAAATTCTAATATTATTTATAATAATTAAAATAACTAAATAGTTAAAAAAATTCTTCCCACGCCCTTCACATTTCAACATATTTTTCTTTTAGATTCTAACGGTGTGCTACTATATCATCTCCACTATGCTAATTTTGACCCCCCTCTCTTAAATGGGTTAATAATTCCGCATTAGTGCATTCAACATTTTGCAAATAAAAACACCAATCAGCAGCAGCAACAACAAAAGTTAAGTAACATATTAATTTTAAAACAAAATGCTAAAAATAAGATCAAAATGAGAGAAATACTAAAAGCAGCCAGTAAACTACATGAAGCAAAAAAAAAAAAAAAAAACTAGTTTAGCGAAATAAACAGCAACAACGAACTATTGTTTAAACAAAACGATATAAAAGCCAACAAATATAATTGAATAAAAACATTAGAGTTCAATAGCCAGTCAAGTAAAGTGCAGTAAAGCAAAAGCAAATGGAATAATATTATTTTAAAAAATACTGCTTCAACAAAAAGAACAATTGAAAGAAACGAATACAAGGCAATTAATATTTTGTTGACTCACAAGTGCAGCTAATTGAAGCTAATTTAGTTAAAACCCTGAATAAAAAGAACCAAATATTTTGAGATAAATTATGAGATTCTTAATAATAACATTATTTCTGTTATGTAGTGCAAACACATTAAGTGAGTTTAAATAATAACTGTTAAAGAACAAAAAAAAAATATCTAAATATTTAAAATTACAGTTTGTTTGACGGACAATAGTAAAGATGTGGAGTCTGAAGATTATGATGAAGATTATCCAGTGGCTGAATTAAATTCTCAGGATAAAAATTTGGATATTAATCAAGCTTTGGAGGATGAAAATGATGATGATGAGTATTGTGAGTGGTTAAAATGTGATAAAGATTTGCGGCAAGAGAGAGGCTTTCGTAGATTTCTGGATGTGCCTTTTCTAAAGAAACTTGTTAGAAATTTAAGTCCCTTTTCACGTCCTAGACTGGAAATGCATTTTTATCTGTTCAAACGGGAGTTTCCTGACTGTGGCAGGGAGCTGATAATTGGTGATGTTAATTCATTGAGAGCATCCGGTTTGGATGCTTCAAAGCCAACCAGGTAATAAAAAGAGAATGGAATTTGAAGGTCAAACAAGCATCCGGGAGTTGTTTAAATTTTGTTTTTGAAATGCTAAATACATAAACTCAGACTGGTTGCGTAGCTTTATAATTTCTTGTTATTTATAACATTCTTCTTTGTTTTTATAGAATCATTATCCATGGTTGGATGAGCCAGTCTAGAGGTTCCTTTAATCGTGATATTAAAAATGCTTACCTCAAGAATGGAGACTTTAATGTGATTATAGCTGATTGGAGTTCCCATGCTGCCAATATCAACTATTTCCATGTGGTCAGACTAATCGAGACCTTTGGTGCCTATGTGGCTCAATTTACCAACTATTTAGCGGAAAAGGCCCAAATTAAATACGATGATATCTATCTTATTGGCCATTCATTGGGTGCTCAAATAGCTGGTGCAGCCGGCAAACGTAGCTGGCCCAACAGATATAATACCATATTTGCTTTGGATCCTGCTGGACCCAAATTTCGCAAGAAGAGTACTGATTTCCGTATTGATCCCACAGATGCCAAATATGTGGAGAGCATACAAACAAGTCGTAATTTGGGTTTCTTAGAGCCAACCGGAAATGCTACATTTTATCCCAACTATGGCAGCTATCAAAAGAAATGTTACTATGTGGGCTGTTCTCATATAAGGGCCTATAAAATGTTTGTGGAATCCCTAAATTCCCCTCTGGGATTTTATGGTTTGAAATGTTTGCGTCGCCAGCGAGAGTGGAATTGTAATGATACGGATACACGGGATTATCGTATGGGTGGAGAACCTTCAATACCCAAAAGTGGTTTGTTTTATGTGGACACCAATAGCAAAGAACCCTTTGCCTTGGGTAGAGTAATTTTGTCAGGGAATAATGAAAATTGATAATACAAATAATTCTTATTATGTAGCTTTAATTAAACAAAGACAACAAGTACCTGAGATTAACTATAATTAATGTTATTTATTAAAAATTATTTATTTTAATTTAATACCCTTAAGATCTCTTAAAAATTTGCTTAGAATAAAAAAAATTTTAAACAACATATCAAAGAATTTTAAGCAATTATTATCACACTCTTATGTTATCAAGATATTACCGCTTTATAATTACAATCATTATTTTATTATCATACCAAAAATAAGAAGAAACAAATAACATACGGAAGTTGCTTACAAACGAAACGCTCCAAAAAATCATACACGTACATTACGAACTAATTAAATTTTATGTAAAAACGGAAATACGAGTACTAGTTATATACTCTCGACATTCATACATTTATAATTTTAAAACCAGACAATTATAATTTTGAAAATATGTACAACAAAACAGAAACATCATCATCATCAAAGCATTGTACGTAGATTTTAAGTGAAATGCCTTTGTGGAATAAAAGATAATGCAGTGCAATATGTATGAGTTATTATTTTTTTGTTTTTATCACATATAAAAACCGCTTAAATTTTAGTGTGCATTTTATGTAGAATGTACATTAAAAACTAAAGAGACATTTTGTGCAACAACATAAATGATAAATATATACATAGAAGTCCGCATTTTACACTCAAAACTTATAAATAATTCATTTCATAGAGACATACACATAGAGTGGAAGCTAGAAAACAAATCAAACAAAAAATCCGAAGAAAATCACACCTACTTGTGTTGTTTTTATTTTCACATGGTTTTTTTTTACTAAAACATTCTCATCTTTGGGTTTTTAACAACTGAGTTAGGTCTTTGACAGTTGAGTTTCTGATCTATGTGTATTTATCTACAATTCATAAGTTGAACAATTGTCAATGTTTATTTAAAATTGATCATAGTTCTCTATTTATATGTTTAACTTTTTTTAATTCATCAAAACTTGTCATAATCAATGAAATTACATAAATACTGTATATCGGAACATTTCCTGAATTTAACCCGCCAATGCACAGTGGGGGAACTGGGAAAAGTGGAAATAAATCTGTAACTTCTAAACGAATAGCCCGATTTTAATAAATGGCTATAGAGGAGGCGTTAGTAAGTTTAAGTTTTGAATTTGGGCTTATAACACCAAGGGCAGGCCGATCCGCAGTGGCCTAAAATGGGGGTATATCAAAAATTAAAAATGATGCCAAATTTTTGTTTGCGATCCGATTTTAAAGATTTTTATATATATCTACTAGACGCGATCTACAAAAAACATTGCTTTAGCCATATATTATCTCTTATAGTTTACGAGTTATTCGCATTTGAAAAGTAAAATTGTATTTTTTTTACCTATCTTGGACTGCTTTTTTGCTAATAACTGATCCAATTCTTTCCTGATTTTCTTGAAAATCTTTTTTTGAATTAATAATCGTATTAAATAATTGTTTAGAAATCTTTACTAAGTCAAAAGTTATGTACATTCAAACTTTTTCGGCATTTTTTTTCCAAAAAAGTACTTATATTAATTTTAAATTATGCAGAAAATAAGAAAAAAATAAATAATTTATTTTTAGTTTTCTGAAAGATAATATTTCAGGAAATATTATAAAAGCAAAATACTATCAAAATTCTTATTATTGCGTGATCCAGAGTTATCCAAAGTAGACCTATTTGTTATGTAAATTTCTAATTTAGACAACATTTTCTCTAATCGCATAGCTGCTTTCAAAAAATTTAGACCGGTTTTGTATGTCCCAATATATTCTTGAATATGCGCAAAGGGACTTCATAGCCCCGACCTTGGTGCCTTCAATAGATCCAAAAATCTAAAAAATCCCAATTTTGGGACTTTTGAAATGGTTTTTAGCGAATTATGGGATTGTCGCTAAAAATTCACAAATATCTTTTTCACTTTTTGATTTGGATCTAAGGTTTCTATAGAAGTGTAAAATTTCATTAAAAACGATGCATTAACAAAACATTTATTGCATTTATAAAATTATAATTTTCCAAAAAAATCAGCTACCATTTTTTATTCCTTTATTTTTGAAAAAAATATTCTATCAATTTATATATTGCGTATATATTTTCTTTTCCGCTAGTCTCATTAATGGCTTCCAATGATTATTTTAATTGAGTTTTGTAAGACAACTAACGAACATAATTGAAATGAAAAACTGATTTTCCAGGGTCCTTCCACTCAATGAAAACCAAAAATTCCACTTTTATTTATTGACTATGTTTAGCCGGCGTTGAGCTTAACAACTTTACTGAACATAACTTTGCAATATTCGGATATTTAGATGATGATCAAATGCATGAAAAATGCAAAAGAATTACAATTTTTCCTATACGATATATACTAATTTCAAATACTAATCTCGATTCCTAGACCTGACCCAGCGAAACGCCGGAACACGTATAACTCTTTTTACCGATCTAACATTTCCCATTGGGCAGAACCTCCGTCGATCACTGACCCTACTATTTGTCGCATAGTGTAATTAATATATATTTTATTTAGCAGTTACGTATTTTTCGTCAAATAGTGAAGTCACTTTTAATGTTTATTTTGTGCTTCACTTTAGAAAGTGGTTATTTTACCCAGCAGAGGCACCCGTACATATTAAAATAACTACTTATATAGCTAATCAAGTAACCAGTTAGGTAGCTAGTAAGGTAACTGATGCTATGTAACCAGTATGTGAATTTAACGTGTTCTTATTGTAATCAAAAAGGGTGACTAGGGTCAATAACTAGTCACGTATCTAGTTATGTAACTAGTCACGTATCTAGTTATGTAACTAGTTGTCACCCTGAATGATGGGTAAAATCACTAGTTCCGGACTGGCTTCTAGAAAAGCTGAGACATTCATAGTCAAACTGGGCCCCAGTACACGTACGCAACATGAGTGTTAAAAATTCACTCAGCAAACGTTTAAAAATAAGCACACATTTCATTCAGTAGCTGATCAAATTTTTAAAAATACAATTCGTTTTCTGCTCCTTCACACACAATTGCAAATGTGATAATCACAAATGGTGCAAATAATAAACACTGCACTTATAGAAACAAAAAACCACAGAAAGTCATTTTATTTTTATTATTTACTTATTATATGTTTATTAGGGTGGGTCTGTTTGTAAAATTGTTCGATATTGGAAAAACAAGTGCCACTACGACATATCGCTCATTTGCTGCAACAACGTAATAATTTAAAAAAAGTCATTTCGAGAAAAACGGCTTTGAATGTCTTATGACATTTTACTATTTCTTAAATAAATTTTCAACAAATCATGCAATTTCAGAAATAAAACCTGATTTAAATTGTAGATATTAATATCATTCTAATCTGTATTTAACCCAAATTTTTACTAGTCAAATATACGAGAAAACATGAATTTTCATTTTGACGTTTACAACGAAAAAACACACTCATACTAAAAAAAATTTACTTTTATTAAAACTGATAAAACTATATGAAAGACTAAAGAACGGCGCATATTTTGTATTAATCAGTTCAAAATACCCGAAACGGCATGTTGAGAAGATCATTTTTGTAGAATAAACTTACAGTCCATCTGGTCTGAATTTTTTTTACAGTGGGTCAAAGTTTTCATTTTTTGAACGAAGGGAGAATAAGAGAATTCTTATTGTTAGGTTTATATTGTACAATTTTATGTGGATCATTTTTGTGGAAGATCTTAACCCTATAGCACCTCTCCTTAGTGTTCAATTTGACCCTTTTTCGAGAAAATCGAAAAAAATCCTTTCAAAAAGGACATCTAAGGATTAAAATATTCGACGAAAATGTTTGCCAGAAAATTTCAGTGGGGGTCACTATAGATACCAAAGATGTAAATAAAGCTCTTTACGCTTAATTAGCAAAATTACACACCACCTTGGGTCTCACATTTTTTAAAAAAATCGCAAAAAATCTGTTTATAATCTAAATGAGCTTATATTTAAAATTGCTCGATCATTTTTTTTAATTTTTTATATAAATACTGCCTGTCCCACCAAACGTTGTTCTGCCATAGCTCACACAAAGTTTGAAGACTCCCACTATAATAGTACTCCAGATATGCAATAATAAATTTTTACTTTGTATGAGAGGTGCCATGCCCAGTGTTCCTATATAGGTCAATTGTGAATCTAAACCATCCAGGGACCCACTCAAACACATGCAACAAATTTCACCGAGATCGGCCCAGCCTTTAAGGAGGAGTTTAGTTACTAACACACGTACAGAAAAATTATATATATAAAGAATATAAACCTAAATAACTTTTGACCTAAAAGTGATAACCTACATATATATGAACGTTTTTTGTAGATCTTCTCTAGGACTATTTATATTAGCTCATTCGGATTATAAATAGATTTTTGGCGTTTTTTTTTTTAAAAAAATGTGAGACCCAAGGTGGCGTAAAGAGCTTTATCTACATCTTTGGTATCATTAGTGATCCCCCCTGAAATTTTCCGGCAAAAATTTTAGTCGAATATTTTAATAATGTTCCTTTTGAAAGGACTTTTTTTGATTTTCTTGAAAAAAGGATAGGTAATAAAAAAATATCCCAAAAAATGTTTTTTTTGAGGTTTTGGACAAGTTTTTTTCTAAAATTATGTTAAAAGAAAATTCTGCGATTTAAAATTATTTAAATATATCATATCCCAGGTAAAATTGTACGCTTAAAACGATGGCGATATTTTGTCCCATATATTTGCTATGGGACAAACCTCATTTCTAAAGAAACTCGCACCTTAAAGACGATTTTTTGGTTGAAAATTCTTTTTTTTTAATATATATCGCCATCCTTTTAAGTGTACAATTTTACCTTTTTTTAATATTTTAATTTGTTTAATATTTTTTTTAATGTTTTAATTTGAACTTTATATTTAATAAGGATGAAATTTTGACATGTAGTATAGAATATTTGGGTCTTTAACGCGCTATTTTTAAAAAAAAATGTATTGGCAATATTAAAGGATAAAAATTTTAAAGGACATTTTTGACATCTTTTGATCCTGACAGGATAAAATAAAGACAACACAAAATATTTTACAACTCCTCTTGTTCTTTGGACATCAAATTTAGCATTGTTGGATTAGCTGAAATATTTTTAAATATTTTTTGAAAAATGTACTTCTTTGAAACTTTGAAGTCCTTTAAAAAGTATAGAGGATCACGAAATGAAAAACTGAAAACGCAATTTTTCTTCATTTAATTTATAGTTTCACACCTATATCATCCGGTTCGTGTCTAACGATTTTTTTCTCTTTTTATTGGACGGTGTTATATGAAAAACTGAATACTTTTTTCTCTGCATCTGAAAACTAACAACATGTTTGTGAGTGTACACATAGATACATATACTATGTAAATGTAGATGTTCATACATTTTCCAAAATATGTATGTGTTATGTATGTATATAGTTAAGCATTTCTATATTTTAATGTTGCTTTACCATAAACTTTTCTAATGTGAATTTAAGGGAGATGCATGGGGATGGGAGAAGATCACAAACAAGCATTAAAAATAAAACAAAAAAATTTAAAAGAAAACAGCTAAAAATTAACAGCAACAAGCACGTTCAAAACATAAATATTTTAATTTAACTAAAATGTGCTGAAAACTTATGGAGTTGAATACAAACATGGAAACATGAACTGAGATGTAAATATGTTTGTATAAATTTAACCCTTTAGGAGAGAAAGATAAGCACTTAAAATAAATAAAAACAAATACATATTTTATACTTACATTTGGCAGCAAGTAAAATAAAATTGTGGTAATTTGAAATTACATTTCCTATACATTTTGTGTTTTTCAAATAAAATCCATATTTGTATCCATAATTTTATTTTAAAACAATTCGCCCACAAACACTGCATTATCAATATAATTTGAATTTTTTCTTATTATTTAAGCCTAAAAATATACTCCATTAGTAAAACCAATTAAGAGTGCTATACTCTTCAGTACCGATTCATCTAAACCCTTCACCAAGTATACTTTAAAATAAATATTAAAAACAATTTTTTTAATGAAAATAAATTATTTTGTAAAAAAAAAGTTTGGTATAGAAAAACATTTGGTGAAAAAAAATTTAGACAAATTAATTTTTTGGGAATTTTTCCAATTTTTTATTCCAAATTTCTTTTTTTACAAAATAATTTTTAAAAAAAATTTTTTTGTTGCAAAAAAAAAATTGGAAATTTTGATGAATAATTTCTACATACATATATAGTAAAACCAAGATTTTTGCTTAAATCTGAGCCATTAAAAAAATGTCGATTTTAAATAGCAATCTAAGTTGGACTATAACGGATATATTGACTTATCAATGATGTATGTAAGTTATCAGGGGACTTCGGGAAGATGCTTTCAACAGACAAATAGATGGACAGGCAGACGGATATGACTATATCGACTTCGCTATCTAAAATGATCCAGAATATTTATACTTTATGGGGACGCAAGTGAAAACTATGGAATGTGGACCCTTGCCACTCACGGTGAAGTCTATAATTATAATCTGTCCACTCATTCTTTTAATTCGCATATAAATGGTAATTCTCTTTCACAGTCATTATCATTCCAATCGAAATCATTCTCCCATGTGTGTATACACTTCTCATGGCCACTTTTATCGTTCGGTTCTCCGGCATGCCATAAAAATAATTTTATATTTTCACCATTTTCAATCCACTTGAAAATACCATTAACTTTATAGGCACCCAACCAATAGGGGAAGATGCGACCTATAAATAGAAATTATTAAAAAAGTTAATAAGTTACATTATATCTATAAAGCATTTTTGGACTCACCATATTTAGCTTTTATGATCGATTTTAAATACTCAAATTCATCATAGTTTTCAATTGTGAAGAGAGACATGCTCATGTTTTTACAATAGTCGACTGCCTTCTGCCATGTTAACTAAAATTAAAATAAAAAAAACAGATAGAAATAAAATAAAATACATATTTGGAAATATATAAAGCCTTATTCAGTAGTTCTTCAAGCAAATTTCAATCCAAAACTTAACTCACATATTAATGAAATTTTAAATTTAAAAGTCTATATTAAACATCACAGATTATATTTGCTTCCCGTGGTACAGAAATGACATTATTGTTTAAATACCACTCAAGTTAAATGTTCAAGTGTTCCTTATACTGTTTAATGGCTTTTGAAACTGTGTGACCAAGAACTTTCAAATCTTTTGGAATTTTTTTTAAAGTCAATATGGATTTTTATGAAAAGTTTTAAATATTTTTTCATGTACTTTTATATCGGTGACCATTTTTACAGAAATAATAGTTGAAAATTTATGATTTAATGAATAATAAGGTCTGTGCAACTAATCAGCTGATCGTTTTTTGCCCCTTTGTATTTACATACTGTGCTTGTCAAATTGTTTGTCAAATTTTTTGGTCTTGAAAATGGACAACCAAAAAAATTTCAGAACAAAATGTCCGACTGATATTTCAAATACTAAACAAGTAAGAGAGCTATATTCGGCTGTGCCGAATCTTATATACCCTTCACCAAATTATACTTCAAAATACAAATTTAAAATATTTTTAGGTAAACAAAAAATTTTTTTGTCCAGAGTTGTTTTTTAATTTTTTGGAAATTTTTTTTTTCGAATTGTTATTTTAAATTTTAAAATTTTATTTTTAAATTTTAAAAAAAATTTTATTTGTTTTTAAATTTTTTTTTTGGTGAAAAAAAATTCCGGTTAAAAAATTTTTTTGTTTTTAAAATTTTTTTTTTTTTTGGTGGGAAAAAAATTCGGATTAAAAAATACTTTTTCCGATTTTGTCCCATTGTAGGCCCAACTTACTATGGTCTTATATACGTCGTTGCAAAGGTCTTTGAAATATCTATCATTAGATATCCATATTGTGTATATTAATGACTAAGTAATCCATATATAGGTCAAAAACAGGTAAAAAATCGT
The DNA here is from genome assembly GCF_958450345.1 of Calliphora vicina. NCBI lineage: Eukaryota > Metazoa > Arthropoda > Insecta > Diptera > Calliphoridae > Calliphora > Calliphora vicina. Next base: position 40,277,158 of record NC_088781.1, on the reverse strand, counting down.
GGATTTTGGACAATTTTGCTGATTTTTAATAGGAAACTTCTCGAAAGCATGCCTGACAGAATTATTAAAGATTTGGATCCCAAAGATATCTGGGGTCTTCAGAAAATTGATTTCAACAGACAGACGGACATGGCTTAATCGACTGCGCTATCTATAAGGACCCAGAATATATATACTCTCAGGTCTCGTTTTATGCGATAGATGCTTTCCAAAAAAAATCGCATAAATTGAATTTGCATAAAACGATAATCTGGCTTCATATAAAAACTAATGATTCGTTCTAAAATTCTGAAAAACCGTATAAATTCAGATTTTAATTAAAAAATCAACAAAAATATATTTATTTTATTAATTAAAACAATAAAAACAAAACACGTTAAAAAAAATAAACAAAAATATAATATTAATTCATTAATTACAGAAAAACCGAAAATGATCCAAAAAATAATGATTTATCTGAATCACTGAATAGTTGTCTTCAACGTTGTAGAATTGGTTCAACGTCACTTTCATTACTAGTTGATATAATCATGTTGTTATCATTTTCATCACTAGAATTTATGAAAAATTGATTGGGGACGAGATCAACGAATTTTTGAGGGCTTCAATTGTTTCTTTTCTTGCAAAATAATTTATCATAAAACTTTTCAATTTATAATTTTTAAGTTGCTTATGCAACTATTGATATTCAGAAAACTGATCAGTCAGTCCGCGTTGAATCTTTAATGCTCTCTCCGTATCTGGATCCATATTAAGAATAAATATTTTGTAAAATAAAACAAGTAAGAAAGTGTGGTCGGTCAAGCCCGACCATATAATACCCTACACTAAGTCAAAGACATTTTTCTTTTAAAATTTCAATAATTTATATTTTTATATGGGAGGCTATGATCAATTATGGACCGATCACCATGAAATTAGGTCGTGCGATTTATTTCTATATGAAAGTTTACTATGTTGAATTTTGTAAGTATACCAACATTTTTAAGCGATTTATACACGTTAAAGTGATTTTCGGAAGCATGTCTATATGGGAGCTATGACTAATTATGGACCGATCGTAACAAAATTTGGTGACATGAATTTTGTATATATAAAACTTATTTTAATCGCAATTTGTGGAGATACATTTATAAATTTAACATTTATGACCGATAAAGTCCAATTTCGGAAGGACATTTGTATGGGGGCTAGGTGAAATAATGGACCGATTTCAGCCAGTTTCAATAGGCTTTGTCCTTGGGTCGAAAAATTAACATATACCAAATTTTATCAAAATATCTTCAAAATTGCGACCTGTACTCTGCGCAAAAGGTTTACATGGACAGCCAGCCAACCAGACGGACGGACAGACGGACATCGTTTAATCAACTCAGAAAGTGATTCTAAGTCGATCGGTATACTTCAAGGTGGGTGTTAGACTAATATTTTTGGGCGTTACAACCATCTGCACAAACGCATAATACCCTCCCCACTATGGTGGTGTAGGGTATAAAAACTATAACGATTATATCAGTGATTCAAACTTGGTTTAATTTAAAACAGCAAAAAACTTCTAAAATTTCAAAATCTGTCAAAATTCTATAAAAAAATCTTCAATTTAAAAATCCCATAAATTGGAATCCTCATAAAAAAAATCCGCATAAAACGAGACCTGAGTGTACTTTATAGGGTCGAAAAGTTATATTGTTGAAATTACAAAAGGAATGACAAACTTATAGGTGAAATTCATGAAACTTTCAAGGTGAAATTTACCACTAATATCTTCTAATAATATAGAATTTAAAACTAACCAAATCGGTAAATAAATAAGTAAAATAAGTACATAATTTATACAAAATGTCCAGCCACCGTTACACGTATTATATTGAAAGTTTCACTACAGTATATAACACTCTTAATTGCTTAAGTTTGAGTAGTTCCCCAATGAATTGATAACAAACACTATCAGCACTTTGATCACAACATAACTGGTTAAAAATAAATATTTTCTTTGTTCTCATTGGTTACACAAAAAACACACACAATTTGGTACTTTTTAAGCTACAAAAAGTACTTCTTTGTTTAAACTTCATTCAGTAACATTATAAAATCTCATAGCTTAGCTTGATAGACAATTCTCTCTAGTATTAAGTTCATTTTATGGCATGACCTGCATTAACATTTTGTTGTATTTCATTATTTATTAAAATATATTCATGTTTCTTTCAAAACACGGATTATTTTATATTTTATTCATTTCCACTTACAAATTTCTGTTCTTCAATCAAATATGCCTTATTAATAGTTTTGGCTGTCTTCACTTTATTGTTTAATAAACAAACTAAAATGATGTTTACAAACAAAATAATTTTAAGCCGGTCTTTGACAATCATTCTTTCTGTATCGCTCTCTTTGAAATTGCTTGAACAACTGAATACATGTGCGAGCACACATTCTTGAAGTTCAAAGATTTGAAGCTGTTTAACAGCTTTTAAGAGATTAAATTCTTACACGCTACATGAGATTGGCTGGGTATAGGAGGCTAAGTTATAAGATTGCTATAAATTCATTTGAAACTTTTTAACGACACTGTCCAACAAATTGAGACTTTTCGATTGGAACAGAATAGCGACCCTATAATTTTGAAAGGGCATGTTGAATAAACTTATTGTCCAGCTGGTCTGAATTTTTTTTTTTACAGTGGGTCAAAGTTTTAATTATACTAACTGAAAAAAATGTTGCAAGTTAATATCTGAGAGAATTCTTATTATCAGAATTATATTGTTGAATTTTATGGGGATCATTTTTGTGGAAGATCTTAACCCCCTATCTCCTCTCTTTAGGGCTCAAATTGACCCATTTTCCAAGAAAATCAAAAAAGTCCTTTCAAAAAGGACATTTAAGGATTTAAATATTCTACGAAAATTTTTGCAGGAAAATTTTAGTGGGGGTCAAAAGTTGTAAATTAAGCTCTTTACGCTTAATTAGCAAAATTACACTTCACACATTTTTTTAAAAAATCGACAAGAATCCAAGTATGATTCGAATAAGCTGAAATTTAAAATATAAATAGCCCTTAAAAAGATCTACAGAAAACATGCATAAATACGTAGGTTATCACTTTTAGGTCAAGAGTTATTAATATTTATTTATTTTTATACCCTTCACCTTCGTGAGAAGGGTATGTATAAGTTTGACATTCCGTTTGTAATTTCTACATTTTTCATTTCCGACCCTATAAAGTATATATATTCTGGATCCTTATAGATAGCCGAGTCGATTAAGCCATGTCCGTCTGTCCGTCTGTTAGTTGAAATCAATTTTCTGAAGACCCCAGATATCTTCGGTATCCAAATCTTCAATAATTCTGTCAGACATGCTTTCGAGAAGTTTGATATTTAAAATCAGCAAAATCCGTCCATAGATAACGGAGATATGAGCAAAAAACCGGGACAACCTCGATGTTTGACCTATTTTTGATCAATATATGGATTACTAAGTCATTAATATAGACAATATGGATATCTAATCATAAGTTGGACCTACAATGGGTCAAAATCGGAAAAAATATTTGTTGACCCGAATTTTTTTTTCATCAAAACATTTTTTTTGTCATAAATTTTTTTTCCAAAAAAAAAAAAATTAAAAAATTTTTTTTTAAAAAATTTGAAAAAAACTTTTTTAAAAAAAATTAAAAACCAATTAAAAAAAAAATTTAATTTTGTTTACCTAAAAATATTTAAAAAAATGTATTTTAAAGTATAATTTGGTGAAGGGTATATAAGATTCGGCACAGCCGAATATAGCTCTCTTACTTTTTCTTTTAATTTTGCTCGATATTTTTTTAGTTTTTAAGATACGTCGATCCTACGGTGCACATTTTTTTGCAAAAATTATAAGGAGTGGTCGTAGAATGCTGAAATTTGGCACCGAGAATTATATGGACCAAACTAAGAAAAAAAAAATTTATCAAAATCGACCACGCCCAACGCCCACTGCCCATACAATCCAAATAGATTTTTTCGCATAAAGTTTTTCCTATCCAAGTAAGAGTCTAGGAATTTGGTACATATATTTTCTGAAACAAAAGAAGAACGTGTGCTAAGTTTTATTAAAATTAGCCGTGCCCTCCGCATACCACCCATGCAATCCAAATGCAATATATTTGTGTGCAAAAATTATAAGGAGTGGTCCAAGTAAAAGTCTAGAAATTTGGTAAATACATTTATTGAAACAAAAAGGAACGCATGCCGATTTTCAATAAAATCGGTCACGCCCACCGCCCACGAACTCCATTCATAGATAAGAATTTGTTTGATATTTCGTTTATTATTCGATAAAAAATGTTAAGTTTTCATCCTGTTCCGAAAACTTCGGAAAACTATTTTTTTTAATCGAAACAAGATACTCCCAGCTTTCATTTTATTAAAAAAACAGCTTGGGGGAAAGTGGGGCTACATTTTTTTTTCCAAAAATAAAATAATTTTTAGAGACTTATAGATTTGGGCTAATCTTTTTAACGGTTTCTGATATCCCCATAATTTTTTTTTATTTATAGAGAAATGTTATATTTTTCAAATATGTTAATTGCTTGAAAATATAAGTAAATTTTTGCTTAACACACTTGCAAGGACTTTACTTCAATTTTTTAAAAATAAAATAATATTTTTCTTAAAACTATAAGTTTATATTTCATCTTTAAACATTTCTCTATAAAACTGCATCATTTGATTTTTGAAATTGAGTATTTGAAAAACTGACTTTTTGACACCAAAATCCCTCTGTGTGGTGGTCGAAAGTTTTTCTAAAATATCATCTATATTGGCGATAAAATTCTAAAGAAAATAAAACAACTTGTTAATAGTTATCTTGTCCCAATAAAAAGTTAAACGCATCCAAAGTTAGAACATGTAAAAAGTCCTTATTTTTTAAGTTTTTTTTTCAAAAACGGCCCATATATTTTTTTCTTCAAGACTATATACAATTTTTATATGATACGGAAAGAGAATTTAATGAGAAAGCGTGAAAAGTAAATTTTGGCTCACTTAAGTGGAAACAACACCCCCCAAATCCATACAAACTTGGTCAATTTTAAAAAAAAAAAATTAAATTTGTGTAAAAAAATTCTAAAAAAAATAAAGTGCCGATCCTCGAAGAAGCTTCACATTTGAATAATCCTATATGCTTTTTAAATATCTACAAAGCTTTTTTACTATCCCATCGTAAATAAGGTTACAGTAGGCACTTTTCTAAAAAAGCTCAGTTTTTGGAACACATTTTCCCGGTTATAGGAATTTTGGTATTTCAAAATAAAAAATGTCAAAAATTATAATGTCGTTGATTTAAGAATAATTAAGTCTATATTTGTTCCAAATTTTGTTATGATATCTTTAACCGTTAAAATTTTATTTTATATTAATTAAAATTTTATATTTTTCTTATAATTATAATTTTTTAAGTTTTTAATTTATTTTCCCAAAATATATAAAATTATTTGATTTTATTAAAATGTCATTTCTGAAGTCCTAAGGGTTTCAATAATATCAAATACTATTATAAAAGGCCTAAATTTACTCCTCAGAAGTTCCACAAAGCGTGCCTCCTTTGAAAAATCTGTACACTTTTTCAAAAGTTAATGCTTTAAAAATCTTCGTAAAATTATCTGATAATAACCAAGGCGTTTTTTGTATATTTGTGCAAATTTTAAGGATGAGCTAGGAAGTTAAAGTAGCATTTATTTATTTATTTTTTTACAAAATTCTTTCCTTTTCAGTCTATTTTAAAAATTAATTACACTCTGCTACAAAATTACACTTTTTGTCAGAACTTGAAAAGCCACCTAGTGGAGTTTGTAGGCCTAGGTGAGGACTTTAGTACCTCTAACTCACACATTTTTAGATCGATTTCAAAATTTTAAACAACTAAAGTTAGGTAAAGAATTAAGCTTTCATAAAATGTATGTATAAAATCTATATTCCTAAAAATTGTGTAAGTTTTTATTATATTTTTATTCTTTTCGTAATTTTTCAAATTCAACAATAGTTATTTTAATTTTTTTCTATTAAAACCTATTTTTCTTTTCAAAGTTTTTAAAGAAAATTGTATATAGACAAAAATGAGACATTACTTATTAAAATCGGTTTATACTTGCAAAAGTTATTAAACATTTTCGAAAAAAGTTCCACAAAATTTACCTTGTAAATTAAAAATTGTACAAAAATTTTTTTTTTATAGTTTTTTGTTTTTATTCATATGGGCTGGGGTAGAAAATACTAAAAAAAAGGTGTTAATGAAAAGTTGAATAACTTTTACAATTTTCATTTGATTTGAAAAATTTAAACGATGGTTTGTTAGGAACTAAATTTCCTAAATACATTGTTATAAATTTGTATAAGCTTCCATATCAAAATAAGCAATGAAAAACGACTAAAATCAAAAGAGTTGATAAATTTTGTTTTTCTTTTAGATATTCTTAACAAAAACAATACTTATGACTAGGGGGCGGATTTTCATGCATTTATTATTTGAAAATATGCGCCTAAAATATGCTTCAAAAAAATCAAAATATGACCTAAAAATTTAAAAAATATGCACTTATATTTTTGTGGCAGCAGTTAGAACTCTTTAAATTATACCAGGAATTAAACAATTAAAGTTCTAAAACTATTTTTAACATAACTTTTCTTCTGCAAAAACGATGTAATATCTTGGTATGAATACTTGTTTAAAGCCATAGAGGTTCTATATTGTGACTTTCCTTTTAAAATCATCAATATTTTGATCGTGCTGTAAAGTAGCATCCAACCTTAATTTTTATCTCGTAATAACCCAGAAATTAAGCAATTAGTAAATGTATCCCTTATAGACGGAAATTGTTAATAATGTCTGATCACTTGGCTGACTACAATTTATATATTTTGGGTCATTTGACGATCTATTTGTAATGCAGAGAGAAGTCAATTGGTTACTTTATACATCGCATGTAATCTAGCATAAAGACAACTGTCACTTAAGTGTCTATGTAATCTATAGTGTAGGGACTTTAAACGTTAATTGTGTAGTGCATTTGTCTCTAAGTTATCCAAAATCACTAGTTTACGAAAGTCTCGTAGAACGGCTTGCAAATGACTGTCAGGAGCAGTTAAACTAAACTTTTTTGAAGAAAAATTTTTTGAAATGATAATTTTCAATTACTGATAGAGAAATGAAGAACTTAATGCTAGTTTTTCGATGTCGAACGAAGTTAGTCGATAACAAATTCGACAAAAAATTGTTTGTCGAAACAATGTATTGCCCATTAACGACAAAAAATTATATTTTTATTAAAAATTGGCATAATATGCATAAAAATATGCATTTTGAAGTAAAATATAACAAAATATGCATTATCAATAAAATATGCAAAAATATGCACTAACAAATCGATGCCATTTTGCAGCACAATGTGCTATTCGGATAGATAATTAGTCTACATTGTATTTGGAAGTTCGAGAAAAAACATGCATTTGCATATAAATCCGCCCCCTACTTATGACTTACAAATGTATCAAAGAATGCACGTCATTTTAAAGCGCATTCAGTATTCTTTCCAACCCCGTTTAAACATTTAAAGTCGGACAGATACTGACTGAGTTACAAATCGATAAGTTGACGAACATCACTGAAAACTGTTTTTTCAGAATAACTTCTGAATTTGAGGGTGTTTGACACCATTTATAATGTACTCGGCAAGTCCTATAACCCACCCTAGGTCGTTTTCCATGGTTTTTTCCCTCGTAGCACCGTGTTATTAAATGGAATCATAACATAGTTAATATTACGTCTGTACCAATTTTTGCTGAATTAATACATTAATAAATATCATTTGTAGGGTATAACAAATTCATTTATGAAATTAATTCTAAATATAGCAACAAATATCTGACAAGTTGAATTAAGTGAACAATATGTATACTTTACTTCCTAAGTATTTAGTAAGCTACTTAATAAAAACCCAGCAGTTATAAGAGACTGTCCCGAACTAGTGATTTTATCTATCGTTTGTTGTGACAAATATTTACATAACTAGCTACATGTCTAGTTATTTCAACATGTTTTGAATTACAATGAGACTGTCCGATATCTGTTTAACGCATTGGATTCACATACCGGTTACATAGATTCAGATACCTTAATAGCTACTTATTACATTACATTATAAAATACATAAGTAGTTTGTGCTGAACGCCCACAAATATTAGTCTAACACCCACCTTAAATTATACCGATCTACTCAGAATAACTTTCTGAGTCGATTAATTAATGTCCGTCCGTCAGACTGGCTGGGATGTATAAAGTACCCAATTGCTTAACTGCTGGGTATTTTATCATACGACAGCTAACACACACATTTCATACAAATGTAGCTATTGTGATTAAAATTCAGCAAAAAGAAAATAAATAAATTAAACTCAAACGAACGCTTGACCATTTCTACTGCGTAAACTGTAAAACCTGTTTTGCCAGTTTTAAAACGACACATTGGACGTAGTCAGACATAATAATTGGATGCAGCTTTATGGCTAAGCATCTTGGCACGGGTGGAATAAACGTAGAAACAAATAAGTGGAAAAATATCAGTTAGCAGCGAAATTTGATATAATACAAAAATTGTAACAAAGGATTTTTTAATTAAAGATTCTTCGAATTAGATTAAATTATTACTTCGATCATTTCCAAAAAACTCAAATAAATAGAAATCTGAGGGCCGAAAACCCCATTAATTTTGTACACTTCATCAAAGTGGTAGGATCTATTGATTTTAGAAAATAGTTATCTGTTTTAATTAATAAGCTCCATTGCATATTGTAAATGTCGATCTTAAAATAAATTTTACTAAATATGTAAGTTTTAAACTACTGGAGTTGAACTTTCAGAATAAACACAGATGGCTCTGATCCACTGTAGGGCAAATAAAAACCAATTTATTTTATATCAACAAATAAAAAATGTTGTCTAATTTCTAAAGCAAACAACCAGACCCATTGTGCATTTCAATGATTATTTTGTATAACAATGTGTATTATATTTTATTCCAGTAATAAATAGAACAATATAAAATACATAGATTATTATTATGTATAGTTTATTTTTGTGATTTAGTTCGCTGATAACAAATACTATAAATATGATTTGATAACTTAAGCAATCGTGTTTTAAATCATCTCTATCATCTATCATCCATATCAAAATGGACAAAACGGATTTGACATCTACGATTTCAATGAAATTTACCTTACATATTACGTTTCCAAAGGGTTCCTCAATGACTTTTTCATCGGAAACCCTTTCCATTTCAAAAATATCGCGATTTAAAAATTTAAACATTTGTTAAAATTGTCTAAAATTATATACACATAATTGCCCATAACATTGAAGCTACTCAATGTCCAACATAATTTTTGATACCATTTTAAAGGCAAAGATATAGTCCTTAAAATTGTGTTAAAACACCTGTTTAACTCCAAAAGGTTAAAGCTCAATTTTCAATGTGAAAAATATCAAAGATCGCGGTGTTAAAAATGGTATGAGGACACCTATAATCTCTACTATATTCGTGCAGAAAAACGTTGTTAAAAGTACGCTTCTTCATATAAATTCATATAAAAATTTCAGCTAATAGAAAACAGAACAAAGTTGAATCAATTTCAATTTATATGGTAAAACTCAGGTGCTTCAATTTTTATATGAATTTATATGACGAAACGTACTTCTAATAATGTTTTTTTTTAACTCCTAAACTAATCGAGTCTTCACCGAAATTTGATTGCTCGAATATAATAAAGAGTTTAGGTGTCCTTATACCGCGTTCTTTATTAATTTTTAACACCGCGATTGTTGATATTTTTTACAGTTTTTACATACAATAGCAGCACCACTGAATCAATAACATTTTAGTTTATTCATATTAAAGTTCTTAATGCAATGGTAAAAATAAGAGGAAAATTTGATCGATTCACAAGGTATCCTATCATATTGTCATAACGTTCTAATATTTCACGACGCGGGTGCTCGGCTTAAAAAAAGACGGAAATAAACCCTTAGTCCGATTTGAATGAAATTTGATATGGGCAAAGATGAAGTGTTAATGCTAATTACCTCATAAGGCAGACATGTTATATATCAAGGGATAGAGGATTTTGTCTGCTATTCAAACATTTATATAACTTTTGCCATTTAAAAAATTCATGGACTACTTTTTTGAAAAATATGACAATAAATGGTTTTTGTTGAATTTTTGCATAGATAAAAATTTTTCAAATTGAAATTAATTTTTTATGTATGAATTGCTTTTAATCAAATTTCACAGTAACGTAGATTTTTCTACATAAAATAGAAAACTAAAAACAAATTTGGAAATTTATTATCAGTAATCCCGCAATATCCAAAAAAGTGTTGAAAAATCCCAAAAATGGGAATTTTTAGTTTTTTGGCTTATATCCATACCAGAATCGAAATTATTGGAACCCTTTACAAAATAATTAAAAACATGTTGGGCCATCCAAAATCGGTTACTATATTTTAATATCAAATATTCGATTTGAGAATTTTGACACTAAAATCGAATTTTACATAAAACATAGGCGTTTTTTGAATGGACCAGGTATCAGCAATTTTAATATTTTTTTTTCATTTAAAATATTTGATGAAAACTTAGCTTTTCAAAAAGTATAAATTTCATATACATTCTCTTAGAAATTATTTGTGATAACTTAAAAAGCAAAAAAGTACTTTATTCCCAAAAAATTAGCGAAAAATCACCTTTTTAAAATTTTTTAAATTCAAATGCATATAACTTTGGACTTAGTCATCCCTGCAAAAAATGGTGCTTCCTCGGAAGCAGGTTTGTAAGGCAGAGAGCACTTGTATACTGCTACCACTGCGCATGAAAGATTGCATGATTTTTATATGGGACTCCTCGGGTAGAGGCTCTGCTTAAGGAATCCAATATAAGCATATTTCACAGCTCTAAAATGAATCTGATTTCATCGAATTAAATATGTGGAAACAATTGTGCACATAGATTTTAGAGCTGCTGAGAAGCAATACAATCTTACAGACCCAGTGATTGCCTAACAAGAAGCACTGATTTTTTCTAAGTTCTTCACCACCTATACGAATAGCTTAATGTATGCCTTCCAAAATCATTTTTGTAAGGCAATAATTTTAGGATGCAATTAATGTAGCAGTAGAAGATGCAGTACTCTTATTTATTGCTTCCAAATCCAGAATATTTTTTGCTGGGATCATTTTTAAACAATTCTTTTTCTGTTTGACACATACATGTGTTGTTAGTTCAATAAAGGAAAATTGGAGAATATAAGGAAATATTTGGATTCGCTGTTATGTAGTTTTTTTGAAATCGGAACTCAAACGAAGAAATTTGATCGTTTTAAAAATTTAACATACCCGAGATATCCTACTTTGAGGACCCTTGGACGCGTCCCTGGTGGGCCCATGAGGTCCAAGTTCAAACCTTAAACTCGACAACAATTCCTCTTTGTGCATGTGAAATTTAAAATCTAATCTGACTACATTACATATTTATTTCCCTTTATTTTTTCTATACCACTGTGCGCTGTTAATAAGGTGAAACCTTGAGATTTCGTTCCCGCCGAACTTCTGCCAAATGCAAAAGAATATTCAATGATGTTGTCAACAAGATATCCCAAGTCCAACAACCAACTACAAAAATTAGGATTGGTTGTGGGAACGTGCAATTTTGGCACCAAAAAAATTATGTTGTCAACAAGCTCAATTAGCAAATTCAATTGAAACTGCCTGGCGAAACAATGAAATACAAATCGATTGCCACAGTAATGAACGAAGAACAAGCCATCAATTATCCTACTGAACTTAATTCATTGGAACCAGCCGGAATGTCAGCACATGTATTAACATTGAAGGTTTGATCACCGATAATGCTTCTCCGCAACTTAAACGCGCTAAAATAAAGCAACGGAACAAGATTAACCATCAAAAAATGTTCACCAAATTAAATTGAGGCAACAATCATGGGTGTCAGATTCAGAGGCGAAGAGGTACTCATTCCACGCATACTGATGATTTCCAACGACTTACCATTGGAATTCAAGCGGCTCCAGTTGTCGTTTCGTCTTGCCTTTTCTATAACCATTAGGAAAGCACATGGCCAATCGTTGGCTATTGCTGGCTTACATTTGGAAAATTCATATTTTTCACACGATCAATTGTATGTTGCTTGCTCCCGAGTTGGCACACCAAATTATTTCCCATCCGATTTCAAAGATTTTAAATTCTTGGAAAGCGCTCGGCTAGGTGTTTTCTAAAAACTAGCAACGCGGACCGGGTTCACCTAAGGATATAAGCAAGTTTAATATCAGAAAAATATATTATTGTCACATATGGTGTTAATGGATATATAATATTCTATTATGATTTATTTTATTAGCCCCTCAATGAAATCTTTACACACCCTTATTTCTATTTTAGTTAGTGCACATTAAAACTCTTAGTAAAACCTACCCCATCAAATTTAAAACTTTATTTCCTACATTTCTCACTACAAAATTTTTTGTATGCAAAACTAGTCACCAAGAAATTTAATGCCATTATTAAATGGTCACTTAAATTTAAATAGATTTGCTCCCCAAAATCGCTTCAGTGGTTTAAGAATTTCTGCCATTGTTTCCAGCTTAATCAGCAATCTTAAGTAGCTGAACACTACCTACGCCTAAATTATTTATGATTATTTTACAATTTATTTATAATGCAGTGATTAAAATGAGGGTCACGTTTGCCAATATATGGAATACATGGAAGGGGTTTAATTTAATTTGTTGGTTTCTCCACCCTAAACAGGAAAGAAAACAACCACAACTCCCCAGGGTGCAGTAAATTTGAAGACATCACAAGTGCTGGCTGTTCGTCACTTTTAAAATGAGTGCACTTGGAGAAAAATAGTTACGATTATAAAGTAAGATTCATGTTTAAAAATAAAAATGATTTTATACTTATGTATTTTGTTTTCGAAAAAAAAAAAATAAATGTGCCCAGTCAATTGGTTCGGCTTTGAAGAGTTGCTTGCAAATATATATAGATTCTGGGCTAAATAAATTTGTTAACTCTAAATACTCTCTATTTACATATATGTATGTAAAAAAGTATGTAACTCATAAAAATACTTGTTGTTAATTTTGCTTAACATCTCCCTTATTTAATTCCCCTCATTTCCTTAACTGACAAAAAGGTAACTACAAGTATGCTCAATAGGGTAGCCTTTATCTTGCCCTTTTTGGATTTTCGGTTCTCTCAAGCTCCATGAAAATGTAATGATTGGTATTTGAGAACAAAAGGTACTTTTTCAAAAATTGGTTTTTTGGTATTTTGGGTTGAAATCTTCTAGAAACAATTAAGTCAGCAACATTTTTTTTTATTTTTTTAATAAGTAAAAATATTTGTGCTTAAAACGAAAAAAAAAAATTTAATTTCAATGTGTAATTTGTCTACATATTAGATCAGAATTTAAAAAATTCATTTAAAATATTATAAAAAACATAATTTTTTATTTAGTTTTTAACAAAACGTTATTTTTATACCCTACACCACCATAGTGGGGAGGGTAAAATGCGGTTGTGCAGATTCTTGTAACGCCCAAAAATATTAGTCCAACACCCACCGATCGACTTAGAATCACTGTCCACGTCAACCTTGTGCGCAGAGTACAGGTCGCAATTTTGTAGATATTTCGATAAAATTGTATATATATTAATTTTTCGGTCCAAGGACCAAGCCTATTTATACTGGCTGAAATCGGTCCATTATTTCACCTAGCCCCCATACAAATGTCCATCCAAAATTGGAATTTATCGGTCATAAATGTTTAATTTATATATGGGGGATTTCATGTCAAGTGAACCAACTTTTGAAATCGATGTCTTCCGATCGGGATGAAATTTGCACCAAGGTTAGCTCTATTGGATAGTAACTCAGACACAATTTTTCAACAACATCGGTCGAGAACTCTCTGAGTTATAGGGGGTAAAATTTTGACAATTTGGTCAAACAGGGTTTTTTTCTTATCCATGTAACTTATTACCTATTGTTCTTAGCAAAATGTGTTCCAAATAGTATAGATAGCTATTTCTTCGATCTTTCGAAAAAAAATATTTAAAAAAAAAAATAAAAAATTTTTAATATTTTTTTTCCGAAATCAAAAACTTTTTTGACTTTTTTTTAAAATACGCTATTTTTTTTTTTTCTTAAAATAAAGTTTAGATATTTTCCTTGAACACCTACTTGGTCGCTTAGTGGGATGCGAGTGGGATATCTATCAAAATAAATATTTTGTAACTCAAAACATAAAATTTTTGACTTTTTTTGCAAAATCAAAAACTTTGTTGACTTTTTTTTTTTCAAAATGGACCCTTTTTTAATCTTTTTTTTTAGGTCAAACAAAAGCTTAGATATTATCCTTGAAGACCCTTTTGGTCGCTTAGTGGGATGCGAGTGGGATATCTATCAAAATAAATATTTTTTAACTCAAGACTTACAATTTTTGACTTTTTTTTTTGCAAATACGATTTTTTTTCCAAATGGGAGTGGGATATATATCAAAATAAATGTTTTGTAACTCAAGACATACAATTTTTGTGTTAAAACATTTATTTTGATAGATATCCCACTCGCATCCCACTAAGGGACTAAAAATATCTTAAAGGAATGGACCTAGGCTTTCTTTTGAGCAAAAAAAAAAATTAAAAAAGGGCCCATATTGGAAAAAAATTTTGATTTTGCAAAAAAAAATTAAAAAATTGTATGTCTTGCGTTACAAAATATTTATTTTGATAGATATCCTACTCGCATCCCACTAAGGGACTAAAAATATCTTAAAGGAATGGACCTAAGCTTTCTTTTGACTACAAAAAAAATTTTAAAAAAAGGGCCCATTTGGAAAAAAAATCGTATTTGCAAAAAAAAAAGTCAAAAATTGTAAGTCTTGAGTTAAAAAATATTTATTTTGATAGATATCCCACTCGCATCCCACTAAGCGACCAAAAGGGTCTTCAAGGATAATATCTAAGGTTTTGTTTGACCTAAAAAAAAAGATTAAAAAAGGGTCCATTTTGAAAAAAAAAAAGTCAACAAAGTTTTTGATTTTGCAAAAAAAAAGTCAAAAATTTTATGTTTTGAGTTACAAAATATTTATTTTGATAGATATCCCACTCGCATCCCACTAAGCGACCAAGTAGGTGTTCAAGGAAAATATCTAAACTTTATTTTAAGAAAAAAAAAAAAAAAAATAGCGTATTTTAAAAAAAAGTCAAAAAAGTTTTTGATTTCGGAAAAAAAATATTAAAAATTTTTTATTTTTTTTTTTAAATATTTTTTTTCGAAAGATCGAAGAAATAGCTATCTATACTATTTGGAACACATTTTGCTAAGAACAATAGGTAATAAGTTACATGGATAAGAAAAAACCCCTGTTTGACCAAATTGTCAAAATTTTACCCCCTATAACTCAGAGAGTTCTCGACCGATGTTGTTGAAAAATTGTGTCTGAGTTACTATCCAATAGAGCTAACCTTGGTGCAAATTTCATCCCGATCGGAAGACATCGATTTCAAAAGTTGGTTCACTTGACATGAAATCCCCCATATGTATCTCCACAAATTCCGCTCCAAATAAGTTGACTTTGTGATACGGCTTAACTTTATATGCCAATAATATAGCTAAGAGTCCGCCAAAGAAATTTTGTTTAATTTTTTTTCCAAAAAATAGCTTTTTCGTGCACTTTTGTTGAAAAAATATTGGAAGAAACATTTTTTTTTTACTTTTTTTAGAATAACTTCCAGTGTCTCCTAATTTTTCACTAACAATATTTAGCAAAGTTGTAGCTACGGTAAAGTTGAACAACTCATGAGAACATATCAATGCATTCTGAACATGTCTAGTCACTCTAAATAGCACATAAAGATCACTTTGTACCTTAACCATTTTCGTTTTTACTATTTTTTGACGCTAAAACAAAGATTTTATGTTAAAATAGTATGATCAAGATCACACTTCTATGTTGTACTGTATTATTTAGTCGGCTGAGGTGTTTGGAATGGGGATCAGTGGGTTGACCATCAATGTCACACATTTAAAAAAAAATCGCCAAAAAGCCATTTATGATCCGACTGAGCTGAAATTTAAAATATAGATAGCCCTTGAGAAGGTCTACAAAAAATATGCTTTTATCTGTAGGTTATCTGTTTTAGTTCAAGAGATATTTAGGTTTAATTTTTTTTTTTAATTTTGCTCGATCTTTTTTTCGTAGTTTATATATGATGGGCCTATGAAAGGACGAAATTTGCGATATATTTCTAAGGAAAATAAAACAAACCTAATAACAATTATTTCGTCCCTATAAAAAGTTACACGCATCCGAAGTTGATGCATCTTTTTATATATTTCAACTTTGTATGCCTGCGTTTTTTAAGTTTTTTCCCTAAAAAGTCCCCATATTTTTTCTATTATAAAAAACTAATTTTCTTCGTGGCTATATACATCTTTTTATGATCTGGAAAGAGAACTTAATGCAAAAACGTAAAAAAAAAAACGTAATATACATACAAAACGTTTTTACTATCATACTGTAAATAACGTCAAAGTGAGCTATTTTCTAAAAAAAAACTCAGTTTTTGGAACACATTTTCCCCATTTTAGGAATTTTGATGTTTGGAAACAAAGAATGGGAACATTAGTGATACCATTGACTTAAGAACATGTAGGTCTATATTACTTCCAAATTTTATTGTGATATCTGTAATTGTTCAAATTTTACATTAATTCAAAGTTTTTATTTTTCTTAATGGAAAATCGCCATTTTATAATATTGTTAGTTTTTAAGGTATAATACGTCCGCAAAAATACAAAATTAATTCATTTCACTAAAATGTCAATCTCCAAGTCACAAGGTTTTCATCGATATCAAAAACTTATATAAAAAGCTTATATTTACTCTACAGAAGCTCCACAAACCTTGCCCACTTTCAAAAATTTTAATGTTTTTTCATATCTTGCATCAGCCGGTCTTGCGTGATCAAGATTGGATAAAGTGATGAGCCCGGATCATTCCGATAATGATTTGCCCATTCTTCGTTATTCCAGCACAATAGAGAAGTATACAATCGAACATACATTTTTAACAAAAAAGTTTTTGTTTTAGAGTCAAAAAATAGTAAAAAACTAAAATTTTTAAGCTACAAAGTGATTTTTGACAGCTATTTAGAATGCCTAGATATGTATGTTCGGATTGCATTGATATGTTGACAAGAGTTATTCAGATTTACAGTAGCTACAACTTTACAAAATATTGTTATTAAAAAATTAGGAGTCCCTGGAAGTTATTCTAAAAAAAATAAAAAAAAAAAATTTTCTTCCTATATTTTTTCAACAAAAGTGCACGAAAAAGATATTTTTTGGAAAAAATGTTTAACAAAATTTATTTGGCGGACTCTTAGCTATGTAATTGCCACATAAAGTTAACCCGTATCACAAAGTTTGAATTAGCTGTTAACCAAAAACTGATGACACCTTTGTTAGAGGCCCCACTGATTTTCAGAAACTTTGGGGGCCCATAAAAAAAAATCGGTCACCAAAATGGACAAACTGAGTATAGGGTTTTACTACCCTTTTGTAGTAGAGTCTAACCTATACTGTCATGATCTTGTGTTTTTCCAAAAGTCTTCGTTTGTTGCATAGTGTAATTAGTCAAAGCTCCCATATAGACCCGCTTCCGAAAATCACTTTAACTTGCATAAATCGCTTAAAAATGTCGGTATACACACAAAATTTAACATAGTTAACTGTAATATAGACACAAATCACACAACCTAATTTCATGGTGATCGGTCCATAATTGGTCATAGCTCCCATATTAGGCCCATTTCCGAAAATCACTCAAAAATATAAATTATTGTTTGTGCTTTTTTACTTAGTGTATATTACTTTCTTACTTGTTTTTCTTTATTTTTTAAAAAAAGGTTCTTTTTCCGATATTAAAATGGTTTTATATCAACCATCCTTAACATTTAATGTGGTGACTTATGGCAGTTAGATGTATATATTGATAAGTAAGAAACTTGTTACCATTTCCAGGTTCGTCCAGTTTTATAAGGGTTCAAAATAAATAAAACTCATTTTCCCAAAAATTTTAAATGTGCGAAACCCTTTCTTCTGCGGCTCCTCATTTGAGATATCCACGAAATTTTATTATTTTTTTGATATCAATTTATGGGTTATCAAAAAATTTTTTTTATCATTATTCGATCCATTACTCGAAACTTCATATTAAATGTGCAAACTCTAACCGTATTTCTTTTGTTCAAAATTTCTGCATTTCGAAAATCCAAAAAGTGTAAAATAAGTATCACCCTAATTTAATTTTTCATAATATTTCCTCTAAAGCAATAAAAATGTTGTGAACTTGCTTTTATCTCACATTTACAACCCCAAACAGTAGGCGAACAATAAACGCAAAATTGTTGCTGATGATGGCAAAAGATTTTCACGTAAACAAATAAACTATCAAGTTACGAAAATTCACAAACAAAAACCTAACTTAACACACACAATTTACATGACACAAACAAAAGTGGGGAAAATCCATAAAAAGTTTGTGTGTGTATTTCCTTGTTTAGGCTGCCAAAAACTAATTTGCATTTTAATTGTATCATTCACAAAGATACAAACGCACACACATTCAAATCATTGTTGGTTGTATCCTGTAAAAGTCATATACATACATATACGCACTCTTACATCAACACATACTTACAACCCAGCAGATCTGGGTGACTCTTCTGAAATAGTGATTTCGCATATCACTTAGGGTGATAACAAGTTACATAACTGGTTACTTGGCTAGTTATTTTAACACGTGCATGTCCTTTTGATTACAGTGAGACTGTCTTATAGTTGGTCCAAAGTAATCAACGCATTGGATTCACATACTGGTTACATGGAGTCAGTTAACTTACTAGCTACCAAACCGGTTACTTTTTTTTTTTTTTTTTCATAAGTATTTATTTAAAAAATTAGTTTAATACAATTCATTATAAGATGTCTCGCGCCACATGTAGCTTAAAGAGACAAGTTGGCAATATTAAATAGACTTTTAATACATGTTACATAAAAAAAACCATTATTAATTATTTACAATTATTTAAAAATTTGTTTTTTAGTATTAGTAAAGAAGCATTTCTAAGTTTTGCAAAATATACCATTTTATGTTTTTCTTGAATGTTGATAAACGATTGCAGTCTTTCAAGTTACTTGGTAAATTGTTAAAGTTTACACTGCCGGCATAGTCTAATCTTTGTTTGGTAGTTTCCAATCTGCACCTAGGTATTCTAAGATTATAAATGTTTCTTGTATTAAATCTGTTTTGATTTCTATAAAATTTTACGGATCTATGTCCAATATTATGAAGTGATTTGTATGTATAGAACAATATATGTTTTAAATATATTCCATATATAGGTAATGTTGTTTTGCAATAATCCTTGAACAAAGAATATGTATTATGTCTTGAATTTAGATTATACACACATTTCAAAGCTTTATTTTGTACTGATTGTAAAGACTTTAATTCATTCGACTTTTTATAGGCATATGCTATAGCAAGGTACTCTAAACGACTATGGATTAAGGCATTGTAATCAACATTTTTGTCTTGATGTTGAGTTTTCTTTTTAATTTAAATAGAACACCGACCGCCGATGCAACCTTAGTTTTCAGTGATTTAATATGTGAATCCCAAGTTAAATTACTTTTTAAAACTATACCCAAATATTTGATTTCATGCTCCTCACTTTTGACATTTCCATCGACATAAATGCTGAAATTATTATTAATGCTATGTGAATGTGGTCTAAAACGTATTAATTTCGTTTTATTTGCATTTATAACAAGCCCATTTATACGTGAAAATTCAAAAATTAAAGCAGAATCTCTCTCCATTTGTGTTTTTAAAGCTATGTCATGTTTGTAGGGATAAAATAGTGCGATGTCATCAGCAAACATTATAATTTTACCAGTAAGACCTAGATTGTTGATATCATTTAAATATATCATAAAAAGAAGAGGCCCAAGGACACTTCCTTGTGGAACACCACAATTTATAGGAAGAATTGAACTTCTTTCTCCACCAATTTCAACATATTGTCTCCTATTGGACAAAAAACTTCTAATAAGCTCCAGTTCATCTCCAAGAAAACCATAGTATTTTAGCTTATCAAGTAAAATTTTATGATCAACCAAATCGAATGCTTTGCTACTTGACAGCTACATAACCGGTTATTTTATCAATTAAAAAGACATCTCCTAGACAGTCCAATAACCGATTGTTTGTAAACAAGACTTCCACCCACAACTCTCCAATAGATTACTTCTGGTGGGTAAAATAACTACTTTCTAAAGTACACAAAATAAATGTTTAAAGTGACTACACTCTAAGTTACTTAGAGACAATAAAGAGACAATTGTCTTCATGATAGGTTACATGGGATGTCAGAACACTTAATCGAAAAGAAAATAAACAGTATGTGAGTTATATCAACACAATTTATATGAATCCAATTTGTACGAATTACTCACAAAAAACTGCAGTACAAATTTAATGTCACTACACTCTCAATTACTTAGAGACACTTAAGTGAGGATTGACTTCATGCTTGATTACAAGGGATGTATAATGTAACCAATACAAATTAAATAACCCAAAATATATAAATTGGTGTAAGCCAGTGATCAGAAATTTGTGAAAATAACTGACTACTTGTAAAACTGCTGGGAATTTGCTAGATTAAACATGTGTTTTGTAGCTGTTTTGTTTTAAAATTCGAGTGATTTTGTTGTTCAAATTGTTGCTGTTCTTAGAAGATATAAGTAAGTAGGTATGTTAAGTTTGCCATTCATTATGTCATTCCCAAAACTTGTTGAAAATTGTGCCAACTACTGTAGTATACCACAAAGCCTATATATTAGAGTGTCCCGTAATGACCTAAAATACCACCAACAAAATTTTTAGCTTGTTCTAAGAAGGCCAACCCGTGTAGACTTCCGATTTAGTTTTGAAGTGCATTTTCTTCATTTTTTTTTAAGTTTTTGCCATTAAATAATTACGTTTGAAACTTAATATAAAAGAATCGAAATGTGTACGTAATTTTCGTTCTAATAAGATATAAAAGATAAAAATTGGTTAAAAAATGTTAAAGTTTTTAAAAAATTGCCAGGCCATTAACGTGTCTCAGGCCACTAGAACAAGAAATATAGGAACAAAATTAACATATTTTGAGAAATATTAAAACAAAAGTTTATTCTTACTTAAAATATATCCATATTAACTTGTATATGATTTTTTATCTTCTTAGGATACAGTTAACCTAATCGCAGGTATAACCAAAAAAAAAATATTTTTTTTAACGGCAGTTTCAAAACTCCAATTTCAAATTTTGTTAAACAAATTTCAGAATTTTTTTATCCTCTCATGGGGATTTATTAACAACATAATAGGGAATAAAAATGTGAAAAAAGTATGTCAATACCTCCTATAGTTTTGCCGTACATGAGATATAAATTTTGCGATTTTCGAGAAAAACTAATATTTTGGCCATATTTTGGCGAATGAGTCCAATTTCCTTACTCTTATTAATTTTAAGTAAAATCTGTTCAGACTATTATAGTACAGGTAATTCTAAATATAGTCTGAAAGTTTTCCTAAAATCAGAAAACGTTAACCCTTAAATCGTGAAGGTCAAATTTAAAATTTTTCAATATTTGGAATTTCTAATGGAATAGCGAAATATTATATATTTTTGGTCCGATTTTGATAAAACTTAAGAAGAATATAAAATGAAGTCTAGTATTTACAATAAGAGCACAAAAATGTAAATTAACCCTTAAGAGCACTTGGGGTTCAAATGACCCTGAACTTTTAAAATCACGAAAAACTCATTCATTTTGATTATTATTGTAAAACACAATTGCTATATTTTGGCATTTTAATTTTTTTAACCTTTCACTGTTTTGGTTTTATTATAATTTCTATCTTTCGTTGACGTTTGTCTTGCATTTGACAATTAATTACTGGAAATATGCCAGTAAGAACAGAATCTGTGTTGTCTGTTTTCGCATTCAAATACAGAAACACTTTTTTCTCGCACATCGAGAAACGATGGAATTTTTTGTTTCACACTTCATTTGAGAAGATTTCCGATGCGAGAAATACAGATTACCCAAGAATGGAAAAATGCTGGTCTGTAAAACAAAGTGAACGATTTTTTCCAATATCGGCAGCGATTTTACGATCAAGAGCCAGTCATTTGTATTCCAAAATTTATCAAACCAAAATTATTCAATGCCAGTGAAGGATGGTTAAAGAAATTTAAGCTCGACATGGAATTAGATTTTTAAAAATTAGTGGGGAAGAAATTTTCTTCGAAACATCATCTTTAATCATTACGTTGATGAGCATGGGTTGACTCTTCACCAAATCTACAATGCCGACAAACCCGGTTTATATTATTGGATGCTTCAAAATCACACTCTTGTCACATGTTTTCCGGAAGAAAAATATGTAAAAAGCGAATAACTTTTTTGCCCTCAGAATGGCACAAACTGAAATGATTAATATTCCATCACGAATTTGTTCCCTACGTAAATTAATTTTGACCAATTAGTAAAAGTTAGTTGTTCATAAGTAAACATTTTTAAGGTCCGAGAATTTTTGGCTTCAAAAGGTCTTTCGCAAAATGTAGTTTTCTTTTTGATAACGCGACGTGTCACCCAGTTGAATAACTAAAAACTTATGACGTTTTAATTATAGGTATGAATCTACCACCCAACAGAACTGCGCTTATTCAACCATTAGATCAAAACGCTATCAACTTTGTCAAATTAAATTATAAAAAACAACAGCTCATACAATGGGCTTTGGAAAATGATAAGCCGACAACAGCAATATATGAACTACATGATTCATCTGTTATATGAAAATATAATTTGCAAAAACCCATCTCTAATTTCTTTAAAAATGTAAATAAATCAATAAAAGACAATTCTAATTTTAAAAATTACATAAAATTTAAAATGCGAAAATTCTTTTTAATTAGTCCCGAAAACAGAGCTTGCACTGTATATCGGAATCGTTGCCTATGGAAAATTTCTTTCTCTCTGCAAAACAAAAATCCTCGAAAAATTGTTGTAGCATGACCTACATTTTAACACATAAAAAGTGGGTGGGGTTAAATACCTTCAACGCCCATTTTTATGAAAACTAAGAAGTGTGTGTAAAAAAAAGGCTAGAAAGTGTTCATATTGCCTGCTAATATTTTTTACAATCTTAATATTTTATCCTGTTATAAAAACAACATGACGTTAACACGTTTTGTGTTGTTTACAATTTGGCTAAAAGTTTTTTTTTACCAATTTTTTCTTTCTTTTTATACTAATTTTTTGTTGTTTACCTTTCATTGTTCTCGAGCACCTTAAAGATTTATTTACATTTTAATTTATGTTAACTTTTTTAGATTTTTCCTCTTTACTTTTGAATTATCAAACAACAAATATGAGAAAAGAATACGAATGTTTTGTTTAGTTTAAAGTGTAAATCATATAGGGTTGTGTGTTTTAAATGTCAATAAATTAAATTGAAAAAACATAAATCAACAAATGATTAAGTAAGAGGGGGATTTAATAATTGTTTAGTTAAACAAACCACAAATTACTATGTATATATTCATATTTATATGAATATTATGAATACTTAGTATAATTAACTAAACTTATACATTATCTGAGTTGTAGTATAAAAATTAATTGTAAAATAATTTTAGTTATTAAAAGTCACTTAATATTAACAGTTTCACGTTTACAACACTCCCTTAACCCATCTCAGTTCCACAGCAATGAAAGTGTAAGGAGGTTTAAGTAATCAGTCAAGATTTGTCGGTTAAAACTCATCGCTTATTATTACTTTTCAATATAGGCCTTAAAGTATGCAAAGCATATTGGATATTTAAAGTAAAGCTTTTAATGAAAGCTCATGCAAGTAAAACGTTATTTATTATCAACAGGGCAACCAAAAATATACAATATGTATAGTATTTTTGTTATGCATCATATGATTTAGTTATTTATCCGTTTCAGAAAAAATTTAGAATTTTAGCATGGATAAATTTCTTATTTATTAGGTAGGAACACAAGTTCCTACAAAAATAAGTTTTATAAAAAAGGAAATCACATTTCTCACATAGAAGGCCCACTTCCAAAAATCACTTTGATGAGCATAAATCTCTTAAAAATGTTGGTAACCATATAAAATTCAACAGAAATAAGTTTCATATAGAAGGAAATCACGCGATGATCTTTCCATTATTGGTAATAGCTTCAATAAAACAGAGCTCTAAAAGAGCTGTAATTTTAATGCATTCATTTTGCTCAAAATATGAACAGAATTTTCGCCATACATTGGAGTATAATTTCAGACTACCTAGAACTATTTTGTGCAAAATTGAATCATGATTGCCGCATAATTAACATATTTATGACTTCTCAAACAGCATTCCAGAGGGACATTTGAAACGGTTTTGAAAGCGGTTTTTGTTATATAGCAAACTTCTCGAAAGCATGTCTGACAGAA
This sequence comes from Calliphora vicina, assembly GCF_958450345.1. NCBI lineage: Eukaryota > Metazoa > Arthropoda > Insecta > Diptera > Calliphoridae > Calliphora > Calliphora vicina. The sequence goes on along the minus strand of NC_088781.1, from coordinate 40,252,470 downwards.
TTATTGAAGTCTTGGATCCCGAAGATATCTGGGGTCTTCAGAAAATTGATTTCAACAGACAGACGGACAGACAGACGGACATGGCTTAATCGACTCCGCTATCTATAACGATCCAGAATATATATACTTTATAGGGTCGGAAATAAAAAATGTAGAAATTACAAACGGAATGACAAACTTATATATACCCTTCTCACGAAGGGTATAAAAAGGTGAAGGGTATAAAAAGAGCCGCAACCATTGCTCACCAAAGCTTTAGGTGAATGTGTTCGGTTCGGTTCAGAAGTGGCGATTTTTACACGGAAGACAAAGATCGCCCAGACCAACTAAAAAAGTTTGAAGATCAAGAATAACAGGCATTACTAAATGAAGATTTTTGTCAAACTCAACAAGAGCTTTGCTACTCAAGCAGCAATTTGAAAACGTTTCCGACTAAAAGGATTCATCCAAAAACAGGGTACCATATATGTATGTATTACGATAACCCGAAGCGTAGACACCAAAGACAAATAACCATGGCGCTAAAGTAATGCTCTGTATTTGGATGGAGGAAAACGGGTCCTGTCTGTTATGATTTATTGAAATCGTCCCAGACTATCAAATGGAACATGTACTGAACGCAACAGATTCGTTTGAAGCGAGCATTTACTGAAAAACGCCCAGAATATGCGGCAAGACATGAAACCGAAATATTCCCTCATGAAGACGCTCGGCTCGGTTGAATATGCGGCAAGACATGAAACCTTGCCGCATGTTTAATGATAAGCATAGAATTTTTTAAAAAAAAAATACTATTTTCGGAGTAGCCTAAAGTACGGAGCATGTTTATATCGATTTAAATATTTGTGATTAGTAATTTTTGAAGCCATTTTTTTTTACTTTTTACTTGTTATTTCGGAATTTATTAGAAATGAGTGGATGAGATATTGGCGAAGAACTAAATGAAATCATGGTAAAAAAACGAATATTACAAAATTTAAACTTAAATATCTTTTAAATTATATAGATAAATTAGTGAAATAAACTGGAATTTCTTTACCTTCCCACTTGCTTTTATTCATTGAAATCTGTTTATATTTAAAAAAAAAATGTTTCTTAACCCAAGATGGTTAACATTGATACCCTGTATACAGGGTGGTAACAAATTTCATTTTCTTAAAGGCTATGTAATCATATTCGCCCATAAATCATGTTACAATCGGACAACTTGTTTAAAAAATTCAGATTTATTACCACTTTTTTTAGTTAGAGATTTACAGTCAATCTCCTCAAATGATCAAAGTTTGAATCTCTGCATTTTTCTATACACTAAACGGTCAAATATTCAATAGAGACCATGGTATTTCAGATTGTCATTGTGTAAGTGAGGGATAACAAATTTCTTTCTGTCTATATTGGACTATATTTATGTGGATGACACATACCATAAAACCCGTGAAACAAATCAATTACTCGAGAGTCCACAAGCTCAATTAATATCTCACTAACAATAACTTTTTATATTTTCAATCTTTTAAATTCAGTTCCTTTATTTTTTTTTAAATATAACGAAAATGTATTACATGATCCTTAAGCTAAAACTTAACTACAATTTAATTACAAACAAAACTATTAAACAATTAATAATGAAGAATTAATAAAACAAAACTACATAAGAGTAAGCGGTAAAATTTCACATCAAATTTCCATTCGAATTATTGGAATTATGATTTACTGATGAATGAATTTCGATGTTTCGGTGGCAGTCAAGCCTTCGGCTCTCAAGCGTTGCAACATGGGGCGGTAGATGTCACGAGTGAAAGGCAAGACAACACCACGTTCTTGGATCTCACCATCCAAAATCATTTTAGCGGCAATGGCAGCTGGTTTGCCCACAGTCATGGCCATGGCAGAGTGACCATTAGGTTGGCCATAGACAACAAAGTTAATACCACGTTCCTCAATACGACCATCTTGCCAGCGAATGCCTACTTCATGACGCAACACAACCAAATCACGTTCTTGGCGTTCTATAATTAAAATCATAAAATTATTAAAGGTTCAATTATAATCGTTTTTAAAGAAAAACTTACCAAATGCCAATCTGTTAGCCAAGTAGTGGCTCAAAGTATCCAAAGGTGTATTAAGTTTCACAACAGGTGTATCCTCCAGCAAACCCAAATTTTCCAAACATTCAGCATCGCCAATACGTTCAATCAATTTTTGTTTAAGATTTTCATAGAAAATACTGCTATCAGACAAACCCAACATATGTACGACCAATTGACGCCAGGTTACATCGGGACCACTGGGGTGTAACATTGGATGAGGTTCAGGATCAATCAAGCCCAACAATTGCATGGGTTGTATAGATTCAGAGAAGCCCTTGTAGCGTATGGTACCTCTCAACAAAGTGTGAACGTCTCTGCCCAAACCATAAAGATCAGCATATTTGGTTGAGTCGCGGTTGGGGAAACCTTCCAAAGCAAAACCAGGCAAAAAGTCTAAACTCTTGGGATTTGACATGAGATCACCACCGCCAGAGATTTCCACAATTTGTCCTCTACTTAAGTACTTGGCAGCCGACAGAGTATTCAAGAGAACACCACGAGGAGACCAGGAGAATTTGTATCTCAAAGGATTGCCCGAATGTTCGGGAGCGGGAAGACCACCACAGTAACTAACAAATGATTCAATAACACCACCCTTTTCTTGAGCCTCATGAATGCATTCCAAAGCCAACAAATGATCAATACCAGGATCCAAACCAACTTCATTCATAATGGTCACACCATTGCGACGAGCCTCTTCATGCAAACCACTGATTTCATCATTCAAGTAACTGGCAGTTACCATATGGGTCTTTTCAGCTACACAGTATTTAGCAACCATACCGTGCAAACTGTAGGGCAATAGCGAAATTACTACATCAGCTTTGCCGCACAATTCTTGCAAATGATCGGTACTTTCATTGACATCCAAATAGACACTGTCTACACCAGCATACTGATTAGCTAAACGATCGGCTTCATCCTTGATTTGTGAGCATACGGTTATGGATACATCTTTTTCGCGGTGCAACCATTCTACCAAGGGGGCAGATACCATACCGGCACCCAATACTAATACTTTCTTGTCAGACTCTGAGCGTCCTTCAATCTTGTGACGTGAACGATTGCTGGGGAGAAAGAAGAAATATTAATGTTAGATTTAAAGAATAATCAGAATTGTTAATGAAAAGTTTAAGATTACTTCCGATTCAGATTAGAGTTCATTAAACTAAAGGTGGGAATTGATTTCAAATATGAGTGAGATGGAATTAGATTTTCACACCCAAGAGATTATTACCTGGAAGACATTTCTCAATTTTTTTATATTTGTTTTTAAATAAGTTTCAATAAAGAATAATAACTACTCAATAATCTGAAACGCCGAATTTACTTTCCTTGCTTGGGGTACAAATACAAATAATAATTGTTGTTATCAGTGACTGTTGTTATCAAAACGCAAAAATATTAAAAAAAAAACATAATATTTGTTCTGGTTATCGCTAAAACAGTTTGTGCTTAATGGTATTATCGACATTAAACACATGTAGTAAGAGACTGAACAACCCCTGCACATTCATGACACCGTAATATTCAGACAGATTTTTACCAGCAGTTAGAACTGAACTAGAACTGAACTAGAACTGAACTAGAACTGAACTAGAACTGAACTAGAACTGAACTAGAACTGAACTAGAACTGAACTAGAACTGAACTAGAACTGAACTAGAACTGAACTAGAACTGAACTAGAACTGAACTAGAACTGAACTAGAACTGAACTAGAACTGAACTAGAACTGAACTAGAACTGAACTAGAACTGAACTAGAACTGAACTAGAACTGAACTAGAACTGAACTAGAACTGAACTAGAACTGAACTAGAACTGAACTAGAACTGAACTAGAACTGAACTAGAACTGAACTAGAACTGAACTAGAACTGAACTAGAACTGAACTAGAACTGAACTAGAACTGAACTAGAACTGAACTAGAACTGAACTAGAACTGAACTAGAACTGAACTAGAACTGAACTAGAACTGAACTAGAACTGAACTAGAACTGAACTAGAACTGAACTAGAACTGAACTAGAACTGAACTAGAACTGAACTAGAACTGAACTAGAACTGAACTAGAACTGAACTAGAACTGAACTAGAACTGAACTAGAACTGAACTAGAACTGAACTAGAACTGAACTAGAACTGAACTAGAACTGAACTAGAACTGAACTAGAACTGAACTAGAACTGAACTAGAACTGAACTAGAACTGAACTAGAACTGAACTAGAACTGAACTAGAACTGAACTAGAACTGAACTAGAACTGAACTAGAACTGAACTAGAACTGAACTAGAACTGAACTAGAACTGAACTAGAACTGAACTAGAACTGAACTAGAACTGAACTAGAACTGAACTAGAACTGAACTAGAACTGAACTAGAACTGAACTAGAACTGAACTAGAACTGAACTAGAACTGAACTAGAACTGAACTAGAACTGAACTAGAACTGAACTAGAACTGAACTAGAACTGAACTAGAACTGAACTAGAACTGAACTAGAACTGAACTAGAACTGAACTAGAACTGAACTAGAACTGAACTAGAACTGAACTAGAACTGAACTAGAACTGAACTAGAACTGAACTAGAACTGAACTAGAACTGAACTAGAACTGAACTAGAACTGAACTAGAACTGAACTAGAACTGAACTAGAACTGAACTAGAACTGAACTAGAACTGAACTAGAACTGAACTAGAACTGAACTAGAACTGAACTAGAACTGAACTAGAACTGAACTAGAACTGAACTAGAACTGAACTAGAACTGAACTAGAACTGAACTAGAACTGAACTAGAACTGAACTAGAACTGAACTAGAACTGAACTAGAACTGAACTAGAACTGAACTAGAACTGAACTAGAACTGAACTAGAACTGAACTAGAACTGAACTAGAACTGAACTAGAACTGAACTAGAACTGAACTAGAACTGAACTAGAACTGAACTAGAACTGAACTAGAACTGAACTAGAACTGAACTAGAACTGAACTAGAACTGAACTAGAACTGAACTAGAACTGAACTAGAACTGAACTAGAACTGAACTAGAACTGAACTAGAACTGAACTAGAACTGAACTAGAACTGAACTAGAACTGAACTAGAACTGAACTAGAACTGAACTAGAACTGAACTAGAACTGAACTAGAACTGAACTAGAACTGAACTAGAACTGAACTAGAACTGAACTAGAACTGAACTAGAACTGAACTAGAACTGAACTAGAACTGAACTAGAACTGAACTAGAACTGAACTAGAACTGAACTAGAACTGAACTAGAACTGAACTAGAACTGAACTAGAACTGAACTAGAACTGAACTAGAACTGAACTAGAACTGAACTAGAACTGAACTAGAACTGAACTAGAACTGAACTAGAACTGAACTAGAACTGAACTAGAACTAGAAATAAACTAGGGTAATGTCCCATAAGCAGGAAGCTCAAAACCCCAATCATCGTAAAACCATCAAAGATTTCATTGTTTGAATTTCTTGATACAAAAATTATAAACAAATCTTCATTTTTCTCCAATGCACAAGAATTTTCATTGGAGTAAATCGAACTTATTAAAACTGTATCGTAAACTAGTTCAGGATTTATTTTTTCAAATCCAATTGCTATACTTACTTGTTAGATTCACGCAATTCTTGAATGTATTCATAGTTCTCGGTCAATTTACCATTGCTGGCAATAATGGCCTGCAAAATAAATTAAAAAAATTGATATCAAACTTGTTCCTTAATTTACAATTTTCGTTACCACTTACCGATTTGATGGGGAATGAGAAATGCTCATCCTCCAAAGTTTTCTTGGCATCACTCTTAATGATGTCATTTACAAATGGATTCAATAATTCACCAAACATATCGGTAGCTTCTCTAGGCAATTGTGTGGGCATATTATCAATGGAGCACACCAAAACACCAGGACCCTTAAAACTCTTAGTATCCTTATTGCGATCAGCATCATACAGACAGAAGGGGGTATCAATGGTGGTACATTCGTTCATGAATTCAATAGAACCGCCAGGATCGGCAGAAATATCACAGATGGCTACCATGCGGTGAGGCAAGGAAGGACTACCTTTGCTAGTGGGCAACCAAGGGGTATTGGCAGGTCTAAGTAGATTTTTGGCATCGGGAATACTAATGAGTTTGGGACTACCCACAGCCCAGTAAATGCCATTTACAATGACTGAGGCATAGGGAGCAATCTTTTGGCTGAAAGTGGAAATATAACGTTCTGGGTATTCATCGTATTCTTTGGCATCAAAACCACCACCTTCGCGGCGTTCCAAGTGATCAGTGCGGCTGACTTCACAGCCGTACAATTTGTTTTGGCCTTTTATTAGGAAAAGGGAGAGTGTTTTAGAAAGTTTTTAATAGTTATTAGATCTGTGTTACTTACTGCCGTGTTCGGCCACCTTTCTCAACATTTCTGGTGGCACGTATTCAATGGGTAATTCTTGGAAGACTTCTTGAGCTCCCTGTGACACATTACCGGAGCCAGTAAACACAAAAGTCAAGGGACCAATTGACTTGGGCATCATACCCAAGGAAATCTCATAACCACAATCACGTATGGCCTGTCTAGCCATAGAGGAATTGCGATAGTTATGGGCTGGACCAATGTGCATGAAGGGTGTATGATGACCCAAAGCCAACAAACGCAAACCAATGCCATGCAAAATATTAACCATACCAGCAACACCAGCATATTTGCCAAAGGCTACCTGACGAGAGCCTCTCTCATCAATGATGCGCTCATAATCGATCAAGCGGATCTTCTTTTCCAACACAGCATCCAATAAAGCCATATTCGACTCTTGAGCCTTAATGGTGTGGGAGAAGAAACAATAGGTTTTGCCTGGTATGAGAGCATCGATGGGTACTTGTTTAACACCAAAGATAACGGAAGCTTCACTAATATCTTCTTGGATAATGGCGCCAGCTTGCATATAGGCCTAAAAGTAAATACAAATTTTATTTAATTAGTACATAAAATGTAATAATCTTTATCCTTGCCCCTCACTCTTAAAACTTCTATAGATAAATTTTGGTTTTTTACCAGTTATCAAATTATCAAATACTTTTCTTATCTCTGCTGTCTTTAAATACGTGATAAGTGTAGTTTTCATAAATTTTTCAAAAACAAGCATATTTTTTAATCAAAACATAAATATTTTTTTTATTTTTCTTAAAACTTTTTTAACAATCTGCGTACTTTTTATTTATTAAATTGTGTTGCATTTGTATTTGTTGGCTCCCCAACATTCATTTAAATGTTTTATTATTTTTTTTTTGTAGTCTAAACGCTTTTTTATGTCCGATAACGCATAGCAACTTGAAATGTTTTTATTCAGAGCTTCATTCATTCTTTAGTTGATATGATAAAAAAAACAAACTAACACAGCCGAAATATAATAAAAGAAATGAAGCAGACTGAATGGAAATTTCCATTCGTATGAAAATAAAAAGAATTCTGTAGATACACTTTAGTATTATGAGAAATATGTTAGTAGAAGTAAATTATTGCAAGCCTGATATCTTCTATTTAGAATTTCTTATACAAAAAATTGTGTGCATTTAATGGATCGTTTTAAAAAAATGTGCATCGAAATCATAAAACGTATTGTGGATGAAAATACAGAAATCAATAGCGATTCACTTAGTACCCTTAACTTAGTCGTTTTATGAAATGATGGAAAAGGTATGCCTAGAAAATATATGTATATTATTTATTAGAAATCATGTGATTTTCCCACAAAATTTCGTCCATTCTACTGAACCTGGCCTAAAAAAGACCATAATTTAGTTATTTTTATTTTAAATGCCTCCAATATAACCAAGGATATTCTCAAGAAATCTGCTTCATTAACTGATAAATATTTGCTTGGCTTACAGATTTTCAGCAATATTATACTTTTTTCAATATAGGCATATATTTTGGGAAGGAGCTCATGTTTGCTATGTGAAATAGAAGCCTACTGATGAAACTTCGGAATATTATATTCTCTTAACATTTTTGGAATTAGTTGGTCTATTGCGTTATAACGGAGAGAGAAAGTCATGTTCGCTCACAAATATTCAAACTATTGGGAGCGTGGCTTAAAAATGCGGGATTTACAATAGATGGAGTATCTTTTGAACGAGGTTCTTGTTTTTAAAAACTTATATGTCATTTTGAAGAGTATCTGTCATTTAATCTCACTTATAAACTGAACACTATGAACAAAAAAGTATTTTTTTTTTGCTTCGAAATGTAAATTTGTTTGTACCAACAAACCGTCATATGCGGGAAGTTTTGCATTATTTCTCTAATTTGACAAAAAAATATAGTGCCGCTGAAACTTATTGTGAATGTGTTTCATTGGTTTCAATATGCGGGAGATGCGGGAGAATTGTAGGCACTACTTGACGATGATTGTTGTAAAACTCAGCAAGAGCTTACAAAATCATTTGGTTATAAAAAAAATAATTTTTGCACTGAATCATTACTTGCGATGAAAAATGGATCCATAACCCGAAGCGTAATAGATCGAAAATGAACCCCGATCAACCAACTGTATCGACACCGAAGCCAAATATCCATGGCGCTAAAGTAATTCTTTGTATTTGGAGCAAAAGGGTTCTATCTATTATGATTTGCTGCAATTTCACCAGACCATCACAAGGAACCTGTACCGAATGCAACTGATTCGTTTCAAGTCAGCATTGGTCGTAAAATGCGCAGAATATGCGGCCAGACATGAATCCATAATATTCCATCATGACAACCCTCGGACTGTTACAATCATCTGTGTTTTAGCATAAAAATTTAAATTAATTCAACTGTGTTCTGTTTTCTATTTGCTTAAATGTTTATATGAATTTATATGAAAAAAACGTACTTTTAATAACGTTTTTCTTTATAACTCCTGAACTAATCGAGTCTCCATCGAAAGTTTTGAATATAGTAGAGAGTTTAGGTGTCCTCATGCCATGTTCTTTTTGAATTTTTAACACCGCGATTTTTGATATTTTTACATTGAAATATATACCTTTAATCTTTTGGATGAAAAGAATTTTATTCACACCATTTTAACACTCCGTTACTCGCAACTGATCTGGTTGATATAGGCAAACATTTTTTTATTTTAAATTTGTTTAAACACCCTAATTTTTTTATAAAATCAAATATAAAATCTAGAATGTATAAATTTTGATAACTTGATAAAATAGTATGTGAATTCGTAATTAAATGCGGCTGCGACATAATAATTACAATATTCATAAATAGTAGTTTAAATTGGAATGACCTAGTCATTAATCGTTATGCAAGGACACCCTTGAATGGTATATATGTATATATTAAAATTAATTCTGTACCAAAATAAAACCCAGAATTGCGATTAGTAGAAGATTACAGGTAAATTACAAAAGTAACTTTAATGAACACGATGAATGCCATGGTAAACTAAAGAAGATTTCATAGAGACATGGAAATTGCGAGACAAAATAATGGAATAATGTCTAATATGTATTTGTTTTTCAATTAATAGGGGAAATTTAAAACAATTGCTTAGAAAGTACTCGCCCGGTGACCGGTGAAAAGTAACTTGTTTCATTTTAAAATATACCAATTATCGAAGAATTTATAATTTTTTCAAGGAACCACAACCAGTTTATAATAATCCACACTGAAAAAAGTTCATTTAGATTAGATTTTAGACCTGACCACCTACAATGAAAAAATGTTAAAGTGATGGGTTTCTCATTTAAAGTATTAGAAATAGAAACCGGGAACCAATGATATGACTAGTTACATTTTTAGGAATATAAATATAATATAAAAGTTCTATATAGTTCTGCAAATACAGCTAAGCTCTCATATTTTAAATAACTGCTATCTTACTACATTAATTTCACTTTCAATTTATCAAGAATTTACTTTTCAAATAAAAAAACGTACGATATGAAATGAACAGCACTTGTAAATTATTGTTGCGTAGCATTCGTTTACCTTGTAGTAAAATAAACTTGATTAATCAAATAATTGTATTTTTTTTGCAACTTTAAAAAAACTATATGATAAGAAATACAAAAATAATAATAGAAAAAAAAAACAAACTCATAAAGACATTAATTTTATCATTATCATCTTGTTTGTGTACTCTACTTTGAAAATAGAATTTCAGGAAGTTTATTGAAATGTAACAAAATTGTATAAAGTTCTTGAAAAAAAAAATAAATATTTCTAAAGAATTTCGACTACTATAATGAATATTGGTCAATTTCAGCGAATTAGTTATAAAGGATATTTGATAATAAAATATTTTCTAATAATTTTGGACAGAATTAAGAAAAGGTTTGGTAAGGAAATGTCATCACTAGTAAATATATTATGTAATGATTAATTCTAGTATTTCTATTACTCAAAAGTAGATTCTTTTGAAGACAGGGAACCGACACAGAAGCTGTTCCTTGAATGGTGAATAGGTACCGGTTCTAGTTCATATACTTTATACTAAAGTGATTTATCATTTTAGTGTGGTATTGACCTAAAAGGGTACAAATTCTTCTCATTTTAATACAAGCAAACACGAATCCTAGCATAACGGAAATTACTCAAACTAAATTTTCTCTCCCACGAACTCTTTCAATTTCTCCACAAAAAAATCTTGAAAATTCTGCCGAAAAATTCTTTTTCCACGCCGGAATCGCTCGACACTCGGTGACAGATTTCGAATCTACCCGGTTCTTGTTCAAATAGTTGATACTAAAGTGATCTGTCACATTTTACTTACTCAAGGTCACACGGAAGACAAAGATCGCCCAGAAGAAGAATTTAAGGCATTAGTTCAAGAAGATTGTTGTCAAGTCCAAAAAGAGCTTGCAAAATCATTGGGAGCTACTCAATCAGCAGGATTCATATGAATTGAACCTCAAAGACGATTTTGTATGTCTGAAATGCTGCTTAAATCATTTTTGCACCGAATCATTACTAGCGATGAAAAATGAATCCATTACGATAACCCGAAGAGTAAGAGATCGTATGTGAAGCCCGGACAAACTGCCGATTCGACTCCAAAGCCAAATATCAATGCTCTGTATATTGTGGAACCAAAAGGGTCCTATTATTATGAGCTGCCGAAATCTGGCCAGAGCTGTACCCATTTCAACTGATCGAGCATATACCGAAAAACGCCCAGAATATGCGTCCAGGCATGAAACTGTAATATTCCTTCATCGCAATGCTCGGCCACATTATGCAATGCCTGTTGAAAACTATTTAGAATGAAGTGCTTGGAAAGTTTTGCCTTACCCACCTTATTGTCCAGACCTTGCCGACTACTATTCGTTTCGATCGATGCAGTACTCTCTCTCTCTCTGGGATACCCTTTATTTTGGAACAAAGTACTCGAAATTGGCTTGGTTCGTTCTTGGCCACAAAATATTATCAGTTCTTTTAGCTTGTAATCCATATTGTTACTAAATTGTACTTGAATTCAAATATAACGATTTGAATGGCTGATTTAAAGTTGCATAATGCTTTCAAATAGCAGTGCCCAAACTTTAACATATTTGTGGGCATTATTAACATTGAATAAAAGCTTTCAGTTGACCATTGATCGTAAGTTTGCTACGCTGTTTGCTGCGACCGTATATTCGAATTCGAATATTCAGTTAAAGAACATTGTAGAAAGTACACCACAGATGACGTATGTATTAGAAACCTCTAGACAGTTAAAGAGCAATCTAGAGGGCAGATGGCAGTGTTATAAATAGTGGCAGAAGTTGCAGTCGTGAGTGAGTTTATCAGAGACGCTTTTCGAATAAACATCAACTGAGTGCTGTGTTTTTCAAGTGAATTCGTGTACATAATAAAGTATGTCTGTATTTCTGCGAATTTATAAACGCGTATAAAAAAAACATTGAGTGACTATTTAATTCTGTTGTTGTACATTTTAAATAAATAAAGAGTTGTTACAATTTTTAAACTACTAAGCGGCTTTTATGTGCAATCCGGTTTATTTAAAGGAAATAAACAAACGTTTTGAAAAGGTTAAAACGTAACAATATGTTGCCAGAAAGATGGGAAAACAATGGCCAATACTTTGGATAAATTTATATTGGAGGAATTTTTCAAAATAAAGGCTAAAAATTTAAAAAAAATCACCCATTTTTAAATCATACACCCAATAAATTTTCTCTCTCATAAATTCCTGACTAAAAACGCTGTAAATTCTCCACAATCAAAATCCCATCTTGAAAATTCTTCCCAAAAAAATCGTACCAAATTTCTTCTCCCACACCGGAATTGCAATAAATATAATACTGACATCTTTAAGACACTCGTTGACAGGTTACGAACCTAACTACAACAAATATGTTCTGTTTCGGATATTAAAGTTTTAACTTTAAATCGTTATTTGTAGAGGAACGTAAAATATATATCGAATATATGAAGGGTAAATACAAGTCGTATTTAACTTTAACTATTCTTATTTGTTGTCAAACAATTTATTGACCCATATTTTTAAGAGTATTGTCTAAAAATAAACCAGAGACATGTTCTTGAGTCAGAGAAGTTGTTTTTATTAATAAAAAACTTATATAAAATCAACAAACAGCCATAATTATTCTGCGTGCAATTAATCAGACAAAAAGTTGACAAACGTGCACGATGTACGAGAGTCACTGCAAAAATCTTTATAAAATAGAACTGAACAATTGAGGTTTCCAAATTTGATTTTTTTTCAATATCTTATAAAAACTGTTAAAAAACTTGTAAAGTTCTCAAGAAAAGATCAGTAGTAATTGAGTAAAAAATATCAAAATGATCTTAAAGTTATATTTAACCAAAATTAAAGTGTTACTAGCTTCTCTATTCACAATAGTTTTATACCTCCAAATTTTACATTTTATCTTCAAGGACTTTGCAAAAGAGATTTGAACAAAATTTATTTGACACTATTATCATGTGCCAGAAGCATGATATGTTTACTTGCAAATGAATTAGTTTAGTTTATGTTGCTTTTATCAATTTTAGATTTTATGGCAGTAAATCTTAGAAATAAGTATCAACAAGTACAAATAAAATTTAATCATATTTATTATCAAAGAGGTGTGTGTTGTTTTAAATTTAAATTAATTTCAGCAACAAATTCCTACAAAGATTAAATGGCAAATTTGAAATTGAAATTGTTGTTTTAAAACAGTATCAGCAAAAATGACGTGTATAAAAGGTTAGTAACACATTCAAGAGTTTTGACAAATATATAAATTTTATTATCAGCCTTTGCTAAATTTTCTAATTTAAAATCAGGAATTTGAAAAGATTTATAAAAATCCGTTAATAACTTAAATAAATATTTATGATATATCTTTAAATTAAGAAATTTGTTTCTTTATCTTACCTGCATGGGATAGGCACGACGATTGGAGGGCTGCACTATAACCTTAACGCCCTGCTTAACCATTTTTTGAACATGTGAGGGTCCAAATGCAGCTCTACGTTCCCATACGGATTGATCTTCACGACGTATGGCAATTACTTTGCCTTGCTAAATTATACACAAAAACACACAAATTCCAATTTTTATTATTATTATTATTTTCCACTAGCAAAAATATTCAACATTAAACTCGCAAAACCTACGTGACGATATCTGAAAAACATTTTGGCAACATTATCCCCAGCAGTTGGTAATGTTGCCCGAGATTGCAACAAACGCATCATATTGGAACACTTTTCTTTAAAAAACCTTAACACTTTCAATTTAATTTTGACTCGATTTTTTTCCCCGTTTTTATTTTGTATCCGCTTTAAGATCCGTTTCCATCAACCGCTGAAATGTTTCTAAAATTTAATACTTTAGAGTCGAGCCCCTATCAGATTATTAAACATTAGAGTGTGAGACGAATAAAAAATGAAATAATAAAATTGTTCAGATTATTTTTCCCTTGTGTATATGTTGGCGCAAAATTTATTTATTCAAAAAACACCAAAAAAAAAACAACATAACAGACAAACACATTGAAAAACTCTCGCTTTTAGCTCTTGTTGGCATAGCAGTATGAACAAAATAAAAAAATATTGAAAAAAAAACACTGATAAGAGATTTGAGCAAGAAGTCAGTACACAAAATTTTCAAACCACTTGAGCACTGAATTGTTGATAACACAGATCCTATGGCAGCATGTTGTTACCCACACGCAAACACACTCATACATACTCAATTAAAACACGCACACTGTTTAAGTACACAAGATTATCTCTCTCTTCAAGATGAGTTGTTAGTGTAGATTAGAGATGAGCATGTGAGAGCTGAAATAATCACGTGTATTTAGAGATAAGGGAAATTTTCGAATGTAATCAGTTAGTCGGAAAAAAGATTTTATAAATATTTTTCTATGAAATAATAAGTTACTTTATCAATTTGGGAAAGAAAAAATTAGAGATGTTTAAGTGACAGTATTACAGTATTCTAATGTCAGACATAAAACATAACACTGACATATTTTAAATACGTTTTTATCAATTTAATGATAAAGTAATGCCTTCAGATAGCACTTAATATGAGGGACTTCTAACAACCCACTCAAAAAAATCTCGTTCACTTAGTGCAACCCTCAACTATGAGTCCGGCAAACATAAATTACTGATCACTCGTTCGTCTCTCATTTTAATCAAGATCATTATCTATACTCTCGATTAGCGACCTGTATTGCTAATGCAGTATGTAACTGGTTATCCTTATCAACATGTAAATCCCTATAGGAATTCCCAATTTATTTAGGTACTTCAACTGCTTAACGACAGCAACATACGAACTATGTTATTATATATATCTGTAAAAAAGATTAACAAATTATTATCAACACGGAAATATAGAGAAATAACAGAGTGAGAAAAAATAAATGACACAAAATTGTAAGAACAACCAATAAACTAATTTGACAAAGATAATTATTTTTCAAATTAACTTTCTTGGAAAATAAGTTTTTTTGTTTAAAAAGTAAAAAATAATACCAAAAACACAAAAAGTAAACGAACTAATGGTGTTTTCTTTTCTGGCATAAATGCTGCATTTATTCTGCCTTTTACCTTTCTTTGTGTTCTTTTCTGAAAAAAATGTAGTTTAATCGTGTTCTTTTCTAATAATGTTACCCTAAAACCCTGAAGATATGCTACATGTTTCACCCTCAATTTTATCAAAGGGTTAGAAATGCACCACTTTTTTTGTAAGCAAAAAGTATAGTTATACCCTACACCACCATAGTGGGGAGGGTATTATGCGTTTGTGAAGATCTGTGTAACGCCCAAAAATATTAGTCTAACACCCACCTTAAAGTATACCGATCGACTTAGAATCACTTTCTAAGTCGATCGGCTCAAGGACCAAGCCTATTGAAACTGGCTGAAATCGGTCCATTATTTCACCTAGCCCCCATACAAATGTCCTCCCGAAATTGGACTTTATCGGTCATAAATGTTTAATTTATATATGTATCACCACAAATTCCGCTTCAAATAAGTTTTATATACACAAAATTCATGTCACCAAATTTTGTTACGATCGGTCCATTATTAGTCATAGCTCCCATATAGACCCGCTTCCGAAAATCACTTTAACGTGCATAAATCGCTTAAAAATGTTGGTAAACACACAAAATTCAACATAGTTAACTTTAATATAGACATAAATCACACGACCTAATTTCATGGTGATCGGTCCATAATTGGTCATAGCCCCCATATAAGGCCCACTTCCGAAAATCACTCAAAAATATTTATTGAAATTTTTAAAGAAAAATGTTTTTGCTCTTTTACTTAGTGTAGGGTATTATATGGTCGGGCTTGACCGACCATACTTTCTTACTTGTTTTTTAATATTTAGTAGCTACATAAAAGAAAATTGCATAAATGCTAATGATTTTGTTCTATTGTGATCGTTAAAAATGCAACACATTATGAGGGTATGGGTAACATTTATGGGTAACATTTTGTGTCAGAAAAGAAAACACCATAAATCAAATACACCCAATACCCCTGTAGCCAGCCTAGAATCATATCTACACTGGTGCATATTCCTATAAACGCACACTACTTTTTTTTAAAAGGATTGTAAAAATTAAACATGAACATATTTAGGGGGCTACAAATTTGTTTATTAAATTAGTTAAGACATCACTTAAATTATTATTTACAAAAAAAATTCATTTGTTCTTATTTTTACTTAATTTTCGAGATTAACAGCCATTTTTAAGGGTGTTTTCCTATAAATGCACTTTAATTTATGGGCCACTGTAGCATTATTAATAATGTGTGGATGATCCTTTGTTACGGATTGTTTGAAAAATACGGTCTGGCATTGATTCCACTAATTTTTTAAGCAGATTGGAATCAATTTCCTCCCAGACTGGTTTAATCCTTAGTTTCAGCTCTGTCACAGTCATTATGCTTTCATTCTGGGCATTATTTCGATAAACTTTACGAACCATGTATCCCCACAAGTTCTCCATTGGGTCTAAGTCCGGACTACAAGCCAGCCAGTCTAACAGAGGAATGCTATTTTTATTAAACCAAGATTTCGATTGCTTAGAAATATGGATTGCAGAATTATCTTGTTTGAATATGCAATCATCATCAATTTTTTCATCCATAAATGAGAGAAAAGCATCTTCCAACAGTTCGCTATAAATCGCACTATTCATTTTTGTCGGAACAAAACATATTTTCGACTTGCCAACAGCAGAAAACGCTGCCCAAACCATAACACTGCCACCACCGAAATTACGTTTTTACATCTGAACATCGTTTGATCTCAAATCGTTAGAATAGCATGAGTATGAGTCAGGACAGTCTAAATTAAATTTTTTTCGTCAGAGAAAATTACTTTTTTTCCACTCATCTGTCCATTTCATATATTTTCTTGCCAAATTTACACGATTTTCTTTATGGTGCTTTTTTATTTCCATTTTATGTTTTCATAGTTTCGTAAAATGTGTGAAACCTGTTTGGAAGTCACTGGAAGATTCAATTTATTCTTCAATTTATTAAGTTCTCTACTTGTTAGCTTTGTATTTCCCTTTGTAGGTTTGCGAACTCCATCATTTTGACCTTTCTGCTCTATTGGAACATACTTGGCCGTGAAAAAATTTAATTTGAATATTTTCTTGATCGAACACAAAAGTTCTCTTGGGCATCTTTAAAAGTAATGAAATTTATTGATTCAAATAGAAAAAGTTGCAGTAAATTAAGATGTTACTATTAGAAACGTACCTTTGGTTGAAAAAAAAAACTAATTAAGTATTTTTGATAATATTTTATTTTTGGTAACTTTTTTAAAAACAAATTTCACGTCTGCGTTTATACGACTCTTCCACTTAAAATAGAACCAAGAACATTTGATCACATAATTAAGGCAAACAACAAGAATAAGAAAAAAAACTAGTTTACTTTCAAAAAGTACCGTTAATTTGTCTCTCAATAAAAAGTTTAATTTTGCTTTAAATTTTTAACAAAAATACAGGAAAAAATTAAGTGCGTTTATAGGAATATGCACCAGTGTATATTATTTAGCTATGTCTGTCCGTCTGTCCGATTGCCGGTCTATATGTATTAAACACTCTCACGACCAAAATACATAAGTGAAATTAATGAAATGTATAAAAAAACATTTATTATTATACACCACCATAGTGGGGAGGGTATAATGCGTTTGTGCAGATGTTTGTAATACCCAAAAGTATTAGCCTAACACCCATTTTAAAGTATACCGATCGACTTAGAATCACTTTCTGAGTCAAATAAACGATGTCCGTCCGCCTGGCTGGCTTGATGGCTGTCCATGTAAACCTTATGCGCAGAGTACAGGTTGCAATTTTGAAGATATTTCGATCAAATTTGGTACATATTATTTTTCGGCCCAAGGACCAAGCCTATTGAAACTGGCTGAAATCGGTCCATTATTTCACCTAGCCCCACAATTCATTCCCACAATTCCACAAATTCCGCTCCAAATAAGTTTTATATATACAAAATTCATATCACCAATTTTTATTACGATCGGTTCATAATTAGTCATAGCTCCCATATAGACCCGCTTCCGAAAATAACTTTAACGTGCATAAATCGCTTAAAAATGTTGGTATAAATACAAAATTCAACATAGTTAACTTTAATATAGACATAAATCACACGACCTAATTTCATGGTGATCGGTTCATAATTGGTCATAGCTCCCATATAAGGCCCACTTCCGAAAATCACTCAAAAATATAAATTATTGAAATTTTAAAAGAAACATGTTTTTGCTCTTTTACTTAGTGTTGGGCTTGACCGACCATACTTTCTTATTGTTTTTCTAAGCAGTTTGGTATTGAAAATCAGCAAAATTGAATTGGTAGAACCATTGTTATGGATCCAATTGTAAGACAAACTCCAAAAATTTTGATAATTTTCACATGTTTTATGTGACTTTGGGATAAAATTTTTTCACTCACTATTGATATGACAAAAGATCAAATTCTGTTGAAAATGGTAAAAATCGGTCCATAATTTCTTTTAGCTCCCACACAAATATCCTTCCGAAATATGGTGCTATGGTATAGAATTGCAGCATATATACAAAATTCTGCAGTAAAAAATTTAACAGAAATAAGTTTCAAGTAGATTTGGTGACTATGGCTTCATAAATATATATTGCTCCAATATAAGGTTTTTTATTATATAACTGCAGCTCCTATATAAGGCCCACATCCGAAAAATATGTACCACATATCGTTGTCCTGGGGTTTATGTGCTCCATATGCCATTTTGACAATTTTGAGTTAAGGATGCCACCTTAGGTTTTAGATCCCAAATTTTTCAAATCTGCAATCCGTTTTCGGCTACCTCGTCTCGTTGCTGAGATAAATCGTATCCATTTTGCTCCATATCTTTCAAAACAGAACTTTTTGGTGCCATTTCGCTCTATACGTCATACAAAGGCTATCAGGAGATAAAAATGTTTCCTCAGAATCATATTTTTAAAACAACTGTATGGCATAAAAATCTCAAAATTCTATCGAGTAGTTTCTTAGAAAAATTATGTTAAAATTCAACATTGATTTACTCTGAAAGCATTTTTGGTCATAGAGAACAATTAAACCCCCGGGAACGATGTTTGTATTATAACTCCATATGCTGAACAAAAACATACTTTTGAGGGTATTCATAAGTTTGTCATTCATCTGATATATATTTAAAGTTTCACCACAAAATAGTTTTTTTTCCCACAAAATGTTAAATTTAGATAACTGGAAGTTATTTAAGGTTATACATTGTTCAATTACAACGAACTAATTAATTTTACATTTGAAAATCACTGGAGGTTGCTGATGAGTTATCGAAAGTTTAAAATATATCAAACATCTCTCAAAAATATTTATTTTACATTTTATTTATTTTCGTCTAAAATTAATTAAGTAGTTTACAAAATATTACATGCTTTGAAAACTACATTTCATTACCTTTCCAATGATATATAAAACATTATATCTAATTCTTTATTATACTTAAAATAATGCATGCAAATCACACGCCTTGTAAAAAATCTCTATTATGTTATTCAAGTCAAAGACAGCTTACTATGCGCTTCTCATTTTTTCATGTACCCTATGTACTTCGGTCTATTGTTGTTCTTTTCACTTGCTTCATTTGTGAATGTTTAAAGTGAGCTTAAGTAAACTTTTATTAACCAAACATTTAACTAATTTGAATGACTTTGTGTGCGTTAATAATTAGAAACTACTGCGTTCACAAAGTCCATGATAGAGATTTTTCATGAAAAAATTTATTTTGCAAAATATTAAAAAAAATTTTTTTTTTACTTAAAAACTTATTTTTTACTCAATTTTTAGTCTGTTTTATAAAAAATAAATTTTTTGTAAAAAATCAAACAAAAAATAAATTTTTAGTAAAAAATCCAATTTTTAATAAAAAATCCAAAAAAAATATATTTTGTAAAAAATCAAATAAAAAATAAATTTTTAGTAAAAAATCAATTTTTTAGTAAAAAATCAATTTTTTAGTAAAAAATCAATTTTTTAGTAAAAAATCAATTTTTTAGTAAAAAATCAATTTTTTAGTAAAAAATCAATTTTTTAGTAAAAAATCAATTTTTTAGTAAAAAATCAATTTTTTAGTAAAAAATCAATTTTTTAGTAAAAAATCAATTTTTTAGTAAAAAATCAATTTTTTAGTAAAAAATCAATTTTTTAGTAAAAAATCAATTTTTTAGTAAAAAATCAATTTTTTAGTAAAAAATCAATTTTTTAGTAAAAAATCAATTTTTTAGTAAAAAATCAATTTTTTAGTAAAAAATCAATTTTTTAGTAAAAAATCAATTTTTTAGTAAAAAATCAATTTTTTAGTAAAAAATCAATTTTTTAGTAAAAAATCAATTTTTTAGTAAAAAATAATCAATTTTTTAGTAAAAAATAATCAATTTTTTAGTAAAAAATAAATTTTTTAGTAAAAAATAATCAATTTTTTAGTAAAAAATAAATTTTTTAGTTAAAAATCAATTTTTTAGTTAAAAATCAATTTTTTAGTAAAGTATTAATTTTTTAGTAAAGAATTAATTTTTTAGTAAAGAATCAATTTTTTAGTAAGAATCAATTTTAGTAAAAAAAATAATTTTTTAGTGAAAAATCAATTTTAGTAAAAAAAATTGTTTAGTGAAAAATCAAAATTTTTTTTGCAAAATAAATTTTTGTCATGAAAAATCTCTATCATGGACTTTGTGAACGCAGTAGTTTCTAATTTATGAACGTGCACAAAGTCATTCAGTCTGTTAAATGTTTGGTTAATAAAAGTTTACTTAAGCTCACTTTAAACATTCGTAAATGCTAGAAGCAACGAAAAATCACTAGCATTGTGAGAGTGCTCGTGTAAGAGAAAAAAGACAACAATAAACCAAGAAAACATGGTACATGAAAAAATGAGAAGCGCATAGTAAGCTGTCTTTGACAATAGAGATATTTCTTTCAAGGTGTGTGATTTGCATGCATTATTTTAAAGTATAATAAAGAATTAGATATAATGTTTTATATATCATTGGAAAGGTAATGAAATGTAGTTTTCAAAGCATTTAATATTTTGAAAACTACTTAATTAATTTTAGATGAAAATTAATAAAATGTAAAATAAATATTTTTGAGAGATGTTTGATATATTTTAAACTTTCGATAACTCATCAGCAACCTCCAGTGACTTTCAAAAGTTAAATGAATTAAGTAGTTCGTTTTAATTGTACAATGTTTATTATTGAATATCCTCCAGTTTTCTAAATG
Organism: Calliphora vicina; assembly: GCF_958450345.1. Taxonomy (NCBI): domain Eukaryota; kingdom Metazoa; phylum Arthropoda; class Insecta; order Diptera; family Calliphoridae; genus Calliphora; species Calliphora vicina. Next base: position 40,231,053 of record NC_088781.1, on the reverse strand, counting down.
TGGGAAAGAAAACTATTTTTTGGTGAAACTTTAAATAAGTATTCACCACTTGTGGTAGTGGAGGATATAAAAAGAGTAAGCAAATCTATTTACTCAAACTTCAAAAGTATGTTTTTGTTCTGCATATGGAAATGAGTTATAATACAAACATCGTAGCCCGGTGGTTTGCTCTGTGTGCAAAAATGCATTCTGAGTAAATCGATGTTGAATTTTAACATAATTTTTCAAAGAAACGATTCGATAGAATTGTGATATTTTTATAGTCTTTTTATTCAACAAGTTATTAATTTCATGATTTTGTACTCACTTTTTGATCCATACGCCAATGAATGACGTTTAGAGCAAAATGGCACAAAAAAGTTCTGTTTTAAAAGATATGGAGCAAAATGGATTCGATTTATCTCAGCAACGAGACAAGGTAACCAAAAACGGATTGCAGATTTCAAAAATTTGGAGTCGAAAGCCTAAATTGTCAAAATGGCATATGCAGCACATAAACCTCCCCGGGCGACGATATGTGATACATATCTTCCGAATGTGAGCCTTATATAGGAGCTATAGTTATATAATAAAAAGCCTTATAAAGGAGCAATATATAATTACGTACCCATTGTCACCAAATCTACTTGAAACTTATTTCTGTTAATTTTTTTACCGATATGAATGTTTATGTATTTTTTGGATTTGGGACTTATTCTTATACTCGATTAAGCGATGTCCGTCTGTCCGTATGGCTTACTGTCCATGTAAACCTTGTGCTCAAAGTAAAGGTATAGTATAGCAATGTGGAAGATATTTCGATAAAATAATCTTATTGAAGATGTCCAATAATTCATCTAGCCCCCATACAAATGTCCTCCCGAAATTGGATTTTATCGGTCATATACGCTTAATTTATGTAGGTATCTACATTTTGCTCCAAATTAGTTTTCTATATACGGAAATCATGTCATCTAATTACATGATTTCCGTATATCCGGTTCATAATTATTCGTAGCTCCCATATAAGATTCACTTCCGAAAATCAATTTAACGATCATAAATCTGTTAAAAATGTTGTTCTACACATAAAATTCAACAAAAATAACTTTCATATAGACACAAATAATACGACCTGATTTCATGGCAATCGATCCATAGCTCCCATATAATGCACTCTTTCGAAAATCATTTACGAAAATAAATTTTTGAAATTTTTAAAGAAAAAATGATTTTTCCCATTTACTTAGGTAGGGTATTGTCGGGCTTGATCGACCATACTTTCTTACTTGTTATTATTATTTTTGGTAAACTTTTGCAATTAATTTAATATTAACAAAATGTTTATGATTATTTTATTGCTTCGCAATTAATAACATTGATAAGAATGTGAAATTGAAAAAACTCCTTCATATAGTTCTAGTTGGGGGGTGTTTTTATACATTAAAATATTCATATCTACAAAAATTTTATGATTGAAATATAGGTACATGTAACTACAATGTATTTACATATGATTTATTAATAACAAACCCCAACAAATCAATGTTATAAATTTAGTTTTGCCTGAGTTCATGATATGATATCATGCTGTGTCGGTTATACAATATATTTGCCTATTGGCACACGTAAAGCAAGCTTATCATTATTCATGTTTTAACATCTGAATTACTTTAGTTTTCATTTTCTTTACAAAAAAATAAAAAAAAAAACTTATTTCACACCTAAAAGTATTGGGAATCTTATTAAGTAAAGAGATTTAAAAAGTTTTTCCACTCAAAATTTCTTTGAAGTTGTCAGTTCATAGTTAACATAGTAGTGCAGCAAACACGCTTTATATATTTCTTTACAATATTGTCTATATTTTATGTTAATTTCATTTTATTACCTTAAGCCAGTTATTCATTAATAATTTTCTTAACAAACTAGCACAAGTTTTCATAATTCCCTAAGCTAACTTTGACAACTATTTTAATCACAATTTTCTTAATTAAAATACCTTACTTAAAAATATTTAATGAAATAATGTTGGAACTAAAAAAAATAGTAAAACTATAATAAAACTTATTACAAGATTGAAAGAGTTATTTATATAATGAGAATGGTTAGATTATAATAATAATAATAACATATTTTAAATTTTAGTAAACAATTAGGAAACTTAACACCTTATAGAAAACAAACTAAATATGGTCTGTGCCGAATCTTACATAGCCTTCACCAAAATCGAATTTAATATAAATATTGAAAAGAATTTTTGTTGAAAACAAATATGTTGGTGAAAACAACAGCCATTTGGACTATATAAATATTGATGTAACGTGTATTATATGTGCAAGTTATTTGGGAGTTTCGGAAAGTTGATTTTAACAAACAGACAGACAAAGCTCAGTTATCTATAGTGATCCAGAATATACTTTATGGGGTCGAAAATGAAAAATGTGAAAATACAATCGGAATGACACACTACATACTTACGAGTATCAAAGAAAAAACAAATAGTTTTTGCAATTCTTTTGAAATTTTTGTAAGTACTCTATCTAAAAAAATATTTACCATTACTTTTCCACATAAATAAAAAAAAAACAAGTAAGAAAGTGTGGTCGGTCAAGCTCGACCATATAATACCCTACACTAAGTAAAAGAGCAAAAACACTTTTCTTTTAAAATTTCAATAATTTATATTTTTGAATGATTTTCGGAAGTTGGCCTTATATGGGAGCTATGACCAATTATGGACCGATCACCATGAAATTAGGTCGTGTGATTTATGTCTATATTAAAGTTAATCATGTTGAATTTTGTCTGTACACAAAGCGATTTATGAACGTTAAAGTGATTTTCGGAAGCGGGTCTACATTGGAGCTATGACTAATTATGGGCCGATCGTAACAAAATTTGTTGACATGAATTTTGTATAAGTAAAACTTATTTGGAACAGAATTTGTGGAGATACATATATAAATTAAACATTTATGACCGATAAAGTCCAATTTCGGAAGGACAATTGTATGGGGGCTAGGTGAAATAATGGACCGATTATTGCCAGTTTCAATTGGGTTGGTCGTTGGGCCGAAAAAATACCAAATTTGATCGAAATATCTTCACTCACTCTGCGCGGACATGGACAGCCGGCCTGCCAGCCGACCAGCCAGACGGACGGATGGATATCGTTTAATCGACTCAAAATTTCATCCTTTATATATATAAAGGTCAAATTAAAATATATAAAAAAAAATTTATTTGTATACAAAAAAGTTTTATTAAGAAAAGTGCATGTTTATAAACTGCACCACCATAGTGGGGGAGGTATAATGGGTTAGGGCTGTTGTTTGCAACATGCAAAAATATTGTCCCAACACCCACCTTAAAGTATACCAATCTGCTCAGGATCTCTTTCTGAGTCGACTATCCATGTTAACATTGTAATCAAACTGCAGGCCTTTATATTGCCCCAAGGTAATAATGGGCTGATTAGAATCAGCCCATTATTTATCCTAGCCCCCATACAGTTGGCCTATTTGAAAATAGTTAAGCTGTCATAAATATCTTAATTATAAACATATTCAAACCAAATTCACCACAATTAAGTTTTATGTAAGCCGAACTCTCACGACCAAATTTCGTGACGATCGGTCACCAATATATCATAGCTCTCATATAAGAAACGTTCTCGAAAATGTCATTAATATACATAAATCTGATGATTGGTCCATAATTAGTCATAGCTCCCATATAAGGCCCACTACCGAAAATGTGTGTATTCAAATAAGATTCAACATAAATAAGTTTCATATCAAAAGAAAACTCTTTATAATCATATACTTGATGTAGGGTATCATAAGGTCGGGCTGCCCGACTATACCATTTTACTTGTTTATTAAAAAGTCTTCTTCGTTGCTTTTCACAACGGATTTTGTTATATTTTTTTCGAATAAAATTAACTCACTATTTTTTTTTTTTAAAAATTATTGGAAGTCTAAAAGGATATTCAAGGATAAAAATTTTAAAGGACAATTTTTGATCCTCACAGGATTAAATAAAAATAATACTAAATATTTTACAACTCTTCTTGATCATTTGACATAGAATGATCACAAGTATTTTAAAACATTTTTTTAAAAATGTACTCCTCTGAAAATTTGAAGTCCTTTTAAAAGGAAACAGGATCACGACATGAAAACGCAGTTTTTCTCCATTTAATTTATTGTTTCCGACGTATATCATCCGGTTCGTGTCTAATATTGAGTGTCGTACGGTATATAAGTAAACTAACACAAACGCAAAGAAAAATAAATTTCTCAACAAAAAATATTTTTTGCTTACATTAAAATAATGAGAATCGAATAGTAGTCAACATTACACAATGAAGTCAAATGAAATTTAAATTCAAATTAACATACAATTTCTAAACTATTGATAGGATTTGTATGAAGTTTGGACAATCAATAGAAGAGGAAGGATTCAAGTTTTTATAATATTGGCAGTAGAGTTATAAAGTTTCAACAAAATGGAAGATTTAGGGCCATTATTACAAGTTGCCGTTATAGTTAAAGTTACCTTTAAGGGTACCTTTTTCTATTGCTTAAAGTTACCTTTAACTATAACGGCAAGTTGTAATAATGGCCCTTAGTGTAGCAAAATGTCACGGAGCTTGTAAAAGAAATTTACATATGGAAAAACATTTTTTGTAATAAAATAAGACATTAATTGTTAGTATCTGAAACATGTCCTCTTTTCAATAAAATCATAGTTTTTCTTTCGTATTCTGAACTTTGTGATAGTGACAAAAGTATAAGTAAAAGCACCACAAATGTTGACAACTTTTCTGTGGCAATTGTTAATAAAAACCAATTTGTTATAATTTTGTCTTTGTCATAAAGTTCAGAATGCGGGGGATTATCTAACCAAAATAAACACTATAATTTCCTACCCCTTATTTAAACTAAAAACCAACTTTATCTACATTACAATATACAATATACCACTTAACACAAACACAGCAGATACTTGCACTTTAAATTAAATAAAAATAAGAAAGAACGAAAGAATTAACCTCAAAAGAAATATTTTATAATAAATTAAAAAGCCGTTTGTAAATAATTACAAAAAAAGTGCTTAACAAAAAGTACAAAAAAAGAAGAAATTAAAAATAAAAACCTACATAAAAGTGTCACTAATTGTGGTTTTAATTAAAAAAAATAAAAATAAATTATATCTAAAGGAAGTAACATTTCACTATGTTGTGGTGCACACAACAAAAATGATTTCACAAAAACGAGAACCTTGAATTACTTCAGTCGAAAAGGAAAGTAAAAGGGGAAAAATAAAATTTTTCTCTCTTGTTTTTATTTTTTTTCTAATTGAAACAATTAAAACTGCATTTAGATGCGTTTAGATTTTGCTGCAAGCATTACAACATTTTTGTTTTTTTTTTAATTTTTTTCTTCTTCTATTGTTGCCCTGCTTTATTTTTAATGTCGGACAGAGTAGTTGTATCATTATACGTACTTAGTTAGTACCAACAAGTTTGTCGCAACTACCAGCAAGCAACTCATGTTCACAAAACAAATTTGCTGTGCCATTTTTCCTTTTTAATTCTTTTGCCAACCTTGGTCTGTGACAAGCACGTTCCTACATTCGCTCGTTTATTGCAATGAAACAGTGCAGCAAAAATAAATCCCAAAAAAATAAAATGTGGAGAAAAAAATCACAAACATTTAATGAAACAACAAATGCAGAGTCTTAACTGATACATGCAGTGTAAGTGTATCACAGCAGTACTCTTCGGAACTAGTGATTGTAACTATCACTTAGGATGGTGACTGGTTATGTAACTAGTTATTTTGGCACATGCATTATATAAGCAGAGTCCGGGTGGGTAGTTATTTTACCCACAAAAAGAACTATATTAGTGAGTTGTCAGAAGAAGAATTGTTTACAAGCAATTGTCTATGATATGTCATTTTAACTGACTATTTGAATTAGCGCCCGTACATGTTTAAGTAACTAGTTATGTAGCTGATCAAGTAACCAGTTAGGTAGGTAGTAAGGTAACTGTATCTATGTAACCGGTATGTGAATCCAATGCACTGACTACTTTGGTCCAGACAGTCTCATTGTAATCACGTGGCTAGTTACGTAAATAGCTGTCACCCTAAATGATAGATAAATTCACTAGTTCCCGACAGACTCCTAGAACTGCGGGGTGCTTGCTTAACTGTTGGGATGTTTGTATGTGTATAAGTGTATGTGTTCATACAACAACAATACAAATGTCAAATGGCATCCATTTTTTTTTTGTTGTGTTTCATTTTAATCGTATTGGTATTCGCACTCTTTCATTACATTAATACCGTACTTGTACTCGTTATATTGTTGTGGATTGTTCAAGAGTACAACACATACGCCATCCAAAGTCACATGTATCCCAGCAACACAAGCTAAGCTGGAAACATTTGTTCAATTCGTAAACTATCCTACGAGTTGTATTAAATTCACTTATCCATCTTGATCCTACCTGGCTCGTCGATTTCTATTTGTCTTCTTTCTAGGGCAGTGTTGCCAATACTTGGTGAACAAAAAGAGCTAAGTACTTAGAAAAAAGGGCTAAAAAGTGGCTAAAAAGGGCTAACATTTTTAATTAAAAAAATACATACATTTGGCACAAAAAAAAACTTAGAAAGTTACATTTGGTTATGCCGAATAGACAAACAAAAATGTATGAATATAACACACGTTCAAATGAAAGAAAATAAGAATATTTATTCCTGTATGTTGATCCTTAACTTTAAAATAACGTAATATGTGGCCACACGTATATTATGCTGATATTTTTAAAACCTCGTATTTATCACCTGGCCTGCAAAAACATAAATTTTTCCATATGTAATGTCCCGCATTTGCTATTTTTTTTACTATTTTTAAAAATTAATTTAAAAAATTTCTATTTTTAAACACTTTTTTTAATTTAATGTAATTGTAGAAATTTGCCCCTGGCAACGAAGGGGGATATAGTTTTTCAAAATCGGCCCAAAAATATATAATATTTCGCTATCTCTCCATGAAAAATTCCAAATATTGATTTTAGTAAAACATTCAGACTATATTTAAATTGACCTGGACTATAATATTCTGAATTACTTTTACTTAAAAATCATAACAGTAAGAAAATTCGGCTCATTCGCCAAAATATGTCCAAAATCGCATATACGGAAAAACTATAGTAGGTATTGACATACTTTTTTCACATTTTTATTCCATATTATGTTGTCAATAAATCCTCATATGACGATCAAAATATTCTGAAATTTGTTTAACAAAATTTTTAAAAATTTTAAATTGAAGTTTTGAAACGGCCGTTAAAAAAATATTTTTTTTTTGGTTATACCTGCGAATAGGTTAACTGTATTTGATGAATATAAAAACTCATATACAAGTAAATATGCATATATTTTAAGTAAGAATAAGCTTTTGTTTTGTTATTTCTCAAAATATGTTGATTTTGTTCCTACATTTCTTGTTCTAGTGGCCTGAGACATGTTAATGTCCTGGCGATTTTTTAATAACTTTAACATTTTTTAACCAATTTTTGTCTTTTATATCTTATTAGAACGATAATTACGTACACATTTCGATTCTTTTAAATTAAATTGCAAAAGTAATTATTTAATGGCAAACAATTAAAAAAAAAAACTGAAAAAATTCATTTTTCGCCCTTGTAAATGTACCTCAAAACTAAATCGAAATTCGGCCCTTCTTAGAAAAAGCTAAAAATTTTCTTGGTGATATTCCAGGTTATTACGAAAGTTTTCAGCGGGTACCGTTACAATATTTTAAAAAAATTAATTCTAAGGGACACTCTAATGTTGGTGTAGGTATATACAATTTTTCAATACAATTTTGAATTCTCTTCTCTGGATATTAATTAGTTATTACCAGGGCAAGGATTTCTAAGCAGTAACTCAAAATCACTTTTTACAATTTATCTTTCCGAATCGAAGAATTTGCAACAAAATGGCATCGATTTGTTGTTGCATATTTTTGCATATTTTGTTATAAATGCATATTTTACATATTTTTATTTTAAATGCATATATTTAGCATATTTTTCCGTTTTATTGCTTACTTAATTTTCTTTTGGATATATTTTTTATTAGTGTACAGGGTACAGGGTACACTGTACATTAGACTGCAAAAATTCCACGTACACCCCCTAATATGATGTATTTCTGCAAGACACTTACGAACATTTTCTTTGCCATTTACAGTCGGATCTTAAATTCAATATTTTTATCTCGGGAAGACCTTGCAAGAAATCATTAAACGAAGTACATAATTCGATAATACCTGCAGAAGTGTCTGTATTTACCATCGGATGTATACATATGATGTAATGAAGTCGTGTCTTTTTGTCAAAGATAATTCGACAAAATTTAGTACAATCTTTTCTATTGCTCCATCTGAAAATATTCAAATTTATATTTTTCTTTTATTAATAAATATATTTCAAATAAAAAACTTGTTTTTATTGCATATTGCATTTTTACTGCATATTTTATCTCTTTATAGTGCATGAAAATCCTTACCTTGGTTATTACAATATTTTATAATAAATTAAAAAATCAAATTACTACCCACAACCACTAAGCAGGGTCAATTATGGACCGATCCTCACAAAATATGGTAAAAAAATGTAGGTTCATATAAAACGTGTTTATGCCTAATTTCATCACGATGAATCTTGAAATCATTATCTGAGCAGGACCTTATATGGGGACTAGGGACAAATGTTGCTCGATTTTTGCTATACTTTACAGCATAATTTTTTAATAAAATATTATAAAAATTAATTAAGCATAATCAACATATTTATGGCTGCTCAAACAGTATTACGGGGGCGTTAATATGGGGGCTGGGTGAAATCTTGGACCGATATTGCCCATTTTCACTACCAAACAAACCTTATCAAAAGATCTAGTACCTACTTTTTTTAGGTCCCTATAGTGTTTTCAACAGACAGACAGACAGACGGTCGGACATAGCTAGATCGTCTTAGAATTCCATAAGGACACAGAATAGATATACTTTTCTGAGTATGAAGTATAGTAAGAAAGTATAGTCAATCAAGCCCGACAATATAATACCCTACACTGTGTATATGAGCAAAAACATTTCTTTTTTTTAAATATCAATGTATATTTTTACGTGAGTGATTTTGTAAAGCCTATATCGGACTAATCATGAACCGATCGTCATGATATTGATACCCGTGATTTCTTTCTATATGCAACTTATTTGTTTTTAATTTTATGAGGATATCGACATTTGTAAGAGATTCATTTTCGTTAAACTGATTTTCGAAAGTGGACCATACATGGAGGCTATGGATCGATCAGCACAAAATTTTTAAATATGATTAATTTTTATATAAAACGCGTGTGTGGAGAAATATATTTATGATGGGTGAAATAATGCATAGATTTAAATCGAAAAGTGATTCTGAGTCGATCAGTATACTTTGCTGGGATATACACATGTTTTTGTGTATGATTGTCTGTGTCATGTGTGCAATTGTTGTTGAATACTCGTAGATTGTACGTACAATAATTACTGGCATTACAACTAAAGAACGCAACAATGTACATTCAACTAAAATTGTGAACAAAAACCATGTATCCACCAAAAGTTAAATTGTAACTTTGTTTTATTAATACACTTAAAAGAAAAATTATGAAAAAATTTAGGGATTTAAAAATAGGGCCTTTGGATTTAACTAGTGGGATTTATTTTCATGAGTTTTATTTCCATACAAATATTTGTAAACAAACTGGTAATTTTTGTAGTACTATGTTTAATGCAAAAGGTAGGTTTGGTCGTTTTGTTGTTGCCAATTAAACATGGGATCCAGAACACTTGTTTTAGACTGCATCTAGAAAAATTAAAAAAAATCTGCGAATTGAAACATAATTTTTAAAGCGATTTTTTTTTAAATAAAGTCTGTTTATAGTTGTCAAGCTAAAGTATTTGCATTAATATTTTTATAGAATCCTTAGTACGCCATATTTTGCCGCCACGTTTGTAATAAAGAATAGTACAAGTAATTTCAACAATAGCTTTGTTATTACTATTTCAAATAGAGCTTCAAAAACTAAAGGTAGGGTCACACATGGCAAATATTTGACGAAAAAGACGTAAAGACGTCAAAAACTTCTTTTACTTAAGACAATTCAAAACAAATATTTAGTTTTATTTTATTTGATGCTGTTTGATCTTACAAAACACTTGTAAGAGCAAACACGTCAAACAAATTTGTGCCTAAAAAGTGGTTACGGTTTTTTGAGCAAATATTTGCCATGTGTGATCGTACCTTAATACTTTAAGTTTTTTAAAATATACTTTATGCATAATTGGATATTTTTTTAGAAGAAAATAAGGTCTTATCAAAACAAATGGCAATAAAATTTTAAAATTATTTCGGGGATAGGCCACGTTTTTGACAAATCATACCCTGGACGTTAAATTTTAAAAACATTGCTGTCCGTATGTCACGAACATCACAAAAACTGTTGGACTCCAAGGCGTAAATTTTTGCTAGTTTATCAGCATAAACAAGTGACTTCACGTTGCCCTACATTAAATAATAATGAGGTGTCAAATTGCACGACCTTGGAGGAAAATTGACAATTCCATTTCTCGAAAACAAGTTATCGACAAATTTTGATTTCAATAAATCTAAGGTTGCGGTCGCCGTATAATCTAGTCCGGATCAATACCATCTATATTTTCAAACAAAAATTTATTGATCATAGTACGATCTCCGGGTTAACCCTCCGTTAGTCGCAACTGATCTGGTTGATGCAAGCAAAAATATTTGTTGTAAACAGTTGACCGCCCGGTAGCTACCGAGCAGTTTGAAAATTGCCAATAGGAAACCTTTCACTAGCTATATTACTACTTGTACAACTAACTAGTTCGATGTGGCTGCTAAAGTGGAAGTTAGATGGTTATAATTTGCACTACATTTCACCAGCATATTCAGTAATAAACAATAGTCAGATATTTGTCTTTAAAATCCTCTAAAATATACCACATGTAATGCTGAATGTGGCCGTCTGTGTTTTCGTTCTCAATGATGAGAACATGCAAAAATTGGGAGTATATTCACATGTAATTCTTAATAATGATGAGAGAGCAGTACAAATAAGAGCTCTGTGGTTTAGTGGTTAGAGCATTTGACTAGAAAACGAGAGGTTATGTGTTCAACCCCGCTCTCAGAAAAAAATTTTTTTTTTTCTCAAATGCTGTATTATTTGCACTATTGAATTTAATAACGAAGTGTTATGCAGAATGTGCCAATCGGTCACTTGCAATGACATCCCCGTGTTAAATTCACCGGTCAATAACTTTGCGAGTGGGTTGAAAATTCACTAGTGGTAGTTCTCAGTGGCTAACTAAATCGACTTCGCGGAACTAGTGCAATAAACTACAGGGTATTTACTAATGCTAGTTCTTCAAGTTCTGTTCTCATTTATTTGCAAATAAAATATTTAAATTTGTATTGCATACTTTAGGGAGCTTTTTTATTACAGTTGACTGGACTCAAAAAAAAAATTCCGAGTATTACCAGTAATTTTTGAACTTTTTTCCTTTTCAAACCATCTCCTGAAATAATCGAATAAAAAAAATCCGCCAAATCGCTCCAGCCGTTCTCTCGTGATGTCATTACTACACGGACCATTTCATTTTTATATATATAGATTTGTTTAAATTCCCAAAATTTTAAGCTATTTTTATGAATAAAAATACACTTTTACTGCAATTTTATTTTTATTACTCAGTTAAATACTTTGAATTTAATATTGTTTTTATATTTACGAAATAAAAAGTGAAGAGATTATTTTCAAACGCGGCTTTTTCTTTATTGATATCAATTTGATACATTGCGACTATACTCAATTGAAAATGATTGCGACTAACAGGTTAATTTTTGAAGAAATAAAGACGATGATGCCACCAATGTGTAAACCGCACTAAACGGTGTATTTTTCTGGATGTAATGGAGTATGTTGTGGATTGGTCTCACTCCATATGCGGTAATTTTATTTATTAACAAATCCGCGAAATTGTATCGCTGAACACAATTTTTGATAAAACAGAATTTTCAAAGTAAATTTGAATAATTTGGTAGCATTGTTCAAGCGGTAATGTATTCATTGTGATTTTCGAAGTAGTATCGGGCTTTAATTTTAATAAAATTGTTGAAGATGTACTATTTGTTCGAATTGTGTTAAATTGATTTCTATTAAAATTGATTCTAGAGATATTCAAACATTTTGTTGTTCAGTGTAATGAACTAAGTGCACAGAGTATAAAAAGCTTCTAATAATGCCAGACATTATATATTCAATATTATTATAAGCCAAATGGATTAATTGTAACTTTTTTATCAGCCAAATATTTTGACATGTTTTTAACATTTATCGAAACAGTCAATAATGTATAGTTTAATGTACTCTATTTTGAAAAAATGGGGACATTTATCGAAACAGAACAGTGAAAAATTAAATACAAAAATATGGATGTAAATGTAAATTTTATTAATAAATAAAAAAAAACATTTTAAACAAGCCTTAAAAAATATTTACTCAACATAAATATAACTTCATTTCTGTGACGCATTTCCTATAGCAATTTATAAATGCTATATATGTTTAAATTACAAGAAAATATCTTTAAAATTGTTTCTTTAACAATGTCCACATAATATGTATTTAAATAAATACATTAAATTGTTGAGTTAATAGAGTTAAATATCATTTCGAGAAAGGAAAAAAATAAAAGGTAAATTTCAGTTAATGCAAATATACTTTATATGTAATTATGTCGGCCATGATCTGTTCATTTTGCAACGTGGTCAGTTTTATGGCAAATAATTTTTTTTTTTCAGGACATTTTTTTTTATTGTTTTAATAACTATACAAACTGACAATGTGTAAATGGCAACAGCGACAAAAAAATGCTTGGACATGAAAATAATAATGAAATAAAATTGAAAAATAAACAATAATCGTAAACAAAAAATCAATTATAGCACCTCAATTAACACTCACACAGAACATTATGTAAATGGAATGGTTAAGTATTTTTTTGTTTCTTTTCTTTTTTGTTGCTCTCACACCAAATATTAACGAAACAAAAGGCAAATTAACAATAAAATGGTGGATGAAAACAGGAAAAAATGGCAAACTGTTGATAAAACAAATAAAATTTATAACAACCGTGGGGTGTAACCAACACGCAAACAAACATAATAAGGACAATATCCTTATACTAGGTCGGCCCTTATTTTTTTACAATTTGGAATTTCAATGCTTACAAGGTCCGGAATTGTTCACCATCTTCTAAAAAACAAAAGCTGAAAACTTTAGCAAAATCGGATACCGTTTAGAGATTGCACAATTTATTTGAAGTATCGAGTTTTGGGTCAAAGTACCAATATTTTCATCAAAAAATAGTGTAAGAAAGTTACGGAAATTTATGGGGGTATGACTAAAAGATTCGGAATTTACAATGGATGACGCACAGTGGCTCATTATCGTTTTTCATCGGCCAACATTTAACCATTTACGATCGATAAAGTATGATTTCGGGAGAACATTTGTATGGGTACTAGGCTTTATCCTCGGACCAAAAAAAAATGTATGTACCAAATTTTATCGGAATATCTTCAAAATTGCGACTTGTACTTTGCGCCAGTCCACTATAGGTTAAAGGGCTACCAAAACTGTGCTAAAGTCCAATTTTTCTAAATGCAAATATTGCACTTTTTTAATGCCATTTTGTAACCAATACTCCAAATTAACTAAGTCAGCTTTTTATTTTTAACATATTTTCAGATGAAGTGGAGAAGCATATAACCCAAACAATGCATTTTTTATATCCTACACCACCATAGTTGGGAGGGTGTTATGCGTTTGTGCAGATGTTTGTAATGTCCAAGAATATTAGTCTAAGACCCACCTTAATATGGTACATATCATTTTTTCTGCCCAAGGACGAAGCCTATTGAAACTGGCTGAAATCGGTTCATTATTTCACCTAGCCCCCATACAAATGTCCTCTCGTAATTGGACTTTATCGGTCATAAATGTTTAATTTATATAGGTATCTACACAAATTTAGCTCCAAATAATTTTTATTTTATATTTATTCAGGTCACCTAATTTTATGATGATCGGTCCTAAATTAGTCATAGCTCCCGCTTCCGAAAATCACTTTAACGTGCATAAATCACTTAAAATTGTTGGTATACACATAAACTTCAACTCTCATAAAGAAATTAATCACACGACCTAATTTCATGACGATCGGCCCATAATAGGTCATAACACCCATATAACCCATTTCCGAAAATCACTCACGAATATAAGTTATTGAAATTTTAAAAGACAAATTATAAAAGCAAATGAAACACTTACCAAAGTTTCTTTGCAATCTATTTTACTGTATATTGTTGACAAATTTTTTGAGATGCAAAAAGACGCTGTAATGGAAGCGAAGAAGACAGATTTTTAAGTTCCGAATTAATATTAATATTAAGCTGTACCTCAGATCTATTAATTTCCACATCATTTTTATATAGGAAAAGTTCCACACTTCCACCTGAAGTTATTCACTATACCCACCAAGACGATGAAATTAATGAAAGTTAAGAGGACCTTTTTGATTTAAATTTACAAAATGAATTAGATTTAAGCAATTACTAAATGTTTTAGTATAATTAAAATAAATTAATGTATTAAGTTTGCATTAATGATTGCAAAAGGGTTAGTTTTTGGTTGTTAGTGGGTTAAATTCCATTTTTTTTAATAGAATTATTCTTACTTATGAAATTCTTTAAGGTTTTGGTTTGAATACCATGATTTTGTTGTAGTTATTAATTTTGCACAGAAAAAGTAGTCATTTAACCTATAGTGCAGTCATATGAACAAGTAAAATAAAACTAGAAAAAAATTTGGGAGTAATTTCATTCAAATGAAAAAAGTGTTCAACAAATAGGTCAAAACAGGTCAACAAGTATATATGGGCTTAAAGAGGACAATTTGGCCTTTCTCCTGGTTGTGAAATTTGTTTAACCACTTTTGACCCTAAGCACTTTTATTCCACTGAAAATTTAATAACACAGCAGGTGTAAATGGTACAGTAACAAGTCATACCATTTCTTAAAGACTATTATATTACCAACATAACGAAAAAAAATCATCCAATTATCGATAATAGTTTGTGAGTAATGATAATTTACTTCCCAGTATGCAACATTTCGAGTCAGTTCTTTTTATCGAACTTATCTCGAATTAAAATCGGTAATATGAATTTATTATGATGCTCTATCCAATCTACATTTTTTAGAATATCGTATTTTAATATTTTATAGAAATGGCGAATAATGTTCGAGTTTTTTTTAATGTCAAATTTTATTTTTGCACAAATTGACAAATTCATATACATACATATTATTCTTTTGTCAATTTGTGAGAAAATAAAATTTTATTTCTTATCCTATCAATAACATATTCATAAAAATATAGTTTAACACGAAAAATGGATCAAAGACGTCTTAAAAGAAAAGCGCAGCCAATTATTGATGTTGTTTTTGACAATTCGAATCTCATAATCAGCAAACATCAGAAATATGAGCAGAGTTTATTGCATTTGAAAATGAAAATACATCTAACGCAACATTATTGGATAATAATAAAGGTATTGAATATGCATTATTTCAAGAAGAAATTGCTCGATGGTATAAAGTATACGAAATTGTTCATATATTTAATCGAAATCGAATCAATTTAGAAAATTTTTAATACCGAAAAAGGTATAGTATATCGATAAAAATTAGAATCAGAATAATAAATAATTTTCGACTCTTTATCGCTCTGCACTCTACATAGGAAAACACGCACATTCTCGACATTATATCGAAGTCGATATCGATAAAATTTTACGAAAAAATGATTCATTTTCGACATAACTTCGAATCATTTTGCATACTGGGTTCTGATCAAATTTTCAAAAATCACATTTTTTTATAAAATGACATAAAATATTTGACTTTAACAGCATGCCACGCACACAATTGACTATATTTTTATCTAGTTTTTTGGCTACCTTAGTTTCAAACTTGTTAACAAAAAGTTGGTCTTTTGGCCGATGAAATTGTGATATGAGCCACAGTGCAACGTATCTTTTGAACGCTGTTTTTAATAACTTCTATTAAATTTTAAAGGGTGCATATCTGTAATTTATTCTCAATTAGTTATTTGCTTCTAAAATGTCGAATTTTGTGCCAACAAAGCGTCATATGCGGGAGGTTCTGATTTACTTCTTTAATTTAAAAAAAACTACCTTTCCAGCACACGGATTGCTCATCAAAGCTTATGATGAATGTGTTCTATCAGTTTCAATGCGCGAGACATAGTTTTTTCATCTCAGAAGTGGTGATTTTGAGACGAAAGGCAAATATTGCCCAGACCAGCCGAAAAAGGTTCAAGACCAAGAATTGGAGACATTACTCCATGAAGATTATTGTCAAACTCAACTAGAGCTTGAAGAATCATTGGGAGCTACTCAGGCAGCATTTTCAAAACGATTGCGAACAGCAGGTTTCATCGAAAAGCAGGGAAATTGGGCACAACACAAATTAAAGCTGAGAGACCTTGAAAGACAATTTTTTATGTCTGAAAATCTGACCAGATCATCAAAGGGAACCTGTACCGAATGGAAAGCTTCTCAAGCAGCAATTTTAGAACGTTTTCATGCAGCAGGATTCATCTAAAGGCATGGAAATTGGGTACCATTTATAAAAACTGCTTCATTTGATGTAAATATTCATCAATATAAAACTTCGAATGTATTGACGCGACTTCTTAAAAAATTAAAATATCACTAGAAGAAAAAATATGATTTGTGGAGATGTCAAATATTGACCACAATGAGACCAATTTAAAATTGATCTTGTTTATCACTACATTTGTAAAACTCAACCCGAAGCGTAAGATCGTATGTGATGCCCGGTCAACCAATTGAATCGGCACCAAAGCCAAATATTCATGGCGCTAGGTTAATTTTCTGTAATTGGTGGGGCACAATTGTCCTATGTGTTATGAGCTGCTAAAATCTGACCATCACAAGGAACCTGTACCGAACGCAACTGATTCGTTTGAAATGATCATTGGCCGAAAAACGCCTAGAATATGCGGCCAGACATGAAACCGTAATATTCCATCATGACAGCGCTCGGCCAGATGTTTTTTGCCTCACCAATTAGACCAGAACTTTCCCCGTCCAACTACTATCTATTTGTTTTGATCGATGCAGAATACTCTCTCTGGGATACATTTCAATTTGGAACAGAGTATCCGATATTAGCTTGATAGAGCAGTTCTATTGAATGTAAATCCAATTTTGGTTTAATTTCGCAATTAAGGGCAGATTCTTACAATTTTCAACAGGGCTTGCCCTTTTGTCATTGGAATAGTGAAGACCAAATAAAAACATATATTAAGGGTCCTCATGTAAACGCTTAAAAGCCTCGCAAACTGTGAAATCTGTGCATTTTTACACTCTCGCAAATGAAATGTCAAAAAATGTATGGAAATTCGTTTGCACAACTCCGATAAGTTTGCGCGACAATTTAGACTCGCAAACTTGAATTTATTGTGCATTTGATGAATTAGCTGCTTTTGTTTACTTTTATTTATAAGAAATAAAAATCAAATAAAATATAAAAATTGTGTGCATGTTAAAATTGTGTAACTTTGGAACAGAATGATTGTATTAAATGACATTGTGTATGAAAACATTAACCAACAGCTAGAACATAAACAAAATCCTCCAAACTATGTATATCACCGTTTGTTCCAAAGATTTAACTTTCATTCAACATTTTAAAATTAAAATTTATACAATTTGAAAAAAAATTATTAAAGCTTTTGTTGAATTTATGTATTTTTATTTGACAAATATAAATTTTCTGTATAAACTTGCACAAAATTGAAAAGGTGGGTTCATGAAACATGTCGCGCAAATTTGCCCATTTGCACAAATGGGAAACTTAAGCGTTTAAATGAGTACCCTTATTAGTTATTTAAATGTTATGTTCCAATGAATTTTTGTAATATTTATAAAAACGGCTTAAATAATCTCAAATCGTAAAGCTATAAAAAATTTAAATACATTTTTATTTAATTTGTCAACTTTTTAGCAAAATACTACAGTAAACATTTTCAATGTTTGTAATAAACTAAAAAGAACACACAAAGACTATGTCATCGAAAAAATATAACAGTTAGAGGGGATCAAAATTTTTTAATTTGGTCAAGCAAGTGTTTTTTCTCATCCATCTAACTTATTACTTATTGTTTTTTGCAAAATGTGACTCAAATAGTTTAGATAGCAATTTCTTTAATCTTTCGAAAAAAATATTTAAAAAATTATTTTGATAGATATCCCACTCGCATCCCACTAAGCGACTAAAAACCTCTTAAAGGAATGAACCTAAGCCTTTGAGCAAAAAAAATAAAAAAATGGCCCAGGTTTTGATTTCGGAAAAAAATGTAAAAAAAATTTTTAAATTTTTTTTTCTTCGAAGAATTGAAGAAATAGCTCTCTAAACAATTTGGGACACATTTTGCTAAGAATCATAGGTTATAAGTTACATGGATGAGAAAAAAACCTGGTTGGTAAAAATGTCCAATTTTGACCGCCTCTATCTCAGTTGTTTATGAAAAATAACAAAAAACTTTTTTAAAAAATTTAAGACCAATAATTAAAATTCTCGAAATTCTTCAATTTCAAAACATTCCCTAACGAATTTTAAATCATAATTTAGCATCTATTAGAATCGAAGACAATATTTTAAATTGTTTGCAATTTTGTTAAAATAAAGTTTGAGAATATAACATTTGGTATTTCAGATAGGCATGGAATTTTAAGATTTTTAGAATACTAATTTATGGGTTATCGATATATCGATAATTTTTATGGGTTAGTGAAATTCAGAAACAATTTAGTTAGATTTTTTTTCATTAGGCGTTTAATATTTATAACTTGAAACTTCAAATAAAATGTGCAAGCTGTAAATGTTATCCGATTTTGTTAAAATTTTCAGCAATTGCTTTTTGATGACGGAAAACAATTTTAGACTTTGAAAGCATTGAACATCCAATTCAAAGTGCAATGTAAGGGCCAACTTAATACACACGCAACGTGTTACAAATTAAATTAAATATCACTCATACGTTACGTGTATCAAGGGAGACATTAAAATATAAAACAACCCTATACCAATGAGTATTTATTAATTTGTTAACACACATACATACCATCAAATGTACCTTCGTTTAAATAATTAAAAAATAAATGTTAAATTAAAATATTTATATTCATATCTAGTTAAGACGAATTTATCATGATATTATAAATATTCTTTCTTCTATTCAAAAACCCAACACAAACTTAAGTATTAACACTACAATAAGCATAGCAAAAAGCAATTGTATTTTCTTACATAAATTAACATGTCCTTAAGATTATTGTTACTTGAAAATAAATACATACAACCAAATCATCCCTCATGTAAAGTTTATGGGCCACCTATGAATTTCAATTTCATATTTTGACCCAAAGCCAAGTGAATCTTTTAAAATTGGTTTATGCTGAAGACTTTATTACATTAACATATACTCACTCATACCAGCACACTTACATATGTATATATATCTGTATATAAGAATACGCACTACCAACATTTTTAACCATTTAAATACATTTTCAGGGATTCGGCACTATATGATTTACATATTAAATGCTCTTACCACAAACAATTGTAATATTATTTATAACTCTTTTTGTAAAATGCATGCATGTGTAAGTGAATGTATATATGTATGTATGTGTGTGTGTAAGTATGTGTGTTAATGTGTACGTATGTGGTAGAGAGACCACAATGAAAAAAGGTTAACAAAACTAAAAGTTTCTTTTTTCAATAAAATATTCATGAATTATAAACTGAACGCACATGTATGAATCTGCACATACATATATTTACACACTTATATTTATGTACAGTGGGGAAAATATAAAGTTATTTATCAAATACTGGTAAAGATATTTGTAAGTAACCCGGAGTATATTCAACAAATTAGATTGTTTTTAAGACAGTTCTGCTAAACAAATTTTATTTAATCCTAAATTTAATAAGTTTTGTAAAACTGTGAAAAATTTCCCTGTTGCTTTTCTGTAGCCACATCCAGAATCTTAGGCGGGAATCGAACCCGCAAGCCGCAACGGATAGTCCAGCACATCTATATCATGTAGCTTATCGGAGAACCACTCAGTTATTCGTTCTCATATAACGATCGTTAGTGTAGGTCTACGAAATTTTTCACACTGCAGTGTGAAAAATTTCAGTGCACTGTTTTAAATCAAAATATTGAATAAATGTGACTAATTTTACACAAAATCGGATCCAGGTAAGTAACATCTATCTACGGTGACGTGTCAATTAGTTCGTTCTTTTTTTAATGAAAATTAAGTTTTTGGATAACAAATTATTTTATTATTTAACTCCTCTGAGCTCTATGCACTTTGACCAATTTGTATATCCCTCCTAAAAAAGAAGGTTTGTCGAGACCATCGAACTTTTTTTGTGAGATGATTTCATCGTTGGAGTCAAATCTCTTTCCGCAGAGACATTTCTTCAGGTTTGGAAACAATAAACAGTAACTCGGGACTAAATCTGGAGAATGGGATAGAAGAGAGGATATTTCGTAGCCTAATTCATGAATTTTTGCCATGGAAACTGCACATATGTGTATAATTGTGTGCACCCGATTGTGAGCAAATGCTGCACCCATATTGCAGAAAGCTTTCTCTTACCCCAGTGATTATTCAAAATTGAAACCTCTTAGCCATGTGAGATGTCTATTGCCTCCACAATCTCTCGCATTTTCAATCGCCGATCGGCCAACACTATATCGTGATTTATTTCAATTGTTTCGGGTGTAGAGACCTCAACTGGGCGTCCAGAAGGTTTGGCATCTTCCGTATTTGTACGGCATTAACGAAATTCAGTAAACCACTTTTTCACCATTGAAATTGATGGATGGTGTAGATTTTCATAGTATTTATTAAGCTTAGCCTTTATTTGAGCTATGGTTTAATTTCCACAAGAATAAAGTTTATTGAGCAGACCAATATATTACTTTTTACCAATTTCTCCTCAAGTCTCGAGGTAGTCCGACACAAACTAAATGACACAGCTTGTTCAAATTTTGACAGGAGTCAACTGACAGCTAACTGTTGACAGAAGCAGTGTAGCTTTTTCAGTTAAGAACCCGGAAATTAAAAAAGTCGCGGACTTATTGACCTAAATATATAAAAAGGTAACATTACTGATTCCACATCGCTCAGTTCAAAAGCGAAAAAGAAGAGACATGGAATTTGGACTTTACGTTCCCCTCTGCCCATACGGATCCACTAAGATGGGATTTTTGTAAATTTAAAGGTTTAATGAGTAAACACGTGTAAATTCGATAACTGTATGTCTTCTAAACTGTTACAGATACAATCAAAATTTAAAATTCATCTTTATCAATATAAAAAATTAGCAGATAGGTGTTTAGAAAATTTTTTGAATTCTGAAAATTTTAGGGGAGAAAACGGGTAAAAACTGTATTCAATCGTATTCTCTACATATTAGTAAATAAGGGTTAATCTTTGTGCAATATAAAATATAAAATAGTGCAAATTTTGTAGAATTATCTTTAAAAATGCGACCTTACAAAGTTTACATAGGCGGACAGACGGTGTGATTTTTAGGAACAGATCAAATACGGGGGCTATGATCAAATACGAACTGATTTATCTGATAAAATTTTGGTTCGAAATCGATAGTTAAGCAAGATATTTATGTAGGTTAATGTGTTTTCTGAAACTGGTTCTTATACGGAAGCTACGTTCTACTGAACTTGACAAAATATAGTTCTTCGATTTCTATATAGTATATGTGATTTATGTATACCGAATTTGGAAGTGACAGTCATATTTATAAGAAATTAATGCGTATAAAAGCTATGACCAACTATGACCAAATTTCGTTTTGTGATTGTCCTTTACATAGAATTTATGTTTGCTGAATTTTGTATCTGAGTTTTTACTGTCAGTGAAATCATGGACCAATTCTTGCCATTTTCATCAATACTTTGCAAAATTTGATGATATTTTTCAAAGATATAAATTTTTTGGAAATTGGAAGATTCTACTAAGTTTCATTTCAGATCAACAAAGAAGATTTGGACTTTAAGAAAATTCCATTCTCCTACGTCCTTCCTTCGACACTATCGTGTCAACAATGGACGGACGGACTGATAGAGTTAGATTGTTTTGGATTTTATAAGGACCCCGAATATATATACTATCCGGATTTCGACCAATATTTGGATGTGTTACAGTCGGCAGATAAGTCCAAATGACCAAAAATCTATATTTTATACGAAAATCAAGTAAAACATAAAAACGGCAATTAGTAGATTAATCTAGGGTAAGATCGGGTAATGTGGTATACCATAATAATTTTTAAAATCTTAATTCGATTTGAACAGTTCATAGCTGGTGTTCTACTACAAGTATTAGGTTTACATCCATGAAAGTAAAAAAGTCTTTTAAGTTCAAGTTTCAGAAAAATTTGGGAAAAAGAGAAAAAACCCATAAATAAGCCATTGAAAAAATTGTCGGGTAATGTGGTATAACCGATGCATAGTACTTTAATTTGTAAATACAATATTACCCGAACTTACTCTATATAGGACGATCTTCTGCTATCACTTATATTTCTTTAATCAAAAAAATTATTTGTGTAAAAATCAAAAAAATCAATATAATAATGGTAAACTAAACTAATAATGGAAAAAGTCTGTGATCACTTAGATTTTCTACAAAAAATCGATATTTATATCGCTACCTTAATATAGAAATGCCCTAACTAGAGTTTGTTTTTAGAAAGCCCGGATTTTCGTTTATTTTGATAAACGGTACAAATCATATATTTAGCTAAAAAATCTCGACTTAAAAAAACACAGGTTAGGGCCTTTTTATATTAAGGTAACGATATGAACATTTACCCTATTAAGCTTTTAGCAAGGATACTAATTTTTGCATTTTCGAAATACTCTTTAATAACGTTACAGTTACGATTTTTTTCACCGATCATACCGTATATCGAAGAGAGTAAATTGATTGATATTTGTTGTATTGTCATACAACAAGTCAGAGTCTCCGACTCAGAGATTAATTTAGTATTGTATTTAAAATATAAAGTAACAGTACAACATTAGCGGAAATAAAATCTGCCATAGATATTTGACAAAGTTAATTATTTTAAATCTGATTTTTACTTCCAAAATATTTGTTACACACTGTAAAATATTAATAGTATTTGTGTGCTTTGGTCTTGCCACTAACTAAAGCCTAAAAGTATTATAGACCAGGCAAAAAACCAATTTTCATACAGGAGTATAAAATTTAAAAACATTCATATGTAAATTACTTATGGGACAATAAACAGATCATACATTCATTCATTCATTCAGGCTAGAAAACAGACAATTTTCTGTCTAATATAAAATCTATAATACATTATACATTTGACT
This sequence comes from Calliphora vicina, assembly GCF_958450345.1. Classification (NCBI taxonomy): domain Eukaryota; kingdom Metazoa; phylum Arthropoda; class Insecta; order Diptera; family Calliphoridae; genus Calliphora; species Calliphora vicina. The sequence continues at coordinate 40,207,363 of NC_088781.1, read as the reverse complement.
GTACCACCTTTTACATACATACAATAATTGAAGGAAGTCACACATATATTTTTCACATACATACAATACGCATGCACATAAATATTTAACTTTGCAACACACTGTGCGTATGAGTAATGAAATATTTATAAGTTACGTATGCCACCAGACATAGAATGAAGCATGAATAATATTAGAACTAAACTTAATTGAAGAAATGGCATGATATTTTCACTTAACTTTTTACATGGTTTATTTTGTTTGAATATAAACTATCTGCTACGTGCCTACATTTTTAATTATATTCATCATTTTAGCTGCAAATAAACATAAGTGCAAATATACATACTCATACATATAGGGCTGCTATGATTAATTTACTTTAAATCTATTTATGTTTACACTTTACCAAACTTATGTACATATTTTTATTACTTACGTATATATGCTTTTCGTCTACAAACAAAATTTAATCTAAATCTCTATTAATTTAATTTGTTTGTCTGTTTGTTTTTTTTTTTTTGGTTATTTTCGCTCCTTTCTAACTATTTCCAGTCTACAGGTTCGAACATACTGTTGGCCAGAAATAATAAAAAAAAACGAAAGACAAATAAAATGTTTGCTACAAACACATGCCGTCAAAAGCAATCGTCTGGAAAATTGTTTTCCACCTATTTTGTTATCATAGTTTTTCAATCTATTTTCTCTCTGTCCCCACATACACAGATGTTTGTCTATGTATGTAGATTAGGGTGGTCCTTATACTGAACCTTGTCGGTACTCCCCAGATCTAAAATGTTATCTTCGCCATCTAAAAGCCAAATTATGAAAATTTTACCAAATTGGATAACGTTTTAGAGGTCGCGCTTTTCATTCGAAATTTCTAGTTTTGATTGAAAGTAGCAATATATTCAATATTGAACTGATTTCAATTATTTCATAATTAAATCAAGTATTCATTTGCTCAAAAACAAAATTTTCTTATATTTTCTATTGAATTTTGGATTTGAATTTGATTATTTTGACAATTGAATATACAATTTTCGTTATTGGTTGAATTTCAAATACAAAAATTATTGAATAGATAATTTTCGTAATTGAAACACAAAAAATAACAAAAATGTGTTTTCAATTACGAAAATTATCTATTCAATAATTTTTGTATTTGAAATTCAACCAATAACGAAAATTGAATATTCAATTGTCAAAATAATCAAATTCAAAACTCAAAATTCAATAGAAAATATAAGAAAATTTAGTTTTAAAGCAAACGACTACTTGATTTAATTATGAAATAATTGAAACTAAGGAGTGAGATCGAAAAATTCTTAACATACATATATGTTTATAAAAAAGAAACCACTAAACTTACAGCTTTAATTTTTTTTTTATTTGATTGAAATTATTATTACAATTTACAAAAAAAATTATTTTTATAGTTTTAATCACTAGTGATGAAATTTTGAACCTTTTTCGGAAACCCTTCCATTAACGTTTTTATAGTGCTTTCTGTCACTTTGCTCGAACATGTAGTCCATCTTTGTACTCTTCAATTCTCTTTTAACAAGAGCCCAATATCTCTCCACTGGCCTTAGCTCCGGGCAGTTTGGAGGATTTGCCTCTCTTGGTACAAATACCACATTATTGTTCTTGTACCACTCAAGGGCTTGTTTGCCATAGTGACAGGATGCCAAGTCAGGCCAAAAATAAGTGGACACATTATGAAGTCTTATGAATGGAAGCAGCCTTTTTTGTAAATATTCCTTGATGTAAATTTCGGTATTTATAGAGCCCGTTGTAACAAATGAGTGGCTTCTTTTGCCGCAACTGCATATTGCTTGCCATACCAAGAACTTTCTGGGAAATTTTGTCTGCTTTTGGGTCCTAAACTTTTCTTCAACATTCCCTCGAGCATCAGCAACATAAAATTTTTGACCTGGAAGTTGCGAAAAATCTGCCAGAACATACGTTTCGTCATCCATTATGCAGCAAGAATATTTTTTTATAAAACTTGACTTCAATTTCCGTGCTCTGTTTTTGGCCTCTAAATTTTTAGTAGCGTTCCTGTCAGGAACTTTTTGAGCCTTGTATGTTTTTAAACCTGCATTAGCTTTAACTTTTCGTACCAAATAGTCCGAGCACTGAGCTAACCGGGCTGCTTTCCTACCGGATGTGTTGGGAGCTCTTTTGAAAATGCGTTCTATTTTTTTGGCTTTAGAAACATCATGTGGACCATTCCTTCTACCTGAACCAGGTTTTCTATCAACTGACAAGTTCTCCCGGTACTGTTTAATAACATTGGAAACAGTTTGACGGCAGACCTTTGTATGCTTGGCCAACTTTTTGTAAGACCAAGTTGGGTTTTGTTGAAAATATTTAATAATTTCAGTACGCACTTTTTTCTGGTCACTCATTTTAATCAGATTAACAAAAAAATTAATATAATTGACATTACACATAATAACTGACATGTTTTTCAAAGGTAACTTGATCAAAAAAAAATTCAAATAATACTTGGGTTAAAAAATGTAATGAAAAACGTGTGTTAAGAATTTTTCGATCTCACTCCTTAGTTCAATATGTGACAAATATTAGAAATGAAACGGTTTAAGAAATAGTTTTTTCTGTGTATGGTTATACAAAATTTGATCTTGCTTTTGTTTGTCTATTAAATTCTCTATGGTTTGTCTTTTATCGAGATTCTAATTTCATTCAGAACCATGAGGGATCCGAAGAGTAATCAAGAATCTTCAAATATATGTTTAGTAATTTTTAAACCCTTTGTCTTATATTTAATAAATCGTTGGAACCTCAATCTTCTCAGTACAAAAATCCTTATCCGAAGGAAAAGGAGTTCAAAAGATTCGCCATCTATTGCAAATACCCCATTTTTAAGTCATACAACCAATATATTCTGGTTTTTTATAAAATTCTAAGACGATCTAGATAACTACGTCCGTCTGTTGAATGGACGGATTTATGGATATGAAATATTTCTGAAAATATTATTGTTGATCAGAAACATTTGGTGTTAAAAACGGGCTAAATCCGACGCCCGATGTTTAGAAACAACTGAAATAGGAGGAGAACTAGAAAACCAAAATTTCTTAGAAATACCACAGCCTCACAAGTGAGTATACAGTATGGTATTCATTCTACTAATGATCGTTCGATTAATCGAATAATTTCTTACGAATAATTATTCGAACAATTTAAAAATGGAAATTTTCGAATAACGAATAATTCAAATAATTTTATGTAGAATAATCGTATAAAAAGAATAATTGTTCAAATATATTTAAATTTAATAAATTGCTTAAAATTTTTCATAATTTCAAATTTAAATAAGTAATAATGACTCACAAAAATTTTATTGTTTCTGAAATTCGACAAATAACTAAAAACAAAGGGACTTTCGATCACTGTAGATGAGTGTTCCGATAGCTCCTTCTATAAATATATAAATATTACTGCAAAAAGTTACAATTCTAAAAACAAATCTTTCAAAATTTTTAACTTAGGACTTGAACCAAAGAAAATGAAAGGTAGGAATAAAATATTTGTTATTTAGCTGGCGAAATAATAGACGAATCGCAATTAATAATCAAAATATTAATTTAGATTAAAGTGGAGTTGAATATGATGGAGAATATGATTTTGAAACGGTCGTCGATATTGATATATAAATGAGAATGATATTTATAATGATTACATTGAAATAGATGAAGGCCATGATCTTAAAATATATATATATATAAGTGATGTTATTAAATTTAATATATTAATAAATCGAATGATAAACACAAATATTGCAAACTAACGTTTTGTTGCAAGAAAAGCATTTATTTCGTCTTATACATGATTTTGACCATCGTTGAACATCTTTGTCTAACATGGTAATAAACTTTTTGCGTATTTATAAATGCATCCATCATGAACTGTGTGACTTCAAATTAGCCACCTTCACTGACAATGATATAAAACTTTGGACAGATTTCCTTTATTGTGTAATTTCCCAAGACCACTTTATTAAGCAAAGATTCGGCAACTTTGATAGAGCTTGATGTATAATAAAATTTGTTATAAATAATTTAGAAATAGTGAATAATTAATTTACTAAAGAATTAGTTACTCAATTTAAACCCCGAATTAATGAACGACATAACAAAGTTCTTAATACGTTTATATTGTATTTGAATTCAGGATCATGTCCAACTAGCTCTAATTTTTTAAAGCTAGCTCCAAAACGGAAACTAAAGGGTTTGTAAGTCAATTGTTTTGTAGATTGTTCGGGAGTTAATCTGATCAGAATATTTCTGTTGAAAATTTAATGATGGACTTTGTTTTCGAAAGTTTTATTTTTACATTATCAATACTTGAATGGTTAACTTTAACGTTATATTTTGTTTTTCTTTAGCCGACATCAAAAATTCATTCTTTAATTTTTTAAAAAAATTTTAATTATTCGAATAACTCGATTAATTTTAAACGTGTGATCGAATTATTCGAACAAGTTAAAATCTCTTATCCGAATTATTCGTTTTAATCGAACAAGAGAAAAATCGAATAATTCGAATACCCTAGTATACACCAAAAATTATTTGATTTTTGTTAAGATCATGAAAATTATTATAGTCCGAATTAAATCTTTTTTTCACAACCGAATCTAATATTCAGCTCAATCTCCAACAAACCGAAACTTTAAAATTTTAATCGATGGATAAATTTTAAAATTTTCATTATCTTAAACAAATCAAATAATTTTTGGTGTATACTCACTTGCGAGGCTCACTGTAGTTATTGTAAATACATACAGTGGTGGCCAGCTATAGATCGAGCTATAATGTTTCTGTATGACAATTTTCTAGAAATTTAAAATACAAAACCATAAGTTAGCTACCCTTTTATGCAATCTGAAATTAAATATTGGAAATATGAGAAACGTTTTTTTAAGGCAACAATTTTGTGATCAAATATAAAATTTCCTTGAAATCGGTAGCCATAATGGGTACAACTATTTTTTAATCCTCTGCTAGAATTTTAAAATTTTTTTTTTAGTTTTGAAAATATCAAATTTGAGGTTTGAAAATTCCATTAAATTTTAATGGTGTCAGAAAATATGTTATATCTATTGGAAAGTGAAATACATATTAAAAACAATTTTTAATTGAAATATATTTCAACATTTGGTTTAAAAATTTTTAATTTTTAAATACTGCTACTTTAGCAAAAAATACGCAACTTCAAAGACATACATAGGCCTTTTTGAATGAAACACAGGTTTTTGGATAAAAAAATTATTTTATTTTTCCAAACTTCTATGTCCAACTTTGTCCAGCGTTTCTCCAATTTTGTTATTCCTTTAAAAAAATTAGATTTGTCGAGGTCATCAAAATAGTTGTTTTCTGCGATGAGTCAAATATCATTCCATCGAGAAATTTCCTCAGGTTTGGAAACAAGAAATATTCGGGTGAAATCCAGAGAATAGGGCGGAAGAGGAACAATTTCATAGACTAATTCAACTAAACATATGTGTACGCTTTTATGCACCTGATTGTTTTCTCATACTCAAGTGATCAGTCCAAATTGAAACCACTGATCGATGGCTTTCAAAACCTCTCGCACTTTCAATCTCCGAGCGGCTAACACCGATCGCTTTTAGTGTAGAGACCTCAATTGGACGTTCAGAGAGCTTGGCATATTCCATGTTTGTATGTCTACAAAGAAAACAAGTTAGAAAGTATGGTCGATCAAGCCCAACCATATAATACCCTACACTAAGTAAATGAGCAACAATATTTTTATTTTAAAATTCCAATAATTTATATTCGTGATTTTCGAAATGGGCCTTATATGGGAGCTATGACCAATTATGGACCGATCACCATGAAATTAGGTCGTGTGATTATGTTGAATTTTATGTGTATACCAACATTTTTAGGAGATTTATGCACGTTAAAGTGATTTTCGGTAGCGGGTCTTATATGGGAGCTATGACTAATTATGAACCGATAATAATTAAATTTGGTGACATGAATTCCGTATATGTGAGACTTATTTGGAGAAGAATTTGTGAAGATACCTATATAAGTTTAACATATATGACCGATAAACTCCAATTTCAGGAGCACATTTGTATGGGGGCTATGTAAAATAATGTACCGATTTCTGACAGTTTTCGTCCTTGGGCCGAAAAAATTATATATACCAAAGCAAGACGGACGGACGGACATCGTTTAATCGACTCAGAAAGTGATGCTGATGGTATACGATATAATTAGTAAACCACTTTTTTACCATTGAAATTGATGGTGCAGAGTTCAAGCTCAGCCTCAGTTCAATAATGAGCAGACGAAGTTCACTTTTTTCCTCAAGTCACGTATCAATGGCTGTCAAACACAAACTAAATGACACAGCTTCTACAAATTTTGAAAAATTATTGACCCACACTTGTAGAACAATTTAAAACCTTGGGAGCATCAAAAATCGAAAAAGTGCCATAAAAGGGCCACCCTAATGTAGGTATTTGTGGGTGTGTGTGTGTGTACTTATGGCTACGTTTACTAACATACACTCACTTATCAAATATTCCTTTCGTGCAGTTGTCCTGTGTTGTGTATAGTGAGATATGACTCTTGGTTGTTAATATAAGTCATTTCCAGTATATTTAAATTGAAATGTTAAAAAAGTAAAGTTTAGTTTAGTTCTCTCTTTAAATCTAGACATTTTTTTTAGTAATTCAGAGTGGATTATTAGACATTTTACATTTTCAGACTTTTGGATCGCTAAAGTATACAGTTCCATATTCCATTTTTGTTTAAATTCTAAAAGAATTAAACTTTTCCCTTCAACAATAATTCGCTATGGATACAAATATCAATATCTTCAATGAATTGAATAAAAGTCTGATTGTTACAATATATTCTTGGTTCCTCTTCTTTCATTTTTATTTAATAATATTTGTGTACACTCATACATTAACAATATACTTCAATATATGTAGGAGGAGTGTCTATATCTTCACACACAGTTCATCTAGATGGTCTTCCATTTGAACTTTCCTATAAGTGGCAGATGCAAGATTTACTATGACACAATATAGTAAATGCTAAAGCCATATAGAACAGCACAGCAATATTATTTTTGGGATGAATAACCTTAAGTTGTATGAGACTTCAGGTGTTTCAAATACCAAACATATATCCGTATTATTAACAGTCAAAATTGATTCTGTTATTTTATTCAAAGTATTTAAATAAAAAATGATTTTACTGTTTTGTTACTTTCACACTCATACTCGTGCCAACATTTGTTTGCGATAACGCAAATGCAAAATGAAAAATTGATTTAAAAATACATTCTTTTTTTTTTGCATGAAAGGATTGTTGGAATCGCAATCAAATTTTATAAATCAAATCAAGTAAAATCCATTTTGATTTTACCTTTTGTTATGTCTGCTATATGTATACTAAAGTAGACAGTGTACCATCGCAGAGTGTTTGTGTTTTTTTCTAGTGTGCCCTTTAATATGTTGGGTGTTTGGCGAATGAGATAAAAAAAGAAGAGTTGAAAGGTTAAAAAGCTTTCACGGAGATTGTTTTATAGCTATTGGGAATGGTGGTGTTTGAATTCAAAATAATTAAATTGTTTTGTATTTGTATGTGAACTGTAGTTGTAGTAGTATATGTGTGTTACAATTAATATTTCAGGAAAAAGGTTTTGATGGAAAGGCTTAATTTAACTTTTAGGATTAATGAAAGTTTTTAAATATTTTAACATTTTAATGAAGAATTTTGGTTTGGTTTTGGAGAGATAAGATAGCGGAATTGAAAGTGACTCTATGAATGTGGTTAAATTTGGCTACATACCGTTTACAATCATTTATATCCAACATATATAGTTTGCCTTTATATTTACCTAAGTGAAAGGTTCTAACATATTTCAGTTGGAAGTCAGAACTTAATATTGCAAAAACTAACAAGAAAAAAGTGAACTGGCAGAGTTTTTTTATAGATAGGCAGCAGTAAAATCAGTCATCGAAATCTATACGACACTAGACTTTTTATTCAAGGTGTATGATAGGATCCAAAATAATTGCTTCTGTAGAAGTTCCTCTAAAGATTTGAAAATTAAACGTGACGTATCCTGTAAACAAGAACTACATGTACTACAGTCGGCATATCTGGGTTAATTTCTAACTATTCATTAGAGTTCGTTTGGGACCTTCATTTGTTTTTCGGGTATCATAATTTTTCTGAATGTTTTTGTGTAAATGAAAATATTGGCGTCCTTTTTTTTTTGGTAAATTTTCACTCCTTGTGGTGGTACAACGCTCCTAAAGACATGTCTAAAAAATCTAAAATTCTTTTTTTTAATTTATTTATGAAATTTGCGTCCCCTGTTACTATTTTTAAGGATTCAAAAAACATCAAATGTATTAATTTTTGATGCAGAATCGTCTATTTAAATCAGATCAGCATATATTCCACATTTTTTGCTCTACTGAAAAATGTCCTCAAAGTGATCGTCTTTAGGTGCGTTGAACCACCACAAGGAGTGAAAATTTTCCTATTTTCTATTCATTAAAGTGTCCCTTAGAATTAAATTTTTTGAAATGTTCAAACGGTACCCACTGAAAACTTTCGTAATGACCTAAAATACCACGAAACAATATTTTAGCTTGTTCTAAGAAGGACAACCCGTGCCGACTTTCGATTTAGTTTTGAGTTGCATTTACAAAGGGAAAAAATTCATTTTTTTCAGTTTTTTTTTTTAATTTTTAATAAAAAATTTTCTTTTGCAATTTAATTTAAAAGAATCGAAATGTGTACGTACTTTTCGTTCTAATAAGATATAAAAGACAAAAATTGGTTAAAAAATGTTAAAGTTATTAAAAAATTGCCATTAACGTGTATCAGGTCACTAGAACAAGGAATGTAGGAACAAAATTAACATACATACTTATTTTGAAAAATATTTAAACAGAAGTTTATTCTTACTTAAAAAAATATCCATATTTACTTGTACATGAGTTTTTATCTTCATAGGATACAGTTAACCTCTTCTCAGGTATAACCAAAAAAAATATTTTTTAACGGCATTTTCAAAACTCCAATTTCAAATTTTTAAAAAATTTTGTTAAACAAATTACAGATTATTACAGAATCTTTTGATCATCACATGGGGATTTATTTACAAGATAATCTATATATATAAAAATGAAATGATCCATGTATGTAATGGCATCACGTAAGAACGGCTGGAGCGATTTGGCTGTTTTTTTTTATTCGATTCGAAATTTTCAGGAAATGGTTTGTAAAGAACAAAAATTAAAAAATTCGAAAATTTAAATTTTTAATATATTGCCTTCTTTTCACATCTCACTTTTCTTAATAAGAGACATTTTTTTAGAAACTTGAAGAACTAACATTAGTATTAGCTACCGGGCGAAGCCAGGGCGGTCATCTAGTAGGGAATAAAATTGTGAAAAAAGTATGTCAATACCTCCTATAGTTTTTCCGTACCTGCGATATAGGGTTACTAGAAAAATATATAATATTTCGCTTTCTATTTGTAAAAGGATTCTTTTTATTATAAGCTGCTGGCCAGACGATCACAGGGAACCTTCATCGAACGCGACTGATTAGTTTGAATCAAGCATTTGCCGGTCAGAAATGAAACCGTAATATTCCGGCAACATGTTTCAATACTTTTTAAAAAGTATTTATTATGAAATTGCTGGGAATTTTTGCCAACAGAGTATCCGATATTAGCTTGATTCGTTCTTGGCCTCAAAAGATGAGCAGTTCTTCTGGCAGTTCTTCAATATGTTGCCAGAAAGATGGTGTCATAGCTGCGTTGTGACCAGCTAAAATGAAACACACTTGTTAAAGTTTAATACGCAACTGAACTCTCTTCTTTTATTTTAATTCATCTTAAGCTTATTGAGTACATAGTTGTATACAAAAGTATTGAGGATTAGTTAGAATAAATAGGATTAATAGTGATGGCACTATACCTCCCTTTTTATATATAGCAATTAATTTTTAAGTTTTAATTTTTATAAGAATATAGAAATATATTAGTTTCATGTAGTTTAGTATCTTGATATACCTTCCCTTTTTATATATTAAAAATATTATATATATATATATATTTATTTATTTATTTTTTTTTTTTTTAATTACAAAATTTTTTGAAGTTATTTTAATTTTTTCTTAGTCTATTCTTATGAACAATTTTTGTTTTTTTTTTTACATTATCATAAATTGTGACATTAACACCATTTATGTTTTTAACAATGTATGGGCCATCGTATACGTTTTTATGTTTATCATATGGCTCCCTCTTTAGTAAAACATTGTCATTAACTTGAATTATCAGTGGTTTGGCAAATCGATCATATAATTTTTTGTTCCTTTCCTTATGTTTGTCAATCAAATTTTTTGCAAGTATGTTTGTCTTTTGTAATCTATATTTCACTTCTTTACTGTAATTGTCTAAATTATAGAGTGGGTCCAAATTGGTTTTTGTTTCATTAGGCATTGTGGCTTTCTTACCAAAAACTAACTCAAATGGGGTAAATTTAAAGTCAAATACTGTGCAGGGTGTAGTGTTGTAGTGATATGTGAAATATTTAAGATATGTATCCCAATCAGTCAAATTTTCGCTTATATATGCTCTAATATACTCGTTGAACACACGGTGGTTTCGTTCCACTGTGCCTACACTTTGATGATGATAGGCACTTGAAAAGTGTAAGTCTATTTTGAGAAATTTACATAATTCGGTTAATATTTCGTTTTTGAATTCGGTCCCCTGGTCTGTTTTTATAATATTCATCTTCCCATATATTAAAACAAAGTTTTCAAATATAGCACGAGCAATAGTTTGAGCTGATTTATCTGGTACTGAGATGGTAACCAAATATTTTGATAGATCGCACATTAATGTTAAGGCGTATTTATTTCCATACGTGGACTGAGGAAGTGGGCCTATTGTATCCAAGATTATCACATCAAAGGAGTTGGTTGGAGTAGGCGTCAAAACTAGTTCTTCTACATTACCTGGTCTAATTTTATTTAATGTGCATTCTCGACAATCCTTTACAAATTTTGAAATATCCTTGGTCATCTTCTTCCAATAATATTTGGTACGAAGTTTAGCATATAGTTTTTTCTGACCGCAATGTCCACCTATTATGGGATCATTGTGATGTATTTGCATCAATTTTAGTTTATCATCTTCCTCAGTTATTATTTCAATTGGTTCTGTCAGAACAATTTCAAAAGTTTTTAAAATATTATTTCCCTTATCTTTAAGGTTTTGTATTGTACAAATTGAAAAAAATGAGTCATTCTTGGACCATTCCGCTACAAGAATTTTGTGATTGTTGGCCTCCATTTGCAGCCTCGAAAGCATTTTATCTAAACAAATTGTTTCGTTAACAATCTCAAAATCTAGATATAGCACTTTTCTAAATTTTTTAAATATATTAATACGTATTTTTATAAGTTTTCCATCTATAAAAAATAATTCAGATTTAATTTTTGCAAGTTTCTTGTTAAAATTGTGTGAAAATTTGTCATATATTTTCAATTTAACGCAATTTCCTGATTGTCCCATGTCAATTTCACCTTTATCTTCCCTCCTAGACATTGCGCGAGTTGTCATTGAAAATACATTTGTAGAATCTGATTTTAAGTCATTAATTGAAATTCTGGATAAAGCATCCGCCCCCACATTTTCCTTACCTTTTATAAACTCTACAACAAAATTATATTCAGAAAGATCTAATCTTATCCTCGTCAGTTTGGAGGAAGGATCTTTCATATTAAATAGATACACTAAAGGTCGGTGATCCGATCGAACTGTAAAATGTGTGCCATAAATATATGGTCGAAAATGGGTTATGGCAAAGTAAATGGCTAAAAGCTCAAGTTCAATGATTGGTTTGTTTTGTTCTGATTGATTGAAAGATTTCGATGCAAAGCAAATTGGCAAATCGTTACCCTTGACATTCTGGCTTAATATTGCACCACAGCCAGTTTTCGATGCGTCGACAGTTATAACAAAGGGTTTCGAGAAGTCGGGATACTGCAAAATTCTTGGGGACAATAGACCGGATTTTAGTTTATTAAAAGAATTTTGACACTCTTCGTTCCATTTAAATTGTATGTTCTTTCTTGTAACAGCATTCAAAGGCGCTGCTAGCATAGCGAAGTTGGGAATAAATTTTCTATAATAATTGGCAAAAGCCACGAACCTCTTAACTGCGTCCTTATCAGTAGGAACTGGATAATTTTGTATAACATTGCTTTTAGAATCGTCCGGTAAAATACCATTTGCGGTACATTTATGGCCCAGAAATATGACCTCAGGTCGAAAGAAATTACATTTATAAGGATTTATCTTCAGATTATGCTTCCGTAAGATTTCAAAGACGTCTTTCAAATTTTGAATATGATGTTTTTTACTACATCCGATAATTATAACATCATCAATATAAAGGAATGCTTTGTTTGGTGCAAGTCCCGAAAATGCAATAGACATCATTCTCGAAAAAGAGTTTGGCGCGATGTTAAGTCCGAATGGTAGAACTTTCCATCGAAAAGCTCCTCTATCAGTACTGAAAGAAGTGATATCACGCGAATCGGGATGCAGTGGAATCTGGTGAAAGCCGGAATATAAATCTATTATTGAAAAATATTTCGCACGTCCAAGGTTGTCTAAAATGTCGTCAATCCTAGGTAGAGGAAATTTGTCCGCGATTAACTTCTTGTTGACACCTCGATAGTCTACGCACATTCTATATGATTTTTTATCATCCAGGCTCTTTTTAGGTACTAATATTATTGGACTATTATAGTTAGAGCTGCTTGGTTCAATCAAATCGTTGTATAATAAATTTGTGACTTGCCTTTTAATCTCATCTTTCTGTGTATGAGCGAGTCGGTAGTTTTTAATATAGACAGGATCATTATCAGTCAATCGTAGCTTTTGTTCATAAAAATTTGTAATCGTCATTTTGTCATCTTTTAATGCAAAAATATCTGAAAATTCCTCACAAAGTGGTAATAAATCATTCTTAACGTCATGTGGCATTTTTTCCTGAAGTATAGTTTTAAGCTTTGAAATACGTTCACAATTTGTTGTAGTCTCATTTATCGCGTAAATAAAAAAATTTCCTAAATTCTCTGTTCTAAGTTCGAAATTTTTTATGTATTTTATCTCATTTGTAGTATTAATTACACGAATTACCGGGTTTTCTGAATCAATAATACATTTGGCTGTAAATACTCCATCAGAAACCTCTTGTGAATCAATAAAAAGTGGTTCGCTAACGTTATTTAAATTGAAAATCCGGTAAACTTCACATCTGGGTGGTATAATACATGAATAGCCATTTGTTCCCTGTAGTATTGGTATTCTAAGACTATTGTCCTGTATGGAAACTGTTATTGTCATATTTTTATAGTCGATCTTACACTTATTATTTTTAAGAAAATCTTTCCCTAGTATACCGTTGGATGGAATATTAAAATCATCGTTAACTACATGAAAAATTTGACCTATAGAAAAATTTGAACCAGAAAGTTCTGCGTAAATTGTACCTAGGGATGAAATAGCAAATGTAGTTATACCAGTTATATTTATTTTGTCATTTCCATTTATTATAATATTAGGGCTTAAACATGAAACTTTAATTAATGAAATGTCGGCTTGTGAATCCACAAGAAAGGAATATGGTCTTTTACTGTTAAATAAATTTAATTGAATAAAATCAGCATAGTTAGGATTCAAAGAATATACTGAAATAAAATTGTTAGATTTATCTAATCTGAAGTTTCTTCCCCCAACAATAGTGTCTGTTGAGGGTCCTCTGCGTTTAAAGGCCTAACAGACACACTGGGGTTGTAAATCCCTTCGGAATTATTACCTCGACTACGGCCACGATAATTATTTTCAAAACTATTAAGATTTCTATTGTTGCCACTATTTGTCGATCGGAAATTGTTGCCACTATTTGTCGATCGGAAATTGTTGCCATGAAAATTACCACGATACCCTTGTCCACGATTTGCACGGTAATTATTATTACGAGTTCGGAAAAAATTATTAGATTGATTGGAATAATTTCCAAAATTCCGGTTATTGGATTGAAAAGCTAGAACTTGGTGTTCCTTATTTTCCGTTGCCTGCTCAACCACTAATTTTGCAACGACTTCTTTAGGGTCTGAAAAAACAGACGATGCCAAAATTGCTTTTACTAAGTCTGACCTTGCATTCAATCGACACATGCTTATCGTTTGTTCGATAGCCATTTCATGTGCCTTTTGTTTTGTAATTCCTTCAACTACTAAAGAACGTTCTAGTGCATCCGCGAGTTCCTCTGCCTGTTTAGAAAACTCCGCGTAATTATTATCCTTGACACTTAGTGCTGTTATCTTCCCCGCAATAACTTTTGAGTTATCTGGTTTAATTCTACTTTTCAGGGCAAGTTTGATATCATTTACTGTATTAATGGTTTCCGGTAGTGCTTCCCTAGCTTTACCTTCAAGTTTCGACTTAATGAAGCATAAAAAAGTTGCCATTAAGTTTGGTTCTGTAAGAGTTTCGATTAAATTAATTTTGTCTAAGAAAGAATCCAATGCCAATGGATTCCCATCATAATTGTCCCTAAGGATAGATGCACACATACTAACATACGATTTTCTTTGATCAATTGTTGCCATTTTGAATTCAGTACTTGAACTATTTGTGTTATTGTCCTGGGGCTTAACAGTATTTAATTCAGTTGTTTCTTTAGAGTTCTCTGAATCACTTTCGTCATCAGTCATAACGTTTTTATTTACTAATTCAAATAGTTTTATTTTTTCAGGAACTTTTACGTTACAATTTAGTTTGCCAAAGCACCTTACTAAAAGCTCTCGACAATGTTTTATCTTACTAAAAACGTAATATTCCGTATCAATAGTTAAGTTTTCAGAATTTGTTTTGGTATATTTTAATATTAAATTATAGTTTTCAATTAGTAAATCAATATATTCATTAATTTTAGTCTCTTTAGTAGACACTGGTCGATTTTGAAGAATTCTTTTCTTTACATTGTTAAAATTTTTAATTAATTGATCAAATGTGTCAATATCAAATTGTGACATATGTTAAATTTAATGAATTGTATTAGTAATTTTATGATTTTCTATTTTGATAATTCCTTTTTTTTTTAGATTCTATAAAATTAAAATTTTCTTTTTGTTTGGTAAATTATATGTAATACTTCAAAGCTCAAGCAATTAATTTTTAAGTTTTATTCGTTATAAAATTTTTCTCAGTTCATTTTGTTTGTCATCAATCTTAATGTATTATTTTAGTGTTTTTTTTTTTTTGTAATATATACAATGTATATTAACATATACTTTTTTGTATTTCTTTTTAGCTGATTTTCCTTTTAATTTATTAGATTATTTTAATTTTCCTCTTTTCTTTTAATGTATCATCCTATTTTCTATAAATAAATTCTTAAAAAAAAAATCAATGTAGTTTTGATAATAGTTTTATTTCTATCCTATATATTGTATTTTAATTTTAATATTTTTTAATAATGACATTAATTAATTCAGTTTGCTTTTTTATCCTTTACATTTATTTATATTTCCAACATATGAAGACGTAAATTTATATATGCTTATGTATATATTTTGCATTAAAAAAAAAATATTTTTGTATTGATATATACATATATGTTCATATTTTTTTTTTTTATTAATTTATAAATACTTAAATATTTTTACAAATCTATTGATTATTTATTATATGGTTTATTTACAAATATTTACATTTTTTTTTTTTAACATAGGTATTTCTAAATTTATGTTTACTATAGTATGTAATAAAAATTTCAGCAATTACATAATGTTAAAATATTATATACTAATGTTAATAACATCAATCGTTATGTTGGGCTGCATGGTTGTCAAATGTTAACTGATCTGCACACTCTGCTGACACTGCTTATTTGTTGTTATTCTATTGCATTATTTTAGGTTGAGATAGTTTTTATAATTTTGGATGATTCAATTTGCCTTTGTTCTCTATTGTTTTTTTTTTTTTTTTTGTTGTTATTGCTTTTTTTTTTTGTAATTGTCTTATTTTGTCTTTTCTGTATATCTTTTTTCTTTTGTGCATGTACTCTTTTGAAGTTTCATAAAGAGAAAAATTATTTTCCAATTTCAC
Organism: Calliphora vicina; assembly: GCF_958450345.1. NCBI lineage: Eukaryota > Metazoa > Arthropoda > Insecta > Diptera > Calliphoridae > Calliphora > Calliphora vicina. The sequence continues at coordinate 40,191,148 of NC_088781.1, read as the reverse complement.
TTATTACACTTATTGACTTTGCTTTTTGTTCTTTCCAAATTTGTGTTGTATTTCCAAACGTAACGGTATTTTCCGCAATTTTTTCTCTCTCTCTTTTTTTTTAGTATGTTCTTTTGTATTATTTTACTTTATGTATTTGTCGTCACTTTTTTTATTTAATTTTTTTTTTTTTTGTGTTCTATTCTTTGTCGTAGGTCAAGACTTTATAATTTAAGTATTCTTTTTATAAGTACAGTTTAACCACTAAAATAAAATGCTCATAACTTTTTTATATTAATACATAAATATGTATGTTGTTGCACATTATTATTTTTCCAACACGAGAGCCAAAATTTATTATTAATTTTTCCACTTGGCTTTTTTTTAAATTATAATTATATTTTTATATTTTTTATTTATAAGTAGTACAATAGTCTAGATTTTTATAATTTCCAATCATTCAAATCTTATTCATATTTATATTTTTTTTTTTTAATTTCTATGTTTTATTCTTTAATTTTTTCAGATTCACAAAATCTTTTTACAATAATTTTCAATTTATACTGCATTTAGAGCACAAATACATGTCACGGTCGCCATGTCATAGCTGCGTTGTGACCAGCTAAAATGAAACACACTTGTTAAAGTTTAATACGCAACTGAACTCTCTTCTTTTATTTTAATTCATCTTAAGCTTATTGAGTACATAGTTGTATACAAAAGTATTGAGGATTAGTTAGAATAAATAGGATTAATAGTGATGGCACTATAATGGGAAAAGGTCATAGCTTACAATGGCTAGTACTTTGAATCAATTTATATTGTACAAATGTTTCACGATAAAAGCTAAAGATTTAAAAAAAAATCCCCCATTTTTAAGTCATACACCAACAAGTTTTTAGACGAGCGATTTTCCTGAGCGCCTGATTTTTCAGTTTTGTTCAAGTGTAGCGGCCAAAATTTTGCTGTTGAAATTTAATATACTATACTTACAATTTCGATAGCATCTTTTGGCTATAAGTTCGAAGAATGAAAAAATTTAAAAAACGTATCTTTAAAAGTATTTTTAAACTACTTCTCTTGAAACAATTTATAATTATTGTTCGTTGCACAGGTTGAATTTTTTGTTTAGTAGGTAATTTAATTAAAAAAGGTCATCAGAACTTGGAAACCAGTGACTATTACTCTATTTTATGTGTCAAAATATCTATGAGTCGTTCAGGTGAACTCAGTCAAATATCGTTTAGCTTATTGATTCCTATGCACACTTGTACTTAAAACTTTTACAGCAATTTTCCCAAATGATAATTACACTGTCCAACAAATTGAGACTTTTTGATTGGAACAGAATACCGACGCTATAATTCTGAAAGGGCATGTTGAGTAGATCATTTTTGTAGAATAAACTTATAATCCACCTGGTCGGAATTTTTTTTACAGCTGGTCAAAGTTTTAATTTTTTGATCGAAGGGAGCAGTATACTAATTGAAAAAAATGTTGTAAGTTAATGTCTAAGAGAATTCTTACTGTCAGAGTTATATTGTGGAATTTTATGGGGATCATTTTTGTGGAAGATTTTAACCCTCTAGCTCCTCTCCTTAGGGGTCAATTTGACCCTTTTTTCGAGAAAATGAAAAAAAGTCCTTTCAAAAAGGACATTAAAGGACTAAAATATTCGACGAAAATTTTTGCGGGAAAATTTCAGTGGGAGTCACCAAAGATACCAAAGTTGTAAATAAAGCTCTTTACGCTTAATTCGCAAGATTACACGCAACCTTGGGTCTCACATTTTGAAAAAATCACAAAAAATCTATTTATGATCCGAATGAGCTGATATTTAAAACTAAAAATTTTCGATACTATTTCGAATACTATAAAAACAACTTTCTAACAGTCATGTCGTCCCTATAAAAAGTTACACGCATCCAAAATTGGTACATGTAAAAATGGCCGTATTTTTTACGTTTTTTTCCCAAAAAAGTCCCTATATATTTTCTTTTGTAGAAAAAAATTTTCTTCGGGACTATATAAAATTTGTACATGATTCGAAAAGAGAACCTAATGCAAAAACGTAGAAAGTAAAACTTGGCTCACTTAAGTCGACCTAGTCGCCTCCAGACTTATCCAAACTTTGCCAATTAAAAAAAAAAAATTTGGTTTGAGCAAAAAATTCTAAAAAGGCAAAGCATTCTAAATTCTAAAAGGCTCCATGCATGTATAGCCCTATATCTTATTTAAACACGTACAAAGTTATTTTACTATCACACAGTAAATAACGTCGCCGTAGGGTGTTTTCTAAAAAACTCAGTTTTTGGAACACATTTTCCCCGTATTAGGTATTTTGGTATTTGAAAATAAAAAGTGTTAAAAATTATAATTACATTGCTTTAAGGCCATTTGGATCTATACTATTTCCAAATAATGTTATAATATCTTTAACCGTTAAAATTTTACATTAATTAAAATTTAATATTTTTGTTCATGAAAAATCCCAATATTAAAATTTTTTAGTTTCTAAGGTAAATGAAGTCCCAAAAATTCATAAAATTATTTCACTTCACTAAACTGTTAATCTTCAAGTCCCAAAGTTTTCACAAACATAAATAACTTTTGACCTAAAAGTGATAATTTACATATAAATATATATTTTTTTGTAGATCTTCTCTAGGACTATTTATATTTTAAATATCAGCTCATTCGGATCATAAATAGATTTTTTGTGATTTTTAAAAATGTGAGATCCAAGGTGTTGTGTAATCTTGCGAATTAAGCGTAAAGAGCTTTATTTACAACTTTGGTATCTTTGGTGACCCCCACTGAAATTTTCCCGCAAAGATTTTCGTAGAATATTTGAATCCTTAAATGTCCTTTTTGAAAGGACTTTATTTGATTTTCTCAAAAAAAGGGTCAAATTGACCCCTAAAGAGAGGATTAAGATCTTCCACAAAAATGATCACCATAAAATTCCATAATGTAACTCTGACCATAAGAATTCTCGCAGATATTAACTTACAACATTTTTTTCAGTTAGTATACTGCTGCTCCCTTCGATCAAAAAATTAAAGCTTTGACCTTTGACTGTAAAAAAAAATTCCGACCAGGTGGACTATAAATTTATTCTACAAAAATGCTCTACTCAACATGCCCTTTCAGAATTATAGGGTCGCTATTCTGTTCCAAAAATGCTGTTGGACAGTGTTATTATTGGTAACAATCGTTTAAAACCTGAATTTCGATTAGAAAATTTCCTTTGCTAACTTTAATAACGATTTGTACAAAGGGTGTAACTCTTTTGATACGTACTTATTTTTTTATTTTTAATTTCATATTTCTACAACTAAATAAATAAATAAATGTACTGCTGCCCTGTGGGTAACTGCTAACTTTGTTATTTATCCCATAAAAATTATTAATTTATTTATTTACATTTTCATTATTCCAGTTGTATGGCTCCCTGCATTCTCCACTATATAAATAAATACCAGTATTTTCACTTTGGATACAGATACAGTTGTTCGTATATTTATTTAAGTTTGTTGTGGTTGCATTTTTAAGATACAACACACAATCATAACAACCCATAAGGACAATAATGTTTTACAATAATTGAATGAAATCGTTTATGTGCAGTGAAGTACAACTAGATAACAGTGGTTATGGGGTTTAAGGATACTTGAAGAGAAATATAATAAGATTTTCTTTTTTTTTATAAAACAATGCAAGAAGTTGTTGCATGGGGGGAAAATCAGAACTAAGAAGTATAAAATCTTTAAAAGTTTATAAATTAAGTGGCTGCAAATTAATATCGAAATCACTGTATAACAAGTGCTTCTTTAAAAAAAAGTTAAATAGTACTTACTACTACAATTTTATTAAGAATTTCATTAGAATTTGAAATGAAAGGGCACATTCTAGAGTCCCTATTAAGTCCACTGTAGTATTTAATCAGTTTTTAACATGCAGTTTAATACACGCCCCGTTGAGTTCATATTTGCACTTTTTCCATCATTCCTTCTCTGTTTTATTATTCAACAATGTTTAAAAATAAGTATTTTTTCAGCTGCATTGACTTTCATTAAAGAAAGCAAATAAAGAAGACAGCTAGTCGAAACTTGTAGTCACTTCCTGACAGAAAAATTCATTACTCATGCTCAACTACCCATTTTTGTAACCATATCTCCAGATATCTTACACAGTTGGCCAATTCCCTGGAAGCTAAGTGTAAGTTTGTGTTCGACTTGAGAATGCGCGCATCACACATATAATGGAGGAATATTACAAATTAAATAGAGTTTTAGAATGAGGACCACAACTATAATATAAAAATCCTACCACAAAATGGCTTCAATGTTCTGTACATTAGGGTGGCTTTTCAATTTAGATGTGGATACTTTTAACTAAACAAAAGTTTAATTCAATCTAAGATACAGTTTCAATGGGGAAATTCCAAAAAAGGGAAAATTAATCTTTTATTTCAAAACGGATAGAACTCTTTTAATAAAATTTCTCCATGACTATAGAGGAGGTGTAAATAAGTTAAGATTTTGAACCACCATATATTTTGAAACATTTGTGCAATATAAATTTATTCAAAGTATTGTCCATTGCTAGCTATGACGTTTTCACATCTTTCTAGCAACATTTGGATTCCTAGCCAAAAGAACTGCTCATCTCTTGTGGCCAAAAACGAATCAAGCCAATATCGGATACTCTGTTCCAAAGTGAAGCCTATCCCAGAGAGAGCGTTCTGCATCGATCGAAAGAAAAAGCAGCCGGACGGGACAAGGCCTGGACCATACAGTGGATGAGGCAAAATTTCCAAACCACTTCATTATAAATAGTTTTCAACAGGTATTGCAACATGTGGCCGAGCGTTGTCATGATGGAATATTACAGTTTCATATCTGTCCGTATATTCTGATCGCTTCAAACAAATCAGTTGCATTCGGTACAGCTTCCATGTAATGGTTTGGCCAGATTACAATAGTTCTTGCTCCCACCAAATACAGAGCATTACCTTAGCGCCATGAAAATTTGACTTTGGTGTAGATTCGGCTGGTTGGCTGGACATACGATCTATTTCAAGGTCTTTCGGCTTCTATTCGTATGGTACCCAATTTCCCTACTTATGGATGATTTCTGATGCTATAAAACGTTTTAAAATTGTTGCTTCAGTGGCTTGCAATGATTTTTCAAGCTCTTGTTGAGTTTGACAACAATCTTTAAGGAGTGACGCCACCAATTCTTGATCTTCAAATTTGTTTGGTTCGTATGGGCGAAATTTGTCTTTGTCAAAAACCATCTCTAGCACGCTGAAACCGATGAAACACACTCACTATAAGCTTCGGTGAACAATGGGAGTGCTTCAGCGGCACTTTTTTATACCTTACACCACCATAGTGGGGAGGGTATAATGCGTTTGCGCAGATGTATGTAACGCCCAAAAATATTAGTCTAACACCCACCTTAAAGTATACCGATCGACTTAGAATCACTTTCTGAGTCGATTAAACGATGTCCGTCCGTCCGTCCGTCCGTCTGGTCGGCTGGCTGGCTGGCTGTCCATGTAGATATTTCGATGAAATTGATCGAAATGAAATTTGGTACATATTATTTTTTCGGCTCAAGGACCAAGCCTATTGAAACTGGCTGAAATCGGTCCATTATTTCACCTAGTCCCCATATAAGGCCCACTTCCGAAAATCACTCAAAAATTTAAATTATTGAAATTTTAAAAGAAAAATGTTTTTGCTCTTTTACTTAGTGTAGGGTATTATATGGTCGGGCTTGACCGACCATACTTCCTTACTTGTTTAAATTAAAGAAGTAAAGCAAAACTTTCCGCATATGATACTTTTTTGGCACAAAATCCACATTTGCGAAGCAAAAAACGTATTTTGTTTACACTACGAGGTTATTTGAGACATTGAGGTACCTTCCTTGATAGGTATCTGCGTTGATAACAAATTATCATGGAAGAAAAATACGAAGAAATGTCTAATAATACCCCCTTTTTGCCTAATACACTGGAATTCCATTGGTAAGAATTGACTCATTATTACTTATGGTTGCTCTGGTAAAACCTACTCAGGTTTTTGTTATATAGGCGGATATCTGGTATTCAGAAGGAGTGACAACAGGTCACTGTTCAATTAGAGCTTTCACTGGTAAATAGAATAGTCCAACATAGTTCTTTTATAGGTTGTGCGAGGATATTACTAAGCTAGAGACAATAAAACACATTTTATATAACTATACCAGATTACAAAGTCTCAGACAAACATGGCTAGGGGATGGATTCCACTGTATACAATAGCTATATATGACCTAGACAATCTATTAAACATTATCAGGTAAATAAGTTGACTACTTTAAGTCGCAGTCTACGAAGAACCCATACTTTCAGTCCTTCAGTCCGTGATTTCATTTTATTTCATTTCACCCGAATTCTTTCTTTTTATTTCATCTCTTCAGGTCTATTCCTGAAGTGTTTTATTATCTTATTTTTTGTAAAGAAAACCTTTTGGTATCATGTAAAAGGCCTTTGTAGAGTGCTTTAAATACCGTAACAGATACTTTCATGTCCGTCCAAAAATGTCCGCGAACTTTGTGCAAAAAGTTTTTTTTAGATTGAAAATTGTAAATGACATTTAAAGACCCTTCACATGATTCCAAAATTCGATATGTTAATTTCCAAAATAAAGAAAATTGATATCTGTTGATTCAGCTCACCAAATACTGAAGCTAAGAAAATAATTTTGAAAAATTTAGTCTTCAGACAAACTGAGCTTTTAATTTAATTGGCAACATCGATATCTTATATTTCTTCCACACAAACCACCCTATTATACATAAATACAATTTAATTTCTTCTTTTAAAAAAACACTAAAACACTTGCCAAAGTTGTTACTACAGAATGAATAATTGAAAGAAAGAAATCAAGCTCCTACATAAGACCATCAAAAAAGAAATTATGAAATAAAAATATTATTGGAATTAAATATTATGAAAAAATGCCAAAGGAAAATATGATTTTAGTTATATCCGTAGTATTAACGTAAAAGTCGTAAAACTAGTAAAGCTTAAATAATAAAAATTTTCATTTAGCTAAAAACAATTAATCCAAAAATACTTTTAATCACATTTCAGTTCGATTGATGTCAGTAAAATAAATTTTCATATACACAAATAAAAAATGTTAAAAGTATCGTTAGATATTTTTTGCAAATCAAAGAAAAAACCTTCTTTTTTAATCAAATTACGACGAAACTTTTAGTCGTCACCACAAATATCTAGTTACAGCTCGATAAAAACTCTGCGCGATTTTTGAATAGGTCAACTGAACTTTACTTATAGACTGATTATCGAAACCTTAAACCTATCTTCAGTAACCTAGGTGGTGAGAATAGTTATGTTATTAAACAAATTATATTTTTTGCTATTGTAGATTCTATATGTATGATTTGTTTAATTTTCAAATACTGTGGAGTATTATTCCCTCAAGTAACCAGCTCTAAAAAAAACATTGTTACAAATGAAAATGTTATACTTGCCACACAAATACTTGTAAATAATATTAATACTTGAAAAAACACTAATACACATACATATTGTCACCTAAAATGCAAAATAACGTAACATCACTTTTCATAAGTTTATAGAAGAAGCAAAAAACGATATAAAATGAACACTATTTGAGGTATTCAAATAAAATTTTCAAATCTGAATTAAAATGAAACTTGAAATATATTAAATTTAATTAACAAACTACTTATTTAAACTAAAAAAAGTTACTTTATTAAATTTTCATAAAGACTGCAAAAAAACATTCAAGTGCAACAAATTTATTAAAAAATATTACCTAAAATAAGGAAAAATACTAGTTATTTATTAACTACTCAAAACGTATATGTTATTCTGTTTAAGAAAATAGTGCAGTTGGTGATACGCAGTTTTTAATTTTGGTTATTTTTGATTGCAAAAGTTTAAAATTTTGTATACATACTATGTAATATGATGTAATGAATCGTAATCAATAATAAAAAAACTTACGAATTTTTTGATGATACGTTGTTTTGCATTTTAGGTGACTATATGTAGATGTACAAATTAACTTTAACCTATTAGAGATACAACGAAATATAGTACAGTGTTCAACATAAGTAAAAAGCCAGTGTGTATATTAACAAACCAAATTTAATACACAGAAAAAACTATATTTCAATTCAAACATTTATCACATATTGAACTCGATTCAATTATTTCATAACAAAATTTTCTGATATCGCACTTGATCAACAAGACTAAAAATTTTGAAAATTTCACTTTTGTCAAGAAATCAACTAACAACATCAATATCTATCTACTGTAAAAATTTCAACGTATTCCGATTACTCTTTCATCTCAAAAACAACATTTGAGACCATTTTCGTGATAATATATTGACTACTTTTATACAACAAAAGGTATTATTTTGAGTTAATACAAGAGTTGAAATAGAAATGCATCGTATATTTTCATCAAGAAGGTATTATTTTGAGTTGAGCCTTTATTACAGTTAAAAATAATCAAACTATTTTATTTATATTTGGTTGTATTTTGAGTTGATACTGTTTTGTTGATAAAATTTGTTTTACTTTATGATTTTAATTCGAAATGTGATTTTTTTTATAATAAAATTGCTCACATTTTTTCAAAAAAATGGTATTAACTCAAAAAACAGATTTTTTTTGCAATAATTGCAAAAATTTAAAAGAAAAACAATGTAATTATATTTTTAAATGGAATTTACATACTATGATGTATTCAGATTTTCAAATTCTCTTAAAATGTAACCACATACAGTTTTTATCCTCTACTGAAAATTTTAAAATTTTGAGTTAATACCCTCTTGTTGATCAAGTGCGATATTTTCTGTTGAATTTTAAATACAAAAATTATTGAATAGATAATTTTCGTAATTGAAAACACACAAAATAACAAAAATGTGTTTTCAATTACGAAAATTATCTATTCAATAATTTTTTTATTTAAAATTCAAACAATAACGAATAATTTTGACAATTGAATATAGAATTTTCGTTATTGTTTGAATTTTAAATACAAAAATTATTGAATAAATAATTTTCGTAATTGAAAACACATTTTTGTTATTTTTTATGTTTTCAATTACGAAAATTATCTATTCAATAATTTTTGTATTTGAAATTCAACCAATAACGAAAATTGTATATTCAATTAGAGTTGGGTTTATTAGCTCAGTGAAGTGACCGCTCTTTTCAGCTCAGCTCACTGAAATGAACTAGGTCGCTCTTTTAGCTCATTAGCTCAGTATGTTGTATAATGACCATTTCATTTTGAGAATTGCTTGTAGTGAATTAAATCAATTATTTCTGTTGTTAGTTGTAAAAACACACAGTCTTTTGACAATTAGAGATTTATGCGTGAAATAATTGATTAAAATTTTAAAAATTCAAATTGTATTTTATTTAAACTAATATTTTTGCGGAAAAAAGAGTTAATTTTTTATTATTTCACTAACCATAAGGTATTATTTTACCACAAAATAATAAAATTAACAAAAAACTCAAGATATTAACTGGAATTTGAAAAAGGAAAAATATTTTGATGATCTGATAATTGTGATCCAAAATAAAAATGTGACAATAACTAAACCAAAATTTATATTGTTGCAATTTTTTGGGGGTTTTCCCATTTACATAATGTTAGTTATCAATTGGCAAAATATATATTTTTTACCTGACTTTTACAACTTATATATATGATCAACAAAATTTCTACTAAAAATACGAAAGAAAAATTGTTTTGTTATAGAATTTGTATAAAAATATTTTCAACATTAACTTAATTATTTTATGATATAACAATATATACGTAAATAGAATTTCTGAATTTAAGGAATAAGATTTTATTGTTTTACGAAATAAAAAATAACGTAAAACTGTCATTCCAAAAAACAGCGAAACCCCACGATAGGTCGTGGGCAGCTGACAAATGTTCTGTTGATGTAGCATTATAGTAAAAAAGTGCATAAGATATATGTTTTCTAAAAAAAGTGATTGAAATAATATTGCTAATTTAATTAAGAATGTCAGTACTTTGTATTTTTTTAATTATGTTTTTTGGTAGATATAATCCCACTAATGTATTTTTGGAATAGTATTTCTTTACTAATTACATAATTTCAATTACAATTATTATTTTAACAATAACAATTATGTATTTCCCTTTTGCATTATTATTTTATGAAATATACTTACAAACTGTAGCACTACTCTTTCTTTATTTCATTCAACATCACCATACCATAAATAAATTCACACTCATTCAATAGCACACATATAAAAATTGCTTCATGAAAACAAAAACAATTTGAATAACTCTAATAATTCTTGAAACAATTCATACAAACGTTGTATCATATCAAAGCAAAAATATATTCGCGGCAGCATACGATCATATACATAACAAACCTACATTCGAATGATCGTTTTATTTTTGTAGGACACAATACTCACTCACTTTTCAATGTCAGTGAGCGAAAGAATGTTACAGAATTGACGAGTAATGTGAAACATTGAAGATGACAAATGAATGTGCTTGTGCAGCTCTTTCATGAGTACTGAAAGAAACATGAGCATAAAACAAAACCTCTCAGTTGAATACGCTCAGTGCTGAGCTGAAAACGCTCAGTATGATGAATGATTCACTTCGCTCAGTTGAGTGAATCGTTCAATTGAACTAGGTCATTCATGAGCTACTCAAAATAATCAAATTCAAAACTCAAAATTCAATAGAAAATGTCAAGAAATTTTGTTTTTGAGCAAATGAATACTTGATTTAATTATGAAATAATTGAAACCAGTTCAATATGTGACAAATATTTGAATTGAAACGGTTTAAGAAATAGTTTTTTTCTGTGTATACACATAGCCTCAAAAGTGAGTAAACACCTGCGAATTTTTTGATTTTTTTAAGAACATGAAAATCCTTATAGTCCGACTTAAATCTTTTTTCACAACCGAATCTATTATGCAACCCAATCTCCAACAAACCGAATCTTTAAAATTTTAAACAATGGATAAATTTTAGGATTTTCATTATCTTTAAAAAAATCAAATAATTTTTGGTGTATACTAAGTGAATATTACTCACTTTTGAGGCTCACTGTATATGAAAGTTAGTTATGTTGAATTTTATTTGAACACCAATATTTTTAGGAGATTTATGCACGTTAAAGTGATTTTAGGATCCATATGGGAGCTTTGACTAATTATGGATCGATCGTTAAAAAATTTGGTGGTGCGAGTTTGGCTTACATAAAACTTTTTTGTTCTGAATTTCGTTAAGATATTTATGAGAGTTTAGCTATTTTCAGATAGGGCAATTATATGGGGCTACGAGAAATAATGATCCGATTCTAACAAAATTCAATAGACTTCGTCCTTTGAGCAATGGAAAAGCTTGTGCCAAATTTTGTCGAATTATCTCTGACAAAAAGACACGATTTCGTTACATCATACTTATAAATCCGACGGTAAATGCAGATTTTTCTGTGGAGGAATTACTTCGTTAGCAAAAGTTTAATGATTTCTTGCGAGCTTCAATTTTCTGACATTAGGTTGGTACATAAGGATGGTAGGAACAAATATCTGGTGGATAAAAATTAGAAGGGGATAGTTGAGGTCAATGGCTATTAGAGCAGAACATTGGTCTTCCCGAGAAAAAACACTAATATTATCAAAATTTAAGATCCGACTGTAAATTGCAAAGATATAACAAAAAATGTAAAAAGGCGACCCCTATGGTATTTTATTACATGGTGTTCGGCGAATTTTGTTTTTGAAGTTCGGTCTAATTTAGAGCTTATTACAACATGTTAAGGACAAAAATAATAGTTTAAACCATTGTTAGACGAATAGAGAGATTTTAATTTGTGTGCATGCATGGGTAAAAAATAAAATATCCGCAACAACATCAAGCAACTGATTGAAACATTTGTACTTTTACTCTCTATTGTTTACATTCGGGTTGTGTACGTGTAAAATTGACGTAAATCTTCGTAATCTGAACAATATGTACGCCTATTGGTATGTTTTGGGCTAATATTGCGATTGTTTCTATGCTATTATCAAATTGTTTATTGAAACCGAATATATATTTTCTATTTATTTTTTTAGTTTTTGTATACATATATTTACAGAATATATATTGTTTTACTATAAGAGAAAAATCTGTCACGTACGGTATGTCACGTGTGATATTAAATTTTATTTATTATAAAATCATCCAAAGATTGTTATTATTTCAATATGATGGATTGTAAAAAATATTTGGTTTAGTATAAAAAATAAAAAGAAAAAACAAAGCCTCTCGCAATTCGCAAATTTTCATTATGTCACGTTCGATATACCCATATTTCCCTCGATATTTTGGACAACAATGTTTCGAAAGAACTTATTATGTTTTACGAATGAAACATAAAGACCAAATTATTTTTCAGATACTTCTATTTCTGCAAAATCTATTCCAATCTATAGGCGTACAAATGTCACGTGCGATGACATGGAATTTTCCCATATTTATCATTCCTTAGTTGTTTGATAAATAATTATGTTTCAATGAACCATATTTATAAATCCGATGAACTTAAAATGTTTACGGTAACTAAAATATTATTGAATTTAAATTAAAATAAAAATTATATGTGTATGAAGATAATATATTGTTACAAACAACATAGTATAGTTGTCGTAACCATGCCGAACCATATTTATTTACTGCGTGCAGAGATGAAACGTTGAATCAAAAAGGTTTAGGTATGAATTTGTTTTTATATTACAGATTACTCAATGCTCTTCTTTAAATATCCCTGGATGTAGATGCCATTGTATTTAGCAATACGTAAAATATATGCATAAAGATGGATAGGTATATATGCCCACATATAAATAGCATAGCTGTTTTCCAAGTATTGCAGTTTGACTTTAATTGTATTTTCCTGTTAGCTAACAACAGTTTATTTTGACCTCAACTCAAAAAATAAACAAATCCCAACACATACATAAACAATTGAACACACAAATATACCAAAACACCTACATAAATAGACACAGATACCACCTACATGCACAAAAATATAGATTCATTTTACAACAAGTCCATTGCAATTAACAGGTATGGTAATTTGTTTTTGTTGGTTGAGAAGATAAATGAATAAATGCTAACAAAAAAAATAAACACAACGCCCCACTAGCTGGTATCTGTAAATATGCTTGCATACATATATTTGTAGCAGTATTGGTCGGTTATCTGATGTGAAAGTGCAGAAATTGTTCTACAACGTTTTTCGAGTAGTTGCTTGTTAATATTAAATGCAACAATCCAGTGACAGTTGAATGATGTCACTTAAGAGTTTTGGTTTGTTTGCTATTAAAAAGCCTTCAAGCAATTGACATCGAAATGCAGTTTGATAGTTTTACTTCTCTACTGCTGTTCGTTGTTGTTTTTTTGCTGTTGTTTTTCCCTGCTAAAAGATGTTGGGCGTTTATTTTTGCAAATAAAACGCTATTTGATCGAGTGTAAATCGAAATGAAAATGGAAAATAACTGGAAAATGAACTTAGGGTTTTTGCCTTCAAAACTGAATTGAAAATTAAATTGCAAACATTGAAAATAGCAAAGAAAAATACAAGAACGGAAAACAAATTTAAAAAACGGAAGATTTGTGTAAAGGACATGCAGATTTCGTTTGGCTTAATTTGACAAGTGACAGGAAAACTATTTGGGGAGTAAACTTCTGGTGCAAAAGTAGAAGATTAAACAATACAACATGAATTATAAAAGGTTTATTTTTCAAACTCTTATAAAATACACTGCAATATGTATTTTGTTTTAATATTTTTGCTTTGAACTCTCAAAAGAGTTTTCATATATGATTTGTAGGTAGCTAAATGCCAGGAAGCTTTAGGAAAATCATTAAAAACATTTCTATAAAGCTAAGAGCTATAAAACCTTTTAACAAAATCAAAGACACTCTTTTTTGTGCCACATGACTCTTATGCAGCAATGTCCTCTTAGACGTATACGAAATAAATATTAATCATACGCACCGCATGCACAAATACTGTAAAGTTTTTTTTCTTCTTTTTTTTCTCAAACATGGAAAACAGCAAAAAGACATCAAACAAAATTATGTATTTTTTTTTCTTCTTTGTATTTAAATATTTTATTTTACTTTTAATCTTGGATGCATGCAAATAGTTTTAAAAGAAAATAATAATTGCTTTGACAAACTATTTTTTGATATGAGTTTTTGATTTTGCATAATATTTGTACGAACATATATACATTTGTGCGTTTATAGAAAAAATAATAGAAATGCTTTAGCTTGTTTCTTTCAAACAAATATCGCAAAACAAGAAAAAAATAAAAAAGAAAAACGTAAATATAAAACCATTAACATACTTTGAAATTCTTTGACCGTATTTTTAAGGTTCAGTTAAGTTTCATATTAAATGAATGCTCAACATCACAGTGCACAATGTGAATTCACACATGGTTAAATGTGTATGAATAGTATATTGAATGTATAATACAATTATACATAACCATATACATTTATTTGTATATACCCATTATACCCATACATATGTTTATTAAGGTGGCCTCAAAAAAAAAATTATGAATGTTCACAACTAAAATAAAAGATTAATTTATTATAAGATCCAGTTGTGATCCAGAGCACCAAATACTGACGTCAGGAAAAACAATTTCAGAAATGGTCTCCTCACAAAAACTAAACTTTCATTTTAGTTGGGAATATCGACACATAAAACCGGGGTAGCATAATATTCATATATTAGGGTAGCTCCATTTAGTTTATTTTAAAATAACTACTTAAATATTCCGGACCTCTTTCTACCTTGCAGTGTAGAGGTTTTTGCAAAGACTTCGATCTATCTTGTGCCTCTGTTTTGGCAGTTCTTGGCTCGATTCTTTGTTCTGTAAGAATATTGTTGATCGCATCCTGCCACGTTATTCTTCTTCCTCTGCTTCTAGTACCATTCGGTTTTGCTTCTGGTACTCGTTTCTGCGGGCGGTTTTCTGGTATTCAAGCCACACCACCACCTTAGCTTATTGTGTTCGATTTTGTTTTGCAGCGGTTCTGTATTCAAAGTGTCGTTTCGAATTCTGTCTCATCTTGTTTTACCGGACACACATCTTAAATATTTAATTTCTGATAATTTGATGATGATTTCTATCGCGACTTATTATCATGAAGATAACAACTTAATCTAAAACAACTACACCACCTCTCGAATTAAATATATGGGACAGCAGCTTTTGAGCCAACTTACTGTTCAGGTATTTTTATACCAACTAGAGATGGTAATTGGGGCTGATTTTTGAAAATCCCGGGGATCGGGATTTGGTAAAGAATCCCGAAATCCCGAACCGGGGTTTCGGGATTTGCAAATACTTATAACAAGTCTGCAAGTATTTTCCTCTTGTTCCTTCAGAAATAAAGTGATCTATTTCTTTTGCAAGTTGCAAATCTACATTATAACTTGGTTTTGTTACTGTTATTTGGGTTTTTTACATTTATTAATAATATATTTTAGCCTTTGAGCAATCGAAATATTTTCATTTTGTTCCAGCACCTCATCTGAGATAAAATCAATTTCGTTTGAAGAGGATTTAAATTGAGTTTTGTTAGATAACTTACAAAAAAAGGTGAAGAATTGATTTTCCAGAGCCCCACTCTAGGAAAACCAAAAAACCGCTTTCCTTTATTAACTATGTTGTAGCAGGAGTTGATCTTAACAACTTAGCTGAACATCACTTTGAGATGTTCGGGCATGTAGAATGTCAAAATGCATAAAAAACGCACACAAAAATGACAATTTCCCCTATTTATTTATGAAAAACGGGATTTGGAAAATCCCGAAAATCCCGGGATTTAAAATTAAAAAATCCCGGGCTTTTCACAAACTAGTTCTAAGTGCTATGAAATTATACTGTAAAAAATGGTGCAAATCGGACAACAT
Source organism: Calliphora vicina (assembly GCF_958450345.1). Classification (NCBI taxonomy): domain Eukaryota; kingdom Metazoa; phylum Arthropoda; class Insecta; order Diptera; family Calliphoridae; genus Calliphora; species Calliphora vicina. Next base: position 40,175,099 of record NC_088781.1, on the reverse strand, counting down.
TTTTTCGTAGTACCGGTACAAAGTCATCCTCTGGAAAATACTGGAATATTCATAATTGTCTTATAATAATTAAAATCGTAATGAAATTTTACATAAACAAGTTTTATATCTAACAACATTAGAGAGGATCGCTCTATAATTAAATATTTTATTGTAAAATATTTTTTTGTCACAAGATTCGGCATATAACACTGTTACTTGTTAAGCAATAATTTTGAGAAATTACTATTATTCAGTCATATTGGGTGTACGACTTAATAATGAGGGATGTTTTGAAATCTGTAGCTTTGTACAATATAAATATATTTAAAGAATTGGCCATTGTTAGCTATGACCTTTACCCATCTTTCTGGCAACATATGGATTCCGAGACAAAAGAACTTTTCAACTTTTGAGGCCAAGAACGAATTATGCCAATATCGGATACTCTGTTCTAAAGTGAATCGTATCCCAGAGAGAGCGCTCTGCTTCAACCGAAACAACTTCCCAACCACTCCATTCTAAATACTTTTTAAGAGGTATTGCATCATCTGACTGAGCGCTGTCATATAGGAATATTACGGTTCAATACCTGGCCGCATATTCTGGTCGTTTTTCGGCAAATTGTCGGTTCAAACGAATTGAACAGTAGCTCATAACAGAAAGGACCCTTTTTCTCATACCAAATAAAGAGAATTACCTTAGCGCCATGGATATTTGGATATGCTGTCGATTCGTCTGGTTGACCGGGCTTCACATACGATCTCTTACGCTTCCGGTTATCGTAATGGATCCACTTTTCAACGCAATTAATGATTCAGTTTTAAATTATTTTCAATTATAGCGTTCAAGCTTAATTTCGGATATGCATGATCATATTTCAAAGTCTATCGGCTTTAATTCGTATGTTACCCAATTTCCCTGACTTTGGATGAATCCTGTTGCTTACAATCATTTTAAAAAAGGCGCTTGAGTAGCTCCCAATCATTTTGCAACTCTTGTTGAGTTCGTCAAAAATCTTCATGAATTAATGCCTCCAATTCTTGGTCTTCAAATTTGTTTGGCTGGCCAGAAGTGGTGTCAAAATCACCACTTCTGAACAACACAAATCATCAGTAACACGTTGAAACCGATAGAACACATTCACCATAAGCTTTGCTGAGTAATCGGTGTGCTTCAGCGGCAATTTTTTTCAAATTAAAGAAGTAAAGCAAAACTTCCCTCATATGACGCTTTGTTGGCACACAATTCGACATTTTCGAAGCAAACTTTGTTATTTACACTATAATATTGTAAAAGCCGTTTAGTAGTTTAAAAATTGTAACAACTCCTTATTTATTCAAAATGTACAACAACCACAGAATTGAATAGCCACTCAATGTTTTTTATACACGTTTATAAATTCTCAGAAATACAGACACAATTTATAATGTACACTAATTTACTTGAAAAACACAACACACTTTAAAGCACTTAGTTGATGTTTATTCGAAAAGCGTCTTTGATAAACTCACTCACGACTGCAACCTCTGCCACTATTTATAACACTGCATCTGCACTCTAGATTGCTCTTTAACTGTCAAAGTTCGAATATTCTAGATCTTACTAATACATACGCCATCTGTCGTGTACTTTCTACAATGTTCTTTAACTGAATATTCGAATATACAGCGTTGCCAACTTACGATCAATGGTCCACTGAAAGCTTCTATTTAATAATGCCCACAGATATGTTACAGTTTGCTATTACAGCACTGTTATTTGAAAGCATTAAGCTACTTTTAAATCAGCCCTTAAAATCGTTATATTTGAATTCAATCACTAAGTGAGACTAAATGACAGATATGTAGACTTCAAAATGTCCAATTAGTTATAAAATATTTTGTAAATCACGCATTTTGAATTGTAGAGTTGCTGTATTTTACATATTTAAGCGCAGATATAAATTAAAAATTTCGTTTAAGGTTATGCTAGCTTCCATGGAGAGTCACTCGTCAAGCAGCTCACTGTGATACTCAAGAGGCAAACAGCAGGGTATTTATATTACGTCCGTTGTCTGGGAGGTGAACCAACCAGATTCTTTGATGAATGAGTGGATTCGTTTTAAATTCATGACAGCTCATCTATTCCGAGGATACGTTCCCTCAAGTTCCCAAAATTTGCGATTTGAAATTTTTACAAATTTTACGATTCAAGAAAATGTTTTTATTTTAACATTGGGTTTTTGATGAAGAACAATCTTAGAACTTGGGAGCATCGTAAAACGACGATGTTCAAGATAAGGGCATCCTTATGAATTTGTTTGTAATGAAGTTGTTTCAATATTTAAGACGTCATAGAAAAGAATATCCAGTCGGAAAGCTAATCATTTGGTATAATACCCGTGGTAAATTTTATTAGAATTCACGCAAATATATTGTATTTAAACCAGAGATCGAAAATACCTCGTCCATATACCAAAAAACCCAAATTGTGATTTATATTTTTGTGATAAAAATAAATCACTGAAAATAACAGTTATAAAATGATTTTTATTTAAATGGTTTGGTATGACCTTTATTCGTTTTTGTTGTTTTTTAATGGTTTGGTGTGAGGTAAACTATTCATTTGTTCTTGTTCTTAATAACTGTTACTTTCTCTTTTATTTACATACAATAACATATTACACTATGCAACAAATGAAGACTTTTGGAAAAACACAAAATCATGACAGTATAGGTTCGACTCTACTACCAAAGGGTAGTAAAACCCTATACTCAGTTTGCCCATTTTGGTGACCGATTTTTTTTTATGGGCGCCCAAAATTTCTGAAAATCATTGGGGCCTCTAAAAAAGGTGTCATCAGTTTTTGGTTAACAGCTAATTCAGACTTTGTGATACGGCTTAACTTTGTATGGCAATAATATAGCTAAGAGTCCGCCAAATAAATTTTGTTAAAATGTGTTTCCAAAAAATAGCTTTTTCGTGCACTTTTGTTGAAAAAATATAGGAAGAAAAATTTTTTTTTTTACTTTTTTAGAATAACTTCCGCCTCCTAATTTTTCAATAACAATATTTAGCAAAGTTGTAGCTACGGTAAATCTGAATAACTCTTATGAACATATCAAAGCAATCCGAACATATCTACGCTTTCTAAATAGCTGTCAAAAATCACTTTGTAGCTTAAAAATTTTAGTTTTTTACTATTTTTTGACTCTAAAACAAAAATTTTTGTTAAAAATGTATGTTCGGGTGTATACTTCTCTATTGTGCTGGAATAACGAAGAATGGGCAAATCATTATCGGTATGATCCGGGAGCATCACTTTATCTAATATTGATCACGCAAGACCGGCTTGATGCAAGATAAGAAAAAACATCAAAATTTTTGAAAGTGGGCAAGGTTTGTGGAGCTTCTGAAGAGTATATATAAGCTTTTTATATAAGTATTTGATATCGGTGGAAACCTTATAACTTGGGGATTGACATTTTAGTGAACTGAATAATTTAAAAACTAACTATATTATAAAATGGTGATTTTCCATCAAAAAAAATAAAAACTTTGAATTAATGTAAAATTTGAACAGCTACAGACATCACAATAAAATATGGAAGTAATATAGATATAAATGTTCTTAAGTCAATGGCATCACTAATGTTACCATTTTTTGTTTTCAAACATCGATATTCCTAAAACGTGGAAAATGTGTTCCAAAAACAAATTTCGACCTTTCGTATAAAATACAAAAAAAAAAAGATCGAGCAAAATTAAAAAAAAAATTAAACTTAAATATCTCTTGAACTAAAAGAGATACCTACAGATAAAAGCATATTTTTGTAGACCTTCTCAAGGACTATCTACATTTTAAATTTCAGCTTATTCGGATCTTAAATGGCATTTTGGCGATTATTTTTTAAATGTGTGACATTGAGGGTCCACTCACTGATCCCCATTCCGAACACCTCAGCCGAGTAAATAGTACAGCACAACATAGAAGTGTGGACTTGATCATACTATTTTAACAAAAAATCTTTGTTTTAGCGTAATAAAATAGTAAAAACGAAAATTGTTAAGGTACAAAGTGATTTTAATGTGCTATTTAGAGTGACTAGACACGTTCAGAATGCATTGATATGTTCTCAAGAGTTGTTCAGCTTTACGGTAGCTACAACTTTGCTAAATATTGTTATTGAAAAATTAGGAGTCCCTGGAAATTATTCTAATAAAAGTAAATAAAAGTGCACGAAAAAGCTATTTTTTTTTGAAAAAATTGTAACAAAATTTATTTGGCGGAATCTTAGCTATATTATTGCCATATAAAGTTAAGCCGTATCACAAAGTCTGAATTAGCTGTTAACCAAAAACTGATGACACCTTTTTTAGAGGCCCAACTGATTTTCAGAAACTTTCGGGACCCATACAAAAAAATCAGTCACCAAAATGGAAAAACTGTGTATAGGGTTTTACTACCCTTTGGTAGTAGAGTCGAACCTATACTGTCATGATTTTGTGTTTTTTTCACTGTTGCACTATGTTATTATTAATTTTTAACAAATTATGGAAATAATATGATAAGTATAAAGTAATAAAGTCTGAGTAACAGAAATGAGAATTATTTTTTTAAATTGTTATTAAATTTTATATATTTAGCGTTGATTTGCATCAAATGCATTTTTGCGATTTATTTTTCATGTTCGCAAATAAAGGTCGCAAGCTGACCTTTACGAAAAAAATAAATTATAAATCACTCATCCAGATTATTTGTGTTTGTTTCTTTTCTGTTTCTCTCAACCCCAAACCTAAAATATTCTCGAATAAATCAATCTTTCAGTGATATATCACAACAAATTATTTTTAAATGGCTTCGAATGAGAATTTACCATTGAAATGAAAGTGAACCCGTTATTTTCGGTCTCTGATTTAAACAGGAATTAAACTATTAAAATCTTAGCTGGAAAATACAAGTTTGTGAAGAATTGCTATCGATCATATAAAATTCTTTGACATCATTCAATCCGCCCCAAAAAATCCGCTGTTTTACTATAAAAAAAAATAAAAACTTTAGAAAAATTTTGTCTTTAAAAAATCGTTTTTGTGGGTGAGTTTTTATTCCAAAATGACCCGAAAAAAATTTTATCGTAAATATCACAACATTTGGTGGTGCTAGGGCCAAAATTTGGTTATCGCCCTAATGTATAGCCTATTACTGTAAATGCACTAGTTTTTTCTATATAAACATGCAAGTACACTTTGAAATGTTCTCCCTGTGCCGTCCAATGCTCTAAAGAAATGCTCAATTTATTTTGCATTAACAATATACACAAACCTTATGTGTCTTGTTCTAGAAAAAAAGCAATAATTGCATATACAAATTCTAGCAATTTAAATTCCTAACATAGAATTTTTATTAAATTGCATTAATTTTCCAAACTATACATTTTCATTTTAACTAAATGAATGTGAATGAATGTATGAAATGTATAATGTGAAGGCCATTAAAATGTTTAACTGTAAGTATATGAGTACATTCATGTCCCAGCAGTTCTGCAATGACTACTAGGAAAGTTAATATATCCCTTAAATGCCCGTAATTTCAACAAATAGATGTCAAGTTAACTTTTAGGTAAATTTATCTGCTGGGTATTTTACACCGTTGATGTTACGAATTAGTCAGTAATTTTCTCTAATGCTTAATTTCTAAGCAGAGTATTTTATAGTTTCTAATGCAAACAGAAGTCAATTGGTTACTTTAAGTCAGTCGCCCTTTTAGTGTCTCTAAGTAATCTAGGGTGTAGTCATTTGAACTTTTATTGTTCTGTACTTTAGAAAGTAGTTATTGTACCCACCAGAAATAGTCTATTGGAAAGTCAATTGTCATTAAGTGTCCTTTGTAATTTAGAAAGGGTCCATTGACTTCCTAGAAAACACACATAAATGAAATAACTTGTCACAATAGGGTGGCCCTTAATAAACGAAAGTTGGATTTTGGCAATTCTCATCCCCCAGTTATGTGAACATTAGTAAAAAAATCATCCTAAAAATTTTAGGTAAATCGGTTGGGGTTAAATGTGCCGTAAACCCTCTGAAGTTTTGAGATGCATTTACAAGGGGAAAAAAATGCATTTTTTGAGTTTTTGTAAAAATGTTGCCATTAAAAAACAAATTTTGCCATTTAATTTAAATGAATAGAAATGTGTAATTGTCGTTCTAATGAGATATAAAAAACAAAAATTGGTCAAAAAATGTTAAAGTTATTAAAAATTCAGGCCATTAACGTATCTCAGGCAACTAGAACAAGAAATGTAGGAACAAAATTAACATATTTTGATAAATATTAAAATAAAAGCTCCTTTTTACTTAAAATATATCCATATTTACTTGTATATGAGTTTTTGTCTTCGTAGGATACCGTTAACCTATTCGCAGGTATGACCAAAAAATATAATTTTTTTTAAATTTTTTTAACAAAATTTTTAAAAATTTGTAAATGGAGTTTTGAAACATACCTGTGAATAGGTTAACGGTATCCTACGAAGACAAAAACTCATATACAAGTAAATATAGATATATTTTAAATAAAAATGAGCTTTTATTTTAATATTTATCAAAATATGTTAATTTTGTTCCTACGTGTTCTAGTTGCCTGAGATACATTAATGGCCTGGCGAATTTTTAATAACTTTATAATTTTTTGACCAATTTCTGTTTTTTAAAAAAAATAGCAAAATTCAATTTTAAATGGCAAAATTTTTACAAAAACTGAAAAAAATGCATATTTCCCCCTTGTAAATGCATCTCAAAACTTCAGAGGGCTTGCGGCACATTTAACTCTAACCGATTTACCTAAAATTTTTTCAGGGTGATTTTTTTACTAATGTTCACCAAACTGGGGGGTGAGAATGGGCAAAATCCCACTTTCGTTTATTAAGGGCCACACTATTGTCATATAGTACAGTGAGGCAGAATATTTTTTTTGTTAATAAATTTGGCACGAGTATTCGAGTTTAAGTTATTAAAATGCGCCTTCTATGGTGACTCAAAGTAGGGTGCCTTCGACATGTAAAATTTTTAAACAATTGCAATTTGTTTCCAATGTGCGTGTGCTATTTATCTCTTATAATTTCCGAGTTATAGGCATTTCAAAATTGAAATTTTAAAATTTTGCCATATCTTCCGCTTTTTTAAAAATCGATTTTTTTTATTAGTTTGACAACTAAATTACCAATAATATACAAAAGATTTCAGAGCAAGATCAATTATGGATCTAAAAATAAAGGATTTTCAATTTAAAAATTCAAAAAATAGTAGATTTTTACTGTTTTTTGGGCAAAAAGGTGACTTAACTCTTTTTGTATTAAAAAAAAAATTCCTTAAGAACAAATAACCATTTTATGGTTTTCTGTAACGTATCTAAAGGTGTATAAAAAAACTTATCCTATTTTTGAATATGTCGCCTCTACGCCTTTCAGAATTTTACCTACTTTTTAGCACAATTTCAACTTTGAGCCACATGTTCTAAAACTTCAAAGCTGGGATCAGAAAAAGGAAAGCAGCTTTGGAAACCTTGATGTGTTCCTTATTCATCCCAACGTATCTTCGCAGCCCCGGAGGAATGTGGACCCTATGACCAAAATTGTTAAAATTTTGGTTCTGCGCCAATTGTGGAGCCTATCATATCACTAGTTCGGGAACTTAGCCAGAACTGCTGGGTTACATATGTGTGCTGAGTATGTGCGTTGCATACCAAAAGTTTGTTTTCATAAATTTTAGGTAGCAACAAAAACAAAGCAACAGAGAGCTTCGAGTAAATACCAATAAAAACAAAGAGCAACCAGCCACAGGAAATGAAACCATTAAAAAAATCAAAACAATTAAATTGTGTGCGTTAATGGGAGAGTGAGTGAGTATGACATTGTATGTATAAAAATGCTAAAAGTGTAATAACATTTAACAAAATGTTTTAAGTTAAACATTTTTTTAAAATCCTTTAGGTATTTCCAAAAATAAATCCAAACTGCATAAAAAACTCTGGAATTTTACTATTTCTCTTTGGATTTTTTGTGAGTTTTATACAGGTCATAAAGTTTTATTTCATTTTGCTTTGTATTTTTGTCAAATTTATATTAAAAAAAAAGATGTATTGATAAATTTTTATATTTTGTATACTTTAATTTTGTAGCAGGCTCAAATTGTAATTTCTACATTTTAACAGCAGTTCATTTTTATTTTAATTTGTTTTTTTTTTGCAACACTTGACTGCCTAAAATGTTTAAAATAAAATAAAATTGTATTTATTTCTTTGTTTTTCCAATTTTGGCTTATGGCCAAGTAATAATTTCGTTTCTTTTTTTTTGTATTTTTTAAACAAAAGTATAGTTATTTTCTTATACTTTATTATTATATGCTGCATGATTTTGTAATTTTATTTTTTTCGTTTTGTTTCTTACTTTTTGGCGGAAATAATATGAAACAGCAATTCGAAAAGTTTAATAGTGCATCCAATTGAAGCAATTGTTATGCATACTTTCTGACAACAACACACAGCATGCAACAGTACGAATGATGGCATAAAGAAATGAATTTTAAATATTTAAACGGCTTAAAATGGAAATTTTCCTTGATCTTATCGTTTGGAATGAGGCTGCTAAGAATTGGGATAATAGAGAGAAATTGATGTAACAATAAATGAAGAGGAATTGTTGTAAACGTATGAGTATCTGTTATTTTGAAGCTTGTACATATTTTTAATGAAGAAGTCATGTTCAATTTGGTAGCAAAAACTTATGGCATTGATGATGTCCAATATTGTTTATCATGCCTTTCTTGTACATTTAATCTGACAAATAACTGTAATAGTATTAAAATCAGTAATTCCATCAAACAGCCAACAAGTTGAATGTGATAAGCAGAATTGCTGGAAAATAGGATTTTCCACAAGACCACATGTCCGTTGTGAAACAGACTAAAGTTTCTGAATGGAACCGAAACCTCAACCGCTGGACTGAAAGATTAGCATACTATTAACTAGCCCAGGAAGAAGCTTTCCATTTTTTTTCAAAAAAATCTCATTAATTTCATTTAGCTGAAATACATAAAAACTACATTCTCAAATATTAACATTTAATTTTCATATTTAATTAAAAGTTTATTAAACCATGTTGTTTGGAATTCAAAATTTATTTATAAGCTTATTCACTCCCCCCTATAAAATTTATTTATTATTAAACATTTTATTGCAAACAAAAATATGTGGAGAAACAACTAAAAATTTGCTTCCACCAACAAAAACTCTAAATCAAACTAAACAAAATCAAAAAAAAAAAACAAGTAAGAAAGTATGGTCGGGCTTGAGAATACCCTATACTAAGTAAAAGAGCAAAAACATTTTTCTTTTAAAATTTCAATAATTTATATTTTTGAGTGATTTTCGGAAGTGGGCCTTATATGGGAGCTATGACCAATTATGGACCGACCACCATGAAATTAGGTCGTGTGATTTATATCTATATGAAAGTTTACTATGTTGAATTTTGTGTGTATATCAACATTTTTAAGCGATTTATGCACATTAAAGTGATTTTCGGAAGCGGGTCTATATGGGAGCTTTGACTAATTATGAACCGATCGTAACAAAATTTGGTGACATGAATTTTGTATATATAAAACTTATTTGGAGTGCAATTTGTGGAGATATATTTATAAATTAAACATTTATGACCGATAAAGTCCAATTTCTGTAGGACATTTGTATGGGGGCTAGGTGAAATAATGGACCGATTTCAGCCAGTTTCAATAGGCTTGGTCCTTGGGCCGAAAAAATAATATGTACCAAATTTGATCTAAATATCTTCAAAATTGCGACCTGTACTCTGCGCACGAAGTTTACATGGTCAGCCAGCCAGCCAACCAGACGGACGGACGGACATCGGTATACTTTAAGGTGGGTGTTAGACTAATATTTTTGGACGTTACAAACATCTGCACAAACCCATAATACCCTACCCACTATGGTGGTGTAGGGTATAACTATAACTAAAACCCATTTAATCTACAAGTGCTGGAGTGTCTGTCTCCCAAAATGTGGATTTATGGTAGCAGTATGAAAATTATATAAATAAAAGGACACATATGGTTTTTACAAACTAAACAAACTTTTTATTATATAAATTAAAATTTCCAAAAATTTTATTTAGAAATTTTTTTCTCATAAAAAAGAAATATTTTTTCTTAAATATTTTGCAATCTACAAACATATATGTTGCATTTTAATATATCCTAGTTATTTCGTTGTAGTTTTTTTTGTTTCTACCACAAACATTTATTAATATAATTTGAATGGAATGTATACATTAAGGTGGCGTTTATTTACCATTATTGGATTTTTGATGTTCTCAATGGTTCATCGTCATCTAAGAAACAAAAACTAAAAATTTGAGCAAAATCGGGAGTAGCAATATTTTCCAAAAAATTTTGAAAATATAAAAATAGTTTTTGTATATCATAGATGTTTAAACATAAAATGCAAACATTTGCTGACGTCAATAATTTGAATACCAAAGGTGGACCGATTGTCGAATTCCAACCAGTTTAGCTTTTGGTAACAAATTTGTTAAAAGTATTTCTTAACAAGTAAGAATGATTTATTCGTCTGTACCGAATCTTATATACCCACCCCTAATATAATACTGTCACTGATTGTTGTGCGTTTTCGGTATTTATGCGAAACCTCTTACCACTTTTGGGCCGATCTTCATAAAATTAGGTGCGTTGATTCTTGTCTAACTGAGGATTATTGATTTTAAATTTAAAACTTATATTTATAAGAAATTTATGCACATTCAGTAACATACACAAAATCCAACAGTTTGGTTTTTGCACAACGGTTTGTTTCGAAATCGATATTTGTAAGATATTTATATACAGTGAGCCTCAAAAGTGAGTAAACACCCGCGAAGTTTTTGATTTTTTTAGGATCATGTAAATCATTATAGTCCGATTTAAATTTTTTTTTTACAACCGAAACTATTATTCAACTCAATCTCTAACAAACCGAAACATTAAAATTTTAATCGATGAATAAATTTTAGGATTTTCATTATCTTAAAAAAAATCAAATATTTTTTGGTGTATACTCACTTTTGAGGCTCACTGTAGGTTAATGCGTTTTTCTGAATTGGTCCTTATAATGTAGATCATCTTAGAATTATATATGGACCCATAACATACATACTTTTTGGTTAAATGACCAACATGTTACCCGGAATACCCCACTCTGGGGCCTTGAAGCTCCGCCCCGCCTAATTGGTTAAAGTCCAATTTCAAAACTTAAACTCAGCTTCACCTCCTCTATAGACCCGACAAATTTTATTAACTTCTAAATATAGTATCCAAAACCGAAACCGAAAACCGGTCAATAGATTTTTTCAAGTTTGTAAACTCCACCGGTTTCGGTTTTATAACATTTGGGTTTTTGGAAAAACCGGTTTTTGTGAGACGGTTAACCGGTTTTAATGAAATATATTTTGTAAAGCTCATTCAAACATATTTATGAAAAATTTTGATATCATTTTTAAAAATATTTATTTATATTATAGAAAATTGTAGCATTTGACAACATTTCGTAAAAGATATAAAATAATTGCATAAAGAATTAAAAAATGCTAAATTTAACTGGTTAACTGGTTTTTTTGAAGCAAAAACCGAAACCACTTAACCGGTTATTTAAAAGACAATAATCAAAACCGGTTTTTTCAAAAACACACTTTTTCGGTTAAACCGGAAAACGGTTTTTTAAATTTGCCGGTTTTTTTGAACACTCTACTTCTAAAGCAATTTTTTTCTTGAGTATTTTAGAAAGTGGGCCTTATAAAGGAGCTAAGACCAATTATGGAGCGATCGTCATGACATTATATATGAATATGAAATATATAATATATTATATATGAAACTTAATTGTGATGAATTTTATGTCGATTCCAAAATTTTTTTTTTTTAAACCAACACAAACTGCGAAGCGTTTTGTTTGTCTGCAGTTACACCCAGAGTCTCTGGCGGGAATCGAACCCGCAACCCTCATATTAATAGTTCAGCACACTATCGACTGGTCTATCGGTCTAAATGCTCGTTGAGGTGATTTTTGGAAATGGACTTTGGATTGATCTGAACATTTATACCAAAAGATTGATTCTGAGTTGATTGGTATACTTTAAGGTGTTATACTTTTGGACGTTACAAACATCAGTACAAACCACCGCTACGTAGGTTTGTATAGATACCTTTTTATAAATTAAAGTTTTATTATCGTTGAAGTCTTATTTCGGATGGACATTTGTATGAACCATTTGTTTTTATAAAAATTTTGTTTTTGAGCACATGAATACTTGATTCAATTATGAAATAATTGAAACCAGTTCAATATGTGATAAATGTTTCAATTGAAATATAGTTTTTTCTGTGCATATATCAGAAAAAAAATTTATGTTCAATAAATAATTTATATATGATAATATTAACATAAATTTGGACATGTCATTTAAAGTTTTAAGAAATTAGTCACTTTGACCTTGGGAGCATCAAAGTCCCAAAATTGGCAAAATAAGGGCCATCTTAATATCTACACATATGAATCTGTACATTATAGTATGTGTGTGTGTTGGTGCACTCACACATAAACAAGAGATACTAAAAGTAAAACCGTAATTAAAAATTGGCCATGATTTTTACTGTATGCAATTATGCGGTTTCATATGCAACTCATACAAAACAATATAAACAAATGTATGAATGTGTGTATATAAATAATAATAATAATCATTTCATCATTACAACACCTCGGTTAATAAAACAAAAGTAAGAAAATACTTTTAAACATTTGCAATAATTACAAGCTTTATGATAAATCTGTAACGAATTCATCAAAGATTCATAAAATGTATTTCTCGTGCTGAGAAAAAAACATGGTTTTGTATGATCACAGTTATTTTGTAACATGATCACTACTAAGTAATTTAGAAATACTATTGTCACTCAAATAATTTATATGATTAACGCAACCATATTATATTACAGTTATCATTAACTCCTGTACTACATCATAAGTATAAGTATGGTTATGGTGAAGCAATCAAATATATGTATGTTTGTCATAATCATCATTCCGATCACAACCTTAAAATCCTTTGAAATATTACCTTAACCATTCACCTTGCAGTGTATGGTGGAGGCTTATGTAACATACACTGATTTAAAATTTATAATATAAACTCATAGACAATTACGTTATATTGTTTTCGTTATACGTGTGCCAGTAAGCAACACCAACAATAACAACAAAATTACACTTAAAATTTAACATGATTTTAATTGAAAATTGCTTTATTAAATCATATTTAATTTAATTAAACAGGCTATTTATTTAATACCGATTTTTCATTAAGTAATAATTATAAAAAATTGCATTTAACGCTATAAAAAAATAAAGACAAATTAATGGATTTTTATAATGAAAAAAAAAACAAATTAAAAACTGTAGCAACACAAAACCTTGAAAAGGTGGTGGTGTGACATGCGTTGATGTGGTAAGAGTTATAAAATCAATGAAATTATAGAAGAATTCATTGTTTTTAAAACAGTGGCGGTCATTATTCTAGAAACAAGGTTTTATACTCCATTAGACATACATCTGAAACAGATAGAAATATCCAAAAAATAATAGCAGGCATGAATAGGACTACGAATTCGCGCATAATGTTATGGGAATCAAAATTGATGGTACTTTTCCAATGTTTTCACCGATAGTTCTAAAATATGATGTATGCAAGTTTAAATACGAATTGCTATATGTACAAGGTGGCGCAAAAGTAAACTTCCGCTGTTATTGGCTGTAATTAAAAAAAAAATGAAAAACTTTGATTCTTCTTGTGGATTATTTTTATTTGGTCTTTTAACTTTTTTTACATCAAGTCGAGAATATGATGTCATGTAAATGGCCGCCGCCACAGTTGATTGTCATTTGAGACCTTTTTATGGCATTTTCCATCACTTTGGCCAAAACTTCCGGTGATGGTCCTCACAGTCTTGACGGATATTGTCTTTAAGAGCTGCAAGAGTCTGAGGATTGTTGACATAAACCCGCGACTTCAAAAAGCCCCACAAAAAGAAGTCTGGAGATCGACAAATCAGTCGATCTTGCTGGCCAGTGCAAATCGCCAAAACGGGAGATTAGGCGCCCGGGAAATGCATCCTTCAGCATATCGGTTGTGGCACGTGCAGTGTGTACCGTTGCACCGTCCTGTTGAAACCACATGTTTTCCAATCCCAATTCATCAAGTTGCGGCAAAAAGAACTCGTTGATCATTGCTCTGTCGCGCTCACCATTCACAGTAACCGTTTGGCTCGCATCTTCAAGAAAAAAGGTCCGATGACTCCTCCAGCGAAAACAGCACATCATACAGTGACTTTGAGCGGGTGTAATGGCTCTTCGTGGGTTACACGCGAATTTTCAGTGCCTCAGAAGAGTAAATTTTGCTTATTTACGTACCAGCCAAGATGGGTAGGGGGACAATCGCAAAATTTATAGCATTTTCTGATAGAACGATTACTTTTGCGCCACCTTGTATATTCCAGCCGGAAGTTTATGCTATAGCTATGGCAGCAAGACAAATATCGATGTTAAATATATAGGTGTGACATAAATTGCTGCTATTGCTACACTGAACACTGGTAATATTAGGTCTAAAGTATGACAACATTAACTGTGAAGCAGCTTTATAAGCTCTAGTTGATCATTGTAGAAACAGAACATTCTAATTATTTCGTTTGATTATTCATGAAACTTATAGAATATGGCGCTGTGTATAAAAATAGTAACAGTGGATTGTGAGTGAGTCAGCATATCATAGGCGCTGTTAGAGTTAACATCAACTGTATGTGTGTACTAAAAGAGAGTGACTATTTAATCTGGGAAAGGCAAATATTGGGTCCCGTCTTTTTCATTTACTCTTATCTTACGTACGTGTGTACAGTAGGGTGGTTTTATAAAATCGATTTCCGATTTTTATAGATGCTGATGTCTCGAATTATGCCATTTAATGTAAAAATATGATTGCTAAAGTTTTAGCTCAATCGAACATTGTATTCCCGTGCCGAAAGTGCCTCTAAGTTTTAAAAATGTAATTTTTATTTAAAACTAGTTGACCGACCCCGCTTCGCCCGGTAGCATTTACTAATGTTAGTTCGTCAAGTTTCTCCAAACTTGCCTGTTCTTATTTATTTGCAAATAAAATATCTAAATGTGTATTGCATACTTTAGGGGCTTTTTTATTACAGTTGACTGGACTCAAAAAAGCCGGTTTTAGCACTATTTTTTTAATTTCTTTTTCTTTACAAACCATCTCCTGAAAATTTCGAATCGAATAAAAAAAATCAGCCAAATCGCTCCAGCCGTTCTCACGTGATGACATTACATATATGGACCATTTAATTTGTATATATATAGATGCTATATCCGTATTTACTTGTGTATGAGTTTTTGTCTTCGTAGGGTATCCTTAACCTATTCGCAGGTATGGCCAAAAAAAAATATTTTTGTTTCGAATCTCCATTTTCTAATTTTTGAAAATTTTGTTAAACAAATTTCAGAATTTTTTGATCATCACATTGCGATTTATTGACAACATAATAGAGAATAAAAATATGAAAAAATTATGTCGATACCTCCTACATTTTTTCCGTAACTAGGATTTAATTTTTTCGATTTTCGGGAAAAACAAATGTGAAATTTTAAATTTCTAAATGAAAGATTTCGAAATATTATATATTTTTGGGGCGATTTTAATGAAACTTTAGAAAAATATAGGTACATTAGGTTCTAGCATTTACGATAACAGTGCAAAAATTAATTTTAACCATTAAGAGCACTTATGGTCAAAATTACAGTTTTTTTCGTGATTTTAAAAGTTGAGGAACATTTGGACCCCAAGTGTTATTAAGGGTTAATTTCCAGTTTTTTGCTGTTATTTTAAATTCTGGACTTCATGTTATATTTTCCCTTAATTTCATTAAAATCGGCCTAAAAAAATATATATTCTGTTGTATGATCTCAATAAATCCCAATGTGATGATCAAACAATTATGAAATTTGTTTAATAAAGTTTTTAAAAATAATTTCTTTTTCAAGTGGCCTGAGACACGTTAACAGTCTGGCGAATTTGTAATAATGTTAAAATTTTTTAACCAAATTTTGTCATTTATATCTCATTACAACGACAATTACGTACACATTTCGATTATTTTGCCATTATTTGCAAAAGTATTTATTTAGTAGCAAAAATTTTACAAAAACTGAAAAATATAACATTTTTACGAATTTTAGCCTTTGATAGCCTTTTTCAAAACTTCAGGACTCTTTCGGCACGGGAAGGCCGATTGAGCTAAAACTTTTACAATCGTGTTTATAAAATCAATATAAAGTCGACTGTAATGCCCTTCCTCCCATCCCCTTAACTGTTTTCACTCCATCCCTATCACTGTTCTAGGTATACAACAATAAACTTATTTTTAGTTATATCATTGCAGATAAGAAAACGAAACACAACATTTAAATTTGGCTAAACTTGTAAAATAATAATCTGTATGAAAAACTTTCTTAAGCTACAATTAAAACTTGTGTGAAAACGAATCTGAAAAGTTTAAGATACACTTAACTTTTAACACCTAACTCACTCGAATAGCGCAAAGGTAAACTACATGCAAGTTTCCCGCATAACTCCCGTAATACCTTACTGCTAGAAAAAACCTGCTAACTCTTCCTTCTCCTCATTATACATTAAAAAAACCATATTACCTCCCATAAGCAAACAGATTAACAGATTCATATTTAATATTTGCATTAACGATATGATTGTTAATTAATTAACGTTTATCAGTGTTTATCATCGTAATCAAGCGATATTTATATTAAATGATTTATATTTCATAATTCATATTTGCTCATTAATAATAATATTAATAAATTTAATATATGTATGTAGAAATTTAATTTAAAACAATTGTTGTATTTAGCTAAGGCGATTCATGTATACCCTTCACCAAAGATATGAAATGTTTTTCAAAAGAAATATCTACTAATTTCTAAACATTACAATTTCCAAAAATTCTCTTTTATTATTTATGGATTAATGTATAAATAATATTGCGATCAAAATTGGAAAAATATCGTATAAGACAGACAAAGTTGTAAAAAGTTGAACTAATCCTTATTACAAACGAGATGTGAAAATATGTCGCGTGCTAAATAAAATTAATAAACTATTTTAACAATACAACTATCTACAGAAAGCCACATTCATAGGGTAACATAGAGACGAGACGTAATTGTCAAAAACCTAACTCTTGCAACAACAAAAGACCATGTATTATATTATACCATATTTTTGTTCATGTCATTTTCTTAAGAGGACTTGGAAGAAATGTTCCACGATTTTCACCATACTTTACAGTATAATTTCAGACTACTTAGAACTAATATGTGTAAAATTTTATTAGGATTGCCGCATAATCAACATATTTCACCAGTGTCAATAACAAATAAACCTTATCAACAGCGAGTATTTGTGAAAATTTTCTGCCAGCTACCTCCATTGGTTTGGGCCCTATCGACAGACAGAGAGATGGACAGATGAACGGACATAGCTAGATCAACTTAGAATATTACGAGGTCCCAGAATATATATATATTAATGTGGGTCTGCGACAAATATTTTTATGTGTTACAAACGGAATGACAAAATCCATATACCTCCCATCTTTTATGATGGCGGGTATAAAAAAAAAACATTTAAAAAATTATGCTCCAATTCGTAGATTTTTTGTATCCCGTTCAATTACAAATGTCACGTTCTTGACCGTAAAAATTCCCATATTTAATTTTTTCCTCATTTTCTGAGTACTGTTGTGTACATTTATTTACTACACTTTAATGTCATTTTGGAATAGATAATTTTGAGAAGTATTTACCCAAAAATATGTTCCTCTATATTTTGGCATTTTGTTGCATCCAAAATTCCAGTTCTTCTTTCTCAGAGTAGCTATGCCATACCACATCTTCTAGTAGATTTTATTTATCTTTAAACCCGACAATAAACATTCCACTGTTTCTCTTAGACAATTTGTATCCAAAACCAAAAACCAAAAAAAAATGCCACGAAAAAAGTTTTATGCAAATCCCAGTTGTGTTGTCTGTTGACAAACAAGACAAATGTGTTATTTTACGACAATTTTGATTTATTTTAAAATAAATTTGTTTCTGTAGTCTGGGACGTTTTTTCTATGCAAAATAATATACGAGGCACAAGCGGTGCAAGTACCAACTGCTTGTTAATATGTATTATTTTACATAATCTTCAATTTGATAAAACAAAAAGTAAAACATATTTATTTCATATGCTGTTTATTTCAAAAGAGGAATATAAATACACTACACATGAAATAAATAAGGAAATTAGAAAAATGTGTACAAAAATCTTACCCTAATATTCAAAAACTATTGGAGTTAAATATTTTCCAAAGGTGTACGCCCTGAACAAATTATTGTCTTTATATTTGTTCCAATGAAACTATATAAAATTTTGATATCAAATTGTTACGTTTTTACCTTTTAAAAATCGTGGTTTATTTCCTTTAAATAAACCGTATTCTTTTAATTGCAGATAAAATCGATCAGTAGTTTAAAATTTGTAACAACTCTTTATTTATTAACGTCTAAACAACAGTTAAAATATCCACTCTCTTTTTATATACACACTTATATTACACACTTTAAAAATACACTGGTTTAACGGTTGACGTTAACTACAACTATACACTGACTCAGTAACAACTCGCTGTTACTATTTATATACACAGATCCATCTTCTAGAAGTCTCCTGAATAATCTAACGGAGAAAACTCGAGTGTTCTATTTCCAAAATGATCGCCTAGAGCTTTTGAAGCTGCTTCATAGTTAATGTTGTCACTTATAAAAAATGAAATAGAAGTTTCTACTGATGGATATGTTTATAAACATGATGAATGTTGCAAGAAGCCATTAAGGCAGTTAATTGCAAATTGATAATGCAATTTTGCAACAAAAAAAAGGATATTTAAATTTGATAACTGCTTTATATATTAAGCAAAAACCAGTATGTTAAATTTTTATTAAAATTTAGTTACATTCAAACTACAACAAATTATGAAATATTAAATTCATTTATCAAATGTATTGCAGTGTGAGAGCATTAGTATGTTAGCTATCTTGTCATTGCATATTTTTGCCACATTTCTGGTTTAAAACGTATAAAACCAGGCATTGATATTCGTTGTATGTACAGTCATAAAAATTCAAAATTTTTATGAAAAAGGATTGAAAAGGAAATAATTCAAACTAAATATAACTGAATAAAATAAAGTGTTTAATTTACCAATCAAAAATAAGCTGCGAAATCATAATTTTGGCAGACTGAAAAATAGTAGTACACAAAATAAACTGTATGTTCTACTAGCATCTAGCTATCCTGCTACTTTATAAGGGCTTACGCTAAGTTTCTCCTTTCGTTTATCATATCTCATCCAGCAGTATAGTCGTGCATTCACAGTAGGTTCATTACTTGACAAGAATTAAAAGGTGACATCAAAAGAAACTTCCAATGTGGATTCATAGCTCACTCTAGAACATAAAATTTTAACTAATTTCATATTTCTAGGCTTGCTGCTTAGGATAATAAAAAATTATTAGAAAAACAAAGTAAAAGACATTTAAGTTACCCTTTTTAGAATTTCATGTTTATATGTTAATTAATATAGACAAATTTTAAAGTATACTCCGAAAGTACTATCAGTAAAAGTACTAAAGTTATAAAAGATAATTATCTTCTAAACGGAAGTGAACCCCTTTTTATTCTTGAGCGGTGACCACGATGTTGTTTTGCCTCATCAATTCAATTGCTTTGTTCTTAAAATAATAAAGATATCATTACACTCTACAACATCATAGATGGAAGAGTATTATTACTCCAACACCAACCATAAAGTATCAAACCGCAAAACTCCACATGTTGGCGTTCAAACCAGAGTTTTTCATTTCCCGCATTTTAATTTCCCGGGAAATCGGGATTAATTTTGAAATTTCCCGGGAATTATTAAATTTTGAGAATGCAGACTTCATTAAAAATCTAAAAAAAAATTATGGTTTTAAAATGGATGCAAATAAAAAATCCAATACAAATTTAATGTAAAGATATAATGCATCGATTTCTAATTTTGGTTATATAAAAAATCATCACCATTTGTCATTTGTATCGGAATTTGTTCTTTCAAACTTCTACAAGGAGCATAGGGCCGTTAATTAATTCTGTTAATTGGCAAAAATAAATATTTTATTTTTTTAAATTTTTAATTCACAATATTTAGCTTATTAAATAAAAAATTAAGTAAAGATGTGAATTAAAACTTGAGAACTTGATTTTATTCCAAAAATTTTCGTTTTCTTCTTTGTGAAAAGCAAAATACTAAATTAATTCCACTTTCGCTCAGAACAGAATTCTGTGACAGCCCTGAACATTCACGAGTTTTTGGAATAATTTGAATAATGAACTTGTTATTGGTCTATTTGGGTTAAATCTTTTTTTTATGCATCTTCTGCATTTTTTGGAGCTTTAAGCATCTTTTAGTTCAAAAATATCATATAAAACTAAGGAACATAATTTACGGGAATTATCGCACTATTTTCCGGGATTTCGGGATTGAAAATTTTGCGGAATTCCCAGAATTTTCCAACCCACCACACCACACCACCACAGATTTCAATAAATTAAACTTTTTTACTAAACTAAGTTATCTCTTATAGTTTAAAAGTTTGCAGGGGGTCTCTACACCCGAAACAATTGAAAAAATTATAATGTGGAGTTGGCCGATCGGAGATTGAAAGTATGAGAGATTTTGGAAGCCATAGGTATCTCACATGGCTCAGCCGTTTTTTGAGTGATCACTTGGGTATGAGGAAGCTGTTCGCAAGACGCGTGCCAAGGAGTGTTTAGCATTTTTTAACGGCAATATGGACGAGTTTTTGAGCTGTGGGTTCACCACAACATACCAGAGACCAAACAGCAGTCAACACAGTGGATTTGTCGGATTAAATGGGCGCCAAAAAAGGCCAAGGTGGGTTTGTCAGCCAATAAAGTCATGGCGACCGTTTTCTGGGATGCACGCGGTAAGTCTACCTTCAACTGCCAACTTATTGGGTAGATTTAATAAGGATTTGTAAACAAATGACCGCATATTGCCAAGAAAAAGTTATTTTCACCAGGACGTGCTGTTTCAATGGCAAAAATCCATGAATTACGCTATTAAATGCTCCCTCATCCGCCCTATTCACCGGATTTAGCCCCGAGTGACTATTTCTTGTTTCCAAACCCCGAAGAAATGGCTCGGTGTAAAGATATTTGACTCCAACGATAACGTCATCTTACAAACAAATACCTATTTTAATGACTCTTCAAATCTTATATTTTGGAAGGGATTCAAAAATTATAGAAACATCGGACAAAGTGTATGGAGCTCAAAGGAGACTATGTTGGAAAATGAAATATTTTTGTGTAGTGATTTCGTATAATATTTACTTTCAAATTATGTAAATTGTAAAATTATTTTTTCTATTATTCATTGGAAACATTATTAAACTAGCTGACTGTTCCGGCTTCGCTCGGAAGCTATTAATAAATTTTTATTTCGTATGGTAGGTGCCTAGCCCATTGTACCATTGTACAATTGTGAATCTAACTCATCCAATGACCTATTCAAACACACACAACAAATTTCATCGAAATCGACCAAGTCGTTAAGGAGGTGTTCAGTTACTAACACACATAGCTCAAATATCAGTATTTTAACCAACGATATTCTACCCAATTTGGGATTTAAACCATATCCACAGCGTGCTCACCGAAGTAACCTCATTATAAATCCAACAGGTCAATCCCTGGGGATCAAATGGATCACGGAGTATACGGGGCTATCCTGACATCCCTTATGCGAGTCTACATAAAATCGTATTTGACCCTGTAATGAAGGGAATCTCTGATTAAGTTGGCAGTCATTCTACAGTGGGATTATTCTGGGTACTGAAACACCAAAATGGAAATACATTAAGGATTCACTCGTTTTAGGATTAACGAGGCAATCCTGGCAAATCTGGGATGATTTGGTGTACCGGTCTTATTATGCAAACGCAATATCGTAACAATATGATCGCTTTGGATTATAACATTATTACATCAGAATATTATGTTATGCTCAAGTATTGGGTTATAATATGATGTTATAGGGTCACATTATGATTAATAGGAAAATAGTATGATGTAATATTACGACGATATTTGATCATAGTATGATATATTATAATACTAAGAATGATCATAATATGTTTGGACTACAATTACAAAATCGTATCTGAACATGTTGCTCTTCGATTATGTTTACCACAACCATGCTTTTTCTCTTCGTTGAGATACAGCATCAACTACGTAATGTGGTGTTGAGATCTTAATCATAGACCAGCTGATGTGTATGTTGTAGATAGACGACAGAAGGTTAGAAGTGCAAAGATATGGTTCTCTTAATGACTTAATTGCTTATGTATAACTACAAATTTTGTTTACTTTTCGTCATTTGTAAATTCTTTAACAGATTACCCTCTTACAGATTTTCTACTCTTCAACAGTATTTATTTAATCATATTAAATATTTACTTAAACATTTCTTTTAAAACTAATCAACACTTAAGGCTCCAAATATTTAATTTAATTTCATCCAGAAAATATAAAATAACTTTAAACTTAATAATAATTTACATATTTCTGTTTGCTTATGTTCAACATTAAAATTAAATAAACAAAAAATAATTTCCTTTCAACACAACATAAGATAAGCAAAAATTGAAAACAAAAACAAAAAAGACGAAAAAACTTGGCAATATTTTAAAAGAAAACTGATACAACTTTCGCAAGTTTAATCGAGTGTACAAATTTTATAGTTTTATTTAACAAAAATTATTCAGTGTAAAAAGTTGAAACATTTCCTTGCCATACACGAGTAAATAAATAAATAGTTTTGCTCAAAAATCATTCAAATAGAAACTTTGAACTTTTTGAATTCTTTAGAAACCAAAAAGTAGCAAAAAAAAATAAATTAAATTAATTTATTTTGCTGTTTTAAATTTAAAAATGAAAAATAACTTAAAGCCATTAAACATCATTAAATTTGCTCGTCTATCAGTCAATATGAAAATATGTTGTTTGATTATCATTTTTCCATTTAGCAAATAAATCAAGCACTTATCACTCACTCATCATCGCTCATGTGCAAGATACCACTGCAATTGCTTACTGCCATCACCACCATCCACAACTGCTGTTGCTGTTGCTGTTGCTGCTGCTGCTGCTCAGCTCTACTCGTCTTTGATAATCATACTTAAGTATGTAAATGGTAAAATTGTATTTCAAATTCAATCACTATGATTATCACTTTCAAGTCATCTGTCATTTTAAGACACAGAAACTTATACAAACACACATACACAAATACAAATAAGTATGTAGAGATAAACTTTCTTTATGGTTAAATCAATTCCTCAATATCATACTCAAAGTCCCATTGAGATACGATTTGTGTGTATCAGTTAGGTTGTACTGGCTGGCTGGTTTTCATACACAGATGCCATCAAATCAGTTTAGTATTCAAACGTAACCACTATTTGGGGGCATGATAATGTTGCAAGCATAACAGCAACAGACGTACATACAAAACTATACGTACATTTTGTTAATTGCTTTTCAAACTTGTACTCGTAGACATCAATTACACAGATTATGATTATCATTATTTTCATCGTTTGTTTTCTAGCTTTTGAACCCTTTTGTTCAGAGGTGTAGGGGAATTAATTGATTTAAGAAGCTTAATCAAGGACGAATTAAAAGATTATTTGTAGTTTGTATAGTAGTGAATACTAAATGTTAAACTCAATATTACAAAAAAGTTGGGGGTGTCAATATACACTTCCAATTTTTGTGATCCGTAAGGTAGGGCCCAGTCTGGCAAACTCATCAGTCCTAAAATTATCTCACATCTGATATATATATCATCTCGTTAAGATATATATGTCAGACAAGGATCTTTGTAAATACTAAGATTTTAAGAAAAGCAAGCACAGTCTGCGATCACTCATATTTTAACCAAAACCAGATTTTTATTATAAAAAACGCAAATATCTTAAAACGTTAATAACTTCGTAAAAACTGCGATTTTAAGAAAAACAAGCTCAGTCTGAGATCACTCATATTTTACACCAAAAACCGATTTTTAGTATAAAAAAACCAAAATATTTTAAATCGTTAATAACTTGATAAATATGTACTGTGATTTTAATGAAAAAAAAGCTGTATATGTGGTCTCCAAAAATCCTTAAAACCACAGTATTTACTATGGTATTCGAATTATTCGATTTTTCTCTTGTTCGATTAAAACGAATAATTCGAATAAGAGATTTTAACTTGTTCGATTTAAAATCATTTACAAATACGCAAAAAGTTTATTACCCTGTTAGACAAAGATGTTCAACGATGTTCAAAATCATGTATAAGATGAACTCCATGCTTTTCTTGCAACAAAACTTTAGTTTACACTATTTGTGTTTATCATTCGATTTATTAAATATTTTGCAACACTTACGTACACGGTTAATAACGTCGCTTATATACATATATTTTATCATGATCAGATCATGGCCTTCATCTATATCAATGTAATCATTATAAATGTCATCCTCAATATCACCTTCGACGATCGTTGCAAAATCATATTCAACTCCACTTTAATCTAAGTTAAAAATTTGATTATTAATTGCGATTCTTCTAATATTTCGCCAGCTAAATAACAAATATTTTATTCCGTACCTTTTATTTTCATTGGTTCAAATCCTAAGTTAAAAGTGTTGAAAGATTTGTTTTTAGAATTGTAACTTCTTGCAATAATATTTATATATTTTTAGAAGGAGCTATCGGAAGACTCATCTACAGTAATCGAAATTCCCTTTGTCTTTAGTTATTTGTCGAATTTCAGAAACAATACAATTTTTGTGTGTCATTATTACTTATTTAAATTTGAAATTATGAAAAATTTTAAGCAATTTAATAAATTTAAATATATATGAAAATTTATTCGTTTTATTCGATTATTCTACATAAAATTGTTCGAATTATTCGTTATTCGAAAATGGCCATTTTTAAATTGTTCGTAAGAAATTATTCGATTAATCGAACGATCATTATTCGAATGAATACCCTAGTATTTACTCATATTTTACACCAATTATCTATTTTAAGTATAAAAAAAACTCAAATATGTCAAATTACACTAGTTTACAATGTTTTTGCTCATGAATTGAAACATATGGGGATTTGTGTAATTAGATATTCTAACTTCGGAAAAAATATTAAAAAAAATCCTGGACGTCAAACTTTTGAGATATTTCTTAAAAACGAAACATATAAAAATGTACATTAAATAAGGACAAAAAAATTAAAAGTCAAGTGTTTAGTCCTCTTTTTATAATTATTTACTTTTGTTACCTTCACGACACTTCAACAGTAGTCTCCTAGCATATTCTGATCCCAAAAACCTTGATAATTCCTCTCGAAAATCTTCAAATCTTGATGGAAACGCTCTCCATGTTCGTCACTCATGTGTCCGAGGTTTTCCACATGAGAATCTAAAAAGTGAATTTTGAGGGATATATTTACACCCATCAGTTCAAAATTATGTAATAAATTCACAACAATATCTCTGTAATTTTGACTTTTCTTATTCCCCAAAAATTCTTGAACAACAAGTTTAAAAGAATTCCATGCTGCATTTTCAACGTCGGTTGATAGACACTCAAATTTGGTATCAACCAAAATGTTTCTTATTTGAGGACCCACAAATATCCCTTCTTTTAGTTTAGCCTCAGAAAGACTCGGGAACACGCTGCATAAATATTGAAATGCTGGTTTTGTCTTATCTAAAGCTTTTACGAAATTTTTTAATGTAAATAAGTATTTTTCAGTGTTTGTGTTATAGGAAAACATTGATTTGACTGAATAATTTTTCCGCAAATAAAACAAAAATGGTTTGGGTTTATTTTACACTTTCTAGAAGACATTTTAAAATAGTTTTTACTTTAGAGTTTTGTATTTAATAGCGATTTATTAACGTTTATCTACAGGAAATATGTACTTTTAAACAGTATTTATTTTTTTCCCGTTATTTTTTTTTGGAATTTGTCTGAAAGTATCTAGTAGCTTCGCCAGAGTGTTATGTACCCAAAAACGATGTAAATACCTAATTACCACAATTCGGTACACTACAGTATGCATTAGTAGTACTCAGGTCAGGGGAAAAATAAAAACCCATATATCTCAACATTTTGACGTATAGAAGGGAAACAAAAAAAGGTCAATTAACTAGCGTCCCTAGCTCTTCTCGAAAATATAAGTTTCATTCCATGAGCAAACAATAATGTTTGATTTGTAAACTAGTGTTATTAATAACATTATAAATACTGCGTTTTTAAGCAAATATATAATTTTTTATTATTAATAGCAAAAATCGACTTTTATTATAAAATATATCTTAAATCGTTATTATCTCCCTAAATACTACGATTTAGAGGAAAATAAGCTCAATTTTAGATTTTTGTTTCTTTTTGTATGAAAAACAGACTTTTGCTCATCAATATAAGTATTCACAGATCGAGCTCATTTTATCCATTAAACGCTTGTTGACAAAGTTATTAAGGAATTTTGTATGAAAAACAGACTTTTGCTCATCAATATAAGTATTCACAGATCGAGCTCATTTTCTCCATTAAACGCTTGTTGACAAAGTTATTAAGGAATTTAGATTTTTGGGTTTTTTCATATGAAAAAGCTAGTGATCACAGATCGCGATCCTTTTCTCGATTAAACGAAGTTTTTCATATGAGTTGTCAGAAATATGAGTGATCACAAATCGAGTTCCTTTTCTCGATTAAACGCTTGTACAAAGTCTGCGGAATGAAATTGCAACAAAAATTGGAAAGAAAATGTATATGAGCTTTTAGTTATCTCAAAATGTTAACAAAAAAAGAACTACCTTGAAAAAAATATTTGTAATTTTTTCAATTATCAATTATCATCGGGTACAATTTGTTGTATTAGTGTTTTATGACTTCTTTTGAATTACGTTATGTTTTGCCTTAATACTTTAAAACCACATTTGAAAATCTGGCTTTTAGTTATCTCAAAATGTTAACAAAAAAAGAACTATCTTGAAAAAATATTTGTAATTTTCTCAATATTTTATCAAATATCATCGGGAACAATTTGTTATATTTTACATCAAGTGGCAGAGAAAGGCAGAGAAGTGGATTTTTTTGGGAAGTAAATAAACCTATTATTGTTAAGATGTGCAAAGTAGAACATAATTTGTTTTCTGAAAAAATATATATGGATCTTAATCAATCAGATGTAAATTAGAAGTTTTGAAAAAAAGAACATATAACAATTTTATGTTTTTCTGTAAGGTATATTTACGGAAAATTTTCTGGTATAAAAAACATATCATATTTTTTGAAGACGTCACCCCTACGCCCTTCGGAATTTGACCAATTTTTTTATCGAAATTTTAAATTTGGGTTACATGTTCTAAAATCACAAAGATGGGATTAGAAAACGGAAAGCAGCTTTGGAAACCCTGATGTGTTCCCTATTTATCACCAAAGTATGGTTGTATAAAATTTTAAAATTCCCCAAAAAGTTTTAAAATATTTCTTTATTATTTACTAGGGTAGGTCAATTTTTTTGGTCAACTTGAGTATAGCAAAAACGTAAAATTCTAAGAAAATTTCCACAAGAACTAAGGATCTAAATTCAAAACCTAGCTCCCGCTGAGAGGCTTCAAAATACACAGTTAAGAAATTTTGATTTTAGTTGCTTTTCATTGTTTATTTTGATATGAAAGTTTATAAAAATGTATACCAATGTATAACCGCCTGTCTATATTTGACAAATATTCATCATAACAATAAATGACATTTGTTGTCAAGGCAAAGTTGTCTAAGCAAAAGAACTAACAATTGTATCATAACGAAGCAATAATACTAATAAATGGAGACTATACCTGATAATTTTTTATTTAGACAACCATTTATCATGATAAAAATTTATCAGGTATAACCAGGGGGTAAAGGAAATTTAGTTCTTAACAAAACATAGTTGTAAATATTTAAATCGGATTAAAATTGTACAAGTTATTAAACTTTTCATTGACACCTTTTTAGCGCATATGAATAATAAAAACAAAAACATTAATAAAATTTTTAATTTAAAAGGAAAATTTTTTCGAAAAAGTAACAAGTAATGTCTCATTTTGTCTACATACAATTGTTTTTTAAACACTGTGCAAAAAGAAATATGTTTTCATATAAAAAAGTGTTATTTTGTAGCAGAGTAAAATCTTAAATATTTATGTCTCTGGGAGGGAGCTAGGTCTTAATTTTAGACCCATACTTTCTTTTGGAAATTTTCTTTGAATGTTGTGTAGATTCCAATTTGTCTATATGCCTGTCACGTTTTTTTTTTCACCCAAACAAATTGACCCACCCTATTATTTATATTACATATTATTTGAATTTTAGACTCTTTGACAATTTTTAAACATTATGTAAGTATAATTGCCAACAAAATAAAAATGTTCTACACTCAAAATGATTTTTATTAATTTTCAAAATGTTGTGTAACTTTGTAAGCTTGTCAAAGAATTGTTTCCGAAAATTTTACTACAATTTGAATGGTAGATAACTATAAGAGGATTTTTACTATCTCTTTTGTAGACCAAAGTTTTCTTTCTATTGTGTTTTGTGCAGTTCTAAGAAACATCTTTTATTAACATCCATCGTAATATTGTTGTGCAACAGGATTTTATTGTGATGCATACGTAAACATGCTCACATAGATACACATTTACTAGGACTAATGCACATAAATACAAAGAAAATAAGATGAGTTTGTGTATTTGTGAGATTTCAACTTTTGTTTACAATGTTCTTAATAAAATATATGAACTTTTATATGTAACTGTAACTGCTGCTGTAAGGGAAGGTTACCTATCAGTAATAATTATGCAATTCATAAAAATAATATCGTTGTTTTCTGAAATAAATATTTCAACTATTTAAATTACTATATAGAAAATGGTGGCGTATGATTAATAATTTTTTTTGAAAGCAAGTAGAAAAATATCAATCATACGCTTCCAATTATGTAAATGATGAAAATCTACAAATTTAGAGTGGTACAAAATTTAAACCAAAATTTACTTGTCAAAAATGTATTGCATTGTATTTTGTTATTTTATCATCCGTATGTGTGAAAAGTGTGTAATTTATTGGGTGTATGAATTAAAAATGCTAGATTTGTTCAAATTTTAAGCTTTTATTTTGAAACATTTGTACAATATAAATTTATTCAAAGTATTGGCCATTGTTAGCTATGACCTTTTTCCATCTTTATGGCAATATATGGATTCCGATCCAAAGGAACTGTTCATATATTGAGGCCAAGAACGAATCAAGTCAACATCGGATACTCTTTTCCAAAGTGAAGTGATTCCCATCACATACGATATCTTACACTACGGGTTATCGTAACGGTTCCATTTTTCATAGCAAGTAATGATCCTGTGCAAAACTGATTTTCTTTTATAGCGTTCAAGTATCATTTCGTACATGCAAAATCGTCTTTCTAGTTCTCTCGCCTTCAATTCGTATGGTGCCCAATTTCCCTGATTTGGAGTAGCTCCCAATGATATAGCAAGCTTTTACAACAATCTCCATGGAGTAATGCCTCCAATTCTTGGTCTTCAAACTTTTTTGGCTGATATGGACAATCTTTGTCCTCCGTGTCAAAATTACTACTTCTAAACCGCACAAAACTCTCACACGTTGAAACCAATTCTCCACTAGCTTTGGTGAGCAATCCGTGTGCTGCAGCAGCACCTTTTTTGCAAATAAAAAAAGTAAAGAAAAAAAAGTCAACAATTTTATGTCTTGAATTACAAAACATTTGTTTTGATAGATATCCCACTTCACAGATAAAAAAGCTCTTAAAGTAAAAAACCAAAGCCTTTTCTTTTTGAAAAAAGTAAAAAATTTTATGTTTTTAGTTACAAAACATTTATTTTTATCTTACTAAGCGACCAAAAAGCCAAAATCTCATGGAAAAGACCTAGGCCACAGATTATACAGTTATGCAACTAATAATAGGTGTCAAATAAGTAATTTCGCACCGTATGGTTATATTAACGTTTAAAACCATTTTATTATGGTCGTGGTTTACAGAGCGAGAACAAAAATATAATTTTCAATATAAGCAACGAGTGTGAGAGTTCAACTATATGACTATAAGAAACTTAAAACAAAAATAAACATTGAGGAAGAAATATTTTATTTCTTTTTGTATGTAAATAAAAAATATGATAAAATTTGTGAACTCAAAAATTTTGTGCAGTTGAAGCAATACATGGAAAATGTTAGTTTGTTCTAAAATTTTCAAAACAATCCACAGCCCATATATGGGCTATGAACGGAAAACCCCAGCAGTCCACAGCCCATATGTGGGCTGTTCATCCAAACAATTTTCAAGCACATTTATAGGATGAAAGCGATTTATAGGATATTTTTGTTGCGTTAAGTCCACAGCCCATATGCGGGCTATTAAAAAAACATTTTAAAAGATATAGATTGGAGATTACCCTATAAAAGCTGACGTATGAGGCAATCCTCAGTCGCTGCCCTGGACAGTTAACGTGTTAAGAAACCCAAAAGTATAATATGTAGAAATAACAAACACGTCCTACGAAATCGTTCTCATAAACCAAGCAGTTACACGTCGGCTACAGATAGCCAGAAAATTGCACAAAATTCGTGTTACAAACATCGCACAAATCACAAACTTATAACACAACAGTTTAACAAAATGTGAAACGTTTCTTTTGAATACTTTTTCGCCATACAGTAACACTTTTTTCCCTGTGAAATTTACGTTTTAAATTGGTTTTCTTTTTAACATAATTTTGTTATTACACAAATTTATATTTTATTTATTGACAAACATTTAAATTTTTTTTTGAAAAACATTAATTCATAGTAACGTATTTTGAAATAGAGACAAACAAATATTATAATATATTTGTCCCTCTTTTCAAACCACCACCATTTTGTCATTTATTTATTGTTTGTTTTTTGGTTGCCATATTTGTAAAACAGCTGATTCATGTCTGTAATAATCTGTGACCTAAGCTTTCTGTTGAGAAAATTTGATTTTGAAAAAAAATTCTAAATTTTAAATTTATAACCTAGGAGCAAATTCCATCCCGATCGGAAGACATCGATTTCAACAGTTTATTCACTTCACATATTATATTTATTTTTAATTTAGGGGGAATGTAACGTGCAGTTACAAAAGTCAATACATCAATTTAACACAATTAATACTAATACAATATACATATGTATATGTATATTAGTATATAAGAATATTGATGTTAATAATTGCCAAATAGTTTATGTGAATTTTAATACATGACATCTAAGAAAAACATGAAAAAGGGAGACTAGAATCGAAGTTCCGATCTACTTATACTTTGCTCCCAGGTAACAAAGCATAACACTAAAATCCGTAGTTAGCCGTTTGAGAACCGACGCATTTATCTCGTCGGATTGTACTCATTAGCTAATCATACTCAATAAGTTGTAGTTAGTCGACGAAAGCGAATTGCATCCATAAGCTGTATTTACAAATAATTAGTCGTTAGCCGACCGAAATCC
The DNA here is from genome assembly GCF_958450345.1 of Calliphora vicina. NCBI lineage: Eukaryota > Metazoa > Arthropoda > Insecta > Diptera > Calliphoridae > Calliphora > Calliphora vicina. Next base: position 40,143,208 of record NC_088781.1, on the reverse strand, counting down.
GAAACATTTATTTCGTCGAATTGTACTCATTAGCTAGTCATAGCCAATAAGTCGTAGTTAGCCGATGAGTGTAGATGAATTTATATCGTCGAATTACACGAAGAAGCTAGTACTAACTTATAGAGCCAACGAATTTATCTCTTTGGAGAAGTTGCATTTAATCGGTTAACCGTTAATCCATTAACCGATTAATTTTGGTCGGTTAACTGTTCGAATAGTTAAAAATTGCCGATTTTCAAATAACGAATAAACCGGTTAATTTGTGTCGATTAACCGAAATTTCTTTTTTTCGCACCTTAATATATTTTTTTTGTATTTATTTTTACATTTTAATTCAAATGCAAATGTCAAAGTAAAATTACATATTTTTTGAAGATCCAAGAAACATGTTTAACGAGTTTTTATCATCTGAAAAAATCCAAAAAGGACTCCAATGCTATAATGGAGGATTTTATATGTTTAGAAAAAACTAAAAAGAAATAACTGAGATAACGGATATTCTTTACCATGCTTTACTTTCGATTTCTCCAACATCTACAATAAGCAAAATAGTTTTTTCCAAGTCCAGTTTAATTTAACTAAAGAAAATTATTTACTTTTTGGTTGAATTCCTATGTTTTGTTTATTTTTTTTGTTTTTGTTCTTGTTATTAATAAAATACTTAAATAAGTACACAAAATTCGTGGTTTTATTTTCAGTTTAATATTTAAATAGAAATTATTCGGTTAATCGAATAATTTAAAATTAACCGATTATTAACCGATTAAATCTAAATCCCGATTAATTATTTGCTCGATTAACCGATTAAACCAGAAACCCTATTAATTGAATAACCTAGTCCGAACCATAGATAAATAAACATAGATCGGAAACTGTGTTGTCAAAGACCTAACTCAGTTGCCAAAACCCAAGTGGTGAAATTTTATTAGTGAAAACAAAAACTACACTCGCATGTGTCATTATTTTGAGTAATTTCTTGGTTTAATTTTTTTTCTATGTGTTCCGTGGTGATAAAAAGAGAAAGCGGGAAGTTAAGTAAGCCAAATATCATCAAATCAGAAGATTGCCTATAAAATTTAAAAAATGCAGAATATTTCCATACTGAAGTCACTCCAAACTACATACTACCGCATTAGAACAATTACCTACTGATATTGTCTTGAGGATCTTATATAGCCAGCAGCAAAATTAAGGAATCCTTGCGCATCCGTTTTCGGATATAAAATTATATATTTGTTTAAGTTTCAATAACCAAATCTTAATATTTTTTTTACATAAATAACTACTTTAAAGATCTAAAAACATCTTCGTCGTACTTCCCCACAAACACATAGACATAATACAATCGCCTTATCGCACATACATTCATGCATTTACAACAAAAGATAAATGGATAGTAATAAACAACACAGGGGCAAATAACAAAAGAAGAAGAAAAAAAAAAGAAAACATCAACAACAACTAAAACTAAAACTACTAAAGGAAACTAAACAACACAAACCATCCAACGAACCAAACGACCAGCCAACGAATGAATGAATGAACCAACATGTTTTATTGTAATTGCCAGAGTTATAAAATGCAAAACATATGGTCCACACTGTACTTGTTCGGCAGTTACAGTTATAAAGAGTAATAAAACTTGGAGAGAACAAAAACAACAACAACAAAATCTCATATTTCATGCACATTTAGCATCAAAGTAACACAATAAAATGAATGAATGAGGATTTAAAAAAGGATTTCTTGGCAAAACACACAAAAACACATTCATACATCCGTACATAAGAATAAAAATCACTTACAATGAAAGCAAAGATCAAATCTAGACATTTTTAGATTTCAATGAGATTTTTACTTGAGTAAATTTGTAATAATGTTATGCTTAACAGTTATTATTTTTCAATAAAGAATGAAGATTTTGAGGAAAGACTTTTAAAGATTTAAAATGTATAAAATTAAATTCTCAAATATACTTGGACAAAACCCACTACTTTAAGATGGAGAATCAAATGTGTTAAAAATCACACATAAGTACAAAGTCACAAAATAATCAAATCTGGTATTTGCTTAAACTATTTTCTTATAATATCACTGTCCAACAGCATTTTAGCGACCGTATAATTCGTTTAATTATTGATTGAAGAGAGCATTATACTAACTGAAAAAATTTTAGTGTCTTAGACAATTCTTATTGTCGGAGTTGTATTGTGGAATTTTATGGGGATCATTTTTGTGGAAGATCTTAACCCTCTAGCTCCTCTCTTTAGGGGTCAATTTGACCCTTTTTTGAGAAAATCAAAAAAAGTCCTTTCAAAAAGGACATTTAAGGATTAAACTATTCTACGAAAATTTTTTCCGGGAAATTTCTGTGAAGGTCACCAAAAATACCAAAGTTATAAATAAAGCTCATTACGCTTAATTAGCTAAATTACACGCCACCTTGGGTCTAAATTTTTTTAATTTAGCTTGATCTTTTATTAGTTTTTTAGATATGTCGTAGCTACGGTTGTTTTGCGATAAAATTTCGAATACTGTGAAAACATCTCGCTGATAGTTATATCTTCCCTATAAATAGTTACCCACATCCAAAGTAGAAACATGTAAAATGGCCATATTTTTACGATTTTTCCAAAACACATTTTGCATGTAATACACACAAAAAACTAAATTATCTGATATCGTTTAGAAATAGTCAAACCGAATGCTACTAGGCGCATTTACTACGCCCCTTAAAGTCGCATTCAAATATCCAAGATCATTTCAAGACTCATTTAGCATAACTGAATGCAAAATTCAGTAAAGTTCTTCATAGAAACCGTAAAACGTGAAGTTCAGCACAGTGGAATAGTAAAACAAAATTAAACGCATCGTTCAATAAATCTGAACGGGAAGTGTTAAAAATATTTTTGGCAAATTTCTTTAAAACGGCCACAAAAATAACATTTGTGTGTTGATTTTTGAAGTGAGTGGTTCATATTTGATATACTGACATCCATACATTAATATTAAGCTTTGTTAGAGCAACTCAACTTCTATTGCCGGAGTTACAAGGTAAGTTGTATATACATATGTATACCTATGTATTTATGTGAATATTTAATAATTACTGGACATATTATTTAACTAATATAATTGTTTATTATAGAAGCGAGAATCGAGTATATTAAACAAATTGGACCCCGAACAGATATTCGTGAGAAGCCTTTTAAGAAGTGGAACAAGACAGTGTGTATTTGAAGCTGCGTTTATGGTAATTAATTTTGTTCATTATTTATTTTTAAGTTTATGTTTTTGAATTTAGTACAAATATAATCCTGGAAAACGCCTTCTATAAACACCAGCTAATTTTAAGGTAATTAAAAAATTATAAAATTCAATTTTATATACAGAAACGAAAAATACGTTTTCAAAAATATGATAATTCAAAAATGACAAATTTTTTCGAAAAAAACGTTTCGTTACGTCTTACAAAATTAGGGCATAAATATGTATATTATATTTTATATATAAACAAAATGTATTTTGGTGATCATTAATACAAAAATTATTACCAAATCCAACACTAGCTCAAATATCTTAATTTTATACAAACAAAATTTAATTTTTAATGTGTTTTTATCATTACTTAAGTGTAAACAAAATGGTTCGATTGACAGCTATATTTTTGACCATTCAATTTAAATACAAATGAATTTTGAGTAATTTCACTTTGAATGAAATTTTTCACAACTTCTCACGGAAAAGAAGATAATTTTCAAGCATCTGGATAATTTGTAACGAGAGTCACGTAACGTGCGTCACAAAATATTCTCGACAACTAATAGAATGGCAATTATAAGGTAATATCTTATGCCATTTGAATTGCACTTTAATCTCACTATAGAGTATGGTATACGTTGGAGGTATCTTATTTGAAAAACCCAAAAAATTTCATATTTATATATGAAAACGTTTATGAATGAAACGTTCGTCACGCAGGATTTGCCCATATGCAAGAAGAGCAGGTTGCGGTGAGTTTATAGAAATAGTCGTTTATGTAAACATTTATGTATGAATAAGCTTGTAAAATATATTGAATAAATTATGTTAATATTAAAAAATCTTTTATTTAATTCTCTGAACACAGCTGGTAAAATAATAAGCTTACTTTCAGTAATGAAGAAATTGAACACATCTGATATAAAACTAAACTCTCGTTCAGTATTGCGAAAATTAAACTAATAAAGTTAAAACCTGAACGCCCGTTTACTTTTGCACAAGCTGAACTCTATATAGTAAAAAGCTGAATGCATGTTCAACGCAAAGCTGAACGTTTTATTCGCTATTCTACTACAGTCATAATGGGTGCAAAAAACCTAAGAAATATTCAGAAAAACTAAACGTTCTGTGTACTTATATAAAAAACGTAAAATTTTTTCAATAGGTAGCAAAGTTTGTAGAGCTCCTGATGAATAAATATAAACTTTTTGTATAAGCAGTTCATATTGGTAAAAACCATATGACTTGAAGATTAACAAATTAGTGAAATGAAATAATTTTATGCATTTTTCAGACGGCATTTACCTTAGAAACTAAAAATTAAAAAAAAAAATTTGGTTTGAAAAGTCTTCATGATTGTATAGCCTTATATCTTACTTAAAAACACACAAAATTATTTTACTATCGCACGGTAAATAACGTTACAGTAGGCACTTTTCTAAAAAACTCATGTTTTGGAACACATTTTCCCCGTTTTGGGAATTTCCGTATTTGAAAATAAAAAATGTCAAAAGTTATAATGCCATTGATTTACGGACACTTGGATCTACATTGTTGCTAAATATTGTTATAAAGTCTTTAACCGTTAAAATTGTACATTAATTAACATTTTATAATTTTGTTTATGGAAAATCCATATATCCATTAAGTTGGCAAAGTTTGTATAGGTCTGGAGGCAACTATGTCCGCGTAAGAGAACCAAGTTTTACATTACACGCTTTTGTATTAGGTGCTCTTTGCGGATCATATACAAATTTTATATAGTCCGGAAGAAAATTGTTTTCTACAAAAGAAAATATTATAGGGACTTTTTTGGGAAAAACGTAGAAAATACGGCCATTTTTTCTTGTTCCAACTTTTGATGCGTATAACTTTTTTCTAGGGAGATAAATGTTAGCAAGTTCGTTTTATATAATTCCAAATTTTATTGCAAATATAGATGATATTAAAAAAAAAAATTAAAAAAAAATAATAATAAACCTAAGTAACTCTTGAGCTAAAAGTAATAACCTACATATATATGTTTTTTTAGATCTTCTGTAGCACTATTCATATTTTAAATATCAGCTCATTCGGATCATAAATAGATTTTTGGTGATTTTTTTAAAAAGACCCAAAGACCCAAAGTGGCATGTAATTTAGCTAATTAAGCGTAAAGAGCTTTATTTACAACTTTGGTATCTTTGGTTATCCCCACTTAAATTTTCCGCCAAAAGTTTTCGTCGAATATTTTAATCCTTTCCAAAAGGACATTTTTTGATTTTCTCAAAAAAATTGTCAAATTGGCCCCTAAGAAAGGAGATAGAGGAACGATATATGTAACTCTGACCATAAGAATTCTCTCAGACATTAACTTACAACATTTTTTTCAGTTTGTATTATGCTCCCTTCGATCAATAAATGAAAACTTTTACCCACTGTAAAACAAAATTGAGACCAGCTGGACTATAAATTTATTCTACAAAAATGATCTGCTCGACATTTCCTTTCAGAATTATAGGGTCGTTATTCTGTTCCAAAAATGCTGTTGGACAGTGTTATCAAACAAATGTTTCAAAATAGTAAATGTTTAATTTTGTAGTAGGACAAAACCTACTATTTTAAAATGGATAACACAGGGGAACAAAATTGACATTTTGGTTTGGTGCAGCGAAAAATATAATTGATATAACATGGGATATTTCATTATCTAAACTATCTTTAGTTTTTTCGGACAGCTGTTGTTTTTAAAATATTGCAGGGCTATTCTGTATTTTTTATCTTGAATATTGCATAAATGGAGACTAAAATTAAAAAACCTTTTTTTGTACTGATATTCTACACAAAATTATCGTTTCTTTGCCATCAATTTTGTTCATCTAAATTCCAGGATATATTGACAAGGATGTTGATAATTAAAATTTTTCAGTTTCATACTTATAAGTTTGACCTATGGTAAAAGAGTTAAAGTTATATTTCTAATTATTAAAAATCAATTATTTTACATTGAGTAATAACTTATACATCTAACTTTTGAAAAACAATAAAGATGAAAATCTACAATTTTCTATTCATACTCGAGATGCAAACAAACTCTTAGTTAGTTAATTTTAGTACGGCAATACTAAGAACATTTCTCAATACTCAGAAAAACTTATTACTATTTTATCTCCAGACAAATATTTTATGTTTTGCTAGAGGTAAGTTACATGCATTATTGTTACAGTACAAATTACGTTTTAATTTTATTTACAGAACGGAGTGATGGCAGTTGAAGCATAACAAACTAGAGTCTATGGCAGAAATCATGCTACCAACTGGAAAACTGTGTACATGAGTGTGTACTATATTTCGAATCTTTAATTAGATTTTTCACAAATTTCAAAAATCTTTGCATTTATTCTAGTTGAACTAATCTTGGACGACAAACTACTGGGAAGCAGCAAATGATTTTTTGTTTCTTTCGTAAATGTATTTTTAGAAATTATTACATGTATCATAAAGAAATTATGACATTTAAAAACATTTGTCGTTTAATATTTGGTTAAAAATAAAGAAATATAAAAACAAAAATTATTTTTTAATTAACTAAAATGTTTTCTTCATTGTTTTTATAAAATGAATTATTTGAAATTTACATACATTTTCAAATACACTATTTCAATAATAGTAAAAATCATAGAGAAATACACATGGATCGGAAACTAGAAAAAAACTCAAACAAAAAAATTACACACTGTAATTGAAATTAGGAATATGCTGTTTGAACGGTAAAGTTGTTCTGCCACTAATTATTGAGCCGCCTGAGCCACTTCTAAGTTACACATCCGGCGCCACTCCGATTTCCAAGCACTTCTTTCAAAATATCCGAAAGTACAACTCAAGCTTTTAAATTATGTCCTTCGGGGCAACTAATATCTTAAGCAACGTCGCACGGTGGCTCATATCTCAAATTTTAATGCCATTCAATAGTACACACATTGAAACTAAGGTAGCCAAAACATTAGATAACAATATAGTCAATTGTGTGCGTGACCTGTTAAAGTCAAATATTTTATATCATTTTATAAAAAATGTGATTTTTGTAAATTTGATCAGATGTAAATTATCCTTACTCGCAAACTATTATCGATAATTGGATGATTTGTTATTAATTTTTTTCTCAGGTGCTATATTTTAGTCAAATTTGAATTCCAGTGGAATAAAAGTGCTTAGGGTCAAAAGCGGTTAAACAAATTTTACTACCAGGAGAAAGGCCAAAGTGTCCTCTTTAAGCCTATATATACTTGTTAACCTGTTTTTACCTGTTTGTTGAACACTTTTTTAATTTGAATGAAATTACACCCAAATTTTTTTTGTATTTTTATTTTACCTGTTCATATGACTGGCGCAAATTACAAGTCGCAGTTTTGAAGATATTGGTAAATAAATTTTTTTCGTTCCGAGGACGAAGCCTATTGAACATGACTAAAATCGGTTCATTATTTCACCTAGTACCCATACAAATGTTCTCCCGAAATTATACTTTATCGGTCGTAAATGGTTAATTTATTTAGGTATCTACACAAATTTTGCTCCAAATAAGTTTTATATAAACCGAATTAATGTCACCTAATTTTATGATGATCGGTCCAAAATTAGACATAGCTCCCATATAAGGCCCGCTTCCAAAAATTACCTTAACGAACATAAATTTCTTAAAAATTGTTGGTATAAACACAAAATTCAACAGATATAACTACCATATACACATAAATCACTCGACCTAATTTCATGGCGATCGGTCCATAATTAGTCATAGCTCCCATATAAGACCCGCTTTCAAAAATCACTTTAACGAGTATAGATTTCTTAAAAATTTTTGGTATAAACACAAAATTCAACACATATAACTTCCATATAGACATAAATCACACGACCTAATTTCATGGCGATAGGTCCATAATTAGTCATAGCTCCCATATAATGCCCTCTTCCGAAAATCATTCACGAAAATAAATTATAGTGTAGGGTATTATATGTTCAAGCTTGGCCGAACATTAGCCCTTACTTGTTTTTATCTGCTCACAACTTTTTTATAAGTAAAGCTGATGCAAAAAATAAAAAAATCCGCATTTTCATACTAAATGCTATACAAAATTAAAAGTTCAACTTTAACCTTAAATTGCTGAACAACAGCTGAATCGATTTTAATGAAATTAAAACTGGAGAAAAACTCAAGAAGTTATCTGTCCATCAAAAGAAAAAATTCTAAAATATCTCTATCGGTTCAAAAGTTACAGAGTTTTGGTCGATGAAACACGATAATGAGCCACTGTGCGTCGGCCTTATGCCCACCCAACGGACTATCACCACGTGTATTAACATTGAAGGTTGAATTACCGATAATTCTTCTTCACAACTTAAAAACTGTTCGCCAAATTTAATTGAGGTAACAATCATCGCTGGCAGATTGAAAGACGAAGACGTCAAGCGGCTCCAGTTCCCTATAGCCAAGTATAAGATCAATCATTGATTATTGCTGTCTTACATTTGGAAAATTTTCACACTGTCAATTGTATGTGGCTTGCAACCATCATCTGGTTACAGATAATAAGTATTTCGGGTGCGAAGTGAATCCCCTGTATATCAAAATCGAGATCGAAATACATTATAAAACAGATGTTTTCTAAGGGTCAGCAAATAGCAAAATTCCTTCTACTCTTTGTTTGATTATACGCGTCTACATATGCATTTCAAAAGATGTAGATCAGTATATACATATTTTCAGAAGATGTATGATCAGTGGCCTTATTCTCTGAGCAGAATATTGCATGATGTTGTTGGTACTATCGATAATACACTTGATAGAAAATTGTTTGTAATAGCCTCATTTTGGAATAAAAGTGTAAATATGTACAGTCGGACGGGTCGATTTTTTTTCACGAAAAATCATATAGCAGAAACGCATTCTACGGAAAATTCTAAGAAATTTTCCCCAAGGAACCAAAGGTCTAAAATCAAATCCTATCTTGCGCATTTCGTCTTTTGTCCAATGATATTTCAATATAATTTTTTTTATTGGATATAAGACAAAATGCGCAAGATATGATTTGATTTTAGACCTTTGGTTTCTTGAGGAAACTTTCTTAGAATTTTCCGTAGATTGCGTTTCTGCTATACGATTTTTTACTTTTTGATCCTCCATACAAATCGACCCGGCCTAATGCATAGTCTTAATGGTCGAGTTCCCTGGGTCAGAAAAAGGAAAATTATGACCAGTTGAACTAGTAAACCCCATTCTAGTTGAACCTTGTTCATAATAATCATCTTCAAACTTAATAATCAACCGGTATACTTTAAGATAGGTGTTAGACTAGTATTTTTGGGAGTTAGAAACATCTGCACAAATGCATTATACCCTTCCCACTATGGTGGTGTAGGGTATAAATATGGACAAAATCATAAAAAAAAACTTTCAAAATTACCCTTTAATCCAGCTCTAGAAATACTTAACCCTGGATAAAAATTTTGTGAAACGGTATCTTAGATTGAATTAAACATTCATTTAAATTGAGGCCATTCACAACATTGTTTTTGGGACCACCCTAATGTTCATACAATTCTTCATAGACGTGAATTTCTGTTACAATACATTTGCATATTATATGCATTTACAGTAGTTTCATACAAAAATAATAATAACATTTATACCGGCTTACAACAAAACAACAACTACAATAGCAATTTAAACAAAAACAATAACAGCCAGTAACATGAAATAAAATAAAATGATAAACCCAAAATACACAATATACACGTACCATTACAGTGTTACTTATGCAAACACATTGCCACCTATTAAAATGTTTACAATATTGTGTGTGAATTTTGATGTTGCATTTGTTTTCGTATTTTTAACTCGTACTTGCCCAATAGTTCTTAGTGACTGACCCAAAGCAGAGATTTTACCTATCACTTTAGGTGACAACTAGTTACATAAGTAGTTACGTGACTAGTTATTTTAACACACACTTGTCCTAAGCATGACCCTTTATATATAACACTGATACTGTCTAATAGCTGGTCCAAAGTAGTCAATGTATTAGATTCACATAACGGTTACATATAGTCAGCTACCACCTTACTTTCTATCCAACTAGTAACTTGATCAGCTATATAACTAGTTATTTTAAAATGTACGAGTGCTATTTGATAGGTTATATGTAATTTCAGTATACTTAAACATAAAGAAAATAAACTATATGAGAATTATATCAACACATTTTATATAAAACCAGTTTGTATGAATTATTTACAAATAAGTGCAATATAAAATAAACGCTTAAATTGACTAGATTCCAGATTACTTTACTCAAAGGTAAGTTTTTTGATAAAATTGCAATAATATTTGTCAACTCCATTTTCTTTAGTTGCGACACATATTTAGTCTTAAGCGAAAAGAGACAACGAATATTTTCTGATACATTCCTAAGTGTAGCAAATACATATAAGAATTAAAACAAAAAGTATGTAGACAGAATGTGCAAACAACATACAACGGCTTAAATAGTTTTAGCATAAATGAATGCTAAAGACTTGTTATTTGTAGTTGGTATATAGCAACATATAAACAGTGCAACTGGAATTAAAATAACAAAACTACTTTTCCACAACCCCAATAATTGGTTTATTTATTTATTTTATAGTAAGGCAGTATATATTAGTGTGGTCGTTATTTTGTACTTTATCAATTTTCAATGCTCCCAAGGCCAAAAATAGTTATCCAGCATCTACAATTCAAACACAGAAATATTAGTTGAAGAAAAATTAAATGTTAAAAAAAATCAAATGAAAAATTTTTCTTTTTCATTCATGTTTAAATATATAAATTTTTTGACATCGATAACCTATTACTACTTGATGCCAACAAAAATCATTAAATATCATGAATATCTGAAATCCCAAATTTTATCTATTAAACTTTTTTTTAACAAAATTTCAAAAAATTCTTGAAATAAAAATGCATATTTTAAAAATGCATTATTTTTGGTTACAAATTTGTTAAAATTATTTCTTAAAATAACATTTTTTAATAAATTTTGTAATATTTGAATACTTATTAGGGAGGAATGGGACCATTCACCATAGGGGCATATCTATCAACATCAATTAATAGAGAAATCGATTATGTACATTACAAACTTTTGTTTTCGTAACTTTACATACTTGTACATTTTAATTTTTATTATTCAAACAAATTTTTTTTCGAGAAATTTAAAGAAAATTTGTTAGGTGGACTCTTACGTATATTATTGCCATGTATAGTTAAGCGGTATCACCAAGTCTTAATTAGATTAGGTTATGTTATAAAGGCAGCCAGTATTAACCAGCTCACTTTTGTTATGAATTGGTCTCCTTGTGATACACTAAGGATCATGTTCAGGTCCTCAAGAGGTCCTTCACATGTCAGAAATGGGTTCTGTGCCGAACCAACCCGACGCCCGAATTTATCTTCCTGACATCCACAGTCGATAGATCAGCTAGGCCATGCAAAACAGGACTTCCTATTGTTGCAGTCCGAGCCCCCGATAGAGGAGTGCAAAGACAGAGGAGATATTGAACCGTTGCACAGTGGGGGATCTGCAAAAAAGAGGAAATAAATCTGTAACTTCTAAACGAATTGCCCGATTTTAATAAAATTTCCCATGGCTATAGAGGAGGTGTTGATAAGTTTTGAATTTGGGATTATAACACCAAGGGGAGGCCGAGCCATAATGCCCCAAAGTGGGGCACCTCGAGTATATCAAAAATTAAAAATGATGCCAAATTTTTGCGATCCGATTTGAAAGATTTTTATATATATGGAATCTACTAGGCGAGATCTTACTTTAGCCATATAGTATCTCTTATAGTTTACGAGTTATTCGCATTTGAAAAGTAAAATTTTATTTTATTTACCTACCTTGGTCTGGTTTTTTAACGGATTTTTTGAATTTTTTGAATTAACAAGACATAATAATAGTATGAAAGAATTGTTTAAAAACATCTACTGAGTCAAAAGTTATGTGCATTCAAACTTAAAAAAAATAAAAAAGTCGTTTATTCGCATTTTTTTTTTTTTTCGAAAAAAGTACTTACATTAATTTTAAATTATACAGAAAATAAGAAAAAGATAAATAGTGTATTTATATTTTTCTGAAAGACAACATTTCTGGAAATATTATAAAGGCAAAATAATATCAAAATTCGTATTATTACGTGGTTCAGACCTATTTTTTATATAAATTTCAACTTAAGACAACATTTTCACAAATCGCATAGCTTCTTTCAAAAGATTAAGACCTGTTTTGTGTGTCCCAATATGTTTTTAAAATTGTGCAAAGGGATTTCATAGCTCCGTGCTTGGTGCCTTGAATAAATCAAAAAATATAAAAAATCCCAATTTTGGGATTTTTGGAAAGTTTTTTTGGGAATTGTGGGATTATCATTAACAATTCACAAATATCTTTTTCACTTTTGGATTTGGATCGAACGTTTCTATATAAGTGTAAAACTTCATTAAAAACGATTCATAAACAAAACTTTTATTGCATTTTAAAAATTAAAATTTTCCAAAAAAATCAGCTATAATTTTTTATTCCCATATTTTTGAAAAAAGTCTTCTATGAAAAGAGGACATAATTTCCTACACGCTGATATATAATATGTATATCTTTTCTTTTCCACTAGTCAAATTTATAAAATCTTGCCGTTTTGAAATACATTTTTGTGCACTGCCTTGCCGACTGCTGCATAACCAAATACCGGTGAACACTACAAGATGAAGCTAATTACTGTGATTTATGTATTTTGAAGCCATTAATTATGCTACGGGAAAAGAAAAGATATACATATTATATATCAACGTGTAGGAAATTATGTCCTCTTTTCAAAAATGTACAAACTGTGCGTTGCCTCCTTGTCTTCATATTGGCAACATCTACAGAAGACGTTGTATGGAGTATTCAGTCTCCTAGCATGCGCACCATCCAAGCAGTGTCCATTAAGCACTGATATCTGAGCTCGCAGCCTAGCCCGTGATAGCCCCATGTAAGGGACATTCAAAAACCGGCCATGTGAGCATCGATATCGAGCAATTTGTCAGATTAGACCATGTAAGCTGAGCAGACTCAAATAATTTACATTTACAATTTACAGCAGGATAGCGGTAAAACGACCAGATGATCGATTTCATCAACTTCTTTAAGTGAGCCTCTTTTGGTCAGTTCATACGCAATAGCATTGCAATATACACCAGAGTGACCCGGCACCCAGAATAACTCCAGGATAGAATGTCTCGCCATTTCGTTAAGAGATATCCGACATTCATGTACCAATCTGGATGTGGAGTAGACTCTAGATAGGGATTAGAAGCCACCACCCATCCAAACCGCAGACTTAGAGCCCACCAACGATACAGAAAAGTGTCTGTCGATAAAGGTTAAGGGAGTGCAGTAGTCAGTGTTGACAGGGAAATAAGGTACACTTCCCAAAATAAACGTGTGGCCGGTACCAGACCTCCATGCTCCTATAGTACTTAGCCTAACCGGTGAATTTATAGCGAATTATTTGGCCATGAGATCAGATTTACTTAAAGCCTTTCACCATATCAGTGCTCCATACATTAGTATGGGATTTACCACCATGTCAAATATTATTCCCCAGTTCTTTCCAATGGCCCTTCTGCAAGTTCCGCATCGTTATGGCGTGGTAATGGGAACGAAGAGATTTTGTACCTTCATGAAAGAAGCCGTTTTCCCAGGATTCACACCAAGTCCACTAGCAGTGCTCCACTGGCTAAGTGAAGTTTGTAGGCAATGTTCTAATGTGTCAAAATGATTCCCAGAACCGGCTACAGCAACATCATCAGCATATTATGCAACAGTTTTGCACTTCATGGAATCTAATTTCATGAGTCGTATATTAATTGCAAGATTCCACAAGAGTTGCGATAAAACCCCTTGGAATGCCTCGGTTCGCTAATCTAAAAATAGTAACAGTAGGGTTTTACTACCCGTTGGTAATACATTTGAATCTATACTAATCAGGCCGTGTGTTTCTCCAAAAGTTTTCATTTGTTGCACAGTGTTATCTATGGTTAGACATGTACTAAAAAAAAATATTTTTTTATTTGGACTTCATTAACCCGAGTTCAAAATACTGTTTAAAACAATTTCGAATCCATATAAATTAGACTACAAATATTATAAAATTATGCGATTATGACATAATTAAATTCCAACATAATTTTTTAGGATACGTATTTGCATTTGTATTGATTTTTGCAAAAATTAACTCATTAATGTACAATTTTTTTGTTCGAAATTTTATAATTGTAAATATTTCCTAGTATTGAAAAAATAGTATTAATTATTACTTTGGTTGCCAATTAAAGTGTGAAATTGCTTTGAAAACTGTAATATGCAACCTCTACACTATTTGCATATTACTGTTTTCAAAGCAATTTCACACATAAATTGGCAACCAAAGTAATTATTAATACTATTTTTTCAATACTAGGATATATTTACAGCACGAAATAAAATTTTGAATAAAGAAAATTGTTCATTAATGAGTTAATTTTTGCAAAAATCAATACAAATGCAAATACGTATCCTAGAAAAATATGTTGGAATTTAATTATGTCATAATCGCATAATTTTATAATATTTGTAGTCTAATTTATATGGATTCCAAATTGTTTTGAGTAGTATTTTGAACTCGAGTTAATGACGATCAAATAAAAAAATATTTAACCAATAAATTTCTTTTAGTTGACACTATCCGATTTTACTCCCATTTTAAACATTTGATTTTTAGATGACAAAAACCAATTTAAGACCTTGCAAGCATCGGAAATAGCAAAAGTGCCAAATAAGGGCAACCCTAGTGCACATGCTTAAATGCATGTACGAATTCATGCATGACTGTTCATATTTTGCAAATACACAATGTACTCGTATGTAACTAAATGTTTGTATCTATGTGATTATACCCTTATATAGTAGTATAGGCATGTGCATATATTTCAAAGGCATGTTATTGCGTACTCCAAATATGTCTCCATATGAATGAATTTGTGTTTGTTTGTAGGTGTCTGCCTGCTGCATATTTGTCTTTCGACTAACAATAGCAAAGATTGAAAACAAAATGCAAAACAAAAAAACCTTTTAAATGTTATTAAACTTAAAACATCAAAAAAAAAACGTGATATTTTTTTTACACAATATAGACTTTTAATGCAAAGCATTTTCTTAACACTAATGTTTAAAACAAAAACTCACAGAAACTTTGACATTGTAGTTAAAAATCAAAGTAAAAGTCATGCACTTTGATGTTTTCTTCTCATCTCTATTCACACTTTCAGTTTTTAGCTCTTTACTTGTTTGCTTCTCGTTTTCTTATCTTGCATGCAAAAAGTTGCAGTTTTCTATTAAAAACTTTGAAGTATGCATTTTTTTGTGCGTATAATACATATAATATAAAAAACCGTTTAACACCAACCAAATAAACTGTTTCAATCTCTATAAATTTTTATGTGTTATTAAACTATATTTTGCGTTTCGCTAAGAAAAACAAATGTATTTGTTTTTAAAATCAAAGATGGTGATGAAAAAAACACAAGATGTTTGAAAAGGTTGGCCAACCTTTTGCTACAATATGAAAAGGCAATAATTTTATAATAAGATGTGGTAGCAAATGTTTTAACCTTGACATACCTTGAATAAGACTTTATAGTCTTAGTATAAGACTTTATAGTCTTAGTATAAGACTTCATAGTCTTAGTATAAGACTTGATGGTCTTAGTAGAAGACTTTATTGTCTTAGTATAAGACTTTATAGCCTTAGTATAAGACTTTTTAGTCTTAGTATACGGGTTTATACTCTTAGTATAATACTTGCTAGTATTAGTATAAGACTTGATAGTCCTAGTATAAAACTTGCTAGTCTTAGTATAAGACTTGATAGTCTTAGAATAAGACTTGATAGTCTTAGTATAAGACTTGATAGTCTTCGTATAAGATTTGATAGTCTTCGTATAAGACTTGATAGTTTTAGTATAATACTTGATAGTTTTAGTATAAGACTTTGTAGTCTTAGTATAAGACTTGATAGTCTTAATATAAGACTTGATAGTCTTAGTATAAGATTTGATATACTTCGCATAAGACTTGCTAGTCTTAGTATAACACTGAGTCTGAGTATAAGACTTGAAAGTCTCAATTGAACGAATTCAAGATATGGTGTTGACAGATCGGTGATTGAAAATTCGAGAAATTGTGGAAGTAATAGGCATCTAAAATGGCTTAGTGGTTACAATATAGGGTTCCTACGCGGGAAATATTTTTTTGTTAATTTTCGGGAAATGTTTGTCGGGAATTTTCGGAAATTTCTTCATAAGTTTTCTTCTAAAAGTTACAATTCAGATTCGTTTCGATACCCAAATTTATTGCTAATTGAATCATTCTATTATATCCATAGATTTTTTCGGTTCCAGTAACAGATAGTCAGTTGGCAAAGAAGTATTACGGTCGAAATAACCATTTTGTTCACATAACTCAAGCCACAGCAGAAAAAATTTGGTTATTTAGAATGAATCTAATTTAAAGTTTATGCTCTTAAAGGAATTATTAACACATTGACTGCCAAGGCACTTTCAGCAAATGAGATGCTGGGGGCCACAGCATTTTCTTTGCGTAATCTCTTCGAAAACGTCAATATTGGAATTTAGGCTACTGTCAGTAATATTTACTGCTTAGAAACATATTTCTTTTTATAAATAAGAGGGTCTTACGAAATGGCGAAAATTAATTTTTTATGGGATACTGAGTTAGAAAAAATACTCAGTACAAGTTCAGAAAGTGATGAAGAATGTGAAGATTACAGTTTTGATGGGGAACTTCCAGACAACATCGAAAAAAGTCTTAAAATCCAGCACTATTGTCCGACATGGCTAGAGAGAATAAAAGTCGTGTCGGACATATGAGTCCGACGTGGCGTCAACCGCATAGTGCAGTGTCACACATTTGTGTCCGCCGTGGCAGTCAATGTGTCAAGATGCATAAAATTACAACTTTTAGGGATATTCAATGAATATTATTCATATTTAGAGAAAATAATAACAATAATAGTGGTTCAAATTTGTTTATCTACAATCAGATATGAAATATGTCTCTAGCTACGCATGTTTTATAGATTTAACATAGTCGAAATTATTAAGTTCTTTAATTAAACAATGAATTTATTGATTTTATACTGATTAAAACTACGACTTTGACAATACCTATAAAATGCCACTATTAAACTAGAAGCCCTTATAAAGGCTGGACCAACATTGTACAACCAAATATAGTTATTTTATACTTCAATTAAAACCCTGGTCAATTTATTCGAAAAAAATTTTCTTGTTTTTGTTTTAATTTAGTGTTAAAATATTCCCGGGAATTCCAGGGAGTAAAACGATTTTTTAATTTCCTCCCGGGAAATTAGGAACCCTATTGCAATATGACTGCTGACAATTGCTCACAATTTGATGCACATATGTATTTATGGCGAAAATCCATGAATTAGGCTTCAAAATGCTCCCTCTTTCGTCATGTTCTCCGAACTTAGGACCCAATGACTATTTTTGTTGCCAAACCTGAAGAAACGGCTTGGCACTAAGAGATTTGACTCCTACGATGAAATCATCTCACAATAAAAGTACCTATTTTGATAACCTCGACAAATCTTATTTTTTGGAAGAAATAAACAGATTGGAAAAACGTTGGACAAGAGTATACAGATCGAAGAAGACTATGTTCAAAAATAAACTGAGTTGTTATCCAAAAATCTATATTTAATTTAAAAATTCACGGACTTATTGACCCGACCTGGATTTCCTGAATTTTCTCATCTGTGGCTCTAGAGGATTATTGAAGTTGCGCTTTCATTTCAGCTAAGTGTTTAATAGTTTCCTTGACTTCAGATTTAACGTTAGAACGAAGATTTTCATTGTTGACTCTAGAAGTTTCAGCTAACAGCTTTTCGTTGTTGACTCTAGAAGTTTCTTGAACTTCAGCTTTGACATCAGCTAACAGCTTCTCGTTATTGGCTGTAGAATTTTCTTGCAATTTCACTTTCAGGTTCTTGTTGTTTACTTTAGAAGTTTCTTGAAGTTTCATTTGCATTCCTTCCATCCATCTTTTCCCTCATAGCCTCAAACATTGTGCTTAAAGCCATGCTGCTTGTTGTCGCACGTGTAGAAATTTCCATTTCTTCCTTATACCCCAATTTGTAAGCTCCGATGTCAATATCATGCGGCTTGAATTCATCTATGAGCCTCTTCTGGAATTCTGCTTTATTCAATTCTCTCTTGAGTTGCTTCTCTTTTAGCTCTTCAAACTTCATGACTGCAAAAAAATTGCATGTAAGTGGCTGAAATTTAGTCCAAAAATAAAGAATAAAATATGTAATCGAAAAAAAAATTGGTCATTCAAATTTCGGATTACATATACAGGGTTTGGCTAAACAATCATGGACGTTTTAAAAGCATCGAACAAATTAGGTTATTCATATAAATACCTGAAATTTAGTCCAAAAATGAAGAATAGCATAAGTGATTGAAAAAATGGTCGTACAAATTTCGGAATACATATACAGGGTTTGGCCAAACAATCATGGATGTTTTGAAATTATCGGAAAAGTTAGATTATTCATGTAAAATTTGAAATTTGGTGTACATTTAAGAAAAACACACTAGATCCATCGCTAAAAATATTAGAAATTGAATACAGGAGTTGGCCAAATAAACATTGACGTTATAAAAGTATCGAAAAAAGTATATAATTTTTGTACATGGCTTTAATTAGGTTTATAATTAAAAATAATATAAATAATCCATTGCAAAAATTTCGACATACAAATACATGGTTTGGCCAATTCAGCATAAACGTAAATAACTCTCAAACTTACATAACTTTTGAAATTGACCAAAAAAATACAAAAAAAATGTAAAATATAAAGGCACTGAAATCGTTCTGGTTATTGCAGCTGAAATTTATAGTACTTACTCTTGATACTTTATAGTATTAGATGTAATTTACACTTAACCTCTACTAATTTGTTCTGGACTTTCAAACGTTTTTTTAATTTAGTTTCTATAAATTTAAAACTAGCTCCTAATCACTTCACTTTTATATAAAAAGAACACGCAAAACCTCCTTAATAACTACATGGAATGGTTAACTGGTAACTATTTTATAAAAACATGTGTTAATTTGCAAAAAAAAAAAACTTGAAAAAAAGCACAGGATACTTCGATTCAAAATTAAAAAAAATCGTTAGTACAAATTCGTAACAATATATCTTGTAATAAAATAAAAAATAAAAGAATTCTAAAATCAGTTACAAAACAACAAAAATGCTTATGATTTTTTGAAGTTGTAACTTTAAGAATATCGTTATTTCAGTTTATTTGCTAATAAAAAAAGTAGTAAATGAAGTGATCGAGAAAAGCTAAAAGTATTTGCGACTTCTATGGATTCCAATCAAACAGAATTTCAATAGCAGAACCCCTGCAAATTTTAGGTGTAGCAAATTTTTTCCACTACTTCTTTGCTTTCGCCTAGTGTTATTAAATGTCTGCTGGTCCCCCTTTGTTCAAGCATTTCAGCACATTATTTCATTTGCAACAATCTAAGTGTCTTTATCATTATTTTTGCATTTTCTCCAAATAAATAACTTTATGGTCTGTCATAAACATTATTACGGGTATTAGACAAATTTTAATTGCGTTAAACCCCAAATTGTGAATATTTTAGAGAAAACTATTCAAACGCTAAGTACCATAGTTTGTATACAACAGTTTACTGGAGATAAAAAAAGTACCATAAAAACAACACACCACGTACACATAAAACTAAATAGAATAGAAAATCATAAAATTTCGCGCTTTTTAGAACGAGTATAAATAAAATAAAATGAAATAAAAATACAAAATACACATTATGCAAAATAGTTTTAAAAACTTTACTACTAGAGATTTTCAGGGTATAATAGAATCTTGTTATTTCTTTAACACAGAGCACTCTGCCAGTATGCCAGCTTGGACTGCATGACTCCGCCAGTAAGTGAGTGAGTGAGTGAATGGAGAGGTGAATGAGTGTTTGACTGACTCGTTTAGAGATGAGGTTGATTGCATTGCATTGCTGTGCTGTGCTCTGCTGTTGCCAGGCGTTGTGTTCCGGCTATGAAGCGATGCCAACAAAACTTTAACTCGTAAGTATGCGCCAATATTAAGTTTATGTTTATTTAAGTACTTTTTTACTCCAACACAAATTTCGAGGGGGTGAACAAAAAAAAAAGAAAACATAATTTTGTTGTCTGCAAACTTTTTTTTTAATGTTACACAAATTTATGCTCAAGTTGTTCGTTCACATTATAATAAACATTTTTTGGTTTAATTTAAGATTCTTGTTTGTTTTTTTGTGCACATTTGTTGTCGTTGTTTTTTTAAAGAAGTTTTTTGTAAAGTTATTTTTATTTGTATGATAAGTTTTGGCTGCTTAATAAAGAAAAAGAGTTGTGAAAATAGTTTTGAATTTCGGCTTATGTATTGACAAACAGCAGTTTTTATATTTTGTTTAAGTAGGTAGTAAATAGTGCAGATATTTTATGGAAATTTTTAATATTGTATTTGAAATGTTATTACTTACCTATACTTAGCAATATCTCAAAATCGACTTTTTGCGAAAAATTGTTGAAAATAAATCTATGGGGTATCAGAAACAATGTTTATTCTACGATCTTTTTATTTCTGAATTTTTAGAAAGGATACCGTTACTTTTATGTTACCCCCGAAAATCGCATTTTTAACCCTTAAAACCAAAAAATTAGGCTTTTTTAATGTACCAACTTCGAAAAACTCCAAATAAGATGTATTTTCTTAAATTTATAAGAAAAATGTCATTACCACCACCTTGTTGTAATTTTTTGCAAGAATTGGTGAAACAGAAAACTAGATAATTTCAAAACTTTTCAAAAGAGGTATCTGTGATGAAATTCTGATAAAAATAAGAAATTTTGACTTAAAAGTAATAAATATTACACCGAATTTGTTTTTATACCCGACTTTGTAACGCCGACTTAGAATCACTTTCTGAGTCGATTAAAGAATGTCCGTCTGGCTGGCTGATTGTTTGTCCATGTAAACCATTGGCCATTCCTCCGAGCCGCTTAACAATACAAAGCTTCGTTTCTGAGATATTTATAGCGAAATGTCAAAAAAACTTAGAATTTGTTCAGTTTTTTTTTAGATTTTTTAAATTTATGTCCGAACAAAACATTCTATCGTCAAGCGGCTCGGAGGAATTTTAGATATTGAAGTTATTATCCAGTGTGTAAAGTTTCGAGCAAAAATATTCGGCCGTTTTTGTGTCATTTGAAATATAAAGTTGTGATTTTTCCATTTTCATATAATTAATTCAGCAATTTTTTTTGTCAGTGTACTGATACATTTTTTATCTTCAATGATAGACTACTACTCCAGTTAAGTATCCCAAAATTAAAAATAATTTGTTTTTATATTATTAAAAAAACTGCGGTGTCTAATTCGAATTCTATTGAAAAATCAAAGTCGTAAATATCATCCTATATTTCACACATCGGATAAATGAGTGCCGCCCTAATGTCCTTTTGAGGTGAAGTAATTTGAACAGAAGTAATTTGGTATAAAAATCTTTAAGTTGGAAAAAACTTTTTTTATATATTGCTACCTATATTATATGAAAGTTTGTATACAGTACGTATGATTAATATTTAATTTAATTCCATAACAATCATACGTTTAAATGGGAATTTCTGCACCAGGATATTACAACGATATTAGAGCAAGTGGAATGTCTCAACATTGGCGGATTATTACAGGACTGTCTGTCGAGATGTTTCAGAAATCGAGTTGTGAAAAAAAAGTTCAAATTTACATAACCTTTACGCGGTTTGTTGGGACCAAAAAAATAGCGTGTAAATCAAATTCGCGTAAAACGAGGTTCTAATTTAGAACGAAATGCTTTTGTGGGGCCAATAATTTTTTATTTCGCGTAAAACATACATCAGTCACATAACAAAAAAGAAATTGGGACCTAAAACTCGAGTTAAATAGAAAACAAATATGTACATACATATCGTCACCTTAAATGAAAGTGGAAGTATCTACACAAAAATTCAAAACCTAGTTTTTGATTGATTGAACAATTGCCAAGAATACTTTATTATTATTGATTTTGTAACGTATCCTGTAAAAACAATAAAAATGTACACAGAAAAAAAAAATTCATAATTGGAATGAATTTTGTAATAAATATTATTAATCGAACTTGACTTTTTTTTCCCAAACTTATTTCATTCAAAATAAGAACATGTTCATAAATATTATAAAATTTTACATGACGGAAATTTTTGTTTTTTTTACTTAATTTTTTTAATAAATTGCATTATAATTGTATTATATAATGAATTAGTGCAAGAATATTTGCATAATAGCCATATATTGGCCAATATTTTAAGATAAAAAGGAGAATATCTGAAACATAAAAATTATCATTAAACATAATAAAACATTCATAAATATAAAAGCATTTCATCCTCTTAAATCAATTTAATCATTTTCGCGCTTTTTATATCATTTTGTAGCTGAAAATCATAAAAAAACTAAAAATTTTCCATGAAAAATTACAAACATTTTTGAACAACATAAAAATAAAAATGAAATTGAAATTATATTTTTCAAGCCTTCTAGATTTTATTTCAAAACATAAAATATTAAAAAAATCATACTATTTAAGAAATTATTTATAAATGTTATGAATTGAAATCAATGAATTCGAATCATAATATTTATGTTGAAACTTTTTTCTGTGTAGTTACGTCCGTTTGCATTTAAGGCGAAGATATATACTTTAAGTAAACTTATTTTATTTGTACTTTTAAAAACTTACTTAAAACAAAAGTGAAGTAAAAAAAACTCAACTAAAAAAATTACTTCTTATCGAAAATTAAGGAAAAAATGTCAATGAAAAAAACCAAAATATTCTAATACATAAAAGAGATCAAAACATAACAAAAAAAATCATAAAAATTAACGAAGTTTTCAAAAAAGAAATCTGTCGCTTAAGTTTTTTCGTTTCTTGTAAAAAAAGTCGCGTATTTGAAAACATGGTTGCTAATTTGAGTTCGCATTATATCGAATTCGCGTAAATAAAGTACCGCGTAAATGGAGGCTTACCTGTATTGCGTTTTAATCGGCTCAGTAGTTTCGGAGTTATAATAAATTTAAACAAAAAATATATTTTTTACGTGAAAATAGAAAATAGCAAATTTTTGTGTTTGTAGAACTTGTTAAGGTTTAATACTTTGTCGCAAAGCCGCATATAATAGCAACAAAATGAGATATGGAAGATAAAACTCGATCGATTATTTTCGAATTTATTCACAATTAAGTGAATTTGCTCATTTTCACAAAATTTAACTTTTTTGTTTGGTATACATAAAATTGAGTAGTTAATGTTCTTCCTTCAATTGATTGAATTTTGAAAACATTTTCCCCTTGCTATGTACAAATTTTCACATATATATTATATAACAAATTGAAGCAAAAAATATTTTTTTTATATGAAAATATAAAATTTTTTGTTTTAAAAAAATGGTGAAAAATCGAAAACGGCAGAAATTGTCTAGATTTATTACTTTATCGCAAATCCAGATTTAATAGGAATAAAATGACGAATCGATCATAAAAATCGATGAATCACTTTCAAATTTATTCACATTTAAGTGAATTCGCTTATTTTCCGAAAATTGTATGTGCGTACAAGCGTGTACTTTGAGTATACAATTTACATGTGTTTCGATTTTTTAAAATTTTTGTTCAATAATAAAACACATGTAAAATTTACACTGGCATATTTGGACATCTAGGTGATGCTTAACACCTTGATGTTATGCCTTACGAGAAAATATGGAGTATTGAAAAAAATTTCCTAGGTTTTGAAAAACAATTGCAATATTTTTGAAGAACGGAGTTTTAAAGTGGCATATTTTTAAATCTAATTGAGATATTGACTTGAAATTTTTTTGTAAGAACAAAAATTAATTTATCTAAAAAAAATTGGATCGAAATAAATGTGGAAGAAATTGTTCCTAATATTTGCAATCCTATGAAAATTTTAATACAAATTTTAGTTTTAAAAACTCAATAAATATGTAATAAAATCTTTATTTATCTACAAAACTCAATGAAATTGTCAACGATTTTTAAATTTATCATTCTATATAAAAAATTGTAATAAAAACTTTTCAAAAGGTCAAAGGGAATCCCGCAATTCTTAAAAATTGGAGCGAAAATCCTAAAAATTGTATTTTTTACAATTTTGCTCATAGGGTCCAAATTTCCTTCGGGGCTGGGAAATTAATTTGGAGATAAATAGGAAACACATCAAGGTTTTCGAAGCTGCTTTCCTCTTTCTGAAACCCGCCTTGGGATTTTAGGACATGTGGCCCAAAGTTGAAATTTTGATAAAAAAAAATTGGTCAAATTCCGAAGAGCGTAAGGGCGACATATTCGAAAAATAGGACATGTTTTTTACACCAAAATGTTTTCCGTTAAGATACCTTAAAGAAAAATATAAAATTGTTATATATTCTTAAAGAAAGTTTTTGTTTTAATAAAAAAAAAGATTTAAGTCCCCTTATCGCCCAAAAAACAGCAAAAATCTACTATTTTTGGAATTTTTAAATTGAAAGTTGTTTATTTTTGGATCCAAAGTCGCTATTGCACTGAAATCTCTTGTATATTGTTGATAATTTAGTTATCTAACTAACGAAAAAATTTGAGTCAATTCGGTAAAAAAGTACGTCCTAAATTTTTAAAAAAGCGGACCGAGGTATAGCAAAATTTTTTTGGAAATTTTCATTTTGAAATGCCTATAACTCGGAAATTATAAGAGATAAATAGCACAAGACCTAGCCGAGCGCTTTCCAAAAATATAAAAACCTTTGAAATCGGATGGAAAACAACAAAAATGGCACGTGTCGAAGGTACCCTACTTTGAGCCCTCAAAAATCTAGAGTTTTTTTAATTTTTAAATTGAAAATTGTTTATTTTTGGATCCATAATTGCTATTGCTCTGAAAGCTTTTGTATATTATTGGTAATTTAGTTGTCTAACAAGCGAGTCCATTCGGTAAAAAAGTACGTCCTAAATTTTTAAAAAAGCGGACCAAGGTATGGCAAAATATATAAATTTCCATTTTGAAATGCCTATAACTCGGAAATTATGAAAAAGACTTAGCCAAGCACTTTCCGAAAATATAAAAAACTTTGAAATCGGATGGGAAACAACAGAAATGGCACATGTCGAAGCTACCCTACTTTGAACCCCCATATCGCCGCTCCTGGAGCATTTGTTGTAGGCATTTTCATACGTTAAACTCGAATACTCCTTGGCTACTCTTATCCCGATCGGACCAGCCGTTTAGAAATGCCAGATTTATTTCCAAAAAATTTTGATTCTGCCCCATTGTGCAGCACTAACTTAATTTCTACATTTTCTGCAAAGCAGTGTAAAATACGTCTATTAACGAACTCGTGAAAATAATATAATTAAAAATGTTTCCTTTCGGTGTATTTCAATAATATTTTTGATTTTCCCCATATATTTTGTGAAAATCATAAAATTCTAATGACTTTATTTGTTAAAATAAACCCACTATTATTACCCAGCTTTAATATTAAACGCAATTTTATTACAACATTAACGGATATTCATTGTATAATAAAAACATGCATTTAATGACATTCACAATATTCCTGCTCTAATGACAATTTCAATTATTTGTCCAGTTTTAGCTGGAATTAGTATTAGTAAAACTCATATTGCATTTAATTACCGGTTTTTGTTATGGAACTAATGAAATCAAAACAAAAGTTAGAGAAATAACTCTCGCACACACATTAACACTTACAAATACATATGCAACGTTACACACATGAAAAAGTAAAAACAATAAAATGTCCTTCAATTCCTCTAATGGGCAATATGGATGGAGGCTTATAGATTGTTAACATTTAACATACGGATATTTACTCTTGTTGTAAATGTGTGTGTGCGTGTACATTAAACATGTTGACAAGCCTGAAAAATCAGGGTAAACCAGAATGTAGTGGTTGGTTAAAAAAAAAAGACACAGTGAGTGTGAATATATGACTGTGTAGATGAATGCGTATAAATTTATATAAATAGAACTGTATGTATGCATTTGTGAGCTAAACATCATTAAGGATTTACGCTTTGATTGATATCATTTATCGTTGTTTTTTGGCTGTCACATAATGTGTGAATAGATTTATATTGTGCGTATCGTATTTACTCACTCATTCCCCCTTTTTTACATTCATCACCAATAAAATGTGGAAGGCATAATGATTTTGTCATAAAGTTTGTAACTTAACAATATACAGCCTTCTTTTGAAAGTAATTTTTTTCCGATTATAGCAGAATTTCACTATTTCAAATCAGTTCAAAATTTCCATACATTTTTAAAGCGATCCACGTTGGGTTCAAATGGAATAAAAGTGGCGATTAATTGAAATTTACAAATAAAGTTTTTATAATAAATTTTGGTATAGCTGTAAAAAAAAAATCAACAAGTTAGCAAATTATTGTTGTTTTTAAAAAAAGTGAAAAAATTGGAAATTTTTACAATTCAAGCGATTATTGTTAGTGTTAAATCTATAAAAAGTAAATCTTTTATAATGGAACCTTCAACATCAGGTATTAAAGTATATAGTAAAATTTATTTTTTTTTATAAAAATTATGTGTATATATTTTTAATATTTTTTTTAAAAAGGTCCAAAATTGGGATAATTTCCGTATTTAATGGGCCACAAGTATTAAGTTAGTAATAGTTGAAATTAGTTTTATAGATTTTAGAATAGTATTGGATATCAAAAAATATTTTGTCAATTCACAAGGTCTCTTATCATGTCATATTGTCATAATGTCCTAATATTTCACAATGGTTTTGATTGCTTTTCAAGCAAAAAATGTACTAAAATAATACTACTGCGTATGCTATATTTACTGTGTTATCGTAACCAACCAGCAGAGACCTGTGCCGAATGCCTAAGCCGAGCCGCCGAGTCGTGATATACTGATAAGAGACCTTGTGAATTGACCAATTATATTTTAAAACTACGACTTCTATAAATTAATCGCCACTTTGGGTACCATCGAACCCACTGTGCGATCCCTAAAACTATACTATGAAATACAACCGAAAATATAATAATCCAAATTAAAGTTATTTCATTAAGCGATTTAAATTTAAATAAAATAAAGTGTGTCAGATTTCATCGAGATTTTTTATTCGTTTATATCGTTATGGTTTAGAGGTCGCTCACATCGAGTTTTTTCTAAAAATCGGGTTTGTCGGCCTTTTTTTGAATTTTATTCATAACTTTGTCAAGATTAACGATTTACATTACTTTTGAGGACACAATTTAAAAGAAAAATGTCCGAGTTTTATTTTTGTGTGCAAAAATTTTAGTTTTTGTAATGAATTGGTGCCGTACATTACAATTTTTCGAAATTTTTTCATAAATTTTTTAAATAAGGCTTAAACTTTTAAAATTTTTATGAAAATGAAAAAAGACTAAAAATGCAGATTGAATTTGCTTTTACCGTTCCTAAGTTATATAAACCAAATGAAAACTTTTGTGAACACAAAATGATTTTTATACCCTACAACACCATAGTGTAATCAAACAACAAGTCGCAATTTCAAAGATAAAATTTGATACATGCTTTTCTATGGCCAATTGGACGAAGCATATTGAATTAGGTTGGACTCGGTCCATCAGAATTAACCTAACTAAAAATAGATAAAATCTCATAAATATCTTAGTTATAAAGATATCTAAACCAAATTGAGCACAAATAAGTTTTATATAAGCTAAACTCGCGCCTACCAAATTTTGTGGCGATCGGTCCATAATTAGTCATAGCTCCCATATAAAGTCCACTTCCGAAAATCACTTTAACTAGCATAAATCTCTTAAATCTTCGTATTCAAATAAAATTCAATACAAATATGTTATATATGTATATTAGAGTGACAATCAGTTGTATGAAAAAAAATTTTTGTTAAAATTTTGAAGAGTGCCGGGTGGAATATTGTGACACTAGGCCTAAATGTTAAGTCCTGAAAATTTGAGCCAAATCGAGCAACGATTTCTGGACGCGCATCGAGGTCAAAGTTCAGATATATGCAAAATTTTACTGTTAATATGGAATAAATAGGTGAAACTCGTTAACTTTCTGCATTATTTTCTAGAAATATGTAGATTTATTTATATTAATGAATATTACATTAAAAAAAAAGTTTTGGAAATTAACCCTGTATCTCCTTTGGTTCAAAATGACCCAAAAACTGTATTATCGCCAAAGTTATAGAAAAATGCAAATTTTTCAGTTTTTGAAGAAATTTTGCTACTAAATAAATACTTTTGCAATTGAATGCAAAAGAATCGAAATGTGTACGTAATTATCGTTGTAATGAGATATAAATGACAAAATTTGATTAACAAATTTTAAAGTTATTACAAATTCGCCAGACCATTAACGTTTTTCAGGCCACTTGAAAAAAAAATTTAGAAAAAAAAATAAGATATTTCGAGAAAAATTAAAATAAAAGCTCATTTTTACTTAAAATATGTCCATATTTAATTTTATATGAATTTTTGTCTTCGTAGGATACCGTTAACATATTCGCAGGTATGGCCAAAAAAAATGTTTTTTTTAACGGCTGTTTCAAAACTCCATTTTCAAATTTTTAAAAATTTTGTTAAACAAATTTCAGATTTTTTCGATCATCACATTGGGGTTTATTGAGATCAAAATAGGGAATAAAAATATGAAAAAATTATGTCAATACCTCTTACAGTTTTTCCGTACCTACGATTTAAATTTTGTATTTTTCAAGAAAAACTAATTTTTTGTCCATATTTAGGCGAATGAGCCCAATTTCCTTACTGTTATAAATTTTAAGTAAAACTTATTCATAGTATTATAATCCTGGTAATTTTAAATATGGTCTGAAAGTTTTACTAAAATCGGAAAACGATAACCTTTGAATCGTGAGGTCAAAGGTAAAATTTTTCAATATTTGGAATTTCTAATGAAAAGATAGCGAAATGTTATATATTTTTGGGCCGATTTTCATGAAACTTGAGGCCTGAAACACGTTAATGGTCTGGCGAATTTGTAATAACTTTAAAATTTGTTAATCAAATTTTGTCATTTATATCTCATTACAACGATAATTACGTACACATTCGATTCTTTTGCATTCAATTGCAAAAGTATTTATTTAGTAGCAAAATTTTTTCAAAAACTAAAAAATTTGCATTTTTCTCTAACTTTGGCGAGAAAACAGTTTTTGGGTCATTTTGAACCAAAGGAGATACAGGGTTCATTTCCAAAACTTTTTTTTAATGTAATATTCATTAATATAAATAAATCTACATATTTCTAGAAAATAATGCAGAAAGTTAACGAGTTTCACCTATTTATTCCATATTAACAGTTAAATTTTGCATATATCTGAACTTTGACCTCGATGCGCGTCCAGAAATTGTTGCCCGATTTGGCTCAAATTTTCAGCACTTAACATTTAGGCCTAGTGTCACAATATTCCACCCGGCACTCTTTGAAATCTAAAAAAAAAAATCGGCTGTCACTCTAATGTATATACAAAAGTCATGTCACTAAATTCCCATACAAAGCCCACTTCCGAAAATCATTTTAACGAGCACAAATCTCTAAAAAATGTTGGTACATTTTAAAAGAAAACTGTTAGAAGAAAATTGTTGCCCCTAAATTATTAAGAATTAATTGATCTTTCAAACTACATTGTTAGTTTTATTCATTTTCATAAAAATTTTAAAAGTTATAATGCCTTATTTACAAAATTTATGGAAAAATTACGAAAAATTGTAATGTAGGGCACCTTAGTAAGCCAATTCATTACAAAAACTAAAAATGTTATCACTGAGAAATAAAGCATTGACATTTTTATTTTAAACTGTGTCCTCAAAAGTAATGAAAATCGTGGGTCTTGACAAAGTTATGAAGAAAACTCAAAAAAAGGCCGATAAACCCGATTTTTGGCAAAAACTCGACTGGAGCGAACTCTAAACCTCTTCCGAAAAATCTAAAAAAAACTCAAAAATACTTTACCCTATAAACTTTCAAATGATGCTTGAGCCCTCACAAACATTTTTTTGGGACTCTAATGACCATGCCCGCAAAACCTATAATGCCTCCCCCAGATTTAATATTGTTCAAACCTTTTTTGATTCCTTTCTAATACTCTGGGAACGATGTAAATTATTATTCAAGCCCAATGTATTTTCGATTGGATATGGAGGTGTTGGAGTTTGGTTTCTACATATTGATTAATTTGTTCAAAAGTCTGAACGCTTTTCTAAATTGTTCGGTGCATGAATTCAATATTAGCATCAATATACTCCTCAGTTTGTAAGTTGAGTATTATCAGAATATTCGGTTTTTTATCTGATTTTGATATCTTCTCCCCACTTGCATTTAACAGTATACAACATTTTGCGTTCAACGTTAGTAACCCTTCAATCCATTTTTTTCTGCCAGCAAAATTTCTAGCGTAAACAGGATCGTTGATCTTGAATTTGGTATTCATTTGTTACTCAATTTTAGATTTTTTTGAAGGAAATAGAACCGACAAAATAGTACGACTTTGACGTCCATGGAGGAGTTCTGCTGGTATGATCTGTACGTGGACAAAAATTTAAAAACAGCTCTATGTGTATCCTGCTTATCACACATATTCTTCATAACACTTTCAGCCACGCTTTTTTGTGTATAAGTTTAAAATCAAAACAATTGCATCTTTACTTTAATCAAGGTTAGTTTATTATTAGTAAGAAAAAATTAATAAAAGCATGAAAAAACCACCCCATTCCAAGTTTTTTCGTGGAGTGAAATGGTTAGTTTACTAACCACCGTGGCAGATGACATTAAAAATAACTATGATAACAATTTTTGTTTCATATAAATTTTTTTGAAATCGAATATTTATACCCTACACCACCATAGTGGGGAGGGTATTATGCGTTTGTGCAGATGTTTGTAACGCCCTATACTATGAAATACAAATATTAAAAATATTAGTCTAACACCCACCTTAAAGTATACCGATCGACTTAGAATCACTTTCTGAGTCGATTAAGCGATGTCCGTCTGTCCGTCCGTCCGTCCGTCTGGTCGGCTGGCCGGCTGGCTGGCTGTCCATGTAAACCTTGTGCGCAGAGTACAGGTCGCAATTTTGAAGATATTTCGATCAAATTTGGTACATATTATTTTTTCGGCTCAAGGACCAAGCCCATTGAAACTGGCTGAAATCGGTCCACTATTTCACCTAACCCCATTCAAATGTTCTCCCGAAATTGGACTTTATCGGTCATAAATGTTTAATTTATATATGTATTTCCACAAATTTCGCTCCAAATAAGTTTTATATACACAAAATTCATGTCACCAAATTTTGTTACGATCGGTCCATAATTAGTCATGGCTCCCATATAGACCCGCTTCCGAAAATCACTTTAACGTGCATAAATCGCTTAAAAATGTTGGTAAACACCCAAAATTCAACATAGTTAACTTTAATATAGACATAAATCACACGACCTAATTTCATGGTGATCGGTCCATAATTGGTCATAGCTCCCATATAACCCCACTTCCGAAAATCACTCAAAAATATAAATTATTGAAATTTTAAAAGAAATTTTTTTTTGCTTTTTTACTTAGTGTAGGGTATTATATGGTCGGGCTTGACCGACCATACTTTCTTACTTGTTTTGACTAAATTTTCTGACCAAACAACCGAAATATCAAAGTAACACTGAATTCGAAGAACAATAAACACTCTGTGCTTTTTTTGTTGAATGCGTGAAAGTCTCTTAAAAAAACAGATTTTTACAATATTTTTAAATTAATATATTTATCTAACCAGACAAAGTTTTGCAAAAAAATCATAAACGATGAATTCAATTTTTAATTGTTTAGCAAAATGGCAATAGATGCCAATAAACTATGTTTTAAAGACTATAGAAAATGTGGTTAGTAAACTAACCACCTAACCGCAAAGAGTTAAAAGATTCTTTAATTGTTGGAACAGTTCGCTCCGCTATACCATTTGATGAGGGCTGAAATGGTGGACTTGTGAAATGTTCTACAACATTTCTTCGACAAAACTCATCAAAATCAGTTTTCATACAAAAATTACTTTAAGAGACTATAAATAATTATATAACCCGACATCGTCATAATGGGTATAAGTGTAACTATCAAATAATTCGTCCAAGCCAAACGTAGCAATGTTACTTGCTTATTTTCATACATTAATGTGAAAATGTTGATTGTTACTAAATATTATGCCAACAAATTTAGTTAGTAGGCGATAATAATATTTTTAATGTTTTAGACGAGTGTAAACCAAAACACATACTCTCGCCAACATTAATGCCAACATACTTACAGTACATTTGCAATCAAACAAGAATCATATGCTCGTTCACTTTCACATGATACTGATGCTGACTATCCGTTCGAATGTCCGTCTGCGAGCAGCGTTAATGATGCAATACACACATTTTTAATAGTGCTGACATGTATTTAGACAGGATGCGCATACAAGTACAATAACAACAATAAAAGCAACATCAACATTTTCCATCCAGTAATGTGATAACGGTATAATATGCTCGCTCGATACACACATGTATGTATCTGAATGTTTTTGTGGGTATTTCCGTTTTTATTTATACTGGAGCTGAGCTAAGAGTTGTGTAAGTATTTTTTATTTCCATGATTTACATGTTAGCCTGCCTGCCTGACTGACTGACTCCTGCATGTATGTATATCTGCCTATAAAATAATATCAGTTTGATAATGATAATGTTTGCACGAGTTGAATTGTATAGACAGCCATATCGACCATGATGGATTTGAAAATGACAAGTGAGTGATGAATGTGAATGTGTTATACTTATGTATATTTCAAGTACGAAAATTTTTAACGTTACGTTATATTCAAATATTTGAATACGTTGTAATTCATGCGAAATAATAAGGGCTTTTTATTATTGCGTTTTTTTGTATGTTTGGTGTAGCTAAAAATGAAAAAACAATGTTTGATGCAAATAAGGCTGTTTTAAATATTTATTATAAATGTATTTGGTGTTTAATTTGATGTTAAGTAATATCATTTATAGATGATTTAAATAATATGAATTGATTAATAGTTAAATAAGGGTGTGAAATAGAAAAAACACAATAATCGAACTTTTGGCTTACAACAATTTTGAAATTTAGGAAAACAATTTATTTTAAACTAGCCCGCTGGGCTTCGCCAACCCAATTAAAAGAAAGAAATAGTATTATTAAGTCTCCCATTGTGAATCTAATTGTAAATGTCTAATTTCATATTTCTGGGTCCATTATTATAGAAAATGCAAAAGAAAGTTACCACTAAAGTGAATTCAAATTCATTCAGAATTATGTGTGCCTAATTTAAAATTTTTAGGTTTATTATTATAAAAATATTAAAAAAGTAACATTGCAACAAAGAAATTGTACCATTGATTATCACTTTTGAATTCGCATTCACTAAACCATAACCTTCAAGTTTGAATTTTATATTTGTATAGCATTTCCTAAATTATCAACTAATTTTGTTTCTATAACACTTAATATTTAATAAATTATCAGAAAACCGAAACCGATCGGTTTTCAATTTTAAAAACCCGAAACCGCGGTTTTCAAATTCTTCCGATTTTTGGAAACTCTTGGTCCATTATTATAGAAAATTTAAGAAAGTACCATTAGGTTAAAGAAAAATTACCATAAAGTATCCCCTTGAATTTTCACTCACGTAGCACCATATCTGCTTAATTTTCATGTTTAATTTAAGTCCATTGTTATAGAAAATTAAAAAAAGTACCATTAGAATAAAGAAAAAGTACCAAAATTGCATTTTTTTAGGTTCATTGGTGAAGAAATTACAAAAAGTACCATTCGAATAAAGAAAAAGTACCAAAAAGTCTCCCCCTAGAATTCTCACTCACTTAGGACAATATATGCTTAATTTCATGTTTCTAGGAAGTCCTAATCAAAAAGTACCATTAGAAGAATAAAAAAGTACCTTTAGTTCAGTTCTCACATTTTGGTACCTAAATATTATCCCCTATTTCTAACACTAAACTTAATGTCGATAAGTAAAATAATTTAAAATATTAAAAAAGCACCATTAGGAGAAAAGTACCAATTTCCCTTTTCCTCCTTGAACACCACTGAAGTTTAAAATTTAAAAATATTTCATTTTGCCAAAAATTTTTATGCTACAGACATGTCTCAAACGATTAAAATCTGTGTTAATATGCCCAAGAAAAAATATGTTTAAAAAAAGCACCAAACTGTTTAACCGGATTTGACCCAATATAAACCAAATAACACCCTGTTAGTTAATTTTTGTATGAATCCAGGAACCAATGTTATAAAAATTATCAAAATTGGCTTAATAATTTCAAATAAAATGTATTTTCCCGATTTTATCCTCTTTTTGATACCTTTATCCCCATTGCGTTGGTAAAATTTTATTCAAATAAATTTCTGTATCGTGGTATGTCAAATTATAGAAAAACATATTTTATGAAAAAGTACCAAAAATAAACACAATTTTTATCCCTTAAGATTTCGAATTTCCAAAAAGTACCAAACTTATATTTTTTTATTTTTTGATAAGTAAAGAATACGATTTAAATTTTGTTTCTATGTTTATTGGTTTAAAAGATACATAGGGTGCCAAAAAAGTACCAAAACACAGTTTTTACCCGTTTTCTCCCCTAAAAGGTTCAAATTTCGAAAAAGTACGAAACACCTGTCAGCTTATTTTTTAAATGGAGTAACATGCAATTTTAAGTCTTTTTGTATCTTTATTAGTTTTGAAGATATAAGGTTACCGAATTTAGCAGTTTTTATCCCCAAAACGTTTGAATTTGGATCGTTTTGGGGAGGGAGAAACCCACAGTTAAAATTTCAGGGTTCTAGTTTCAGCCGCTTGGGCTGTGCCATGATGAATCAGTCAGTCATTCAGTCAGTAACGTTACTCTTTTATATATATATATATAGATTAATCAAGCTTTCATTTAAATTCTATTTCCAATTTTAAGCAGTGGTAACTCATTATCCTTAGATTTACTTAAAGCATTTAATTTCGTTTTCGGATCATAAATGGTTTTTTCACACAAAAAATGTGAGATACCAAGTGGCGTGTAATTTTGCTAATTAAGCCTAAAGCGTTTTATTTACAACTTTAGTGTATTTGGAGACCCCCACTAAAATTATCCGATAAAAATGTTCGTAGAATATTTGTATCCTTAAATATCCTTTTTGATAGAACTTTTTTTTTATTTTCTCGAAAAAGGAGTCAAATTGACACCTAAAGGGAGGAGCAAAGTATGTATATAGTGGGTCGTTATAGATGGCGAAGTCGACCCATAAATGGCTGAGATATAAGGAAAAAAACGGGACAACCCGATTTTTGGCCTATTTTTGATCTATGTATATCAAGATAACAAAGTCATTAATATAGACAATATGGACCAATGCGTGAAAATCGGGAAAAATATTTTTTAACCCGAATAGTTTTTCATCCAAAAAATTTTTCCAAAACAAAATTAAAAAACAATTTTGAAAAAAACTAAAATTAAATTTTGCTAAATCGTAACAAATGGCTGAGATATAAGGAAAAAACCGGGACAACCTCGATTTTTGGCCTATTTTTGATCTATATCAAGATAAAAAAAGTCATTAATATAGACAATATGGACCTACAATGCGTCAAAATCGGGAAAAATATTTTTTAACCCGAATATTTTTTCATCAAAAAAATTTTTCCAAAACAAAATTAAAAAAAATTAAAAAACAATTTTGAAAAAAACTAAAATTAATTTTTGTCCAATAAGCACCAAAGACCCACAAATTCAAGCACTTGAACATTTTGTGGGAATTTGACTTGAATGCAAATGTAATTATGTTTTAAACTAGAAAAATATATGGCTTGAATTTATGTTTCCTTTTTACTGGAGAATGCTATTGAAATAAAGCGTAATACAACTGTTTTTCAATTGCTTGACTATAATTCAAGGCTTGAATTACACTTGATTTCAACTTGAACTTCAGTAAAAATTCTTATTGGATGTTTACCTAAAAATATATAAAACAAGCAAGAAAGTATGATAGGTCAAGCCCGACCATATAATACCCTACACTAAGTAAAAGAGCAAAAACATTTTTCTTTTAAAATTTCAATAATTTATATTTTTGAGTGATTTTCTTAAGTGGGCCATATATGGGGGCTATGACCAATTATGGACCGATCACCATGAAATTAGGTCGTGTGATTTATGTCTATATTAAAGTTAACTATGTTGAATTTTGTGTGTATACCAAAATTTTAAAGCGATTTAAGCACATTAAAGTGATTTTCGGAAGCAGGCATATATGGGAGCTATGACTAATTATGGACCGATCGTAACAAAACTTTGTGACATGAATTTTGTGTATATAAAACTTATTTGGAGCGGAATTTGAGGAGATACATGTATAAATTAAACATTTATGACCGATAAAGTCCAATTTCGGAAGGACATTTGTATGGGGGCTAGGTGAAATAATGGACCGATTTCAGCCAGTTTCAGGAGGCTTGGTCCTTGGGTCGAAAAAATTATATGTACCAAATTTCATCGAAATGTCTTCAAAATTGCGACCTGTACTCTGCACACAAGTTTTACATGGACAGCCAGCCAGCCGTCCATACGGACGGACGGACATCGTTTAATGGACTCAGAAAGTGATTCTATGTCGATCGGTATACTTTAATATGGGTGTTAGACTATGGTGGTGTAGGGTATAAAAATAATTATTTTAAAGTATAATTTGGTGAAGGGTATATAAAATTCGGCACAGCCGAATATAGCTCTCTTACTTGTTTTCAGTTAGTTTGAAACACTGTAAAAAAACTCAGACCTGCGGAAATATAATTTTATTTTACAAAAATTATCTACTCATCATGCCCATTCAAAATTATAAGGTCGCTATTCTGTTCCAAAAGTGCTGTCCAAGACAGGCAGATAGAGAGACAAGCGACATAGCTAGATCGTCTTAGAATCTTATGAGGACCCAGAATATTTATATTTATATTGGTCTGCGACAAATATTTTCACTTGTTACAAACGGAATGACAAAATCAACATACCCCGCCCCCTTCTTTTGATGATGGGTATAATAAAACGTATACTATCTTCTTCAAATGAAGCCAAGGTCTTTTAAATTCATGTTACATGAGTTTACTATAAAAACCATATCACAAACTAGTAAATTATTTAATTTCCTATAATTAAACATTTTATTTATTTCTTCACCAGTTTTATTCCTCACTGTGTGTTGCATATTTTGTTTTTTTATTTTTCTAAATTGTGGTTTTATTTTACAAATAGTTTTTGTTTTTATTATCAAAAACACTCAACCACATTCATTACGATGGAGTTGTTGTGTTTTAAAACAAAAACTACAATTTCTTGCTGGTTACACAAAAAATTTGACTTACGATTTATGGTCATATGAAAATGCTTTGATTTAAATTAAAAATTATTTTAAGAATTTCCTGATGTGGTTTTTTAAAGATTTTTTTTAATACATAATAAAAAATGTAGGAAACATTTTAGGAATCTAATAAAAATTAAATTAAAATGTGGAAAACATTAAGATTTAATAAATTTAACTAACAGTGTTTACAATTGCAGTGATTATAGAGACATACATATATATAGAGGGGAAACTCTCCTATCAAAAACCTAACAAAGATGTCAAAAACCTAAGTGTTGAGAATGTATTAGTAAAATAAAACCATGTGGGATTACTTTAATGAAAAAAAATGTTTGTGTTAAAATAAATTGTTTTCCCAATTATGATCCATTGTCTGTTCGAGGCTTTTAAACCACTACACAATTTTGATGTATTGTGGTTCCAGTAGTACAAATGAGGAGCCGTAGAACAAAATGTACTTTTTTGAAAATTTAAAAATTTTGGGAAATTGATTTTTTCTAGGAGATTTCAACCCAAATATTACAAAAATACCAAAAAATCAATTTGTAAAAAATTCGAAAAAGTACCTTTTGTTCTGTGGCTTCTCAAATATGGTAAAAATTTTAAATTTTAAAAAGAGGTTTTTTATAAAGAAGTTTAAGTAAAATTGTGAACTTTTTAGACATTTCTCTAAATAATTAATGATAACTCATACGTAATTAATGTTATTAAAATAAACTTAGAAAAGTTGAGATTTACATAACCTTTAAACAGTTTATAAATTACGTTTTAATCGCCTCAGTAGTTTCGAAGTTATAATAACAAATTCAAGCAAAAACAAGTAAGGAAGTATGGTCGGCCAAGCCCTACACTAAGTAAAAGAGCAAAAACATTTTTCTTTTAAAATTACAATAATTTAAATTTTTGAGTGATTTTCGGAAGTGGGCCTTATATGGGAGCTATGACTAATTATGGACCGATCGTAACAAAATTTGATGACATGAATTTTGTGTATATAAAACTTATTTGGAGCGGAATTTCTGCCACATGTAATCGCAACACAATTTGGTATCAATCATAAAAACCTATATATTCTTTACGAATTAATTCACAATTAAGTGAATTCGTTCATTTTCACGAAATTTTTGTTTTTTGTTAGATATACATAAAATTGAGTAGTTAATGTTCTTCTTTCGATTGAAGCAAAAATTTAAGCAAAAAGTATACATACAATTGGCCTATTTGAAAATAGTTAAGCTCTCACAAATATCTTAATTATAAACATATTCAAACCAACCTCAGCACAATTAAGTTTTATGTAAGCCGAACTCTCACGACCAAATTTCGTGACGATTCCATAGCTCCTATATAAGCAACATTCTAGAAATACATAAATCTCTGAAATATGTCAGTATCCAAACAAAATTCAACACAAATATGTTTCATATATTCGCAATTCATCCCACCAAATTTTGTGACGATTGGTCCATAATTAGTCATAGCTCCCATATAAGGCCCATTACCGAAAATGTGTGTATTCAACTAAGATTCAACACAAATAAGTTTCATATCATAAGGCCGAGCTTGCCCGACTATACCATTTTACTTGTTTATTAAAAAGTCTTCTTCGTT
Source organism: Calliphora vicina (assembly GCF_958450345.1). Lineage (NCBI taxonomy): Eukaryota > Metazoa > Arthropoda > Insecta > Diptera > Calliphoridae > Calliphora > Calliphora vicina. Next base: position 40,103,591 of record NC_088781.1, on the reverse strand, counting down.
GCTTTTCACAACGGATTTTGTTATATTTTTTTCGAATGAAATATTAAAATAAAATATAAAAAATCAAATAATTCAAATTTAAAATATTTTTTAACCTTAAGTAGTTAAGATAGAAGGATGAAATTTTGACATGTGGTATTCAATATTTGGATCTTTAACTAACTATTTTAAAAAAAAAAATTATTCGAAATCTAAAAGGATATTCAAGGATAAAAATTTGAAACGAAATTTTTTTACATCTTTTGATCCTTACAGAATAAAATAAAAATAATACGAAATATTTTACAACTCTTCTTGATCATATGACACCAAATTTGACATGGTAGGATGATCAGAAGTATTTTAAAAATGTACTCCTCTGAAAATTTGAAGTCCTTTTAAAAGGAAACAGGATCACGAAATGAAAAACTTTTTCTTCATTTAGTTTATGGTTTCAGACGTATATCATCCGGTTCGTGTATTGAGTGTCGTACGGTGTTATACACCAAAATTCTTGGTTTTTAGAGTAGATTAAGAAAATCCATGTTCATGAAGGAATTTAAAAAAAAATATAAATAAAAACTGAGATGGTATAATAAGGACGTTCCAAGATTTCAGGCTAAAATCTATTATTTAATTAAAAACTGAATTTTAATATCATTCATATTCTAAACATAACATATTTTAAAACTACATCTATCAATCATTGTAAAAATATAATTCTTCGAACCAACAAACAATCACTTTCACAGCAGTTAAAATTAAACAAATAACTTAAATTAAATGTAAATATTTAAGCCTTAAGAACTAAATTCAAAATTTTGCAGAAAATCATGCTTCCTTTAACATTTACAATCAATGCCCTTTCAGTCTGACGTATGATAAATTTAATGAAATTCCATATCAAACATACGCCTCATTTATTTGTGTTAATTAGAAAATCATAAAATCCCAACAATCAAAATATTAAAAGGCAACAATATTGTAATTTAAAACAAAAACAACAGGCAATATCATTAGAAAATAGTTCATTAATGTTGTTGTTATTGTCTTTTTCAACAGTAATTTTTACACCTTTAAACAATTGTAATTTTACACCTTCAACATTTCAATCTCTTTTCATTATTCTCCGACTTATTTTTTCATTACACTGACTGCTGCAGTTTCTATTGTGTTGTGTAAGAAATCATTATGTATGTGTATGAGATAGAGAGAGTAAAAGGGAGGAGGGTGAGAGTTCACGTTTGTATTGTGTGCTGTTACTTTATATTGTTGTTACAGGCATAAAACATAGACTTTTTTTAATATTCTCGCGTTTTAGTGATGAATTTAACTCAACCATTGTACTTGTATTACATTTGATTGCATGTATGTGTAAATTAGGGAGTTCCTTATAATTTAGGGCTCACAAGGTCTAAAATTGCTATCATCTATAAACCAAATGGAGATAATTTTATAAAAATTAAAAAACATAAAGTTAGAAATGTGTTTAAAAAATATTAAATCTTGATCCCAAAAAAATTTATTACCATAAGTGGCAATGCACAGTGGTTTAGAAACTTTTTTTTTTGGAAATAATTTTGTAGCTTGGGAACTGTTGGAGATATTGTTACGAAATTTCACATGGTTTGAGCTGAGGTCTTGTCGAGTTGATTTACATTTGATCAGCTTCCTACCGCTAATGGGGGCCAGGGCGTAGCCCCTCAAAGTTGGTCACCTTGGGTATCAAATTTTAAAAAAAATCGCCAAAAATCCATTTATGATCCGAATTTTAAATATAAATAGTCCTTGAGAAGATCTACAAAAATACACTTAAAAGTGTAGGTTATCTCTATTAGTTGAAAAAATATTCAGGTTTATTGATTTATTTTTTTAATTTGCTCGATCTTTTTATGGTTTTTAGATATGGCGGACCTACGGAGGGTCGAAATTTATTTTTAAAATATCAGCTATATTTCCAATAAAATTTTAAATAAAATAAAAGAAACTTGCTAACAGTTATCTCTTCCCTATAAAAAGTTATACCCATCCAAATTGGTAACTTGTAAAAAGGGCCGTATTTTTTACGTTTTGTCCCAAAAAAGCCCATATATTTTTTTTTGTAGAACAAAAATTTTCTTCGGGACTGTATAGAATTTTTATATGACACGGAAAGATAACTTAATGCAAAAGCATGTAAAGAAAAATTTGGCTCACTTAAGCGGACATATCATCCCCAGATCTATCCAAACTTGGCCAATTTAAAAAAAAATTTCGGTTTGAGTAAAAAATCAAAATAAAAAGGAATAGCACCAATCCACAAAAAAGCTCCATGTTTGTATAACCCCATATGCTTCTTAAATATTTACTAAGTGTTTTTACTATCGCACAGTAAATAACGTCACAGTAGGCACTTTTCTAAAAAAAAAACTCAGTTTTTGCAACACATTTTCCCCATTTTGGGAATTGCGATATTTGAAAACAAAAAATGTCAAAAAGTCGAATGCCATTGATTTAATGACATTTGAGTCTATATTCGTTCAAAATTTTGTTATGATATCTTTCACTGTTAAAATTTTACATGAATTCAAATTTCATATTTTTATTCGTGGAAAATCACCATATTATAATTTTTTTAGTTTCTAAGGTAAAAGACGTCGCAAAATTTTATAAAATTCATAAAAAAGATCGAGCAAAATTAAAAAAATAAATCATTAAACCTGAATATCTCTTCAACTAATAGAGATAACCTCAACTTGTATTTTTTGTAGATCTTCTCAAGGACTATTTAAAATTTCAGCTCATTCGGATAATAAATAGATTTTTGACGATATTTCCAAGTTATGTCAAAAGATCGATGTATTAGAGAAGAAATTTAACAAATATTCAGCATCGCTACGTCAAAAAATCTAGAAATAAATATTGGTTCTGGTATTCTTATTGTCAGAATTATATTGTGTAATTTTATGTGGAAGATCTTAACTCTATATGTCCTCTCTTTAGAAGTCAATTTTACCCCTTTTTTTGAGAAAATTAAAATATAACAATATAACTCTGACATTAACATACATTTTTTTCATTTTGTGTAATGCTCCCTTCGATCAACAAATTAAAACTTTGACCCACTGTAAAAAAATTCAGACCATCCGGACTATAAGTTTATTCTACAAAAATGATCTACTCAACATTCCCTTTCAGAATTATATTCTGTTCCAATCAAAAAGTCTCAATTTGTTGGACAGTGATATCATACAGGAATGTTGTTAAACAAGTAAGAAAGTATGATCGGTCAAGCCCGACCATATAATACCCTACACTAAGAAATGAGCAAAATCATTTCTCTTTTAAAATTTAAAATAATTTATTTTCGTGAATGATTTCTGGAAGAGTGCTACGACTAATTATGGACAGATCATGAAATTAGATCAAGTTATTTATGTCTATATGAAAGCTATTTGTTATAGTTATTTTAATTTTATGTTTATACCAAAATTTTTAAGAGATTTATGATTGTTAAAGATATTGTGGGCCTTATATGGGAGCTATGACTAATTTTGGACTGATCGCCATGAAATTTGGTTGTGTTATTTATGTCTATATGGAAGTTATTTATGTTGAATTTTATGTATATACCAAAATTTTTAAGAGACTAATGCTCGTTAAAGTTATTTTCGGAAGTGGGTCTTATATGGGAGCTATGACTAATTATATACCGATCATAATAAAATTTGGTGACATGAATTTCGTATATATAAAGTTATTTAGAGTAAAATTTGTGATGATACCTATATAAATTAAACATTTATGAATGATAAAGTCCAATTTCGAGAGGACATTTGTATGGGGGCTAGGTGAAATAATGGACCGATTTCAGCCAGTTTCAATAGGCTTGGTCCTTGGGCCGAAAAAATTATATTTACCAATTTTTGTAACAGAAAGTGATTCTGAGTCCATCCGGTGGGTGTTAGACTAATATTTTTGGGCGTTACAAACACCTGCACAAATGCATAATACCCTCCACACTATGGTGGTGTAGGGTATAAAAATTACTATTTATACCCTGCACCACCATAGTGGGGAGGGTATTATGCGTTTGTTCAGATGTTTATAACGCCCAAAAATATTAGTCTACCACCCACCTTAAAGTATACCGATCGACTTAGAATCACTTTCTGGATCGATTAAACGATGTCCGTCCGTCCGTCCGTCTGGTCGGCTGGCTGTCCATGTAAACCTTGTGCGCAGAGTACAGGTCACAATTTTGAAGATATTTCGATTAAATTTGGTACATATTATTTTTTCGGCCCAAGGACCAAGCCTATTGAAAGTGGTTCAATTATTTCACCTAGCCCCCATACAAATGTCCTTCCGAAATTGGAATTTATCGGTCATAAATGTTTAATTTATAAATGTATCTCCACAAATTACGCTCCAAATAAGTTCTATATATACAAAATTAATGTCACCAAATTTTGTTACGAGCGGTCCATAATTAGTCATAGCTCCCATATGGACCCGCTTCCGAAAATCACTTTAACGTGCATAAATCGCTTAAAAATTGTTGGTATACTCACAAAATTCAACATAGTAAACTTGCATATAGACATAAATCACACGACCTAATTTCATGGTGATCGGTCCATAATTGGTCATAGCCCCCATATAAGGCCCACTTCCGTAAATCACTCAAAAATATAAATTATTGAAATTTTAAAAGAAAAATGTTTTTGCTATTTTACTTAGTGTAGGGTATTATATGGTCGGGCTAGACCGACCATACTTTCTTACTTGTTTTAAATGTAAATAAAATCAAGTGTGTGTGAGATATCAGAAACATTTTTTTATTCGTTCGAAAGGCCTATCGATCCCATTAAGTATGAAATGTCCAATTTTCCATGACTCTGGTCCATAAGTCAGACTGAATTTGTTCGATGACATGGGTTTTGTTGGCATTGAGGGCCGCTGTGGTTAGTGGCTTATTCACATAGACCTGCGACATATCCATATCATCCAATTCAGGCAAAAAAAAATGCTGGTAATACATAACACTCTCTGCTGACAGTGAACGTCAAAAATCCACACTAAACAGTGACTTTTTCGGGATGCATTAGACGCTCTTCGATCTGTTGTGGATTAGTATTTTCCGAATGTCATCGTACCAATTCATCCAGAAATGGTACTCACCGTAAAATGGCCCAAGCTCGTGAAACGTTTACCGCACAAAACACCCATTTTGAGAAAACATTTTTATGATTTGCACGTTATGCTGCACGTTCTATTCTTCCATATTGAATAAATTACTGCCAATTCGACAGCTGCAATATCAATAATGTGGCAGCTAGTAAATGTCGAAGTTCGGAAGTCCCTACTGGCTGAACCTTTTTTTTTGGTCATACAAATTTTGAAATTGCTCAGAAATTTGTTCAAATTTTGATACAAAGTTGCTAATTTCAATTGTATATAATATTTGAATCACTTATCCTATTTTTACAATATTGGTGGTCTTATAGTTAAGTAATGCTTATGTACCTGAGTTTCAATATATTTTCCTAAAAGTCCTTTTCTTTTGAACCAGGGATATTGAACAAAAAATTATACTTGAGCAAATAACACATATATAAAGTTAGGTATACTTTGATTGCTACTTTGAACCATAACTCTAAACTTCAAATAAAATGAGCAACCTCTAAAAACTATCCGATTTAGCTAAACTTTTCATGACGAAGAATAACACCGTCCGACAAATAGAGAAACAAATCGTTAGACACGAACCGGATGATATACGTCTGAAACTATAAATTTAATGGAGAAAAACTGTGCCTTCAGTTTTTCATTTCGTAATCCTGTGTCCTTTTTTAAGGACTTCAAAGTTTCAAAGAAGTACATTTTTCAAAAAAATATTTAAAAATACTCCTGCTATTCCAATAATGACAAATTCCATGTCAAAAGAACAAGAAGAGTTGTAGAATATTTCGTATTATCTTTAATTTATCCTGTAAGGATCAAAAGATGTCAAAAATATCCTTTAAAGTGTTTATCCTTTAATATCCTTTAAGATTGCCAATAAATTCCTTTTAAAAAAATAGTGCGTTAAAGACCCAAATATTTTATACTAAATGTCAAAATTTCATCCTTTATATATATAAAGGTCAAATTAAAATATAAAAAAAAAATTTATTAGTATACAAAATGTTTTATTAAGAAAAGTTCATGTTTATAAACTACACCACTATAGCAAGGGAGGTATAATGGGTTAGGGCTGTTTGCAACATACAAAAATATTGTGCCAACACCCACCTTAAAGTAAGCGATGTCCGTCCGTCTGTCCGTCCATCCATGTAAACCTGTTAATCAAACTACAGGTCGCAGGTTTAAAGATAATTCGACAAAATATGGCACAAACCTTTATATTGCCCCAAGGACAAAGGCGATTGAATTTGGTTAGAATAAGTCCATTATTTATCCTAGCCCCCATACAATTGGCCTATTTGAAAATAGTTAAGCTCTCACAAATATCTTAATTATAAACATATTCAAACCAAATTCAGCACAATTAAGTTTTATGTAAGCCGAACTCTCACGACCAAATTTCGTGACGATCGGTCAACAATATTCCATAGCTCCTATATAAGCAACATTCTCGAAAATTTCATTAATATACATAAATCTCTGAAATATGTCAGTATCCAAACAAAATTCAACACAAATATGTTTCTTATATTCGCAATTCATCCCACCAAGTTTTGTGACGATTGGTCGATAATTAGTTATAGCTTCCATATAAGGCCCACTACCGAAAATGTGTGTATTCAAATAAGATTCAACACAAATAAGTTTCATATCAAAAGAAAACTCTTTATAATCATATACACGGTGTAGGGTATCATAAGGTCGGGCTGGCCCGACTATACCATTTTACTTGTTTATTAAAAAGTCTTCTTCGTTGCTTTTCACAACGGATTTTGTTATATTTTTTTCGAATGAAATATTAAAATAAAATATAAAAAATCAAACAATTCAAATTTAAAATATTTTTTAACACTTAAGTAGTTAAGATAGACGGATGAAATTTTGGCACGTGGTTTTCAATATTTGGATCTTTAACCCACTATTTTAAAAAAAAAAAATATTTTAAATCTAAAAGGATATTCAAGGATAAAAATTTTAAAGGAAATTTTTGACATCTCTTGATCCTTACAGGATAAAACAAAAATAATACGAAATATTCTACAACTCTTCTTGATCATTTGACATCAAATTTGACATGGTAGGATGATCAGAAGTATTTTAAAACATTTTTTTAAAAATGTACTCCTCTGAAAATTTGAAGTCCTTTTAAAAGGAAACAGGATCACGAAATGAAAAACTGAAAACTCAGTTTTTCTCCATTTAATTTATTGTTTCAGACGTATATCATCCGGTTCGTGTCTAATATTGAGTGTCGTACGGTGTAATATTTGAATCACTTATCCTATTTTTACAATATTGGTGGTCCTATACTTAAGTAATGCTTATGTATCTGAGTTTCAATATATTTTCCTAAAATTCCTTTTCTTTATACTTGAGCAAAAGACACATACATATATAGAGTTAGATATACTTCGATTGCTACTTTGAACCATAACTCAAAACTTCAAATATAATATGCAACCTCTAAAATCTATCCGATTTAGCTAAATTTTTCATGACGGAGAATAATATCGGCCCTATGATCATCGAAAATCCAAAAAGTGCTAAAACAGGCCCAACCTAGTGTGTATACATGTAAGTGTAATAGTGAGAGAGAGAGTTTTTTTTTTTCTTTTACCTCGGTTCACCATTCACTATTTACCGACCAACCTCTATATTGTTGTTGCATTGTTATTTTAAATTGCAGTGTTATTGTTGTTTTCATTGTTTTTGTTGTTGCTACTTCCATTGTTAGTTGTTTGTTGCTGCTTTTTTTGTGTGTGTGTGCTCGGAATTGTTTTCATGGTGCTTCCTTTTTAGCATTTCTAAGGCAATTTCCGCTGGAATGCATACATTGTTTATGAGCTTTTTATTTGTTAACGTCCCAGTTGTTAGGCAAGTAGTCAATGTATTCCTTATAGGCAGTAATGTCTGACATCTGGCCTGACTTCAATTTATATATTTTGGGTCATTTGACACATATGTGCTCTTTGTAGTGCAGAGAGAATTTAATTGTTTACTTTATACTTCCCAGGTAATCAAGTGTAAAGACAATTGTCTCTTAAGTGTCTCTAAGTAATCTAGAGTGTAAGTTTTATTTTGTATTGGACTTTTGTGTGAGTAATTCGTATAAACTGGTTTTATGCAAATTGTGTTGATATAATTCTCATACAGTTTATATATTTTTGATTAAGTATATCGAATATTTGAGGTCAATTAGCACCCGTATATATTAAAATAACTAGCTATATAGATGACAAAATATCCAGTTAGATATCTAGTAGTTACCTTACTAGACTTATCCAATGCGTTGACTATTTTGGACGAGCACCCAGACAGTCTCATTGTAATTTAAAAGGGTAAATTGTCCCCTTGCTTAGAATATGCACGTGTTAAAATATATAGATAAAATCACTAGTTCGAGACAGTCACCAAGAACCGCTAGGTTATATATATAGCTATGTTTCTGTAAGAGTATATGTATTCATTTACAGAGGAATTGAAGGTAAGAGTTTTTTTGTATGTGACTGTATTAATGTGCATTTCTTTTGTTGATTTTAATACAAAAGAAACGGTTGTCATACGAAAAAAATCCCACAACTACAATCACCACAATACATTCATAAATAAAACAGTTCAGTCACAGTGTATTAGTAGAGAAATCTTGTTGAGGTAGAAAAAATAATGAAATTAAAATCCATGATTTAGAGGCCATATTGTTTGAAAGCAATAACAGCAGCATCAGCAGCAACAATCATTATTTCTGATGCATTGAAATACATACACAATTATTAAATTTATAACTGAGGTATTTAAAACATGTAGATTTAAATATAATGAATATTTCTGTCAATAATTTGGTATAGAAAATTTAAATATTTTACTATTTCAATGTATGTATATTAGAGTTTGTTTGTGACAAAGTCACTTTATTTGTTTTTCGGGTATCATAATTTTTCTGAAGGCTTTACGTAAATAAAAATAATGGCGTCATTTTTTCACTCCTTGTGGTGGTTGGTTCAACGCACCTAAAGACGCGATCTGATTTCTACAGTCGATTCTGCATCAAAAATTAATGCAATTGATGTTTTTTGAATCCTTAAAATAGTTTTTTAGTAGTAACTAAAATTCACTATACTATCTTAAAAATTTACACAAATATTTGGATTTATTTTGGTAAAATGTTTGAAGAAAACCCTAATTTGGAGTTGTAACTTTAATTTTCCAACATTGTGTCAGAAAATACTTAAGAAGGTTTATTACATAAACGAAGAACCAATTATTTCCTATAATGAGTCCACTTTCCTATAAAAGTTGGAGCTTTTTTGGATAAACAGGAATAGATATGCGGGTAATAGGATTAAATTCCTTAATTATATATAAACCCATTCCACTTTCACTTCCCTACTATCGATAGAATAGTAAAACATAAACTCTCATTTACAGTATTTCGCCATCTGTTTAGGTTTATAAACTTAAAAAAACAAATTTTTGAGGATTTCGGGAATCCATAATTTTATGCCACAATTTGGTAAATATACCACCATATTAAACTGATGCTTAATTGTATTGAAAAAAATCAGAATATTATTACGCAGTCGGCAAACCATAAATAAATATACATTAGGGCGGGTCGATTTCAAAATCAGCCAAGTGGCAAGGAAAATCGTACTCTATTGATCAGAATACATTTTGATCGAGTCTAAATGTATGCCTTTGGAGGACCGACCCAACCATGATAGTGGAACACCCCCTGTAACCTCCTTGGGCGGTCCTAATACAAAAATTGTAAAAAATTACCATTTTTGGCACACTACATGATATACTATGTATGTGTTGTGTATACATTTTGTTCATAGAGCGAATGATAAATATAAATATGATGTACAGTTACGAACAAGAAAATAGCAGTACCACTAGGAAATTTTTTTGAAACGGCGTCTTTAAAAATTTTAAACTTAAAATTTTGTTTATACCCATCAGAGCTGTAAATGAATCACTCATTTTTGAATTAATTCGCGAATCATTCACACAAAAAAATGAATTGAATGAAATTTGAGTCAATTCAAATGAATTTGGTAAAAATGAATTGCAATTCGTTTCCAATTCAAATGAATTGAATTGATTTTGAATTAATTCAAATGAATTTGGTAAAAATGAATTGCAATTCGTTTCCAATTCAAATGAATTGAATTGATTTTGAATTAATTCAATTCATTTACAATTCATTTGAATTGAATTGATTTTGAATTAATTCAAACGAATTAAAAAAAAAATTAGCAATTCATTTCCAACTCCGACGCGAAATTCGCAGCATATTTAGCAGATTCTTCAATGTCATTAAGTATGCAGTATAATTAATCGACGGTTAAAAAGTCTTCCTTTAAATATAATGCGCCGTTACCATCGTCAGCTGGTGTTGAAAGATTATTTTCGTACGCCTCTATTCTAAACATCCCTAAACGTGGATTTCTTTCAGATGATAATTTTGAAAAGCTATTGTTGTTTAAGGTGAATGATGCATTCTAATTAAATCTAATTAGCCTTATTAATGAAACTCAATTGTGTTTTGAACTACATACATTGTTAGTTTTCCTTATTTTTGATTATTTTTGGAAGATAGTTTTATTTTTTTGAAATAAATATAATATAAATATTAGCAAAAAGTTTGTTGTTGGGTGGTCGTGGGTCACAAAATTTCAAAAATTATTAATTGCTTCTTGAATATTAAATATGTTTTGTCGTTCAGCGTATTTCAAAATAAAAATCAGTTCTTCTTGAATAAATAAACTCCAAACACCATGTTTTCATTGATCAGGCGCGTATACAGGACAAGGCTTTTCAATTTTTGTACTGGATATTTTCATTTTGGTAGGAGAAATCTTTCATTCCCCCTAGAGATCTGCTCTTGAATTTGATTGATTGCAACTCATTTTTGAATCATTCATTTGAATTGCTATTCTTTTTTCTAATTCATTTGAATTAATTCAAAATCAATTCAATTCAAATGAATTGTAAATGAATTGCAATTCATTTTTACAAATTCATTTGAATTGGAAATGAATTGAAATTCATTTCTGCCTAATTCGTTTGAATTGATTCAAATTTCATTCAATTCATTTTTTCAATTCAATGAATTAATTCAAAATTTAGCTAATTCATAATGAATTAAAATCAAAAAAGAATGATTCATTTACAGCTCTGATACCCATAATCGGTCAAGCCTGTAAATTTTTTGTGAGGTAATCTTTTTGTAAAAATAATGATAACTTCCGAAATAAAGGCTCTTAGATATGAAAATATGTATTTTTTATTAACATTGGAATAGCAGTGCCGGATTATTGAATTAATTTTTTTTTTAAAGAAGTCAAAATTTTTTTAAGATTAAAGTACAATTTAGTTAAATATGCTGAATTTATTGTATCTTTAATGTTAAATATAGTTCTTTTTTATAAAATTCCTGCTTTAGTGGGTCGCGCAATACATTGCACTATTGCACGGTGGTAAATTCCGGCCAAACATTTTTTTTTGGTTTTTAAATTTTTATAAAATTTTGATGGAAAATTTTTCTTAACACTTCAGAATATACAGTATCGTAATAATTTTGGCTATAAAGTAACTATATGGTTATTTATAGAGCTGTAAAGTCAAAGGTTTTTTCTTGTCATTTTAATATTAAAAAAATGTGATTTTTTACTTTTGAATTAAAGTATCCTGTGCTTTTTTCTTTAGTTTTTTTTGCAAATTAGCACATGCTTTTATAAAACAGTTAGCAGTTAACCATTCTACGCAGTTATTAAGGATTTTTTGCGTCTTATTTTTATATAAAAGTGAAATGATTTGGAACTAGTTTAAAATCTATAGAAACTAAATTAAAAAAAAGTTTGAAAGGCCCGAACAAATTAAATGGGGCTATCAGAGGTTTAGTGTAAATTACATCTAATACTATAAAGTATCAAAAGTAAGTACTAGAAATTTCAGCTGCAATTATCTGCCATTCTAATAACCAGAACGATTTCAGTGCCTACATATTTTACAAATTTTTTTTATATTTTTTTGGTCAATTTCAAAAATTATGTAAGTTTGAGAGTTATTTACGTCTATGCTGAATTGGCCAAACCATGTATTTGTATGTCGATTTTTTTTAAATGGATCATTTATGTTATTTTTAATTATAAACCTAATTGAAGCCATTTACAAAAATTACATACTTTTTTCGATACTTTTATAACGTCAATGTTTATTTGGCCAACTCCTATATGCAATTTATAATATTTTTTGCGATGGATCTAGTGTGTTTTTCTTAAATGTACACCAAATTTCAAATTTTACATGAATAACCTAACTTTTTCGATAATTTCAAAACGTCCACGTTTGTTTGGCCAAACCCTGTATATGTATTCTGAAATTTGTACGACCATTTTTTTCAATCACTTATGCTATTCTTCATTTAAGAACTAAATTTCAGCCATTTATATGAATAACCTAATTTTTTCGATGCTTTTAAAACGTCCATGATTGTTTGGACAAACCCTGTTATGTAATCTGAAATTTGAATGACCGATTTTTTTCGATCACATATTTTATTCATTATATTATGCAATCCATTTAATCTGTCAAGCAAATAAAAACCGAATGAAATTTAGAAGTTATTGATATGACAGTAAGGAGATGCTTTCTAGATGCAAACTTCACAGAACGAAGTCCAAGGAAAAACTAGAAAAAACTCAAACAAAAAAATTGCTCAAAATAATCACACACAGAGAAAACAGATTCGTGATAGCAACCGAATTTGTTGCCAATCGAATGATTCGGTTCCACACATAGAATTTTTCAGTTCTAACAACAGAAAGTCAGTTGATAAAGAAGAATTTCAGTTGAGGCAACCAAACTTTAGTTACCCCTTACAAAATATTGTAGCCACAACTGTAAAATTCGGTTTCTATCACGAATCTGTTTTCTCTGTGCACATACGAGTGTTGTTTTTGTTTTCACATAGTTTTTTCTACTAATACGTTCTCACTACTTAGGTTTTTGACAACTGAGTTAGGTCTTTGACAGGAGAGTTTCCGCTCTATGTATTTCTCTATGCGGCAAACCATAGAGACGAAACACTCCAATTTGTCAAAAAAAACTACAACAAATCTTATGTCTGATACAGCAATAAAATACATTGACTAGCATGTATTTTGTTGTTGCAAGAGTTAGGTTTTTTACAATTACGTCTCGTCTCTATGTTATCCTATGCGGCAAACGTTAACCCTTGCAACACCGATGTCAAGTTCTAAATTTTTATTATTTCTTTATATATTGCGTATTTTGATGAAACTTTTAAAAAAATATTTAACTACATTTAAGATGGACATTAAACCCTTTAATGCCCTTAAGATAAAAAATGCCGCAGAAAAATGTTGATAAAATTTTACTTTAAGTGTAAAAAATTTTTATTTTTAAAAGTTCAGTATTTTTAGGCATTTTAGGTGGATTTAATTTGAATTTATTTTATTAAAATTATGTACCATTATAAATTATTGCCATAAATTTAGTTTTTCCACAAAAATTACTTTCAAAGCTTTTATGAATCTTACGAAAATAAAAATGGTGAAAATGTCAAATTTTTTAAAGCAGATACAATGTAACCTGGGTCATATAACAGTCGAATGAATGTTTAATAATTTGAAATTTGTTTGTTAACTTGTATGTCCCAAGCCCGTGAAATCATCGATATATGAAACTCATTTAAATTTAATAATTAAAATGTGTGATAACATTTACATCAACAATGATTCAATATTTAAAAAAAAAAAAAATCGAAATTATTATCTGCGTGTTATAAAATATTTTTCCAGATAATTATTTCGCCCAAAGTTTGTACATTCCCCACTTTCATTTAGAACACTTGTACTTGAGTTTATCTTTGTAAATATTTTGTTTGTTACAAATTGACTATTTCGCTCACGTTTCAAATTATACCGGCTATAACATTGTACATACTACACTAACAGCAATAACAAAAACAACAACAACAGCAATAATAATAACAACAACATCAACCACAAAAAGTCAGGGTAGACCAAACCTACAAATAAATATGAGGAGAGAATGTTTATCACTCATATGTCGATACAGCCGATACAGCTACGATCCAGTAAATGAAAATGAAAGATAGAATAATAAAATGAAATGAAAACAACTTCATATGAATCATATATGAACTACTTACTGTATTTTTTTACATATCGTTACCTAAACTGCAAAATATCGTAACATCACTTTTCATAAGTTTATAGGAGAAGCCAAAAACGATATAAAATGAAAACTACTTGAGATATTGAAACAAAATTTTCAAATATGAATTACAATCATGGTACAATCAGTTACCAGGTACAATTATTAGAGAGAGTTTTCATTATTCAACCCTAAAACGTCAAACTATGTGTTTAATTACTTACCTTTTTTCAATTTGTTACCGCGATATTTTATACATTTGTAACGTTTTAATTGAAATTAGTACACATTTATTTAATAAAATATAGTTTTTCTTCAATTATTAATGAATTTATGGTTGAAATTGAATTTTTTCGTAACAAAAATTTAAATTCAATTTTTTTGGCATTTCCTTTTTATATTTTTTAATTTTCTTTTGTTTGACGTTATAGGGAATGTATAATTGAGAGCATACTTTCTAATAATTGTACCTTGCTAATTCTACAATGAATTACAATGACACTAGAAATAAAAAAAAAATTTTTTCAAAGCACACTTTATGCTCTGTGTCTTACGTTATTTTGAATTGTTGTTTTCTAAAACCAAATCGTGCACTTGATGATACTTCGTTTTGAATTTTGTTAATAACTTGGTTATTTTTGATTAGTAAAAGTTTAAATTTTGTACACATATGTAATATGATGTATTGGATAGTAATCAATAATAAAATCAATTTTGAATTTTTTGATGATACGTTGTTTTGCATTTTAGTTGACGATATGTATGTATGTATGTACTCGTGCATTGTCTTGTATTCATGCAAGACAAATTAAATTAAACATTGTTTTTGTTGTTGTTGTTGTGGCCTTTTTCTTTCATGTGTTTTTTTTGTTGTTGTTGCTGTTGTTATTATTATTGTTTAATTTTCATTCAATTATACTACATAGAATTTGTTTGTAGGTTACGCTTAAATAATAAAGACAATTGAATATATTTCATATATTTTTATTTGTTTTTCAGAGTGCGTGTGTTTGTTTTTATTGCTGAAAAACAAAAAAATATATGTACATATAAATAAAATAAAAGCCAAACAAATTATTTGTGAACGCCTAAAAATGTTCCGATGCAAATAAAAAAAGAGCAACAAAAATAAGCTTAAAAGTAAATAACATCAATAACGGCAGGGGATTCACTGTGATGAGTTATGAACGATCATGAGGAGCCCTACACTTGAGAAAGGTATTCTTTTTAAATCGATAATATATTTATTGGCCATAATTTGTGTTACATATCAATTATTCTAACTCTAACTCAATTCTAACAATATGAATTTTAGAATATTCTAATCCAGATCTATATTAATCTCCTTAATATTTGATCCAAACTGAGAATGAGTATCCTTATATTGGATATATGACTTACAAATGCGGGATTTTTAGCTTTGGTCAGATTTCAGCAGCTCATAAATAATAGGACACTTTTGCTCTCACAAAATACAGACCACTACCTGAGCGTCATGGATATTTGGCATTGGTGTCTATTCCGCTGTTTTAACGGGCTTCACGTACGATCTCTTACGATTCACGTTATCGTAATGGATCCATTTTTCATCACAATTAGTGATTCGTTGCTGAAATGATTTTCTGATTTAACGTTCAAGCATCGTTTCGGACATGCAAAATCGTTTTTCAAGGGTTTTCGCCTTCAATTCGTATGACACACAATTTCCCTGCTGTTGGATGAAGCCTGCTGCTTGGGTAGCTCCCAACGATTTTGCAAGCTGTTTTTGAGTTTTACAACAATCTTCATGGGGTAATGCATCCAATTATTGGTCTTCAATTATTGGTTTGGATGGCCTGGACAATCACTGTATTCCGTAGCAAAATCACCATTTCTCAACCGCACAAAATATAGCTCCCACGTTGAAACCGATGCACAGTGGTTTAGAAAACGTTTTTTTTTTGGATATAATTCGGTATGTCGGGAACTATTGGAGATATTTATTTAAGGACATTTAAGTCTACATAGCATTAAAATTTACATGAATTAAAATTTTATATTTTTGTTCATGGAAAATCAACATATTATAATCTTTTAGTTTTTTAGGTAAATGACGTCCCAAAAATTTATAAAATCATTTAATTTTACTTAAATATAAATCTTCAAGTTCAAGTTTGTGGAACTTCGAAGGAGTTAATAAAAGCTTTTGCATTAAGTTCTTTTTCTAAAAAAGGAAAAATAAACATAAAAAATACTGCTCTTTTACAAGTTCCTTGTAACTTATAGGGAAGAGATAACAGGTTTCAAGTTTTTTTTATTTTATTTCAAATTTTATCGTCAATAATATCGAAAAAAATTAAAAAAATAACTCAATAAACCTAAATATCTCTTCAATTAATAGGGAGTATTTTTTGTAAATCTTCTCAAAAACTATTTATATTTTAAATTTTAGCTCATTCGAATCATAAATGGATTTTTGGCGAATTTGTATACAAATTTGAGACCCGAGGTGACCAACACACTGACCCCCATTAGCGCTAGTAAGCTGAACAAATGCAAATCAACTCGAAAACACCTCAGCTTCTACCATATGAAATTATGCGATAGTTTCCGAGATACCAAAGATTCTCTAAGGAAGAAATTATTATTTTTTTTTAATTTCAGAAATTTCTTCGTCTAATCTTTAATTCTAGGGAGTGACTAGCTGAACTTTGTTCTTTTGTAGCGAAATATTGGAAATAAAAAACAAATATTATTTTATAAAACTGACCTCAAACTCAATTAACTATAACTAAAATATAAGATTTTTATTTGTGGTCCTTATATGGGACCTATGAACCTAAAGGAGGTTCCAAGGCGAATTTACTGTACAGGTGGCGTTGATATTACAACAAGTACAACATTGCAATAACAACATTGTGTTTTATTGTTGCTTGGGGGACAAAAGTGTCAAAAAAACAAACAAAAATTTGTGAAAAAAACAAAAATAAAATCCATTTAATAAAAATTAAAATAAAAATGTAATAAAATCAATAAAAATAACGTTAATTTTACATAAACGCTAAATTTATTTGCGAGGACATCGATCAGCAATTGCATGGTCCAGAAAAAACATCCAAAGATAATAAAGCAAATGAAAAAACTGATAAAAATAAGGGTGCCTCCTGGAAGCTCCTGTAATGGTGGCACAGTTTGCGGTGAAAATGGTAGCGCTAATGCTCCAAATGTATGCACGTGGCAAATGGTTGTGATTGATCGAATGAACTCCGGAGCTACCTGTTTTGTTGTACTTTTAAGAGATCTTATAAACTTTTTTTGGAGCTAAAAAGGTAAACAAAACAAGTTTTGACATAAAATAAATTCGTTTTGTAAACAATTTTTGACAAGTTTGCCCCCAAGGCGAACAAAAAAAAGTAGATCAGCTGTGCTGTTAACGCCACCTGTACAGTAAATTCGCCTTGGGAGGTTCATATAAAACTAGTTTATGTCCAATTTCATCACAATTTTAATTATTATAAGACAATTTGAATGTTCGATTTAAAATGAATGTTCGATTTATGACATAAGTCAAAAAAAGTCTCGTCGCTGATAAATATAATTTTTTTTCTTCTCACAACTATAGATAAATACACATATATCTCGAACTCTTCCGTCAAAGTCCTAACTCAGTTGTCTAAACCTAAGTGGCGTTAGTAAAATACAATATGTGGAAGCAAGAAAAATACTTTTATGTGTGATGAGTTTGAGTATTTTTTGTTTGAGTTTTTTTCTAGTTTTCGCTCTATGTGTATTTCCCCATGCTCACTACTACAGGCATAGAGAACATAGTGCGGAAACTCGAAAAAAACTCAAACAAAAAAATTACACAAAAAAGTTACACATACGAGTGTTGCTTTTGTTTTCACATAGTTTTTTTTACTAATACATTCTCACCACTTAGGTTTTTGACAACTGAGTTAGTTATTTGACAGGAGAGTTTCCGCTCTATGTGTTTTCTCTATGAAAAGCAAAATGTTGCCTGCGATATAAAAAAATTAACTAAAACCGAAAAAACTTTTTTATTCAACAGGTTTTGCTTAAATTTCACCCATTTATGGAACGATTAAATTATTTTAACTCAAAAAATTTTCTGACTTTTTTTTCATCTTTGTAATCTCTACCGGTTTCGGTTTTTTTAGCTCTTCGGTTTTTGACAAACCGGTTTTTGTAAGACGGTCAACCGGTTTCAATGAAATAAGTTTTCTAAAGCACATTCAAATATATTTCTGAAAATCTTTGATGCCCCATTTTAAAAATATTGATTTATTTTATAGAAAATTATAGTATTTGACAATATTTCGTAAAAGATATAAAACAATTGCATAAAGATAGAGCCTTGAGAATTAAAAAAGCTAAGTTTCCTAATACATTTCCTATTAGCGTCCACAAATAAAAATAAATTTAAGGAGACCTTATTCATATTAAATAAAAATTGGACATAAACCGGTTAACCAGTTTTTTTTTAAGACAAAAACCGAAACCGTTTAAACGGTTTTTTTGAAGACAATAATCAAAACCGGTTTTTTCAAAAACACACTTTTTCGGTTAAACCGAAAACCGGTTTTTTTGGACACTCTATTCTATAGCTTGGGTCCTATCGTTTTTTCAACAGATAGACAGACGTACAGACATAGCTAGATAGCCTTAGAATCTTATGGGGACCTAGAATATATATACTTATGTGGGTCCGAGTCTAATATTTTAATGTGTTACAAACGGAATGACAAAATCAATATACCCCCATCTTTTTTGAGGGTGGGTATACAAATTTTAATTTTAAGGTAAGTTTGAAGTAATTATAACATTGTTTAATAATTGTATTTCCTGTTAAATAAAAACAACAATTAATACTCATTACAAAATCTCATAAAATGATTTGTTAAAATTCCAAAACCGCAAAAGGGATTTTTTCCTATAATTTTTTTTGTTAAA
Organism: Calliphora vicina; assembly: GCF_958450345.1. NCBI lineage: Eukaryota > Metazoa > Arthropoda > Insecta > Diptera > Calliphoridae > Calliphora > Calliphora vicina. The sequence goes on along the minus strand of NC_088781.1, from coordinate 40,084,286 downwards.
AAAATATAACGCTAAACTAATAAGATGCAATTGAAAAACTAACACATTAAACTATTGTTATTTTTATCACAAGTAAATTTCTAAACGTAACCTACAACAGCATCAACTGAAAACACCACCCAACCGCAAAGTATGTAGAAAACTCTATGTACGAGTAACCAGTACTTCGTGCATACAGCAATATTTCTTCTTATCAGTAAAGAATGATTAATAAGAACATTATTGTGTTGGGAACTGAAGTGCTCTGTGAGCTGTGTGTTTTTTTGTTACTCGTATAATTTTTATTATTTACTTACTGTCGTAGAAATCTGTTTTATATTTATAAAAACGACTGAAACTGAAAGTTACAAGACACTTTAACGGTAGTTATAAAATAGAATTGAAGCGAAATACAAGCAGACGATATGAATTATTTCAAAAATTAAATAAACAAAAGCCCTTTAAACGGAAGTGACATAAAAGTAATAAAAACATTTTGTTTAATAAATTTAAAATAACCAAAAGAGCAATTTCAAATAAACGTGTTAAATTTATTAAATTATTATCCAATTTGTGCGCGAGTTTGTTTGTGTGTGATTGTTATTATTTCTTAATAATTAAATGAATAAATAAACAAAAAATATAAAAATAAACACACAACATGTTTTCATGCTGCTTCAAACGCCAAAACACAGATGATGATGAATATCATCAGCGACCTAAAACTCGCAATAGTTCTGCCAATAATTCCCAGAAAACCTCATACACAGCTGTTCCTCTACCAAACACAACAACAACAAATGAAACCAATGAATCTGCCAAAAGTGTGGAGCAGTTGCGAAAAGAATGTTTGGAAGCTCATAATAGATACAGAGCCAAACATGGTGCCGGTCCATTGACCTTGAGCAAACAATTGAATGCGTACGCAACCGAATGGGCTAAAGTAAGTTGAAAGAGCAAAGAAAGACAAAAGAATAACAATAATAATGACAGAGTAAAAAAATACAAAGAATCATTATAATGGGGTTTATTATGGGTCAAGTAGAATTGTGTAGTTATTGTTGTTTTTATAATGAGAGAAACCTTGTTTTGACTATTATTCTTTGCAAGTAAATGCTCCATTATCATCATCGCCGACAGCACGGTGGTTTTTATAAGAAGACGGCCTCATTTTGTCATGATGAAGGATTGTAAAACTGGAGTATTCTTAATATTAATATATAGTCTGTTCCAGTACCAGTCAGATTTACAGCTTTTTCAGAAATAGTCTGTATTTGACAGAAAAACCACTAATTATATTTATTTTTTAAACTTAAAACCTACAAAAAATAATATATTTATATCGTATATCGATGATGTTCTATACCGTTTATCTTAGATTTTTACGATTGCAATATAATCTTCAAACAAGCCCACATTTCATCCCCTTAATTAAACAATTGTGTATAATTTTTTTTGCCATTTCGAAATAATTGAGTTTAAAATTTGTGTGTTAGTAGACATCTGGAACAAAAGTAATATTTCAATTGATCAATTGTGGAAGTAGAATTTCACCAAATTTTGATCACATATAGAATCAGTTATGTAGATTCTTATTCTTATACAATATTGTGTTATTGAGGGGATGATTTGTAGTACAAATCCAGGGGCCGAATTACCGCACTCGTGATCGAATGAACTATCGTATCGAAAAATGATTTCGATATCGTAATTATAACAAAATGTACTAAATTTCATGCTCGATATCGAATGCCGTAATCTCAATTCAGAAAATTACTATCGAATTTACTCGATATCGAATGCGGTAATTCGGCCCCAGAAAAAAGTTATTTACAAAATGAGCTGAAAAACAGATAAAAGTGTTATGCTGAATCTTGTATTCCCACCATCAATATGTAGCTTTGGCCATAAGACGGACGGACATAGCTAGATCGTGTTAGAATCTTATTATATTCTAATGCGACACATATTTTGATGTGTGACAAACGGAATGACGTAATCAATATACCTCAATATTTTGCATACCACAGTCCAACAACTACAACAGTGTACTTTTACTTATTCTAAATTTTGGTATTAAAATCCCAATTTTCATAAAAAGTGGACTTAGCAGGTTTGTTCACTAAGCTAACGATATGGTGATTCAATTTGAAATATTCGCGATTTAATTGAGGATTTGTGTGTTGTTTTATGTATTCATATCTTTCATCAATTATAGAATTCGTATTAAAACTAATTTCTAAGCATTTTAAATCTCCCCCTTTGATATTTTATATTTTTTTAATAATCTTCATAAAGTAGCTAATAAACACGTACGTCTTTTGTACATCTGTTTCAAATAGAAAACTACATAGCATGTGTGAATCACACAGACATTGCAGTATGATAAATCGAAATAATCAAAATATCATTTTAACCATATAGAATTTTATATAGAGACGATACACTCCGATTTGTCAATCAAAAATACAACAAATCATATGTTGGATACAATAACAAAATACACAAGAGTTAGGTTTTTGACAATTACGTTTTGTCTCTATGTTATGAGTTTAACCCTCATTATCATAATAAATTTTTGGATTTGTCAAAGCCATTTATAAATTTAATAATTGATAATGATTATTTCAAAGAGCTCCGGGTGTAATATTGTGACACTAGGCCTAAAAGTTAATTGCTTAAAATTTGAGCCAAATCGGACAACGATTTCGGGTAATTAAAATAAATTAATGTATTAAGTCTGCGTTAATGATTGCAAAAGGGTTAATTTTTGGTAGTTAGTGGATTAAATTCCATTTGTTTAATAGAATTATTCCTACTTATGAAATTCTTTAAGGCTTTGGTTTGAATACCATGATTTTGTTTGCACAGAAAAAGTAGTCATTTAACCTATAGTCCGATGACGCGATTTCAGATCAGGAATTGTTTCTGGTTTATTCTCATAAGCCCGAGATTTCACAAAACCCCAAAGAGAAAAATTGCACCACGTTGTATCGCATGACCTTATTGACAAGTTGACATCAGAATTTCTTAAGATAATTTGTTATTGAAATCGTTGCTGCAATAAATCAATTGTTGCATGCGCGATGTGGCTAGTGGCGTTGTCTTGCTGAAACCACATATCGTCCAGATCCATTCCGTCCAGAAAATGCGCTTCATGATGTTTCTGATTTTCAGAGACACTCTTGTTTACAGCTGCAATCGACCCAGTTTCTTCAAATTTTTTTCACCACTCATAGAATGGCTGACACTTTCTCGACTGAAAATTCCTCGAAATTTGCAAGCGGTCTCAGCATAACTTTCCAAATCTTCGCAATTAGTTTTCAAAATTATAACGCATTGTTCTTTCGTAAAGCGCGCCATTTTTAATAATCGGAAGAAACATATGTGACAGCTGTCAAATTTCAGAATTGACACTTGAACAAAAAAAAAATTACACTAAATTTAACAAGTAAGAGAGCTATATTCGGCTGTGCCAAATATTATATACCATTCACCAAATTATACTTTAAAATAAATTTTTTTTAAATATATATTTTTTAAATTTTTTTTTGAAAAATGTAGAAATTACAAACGGACTGTCAAACTTATATAAGGAGCCGCAGAACAAAAGGTACTTCTTTGAAAATTTAATAATTTTGGGAAATTGATTTTTTCTAGAAGATTTCAACCCAAATATTATAAAAACACCAAAAAATCAATTTGTAAAAAAATTCGAAAAGGTACCTTTTGTTCTGCAGCTCCTCATAAATACCCTTGCCATGTTATTATGTTTCATTTAATTTCACTGTCCAACAAATTGAGACTTTTTGATTGGAACAGAATAGCGACCCTATAATTCTGAAAGGGTATGTTGAGTAGATCATTTTTGTAGAATAAACTTATAGTTCACCCGGTCGGAATTTTTTTTTACAGTGGTTAAAATTTTTCATTTTTTGATCGAAGGGAGCAGTATACTAACTGAAAAAAATTTTGTAAGTTAATGTCTAAGAGAATTCTTATTGACAGAGTTATGTTGTGGAATTTTATGGGGATCATTTTTGTGGAAGATCTTAACCCTCTAGCTCCTCTCCTTAGGGGTAAATTTGTCCCTTTTTTCGAGAAAATTAAAAAAAGTCCTTTCAAAAAGGACATATAAGGATTAAAATATTCGACGAAAATTATTGCCGGAAAATTTCAGTGGGGGTCACCAAAGAAACCAAAGATGTATATAAATAACTTTACGCTTAATTAGCAAAATTGCAAGCCAACATTTTTTAAAAAAATTGCCAAAAATCTATTAATAATCCAAATGAGCTGATATTTAAAATATAAATAGCCCTAGAGAAGATCTACAAAAATATACATATATACACATGTAGATTGTTACTTTTAGGTCAAGAGTTATTTAGGTTTATTTATTTAATTTTGTTCGATCTTTTTTTAGTTTTTTAGATATGTCGGGCCTACGGTGGTTCGAAATTGTTTTTTTAAAATATCACCTATATTCGCGATAAAATTTCAAATACTATAAAAATAACTTCCTAACAGTCATGTCGTCCCTATAAAAAGTTATACGCATCCAAAATTGGGTACATGTAAAAATGGCCGCATTTTTTACGTTTTTCCCAAAAAAGTCCCTATATATTTTCTTTTGTAGAAAAAAATTTTCATCGGGACTATATAAAATTTGTACATGATTCGAAAAGAGAACCTAATGCAAAAGCGTAGAAAGTAAAACTTGGCTCACTTAAGTGGACCTAGTCGCCTTCAGACTTATCCAAACTTTGCCAATTAAAAATAAAATTTTTGGTTTGAGCAAAAAATTCTAAAAAGGCAAAGCACCGTTCCTCGAAAAAGCTCCATGCATGTATATTTAAACACGTACAAAGTTATTTTATTATCACACAGTAAATAACGTCGCCGTAGGGTGTTTTCTAAAAAACTCAGTTTTTGGAACACATTTTCCTCGTATTAGGAATTTTGGTATTTGAAAAAAAGGTGTTAAAGATTATAATTCCATTGCTTTAAGGACATTTGGATCTACACTATTTCCAAATTTTGTTATAATATCTTTAACCGTTAAAAATTTACATTAATTAATATTTTATATTTTTGTTCATGGAAAATCCCAATATTCAAATTTTTAGTTTCTAAGGTAAATGAAGTCCGAAAATTCATAAAATTATTTCATTTCACTAAACTGTTAATCTTCAAGTCCTAAGGTTTTCACCAGTACCAACTACTTATACAAAAAGCTTATATTTGTTCATCAGAAGCTCCACAAACCTTGCTCACTTTTGAAAAATTTTAACATTTTTTTATATAGTCCATGCAAAATGTGTTTTTTGAAAAAAACTTAAAAAAGATGGAACAAATTTAAAAAAAATAAATAAATAAACATAAATAACTCTTGACCTAAAAGCGACAATTTACATATGTATATATATTTTTGTAGATCTTCTCTAGGACTATTTATATTTTAAATATCAGCTCATTCGGCTCATAAATAGTTTTTTTGTGATTTTTTAAAAAAATGTGAGACCCAAGGTGGCGTGTAATCTTGCGAATTAAGCGTAAAGAGCTTTATTTACAACTTTGGTGTCTTTGGTGACCCCCACTGAAATTTTCCGGCAATAATTTTGGTGAATATTTGAATCCTTAAATGTCCTTTTTGAAAGGACTTTATTTGATTTTCTCAAAAAAAGGGAGGAGCTAAAGAGTTAAGATCTTCCACAAAAATGATCCCCATAAAATTCCATAATATAACTCTGACCATAAGAATTCTCTCAGATATTAACTTACAACATTTTTTTCAGTTAGTATACTGCTCCTTTCGATTAAAAAAATGAAAACTTTGACCCACTGTAAAAAGAAATTCAGACCAGCTGGACTATAACTTTATTCTACAAAAATGCTCTACTCAACATGCCCTTTCAGAATTATAGGGTCGCTATTCTGTTCCAAAAATGCTGTTGGACAGTGTTTCCATATGAAAAATCGATTTTATGTTGGAAATAAAGTGAATCTGTGATCACTGTAATTTTACCATTTTGGCCACTATTTACCGACTTATAGCCACATTTATGTTTAAGTTCATTTTACTACGATTATGCGGCGAAGCTCACCGGGTTTTCTAGTAGTATATAAAGCAACAAATAAAATGTTTTATCTAAATTACTTCCTCTTTTCGAGGAAGTAACAAATCATAATCAAATAAAATAGATAATTATTTGAGTTTATGTTGAAATCTTTAATTTTCTGTTTATCAGTTTAATTAAAACTTGCATTTCGTTTGACTCACTTTTTTCCAAGAAGTAATAAAACAAAGTAATATATATTACTAACTTAATAGAGCGATGATTAAGCTTAATAATTGTTTTATCTTTATTTCTCTCTCTCTCTCTCTTGCTCTCTTTCTAGCAACTGGCCGACAGCAACACTTTGCAACATCGCAAAAACAATAAATATGGAGAAAATCTTTATCTGGGAACTGGCATGGGACCACAAACACACGAGCTGGCGGTACAGGCATGGTATGATGAAATCAAAGACTATAATTTCAATAAACCGGGATTTTCCTCAAATACCGGGCACTTTACTCAAGTAGTATGGAAGACGAGTAAAGAATTGGGTGTGGGCATAGTAAATAGGTTAATAAAGTTTTAAACTTTAATTATTTTCATATTAAAATACATATATAATTTATTAATTTAGAGCCAATCGCACCTGGGTGGTGTGTAATTATGATCCTCCCGGCAATGTTATGGGTACTTATATGGAATGTGTGCCTCCTTTAGTGGAGCAAACTGTTTCCAAAATTATAGACAAAATGAAGGGTAAAAAAAATGTATTCAAAAAGCCAGAAGTAACAACCCCAGATAAAAAGGAGCCAGCTGCAAAGTCTCCAATACACAGTGCTAGTGATTTGAAGTTATGGTCTAAATATGAGCTGGAATGTTTGGATAGCCATAATAAATATAGAGCCATACATGGTAGTCCTGCCATGAAACTTAATAGGAAATTGTGTAATTTAGCACAGGACTGGTCAAATGTAAGATTTAACAGTAATTGCTTTTTGCATTAATAAAACAGGTCAACAGCAAAAAAAGTCTTCACTAACCACTATATAGGTTACCTAAGTACAAAAATAGTAAAATTTTTAAATTCTATGGATAGATATTTTTTTTAAAATTTTTTCTAAATTTTTTTTTTCTAAAATTGTTAATTTTTTTCTCCACATAATGTATGATAACTCCAAAAGGCTTATTCCGATATTATTGAAGTAAACTTGGAAACGTTCAAATTTACATAAACTTTAACACGGTTATATATTGCGTTTTAATCGGCTCATTAGTTTCGGAGTTATAATAACAAATTGAAGCAAAAAATATATTTTCTACGTGAAAATAGAAAATTTTTGTGTTTTAAAAAACTCAGGAAAAATCGAAAACGGCAGAACTTGTTCAGATTTATTGCTTTATCGCAAAGCCACATGTAACAGGAATAAAATGAAATTTCGACCATAAAAATCGATTGACTCTTTACGTATTTATTCACAATTAAGTGAATTCGCTCATTTTCACAAAATTTAACTTTTTTGTTTGATATGCATAAAATTGAGTAGTTAATGTTCTTCTTTCTATTGATGGAATTTTGAAAACATTTTGCACATGCTATGTACAAATTTTTACATATATATTGCTTTTTAATCGGCTCTGTAGTTTCGGAGTTATAATAACAAATTGAAGCAAAAAATATATTTTTTTATGTGAAAATATACATTTTTTTTTTTTTAAAAAATCATGAAAAATCTAAAACGTCATAAATTGTTTGGATTTATTGCTTTATGGCAAAGCCACATGTAATAGAAACAAAATGAGATATCGATCATAAAAATCGATGGATTATTTTCGAATTTATTCACAATTAAGTGAATTCGCTTATTTTAAGAAAATTGTATGTGCTTACAAATGTGTACTTTGAGTGTTAATTATACCCTACATCACCATAGTGAGGAGGGTATTATGCGTTTGTGCAGATGTTTGTAACGCCCAAATATATGTATACCGATTGACTTAGAATCACTTTCTGAGTCGATTAAGCGATGTCCGTCCGTCCGTCCGTCTGGTCGGCTGGCTGGTTGGCTGGCTGGCTGGCTGTCCATGTAAACTTTGTGCGCAGAGTACAGGTCACAATTTTGTAGATATTTCGATAAAATTTTGCACATATAATTTTTTCGGCCCAAGGACGAAGCCTATTGAAACTGGATGAAATCGGTCCATTATTTCATCCAGCCCCCATACAAATGTCCTCTCGAAATTGGACTTTATCGGTCATAAATGTTTAATTTATATATGTATCTACACAAATTACGCTCCAAATAAGTTCTATATATACAAAATTCATGTCACCAAATTGTGTTACGATCGGTCTATAATTAGTCATAGCTCCCATATAGATCCGCCTCCGAAAATCACTTAAACGTGCATAAATCTCCTAAAATTGTTGGTATATACACAAAATTCAACATAGCAAACTTTCATATAGACATAAATCACACGACCTAATTTCAAGGTGATCGGACCATAATTGGTCATAGCTCCCATATAAGGACCACTTCCGAAAATCACTCAAAAATATAAATTATTGAAATTTTAAAAGAAAAATGTTTTTGCTATTTTACTTAGTGTAGGGTATTATATGGCCGGGCTTGACCAACCATACTTTCTTACTTGTTTTTGCTTCAATTTGTTATTATAACTCCGAAACTACTGAGCCAATTAAAACGCAATATATCAACAGATTAAAGGCTATGTAAATTTTAACTTTTCGAAGTTAACTTTTCCAATTATATCGCTCTAACCCTTTTTGAGTTATCATAAATTATGTGGAGTAACATATAAAAAAATTCAAAATGCTAGAAAAAAAAATCTATCCATAGAATTTAAAAATTTTATAATTTTTGTACTTAGGTAACCATGTTGCATCAAATCTATATAGTGGTCAGTGAAGACTTTTTTGCTATTGACCTGTTTGATTTTCTCATGTTTTATTCTTCTCTTTGCAGCACTTGGCCAAAAAACGTTCCATGTCACATCGTCCACAAAATGAATATGGTGAGAATATTTATTACGCTCTAAACATGGAACCAACAGCAGAACATTGTGTTAAAAGTTGGTATGATGAGATTAAAAATTATAATTTCTCAAAGCCAGGTTTTAGCTCTAAAACTGGTCACTTTACACAAGTCGTTTGGAGAGATTCCATAGAAGTGGGAGTAGGCATAACCAAACTGTAAGTATTAAATGCTGCGACTTGTTTAACACAAATTTCTACAATTTTCCCTTTTTCAGCAACAACATGACATTTGTGGTTTGTAATTATTCTCCAGCTGGCAATGTTATGAATCAATATAAAGATCAGGTGCCACGGCCAGGTGCCAAACCTATTACCACCAGCACCACTAAAAGCAATAACTCAAATGCAGCACCAAGTGGTAGCTTGAATAGTCAAGCTAAAATAACCAAAGATCAGCCGACGTTTGAAGAAGTTTGTTTGGACAGTCATAATAGCTATCGTGCCATACATGGATCTCCGGCCATGACTGTAAATAAAAATTTAAGTTTCTTTGCCAACGATTGGGCACAAGTACGTACAACGAAAATAAGTTACAGCACACGAACAACAAACACAATAATTAATTAAATTATTTTTCATACATACATATATTCATTATTTTTATACAAACATTTATTAATATTTAATAAAACGACAATATAAACAAACAAGCATTTGGCGGCAATTAATAAAATTGAACCACGAAAAAATAATCGTTTTGGTGAAAATCTATTTTATGTCACGGGCCCACAACTACACGGTCAAGAGCCCGTTGAATTTTGGTACAGTGCTATAGAAGATTATAATTTTCAAAGACCGGGTTATAGTGCAGCAACTGCCAGCTTTACTCAAGTTATATGGAAAAATACCCAGGAAATGGGTGTAGGAGTGGCCAAAGTGTAAGAATTTATGCATTTTTGTTGTAAAGTTTTCTATTGTTTTAATTGCTAATTTAGAGGCCGCTCTACTTATGTAGTCTGCAATTATCAACCCAAGGGTAATATTAAAGATAAATTTGATGAAAATGTTTCGTTGGTAGGTGGTGAATGTGTTTTAATGTTTGATAAGCATCAAGTTCCCGTAAAAGTTGATGCTTTTGCTGCCGAAATGTTAAACTGTCACAATAATTTTCGAGCAAAACATGGCTGTCCTTTATTGAAATTAAGTAAAGAATTAATGGATTATTGTGTGAAGTATGCAAATGTAAGTTTTTATGTTATCACAGTTAAAATATAATAATTGTGAATATTTAATTTTTGTTGGATGTCAGAGATTATAATTGCACTAACTACTTATACCATATACCACTATAGTTTGTGCCGATGTTTGTAATGACCAAAACTATTTGTCTTACACTCACCTTAAACTATACCGATCGAGTTAAGGTCGCAATTTTGAAGGTATTTCAACAAACTTTGGTACATATCATCCATAAATATTTAATTAATGCAGTTAGCTACACAAATTTCGCTTCAAATACATTTTATATATGGGGGATTTCATATCAAGTGAACCAACTTTTGAAATCGATGTCTTCCGATTAGGATACAATTGGATAGTAATTCAGACACAGTTCAACAAAATCGGTCAGGAACTCTCTGAGTTAGAAGGGGTCAAAATTTGACGTTTTGGCCAAACAGGTGTTTTTTTCTCATCCATGTAACTTATTACGAACTGTTCTTAGCAAAATGTGTCCCAAATAGTTTAAATTTTTCGAAAAAAATATGAAAAAAAAATTTAATTTTTTTTTTCAAAATGTTTGAAATTTTTTTTCCAAAATTAAAAACTTGTTTGACTCTTTTTTTAAAATGAGCCTTTTTTCTCTATCTAGTTGTCATCTATGACAATATAACTGAGAGCCAAAAACCTGTATCTGTTGTCAAAAACCTACATAATTCATGAGAATGTATTTTATCACCAGTATGTGTGAAAAGAGAGTATTTTTTTTAAATTTTAATGCTCTCTCCTTCCGTTCTATGCGTTTATTCTATGGCTTAGGTCATTTCCTTGACGAGCATGTTGGTCGTTTAGTGGGATGCGAGTCGGATATCTATCAAAATAAAAGTTTTGTAACTCAAGATATAAAATTTTTGATTTTTTTGTAACATCTAAAACTTTTGGACTTTTTTTCATATATTGTGACAATCTTGTTGTTGAGTAAAGTATTCAAAAAAGTTATAACCAAAAACAAGTAAGAAAATATGGTCGGTCAAGCCCGACCATGTAATACCCTACACTAAGTAAAAGAGCAAAAACATTTTTCTTTTAAAATTTTAATAATTTATATATAAAGAGATTTTTGGAAGCGGGTCTATATGGGAGCTATGACCAATTATGAACCGATTACCAATTATGGACCGATTATTCTATATTAAAGTTAACTATGTTGAATTTTGTGTGTAAATCAACATTTTTAAGCGATTTATGAACGTTAAAGAGATTTTCGGAAGCGGGTCTATATGGGAGCTATGACTAATTTTGGACCGATCGTAACAAAATTTGGTGACATGAATTTTGTATACATAAAACTTATTTGGAGGGGAATTTGTGGAGATACATATATAAATTAAACATTTATGACCAATAAAGTCCAATAAAGTCCAATTTCGGAAGGACATTTGTAAGGGGGCTAGGTGAAATAATGGACCGATTTCAGCCAGTTCCAATAGGCTTGGTCCATGGGCCGAAAAAATAATACGTACCAAATTTGATCAAATTATCTTCAAAATTGCGACCTGTACTCAAATTCCGAAGGGCATAGGGGAGACATATTCGAACTATAGGACATGTTTTTTATACAAAAATATTTTCCATAAAAATAACTTACAGAAAAACATAAAATTTTTATTTGTTTTTAAAAAAACCATGGTATAGCAAAATTTTAAAATATAAATTTTGAAATGCCTATAACTCGAAAAAACATGCATGCATGTTTTTGAAGACCTAGCTGAGAGCTTTCCAAAAATATAAAAATCTTTAAATTTGGATGGGAAACAAAAAATGTCACGTTTAGCCCCTATAGTGCCGCCCTTGGAGCATTTGTAGGCCCCATTTTAATCACTTAAACTCGAATACTCCTTGGCTATGCCCACGACAAATTTTATCCCGATCGAAATGCCAGAAATGCCAGATTTATTATTGATTCTGCCCCATTGTGTACTGTCACTGAAAGTTTACTTCTATTTTGCGTACGTTCCACATGTTTCTAACTATCATTATGAAAACATAAAATCTATGAAATCCACCTTTTGCACTAAACATAGAGCTACCAAAATGCTATCGAATCACAAAATGCTAGGAAAAGTTTTGTTTTCTATATTCTTTGAACATCAACGTACGTTCGTGAAGGATATAAAAACTGTTACAGGATTTTATAAAGATTGAAATTAATATACAGTGCCGAACTTAAATATTGGCACAGGATGCTCATGGTACTTTAAGGTCTATTTAGAGGCAGTATTGTAGAGATTTTTAATAAAAAATATATTTACCAGATAGACTGTTGAATTTCCTATAAAATATAACCAACTTCATTTCAACAATTTAATACCACTATTATTAATAACAAAACAAAATAAAAAATACTTCATTTCAATGAACAAAATTATTGGCACACTTCATTAAAAGCTAAAAAAACATTTGATTTAGGAAGCAACATTGCAAAATTTAGTATATAGTTGCAAGTGATTTTTGCTATATAACTGCCTCGAGTAGCTTAGACATGAATCCACCAACTTTTTTGTAATATCTGACCCAATACTTAGCAATTCTTCAACTAATTCATTTTTCACTCGCTTATCTGGCTCTTCCCACAGATGCTCTATTGGGTTGAGATCCGGAGATTGTGGAGGGTGTGGTAGGGCATGCGAAATATTGTATGAAAGCCACATACGTCCAGTATAGGCCGAATTTTTGGGGTCATTGTCATTTTGAAAAATGAAAGAAAATGGTAAAATTAACTTTTCTGCACTTTTTCTGAGGTGTATCCATATATTTCACTTTGCCCATTATTTCGTCAATATACACCAGCTTTCCAACCCCTGCAGCGGACATACAACCCCACACAATTACCTCTCCAGCACCATGTTTCACTGTTGAAGCAATATTTTGTTTTTCCAGCACTTTATTGGGTTTTCTCCATACCGTTTGACGGCCATCAGAGCGAAAATTATGAATTTTGCTTTCATCAGAGAGTAGCACTTGGTGCTAAAAATCATGTGGCTTAAGTAAATTCCTAAACGGCATATTCTAAACGCTTCTTTTGGTTCACAGATGAAATAAATGGTTTACGTCTAGCAATACGACAACTATAGTTTGTCTTGTGGAGCACTCTTCTGGCTATTTCTGCGTGAACTTCTTTCCCAAACTCTTCTTTAATCTCTGCAGCAACCTCTGTTAAAGAAATTTTTGGACATAACTTGACCTTTTTGATTATATGGCTGCATTTACGCTCACTTAAGGATCTAGGACGACCTGTATGTTTAGCACTTTCAATTATTGATGCTCACTTAAAACGTTGCACGATACTCCGAATTGTAAAACGGCTCCTTTCCATAACCTCTACAATCTCAGCATACGATTTTCCTTGATTGTGCAAGTGAAAAATGATTTTGCGCTCAGATTCTGTTGTTTCCTTTTTTTGTTAGCTATTTTCAGCAAAATTGATAATTATTGTGCAAATTTTTTACAAATTGACATTGACAGTTTTAGAAACGAAAACTGTTAAATAAAAGAAGATAAAATGGCATTTTCTATGAACAAAATGTGGATAGATTGATAAAATTTGAAGAATCTGGTTAAGTGTGCCAATAGTTTTGTTCGACGGAATTGAGGAATTTTTCGTCTTTTTATTATTAGTAAATAATATTGCAAAACTGTTGAAATAAAGTTGGTGGTATTTTGTAGGAAATTCATCAATCTATCTGATGAATATATTTTTTTATTAACAATGTCAACAATATGGCCTTTAAATCGACCTTAAAGTACAATGAGCATCCTGGAATCCTGGAATTTTTGGAAACCTCACTATAATAATTCTACAGATATTCGATAATAAATATTTAGTGTTCTAATCCCTTTTAATTTTTGGTATAACAGCAGACTGGTATCAAAATAATTTACACAAAATTTTAATTCTTCAGGTATTCGAAAGTAATTATTTCTTTGGTATGGGAAGTGTCACGCCCACCAACTCACGCCCCATAACTCATGCCAAGTTAGAGGCATGAAAGAAATAATACAATTTCTGTAATTTTTGCTTTAATTTTTTAGAATATTTCAATTCCATTTTTCTATTCATAATCATTGTCAGAATACAATTTATTTTTACCATTTCTAGTATAATAAAATTAAAAGAAACCTTTTTGTCACCAGCATCTTATAGACAATAAATCCTCCACCGATATACCAAAATATGCCGTCAGTATTATCAATTTCCCTGGAGTCATACCGCCAGCCATTGAAATTGTTAGCAATTGGTATAATGAAATCGAAAAATATAACTTTCAAAAATCACAATTCAACAGGGATTCAAGACATTTTACCCAAATTATCTGGAAGAATACGAAATTTATGGGAGTTGGTGTAGGTAAAAGGTAACATGGAATAAGATTTATTTTAAAAATTTAATAAATTTAATATTATTGTACTTATAAACCTAAATATAGAGAACAAAATTCTATTGTAGTGATAAGTTATGAACCAGCTGGTAATATAGAAAATCAATATGCAGAAAATGTACCTCCAGCAATTTAAAGCAAGTTTATTTTTGTATTTTCTGTAATGAATAGTGACAAAATAATTTTATTAAAAAAATTTAGTTTTTATTAAACTCAATTTAATTTAACTCGTTGTTATTTGATATTCTATATTTAGGAGAGTTTTATTTGTTATTTAAATTTAACACGTATTTACAGAGATGCTGAGAAATTTAGCAGTTATTATTGATATATGTATGTATTTTATTTTGCCATCATAGTTATTTTAAAATCTAGTTCTTGATATTTATAATTTTTAGTTTCAGTATATTTTGACCCCTCTCTGTACTCTTGTACAAATGATTCCAATATTGCTTTAAACACATAGGCTACAGCAGGCTACACAGCAACACGACTACAAAGAACGCTGGCTGCAATTGTCGCCCTGTAGTCGGATACTTAATTGTAATGAAAACAGCAGCAACATCGTAACCAGCTGACATTGACAATGAAGTTTGACGTTTTGATACATATTCTTCATTAAACGAAAATAGAAATTAGCTTAAGTTGGCTACAGTGCTAGCGGTGATCGTGTAGTCGTTTAGCTGTGATGGCGACAAAATAAGCATATTCATATAAACTTGTGTATTTTAATTTTGGAAGATTGTGGTCGGTAGCCTTCTATGTGTTTAAACCATAAACCACTTGCAAAACTGAAGTTGTTGCTGCTGCTGATGTTGTCATTGTACACTCGTAACTTGTATCTAAACTTCCAAAACATTCAATGCACTTGTTTACTCACACACACAACCGTCACCAATTTACTACTGTTTTTGACACATTTTCCCGTATTTTACTTTTTTTCGCTCTCTCTCTCTCTCTCCTCTATCCCATGTTTTTAGAAAATTTGACACATTTTGAATTTATGTGTTTTTTTGCCAGCGATAAGAGTTGACAACAAATCGTGTATTTTATGGATGGATGTAAATGAGTAAAACAAATGTTTTAGATTAGTATAGTAACCATATCTAACTATACAGTAGTCATATATATAAAAAAAACATATTTATATGCAAAATATAAAAACGGTAGCAACTGCAATATACTCGTACCTATACAATTTCATAAAAGGTATTTGAAAAAGGTTTGCAATTCATTTAAAATTTTATGGTTGATTGTAAAGAAAATTGTGTTAATTTTAAATATTTTTATTTTAGGGATTTACCCAGTGTGGTTAGAGTTTTATTTATGGAAACGAGTTAAAGCGGTTCAATCAATTCAGTTTAAATTTAATCATATTTGAAATAGTGTTTTAGATAGCGGAATATAAAGAGCATTTTGTTAAAAATTACATGGAGTCGTAAATAAAAAGTGATATATAGTAAAAGATAAAATAAATAATATATTTGGTTATAACAAAATAAACATATTTTAGTTTTAAAATGTCATGTTTATTTGAGCTATGATTAAATTATTAAATTGCTAATCAATCTCAAAAAATAAAATTTTAAGCAGCCTATTGCTTTAAACCCATAGACTTTTTAGCAGGCTACCGATCACAATATGTCAAAAATAAAATACACATGTTTATATGAAAACGATTATTTTGATGTCATCACAGCTACACGGCTACTCGATCACTGTTGTCGCTATATCCAACTTAAGCTAATTTCTATTTACGTAGGCGACAATGAACAATTATATGGAAACGTCTAACTTCAATATCTGCTGGTTACGATGTTGACGCCCTCTTCATTATAATTATGTAGCTGACTGCAGGGCGATAATTGCTACCAATGGCATTTGTAGTTGTGTGGCTAGTAGCCTGCTGTAGTCCAACGTTGCCGCTGTAGCAATTGTATCCAAACGTCAAACTTCAATGTTAGCCGGTTGCCATTTCGTTTTCATTATAATTATGTAGCTGACTACAGGGCCAGGATTACTGACTACGGCATTTCTAACTGTGTAGCTTGTATCCTGCTGTAGACTATATGTTTAAAGTATAAAGGTCCGTCATTTAAATTACTATAGATATTTAAAGGCTGATTCAATAGAAATATTTGCCCAAAATCGGAGTCGTAGCCATAGAGAAAACACATAGAGCGGATACTCTCCTGTCAAAGACCTAACTCAATTGTCAAAAACCTAAGTGGTGAGAATGTATTAGTAAAAAGAAATTATATGAAAACAAAGTTAATTTTAAAAATCAAATATTTAGGAAACTATATTACCTATAGTCCTCAAATTTAGCTTGGCAATTCCACCGTTTGTATAAATATTTGACGCAAAATGGGAGTAGTAGCCACAGTGGTCGTGGCACTTCCCATATGATGATTATTTTAAAAATATCTAATATATGAGATACAATAAGATATACATAGAATCCATACATTTTGTACGGTTATTCTACCATCAATATTAATATTAAGGACAAGAATGGGCGGACTAAAATAGTGGGCGTGGCACCTCCCAAACAATCTAAATACTAAAATTCATATCCATCTATATAATTGTAGTATGTAAAGCGTTCAAATTTTGTATAAACTACTTATTTAGGCCAAAAATGGGCAAAATAGCAATAGTGGTCGTGGCACCTCTCATAGATGTGATGGAAAATTATATATAGGGAAAGCTATAGCAGCTATCAGTATTAATATTTAGTACAGAAATGCGCGTACTACCAAAAACATTTTTGTTATTTTTTGTGTTTCAATTACGAAAATTATCTATTCAATAATTTTTGTATTTGAAATTCAACCAATAACGAAAATTGTATATTCAATTCTCAAAATAATCAAATTCAAAACTCAAAATTCAATAGAAAATATCAAGAAATTTTGTTTTTGAGCAAATGAATACTTGATTTAATTATGAAATAATTGAAACCAGTTCAATATGGGATAAATGTTTTTTTTTGAATAGAAATATATTTTTTTCTGTGAAATACCACCAAAAAAATGTTTAGCTTGTTCTAAGAAGGGCAACCCGTGATCACTTTGGCATTTTTTAAAAATGGCCAAAAAATTAATTTTTCTAGAAAATTGCAAAATTTAAATCGCAGGTACGGACAAACTATAGGAGGTATTGACATACTTTTTACACATTTTCATTTCCTATTATGTTGTCAATAAATCCCCATGTGAAGATCAAAAAATTCTGAAATTTCATTAACAAAATTTTTCAAAATTTGAAATTGGAGTTTTGAAACTGCCGTTAAAAAAATATTTTTTTTTGGTTATACCTGCGAATAGGTTAACTGTATCCTATGAAGATAAAAACTCATATATGTTTAAGTAAATATGGATATAAGTTAAGTAAGAATAAACTTTTGTTTTAATATTTCTCAAAATATGTTAATTTTGTTCCTACATTTCTTGTTCTAGTGGCCTGAGACACGTTAATGGCCTGGCGATTTTTTAATAACTTTAACATTTTTTAACCGATTTTTGTCTTTTATAACTCATTAGAACGACAATTACGTATAAATTTCGATTCTTTTAAATTAAATTGCAAAAGTAATTACTTAATAACTAAATTTAAAAAAAAAAAACTGAAAAAAATTATTTTTTTCATCTCAAAACTAAATCGAAAGTCGGCACGTGTTGCCCTTCTTAGAACAAGCTAAAAAAATATTTGGTGGTATTTCAGTTCATTACGAAAGTTTTCAGGGGGTACCGTTTAAACATTTAAAAAAAATTAATTCTAAGGGACACTCTAATAACATATATCCTGGATCGTTATTGATATCGATAATGACATGTCCGTATGTATGTTGAAATCAACTTTTCAAAGCCATCAATATATCCGCTATAGTCCAACAGAGGCTGCTATTTAAAACAAATAACTGAGATATAAGCAATAAACCGTGATTACTACTATTTTTCACCATATATTTTGTTAACAAAATTCAATTTAAAGCTAATTTTTGTTCACCAAATTTCACCTACATTTTTTTCATTAAATTTTTATTTTTTATCAAATTTGGTCGTCTTATAATAGAGTTTTGTCATCATTGAAAACTTCACTCATTTTTATTCCTTTCAATTCCTTTAGATTCTGGAAGATATAAGTGGCATTATAATTGTTGGGTGTATGACATAAAAATGTTAAAATTTTTAGCTTTTATTTTGAAACATTTGTACACTATAAATTTATTCAAATTATTGGCCATTGTTAGCTATGTACAACTCCTCATCTTTTGAAGCCAAGCACGAATCATGTCAATATCAGATACTCTGTTATAAATTGAACCATATCCAATAGAGATTGTTCTGCATCGATCAAAGCAAATAGTAGTCGAGCGGGACATGTTCTGTACTATAAAGCGGGTGAGATAAAACTTCCCAACAACTACATTCTACACAGAGAAAACTGATTCGTGATAGCAACCGAATTTGTTGCCAATCGAATGATTATATATTAGTGACTGAATTTTACAGTTGTGGCTACAATATTTTGTAAGGGGTAACTAAAGTTTGGTTGCCTCAACTTAAATTCTTCTTTATCAACTGACTTTCTATTTTTAGAACTGAAAAATTCTATGTGTGCAACCGAATCATTCGATTGGCAACAAATTCGGTTGCTATCACGAATCTGTTTTCTCTGTGTAATAACTTTTTAACAGGTATTATATCGGTCAAGCCCGACCATATAATACCCTACATTAAGTAAAAGAGCAAAAACGTTTTTCTTTTAAAATTTCAATAATTTATATTTTTTAGTGATTTTCGGAAGTGGGCCTTATATGGGAGCTATGACCAGTTATGGACCGATCACCATGAAATTAAGTCGTGATTTATGTCTATATGAAAACTAACTATGTTGAATTTTGTGTGTATACCAAAATTTTTAAGCGATTTATGCACGTTAAAGTGATTTTCGGAAGCGGGTCTATATGGGAGCTATGACTAATTATGGACCGATCGTAACAAAATTTAGTGACATGAATTTTGTATATATAAAACTTATTTGGAGCGAAATTTGTGTAGATACATAGATACATTAAACATTTATGACCGATAAAGTCCAATTTCGAGAGGACATTTGTATGGGGGCTAGGTGAAATAACGGACCGATTTCAGCCAGTTTCAATAGGCTTGGTCCTTGAGCCCAATTTTATCGAAATATCTTCAAAATTGCGACCTGTACTCTGCGCACAAGGTTTACATGGACAACCAGCCAGCCAACCAGACGGACGGACGGACATCGTTTAATTGACTTTTCTTAGTGTTACGATGTTCTTAGGTTGACGTAATGCTTTAGTTGAATGTCTAGAGACTAAAACATATGACACCATTTTCAACCAGATGTTTTATTCTACTGGACGGAGAACATGTTAATTTCATATTTGAATACGGATAGTGAAAAGAGGAGTGTTATATTTCCACATTTGAAAACCTTGTCAACAATATAATCCTAGACATTCTAGACAATGATATTTTGTATTCTTCTGCGGCCCTGATAATAGAAAAATCTCATCTGACCGGACTAAAAGCAGCTCGTGGTATTAACTGTGGTGCATATGGAAATTCATATAACTTTGATTGCGTTATGGTAATTTAGTTTAGCATTTATTCTCTATGTTCTTAAATGAAATTTATATCAAATTTTCAGGTACCCTAAAGTGTAATTCCATCAGACACGACTAAGCAAATTCTCCTCGAAATATTTACCATTAAGAGTTTTTAGGTACTTTGATATTGAAAGTGGATGGAATACTCTGTTTTCTCAGAATCGCTCCTGTTTATTATTTCCTTCTTTAACAATCTAAGACACAATTTAACATAACTTCAACTCATTTTTTTAAAACATCTCAGTTAAGTCAAGTGGTGATGCATGCGTCTTTATAACAATTTCATGAAAATGACTTTCAAAAATTAAAATTCCTTTAAAAATTCTGACTTCAAAAGAGTAATGATTCTGTCTTGTGTGTCTCTTGTGAATATTTAAGCGCATAAGTTAATGTTGATGTGAAGTTGCTTCTTTCCATGTTGCAGCAACAGCAGCAACTGGCCTTCTTTGTAAAGTCATGATGTCACGTAAACATACAACATATTCTTTTACTTTACACTCAGCTACACTGTTGCACACAGAAACAACAGCAAAAGGTCCGTGTATTTATATAAAAAAGCAACAAAAATTGAAATAATGCATCGTACAACATTGTAAGAAAGAAATAGAAAACAGTTGCAATAAGCAACACGTTCAAAAACCGCTGAAACCGCAGTAAGTAATTTTTGAATGTTTTTCACACAACTGGCAGGC
The DNA here is from genome assembly GCF_958450345.1 of Calliphora vicina. Lineage (NCBI taxonomy): Eukaryota > Metazoa > Arthropoda > Insecta > Diptera > Calliphoridae > Calliphora > Calliphora vicina. The sequence continues at coordinate 40,063,248 of NC_088781.1, read as the reverse complement.
AGGCAGGCAAGGCAAAGCAAAGCAGTCAGCAAGGACGAGTAAATAGGAGAGTGTGAAAGAGAATATATATTTTTTTATATAGAAATATATATGTGTTTATATGTGTACGCCTGTGTGTAGATATTTATATGTATTTAAAAGGATAACATTACATCTAGGAAAATAAAAACAACATGTAAGGACAAAAACAATATTGTACTTGTACAAAAACATTTTAACAACAACACAAAATATACACATGTACTTTATCATCGTCATCATGTCCAACAGACTGGGCAAACCTTTGCCTCATACACAAGCCTAGAAGTTTCGAAACAGTAAAGCACACCGATTGCTCACCAAAGTTTATGGTGAATGTTTTTAATCGGTTTCAACGTGCGAGAGATGGTATGTTCGGTTCAGAAGTGGTGATTTTGACACGGAAGAAAAATATAGCTCAGGGCAGCTAAAAAAGTTTGAAGACCAAGAATTGGAGGCAGTACTCCATGAAAATTGTTGTCAAACTCAACAAGAGCATGCAAAATCATTGGGAGCTACTCAATCAGCAATTTTAAAAAGGTTTGCGAACTGCAGGATTCATCCAAGAGCAGGGAAATTGAAGCTGAGAGACCTTGAAAGACGATTTTGCATGTCCGAAATGATGTTTGAACTTTATAAAAGAAAATAATTTTCGCACCCAATTTTTGCATACCAAAATGTTTAAGAGATTTATGCTCGTTAAATTGATTTTCGGAAGTAAGTTATGAATCGATCTGCACACAATATTTAAGTATTATTTAATTGTATATGACTGATACTTTTGATTGCAAATAAAAGCCGTTTAGTAGTTTGAAAATTTTAACAACTCTTTATTTCTTTAAAATGTACAACAACAATAGAATTAAATAGCCACTCAATGTTTTTTATACACGTTTATAAATTCTCAGAATTACAGACATAATTTATAATGTACACGAATTTACTTGAAAAACACAACACACTTTAAGGCACATAGATGACGTTTATTCGAAAAACGTCTCTGATAAACTAACGACTGCAACCTCTGCTACTATTTATAACACTGCCATCTGCACTCTAGATTTCTCTTTAACTGTCTAGAGGTTTCATACGCCATCTGTGGTGTACTTTCTACAATGTTCTTTAACTGAATATTCGAAATCGAATACAGCGTTGCCAACTTACGATCAAATCAACTGAAAGCTTTTATTTAATAATGCCCACTGATATGTTACAGTTTTACAGCACTGTTATTTGAAAACATTATGCTACTTTTAAATCAGCCGTTAAAATCGTTATATTTGATTTCAAGTACAATTTCGTAACAATATTCTACTTTAAAATCATCATTGATTGTTCCCTCCTGCTGTCTATACATGAGCATTAAGCTGGCCCTTATTTTGCACCATTTGGATATTAAATGCTTCCAAGGTGTAAAATAGTTATCCGTCATCTAAGTCCGCGACTGTTTACATTTCCCAGCACCTGCCAACAGGCATCTATCAGTTGAGTCCTGTCAAAATATGAACAAGCTGCATCATTTAGTTTGTGTTTGAGTCATTGATAGCAAGCTACCTCTTGACTTGAGGAGGATTTGGAAAAAAAAGTGAATTTCGTCTGCTCATTAAGCATTATTTTTTGCGAAAACAAACATCACTCAAATAAAGGCTAAGCTTTATAAATACTATGGCAACTCTGCACCATCAATTTCAATGTTAAACAAGTAAGACAGCTGTGACGAATCTTGTATACCCTTCTCCAAATTATACTTAAAAATATTTTTTTTAAATATTTTTAGGTAAACAAAATGAAATTTTTTTTTAAAATATTTTTTTTTTTAAAATTGTTTTTTGTTTTTTTTTCCAATTTTTTTAATTTTCAATAAAAATTTTTTTGGAAAAAGAATTTATGACAAAATAATTTTTTAATGAAAAAAAATTCGGGTTAAAAAATATTTTTTCCGATTTTGACCTACAATGGGTCAAAATGCAATGGACTTTTAAATATCTATCGTTTGGTATCCATATTGTCTATATTAATGACTTTGTAATCCAGATATAGATCAAAAATAGGCCAAAAATCGAGGTTATCCCGGATTTTTGCTTATATCTCACCCATTTGATTTTGTCGATTTTAAATAGCAACGAGACGGAAGAATTCCCGATATATTGACGTATGAATCAGGTATGTAAGTTATTAGGAGTCTACGGAAAGTTGATTTCAACATACAGACGGACATGGCTATATCGACTTCGCTATCTATGACGATCCAGAATATATATACTTTGTGGGAATGACAAACTTATATATAACCTTGCCACTCATGGTGAAGGGTATAAATAGTGGTTTACTAAATTTCGTTTTGGACATACAAGCACGGATGATGCCGAAACAATTGAAAAAATCATGATATGCTGTTGGCCGATCGGAGATTGAAAGTGCGTGAGATTGCAGAAGCCATCCCACATGGATCAGTGGTTTAAATTTTGAAAGATAAGGCTTTCCGCAAAATGGTTGTCGCATTTGCTCACAATCGTATGAGAAATCCGCAGGAGTGTTTGGCGTTGCTCAGTGGTATAGATAAAAATATAGAGGGAAATAAATCTAAACACTTAGTCCAATTCAAATGAAATTTGACATTCGCAAATAGGAAGTATGTTCGAGTATCAATTTTAAGTTTGAATCTAATGGACACATCAGGTGCGCGGTCAGGGGTCCCCAAAGTAGGACACCTAGGGTACGTTACATATTTAAAACTAAAACTACATACTTCTTCGCTTGGGTTGCGATTTCAAAAAACTTTGTCGTATCTAACAATTATCACTTATAGCTTAGGAGAAATTTTCATTTTAAATTTTCAAAATTTTTACCCACCCGACTCCAGTTTTTTTAATAATAGCGGGTCGAAATATTTTCCAATGTTCTCCTTTTTATACCCAACCCCACCATAGTGGGGAGGGTATAATGCGTTTGTGCAGATGTTTGTAACGCCCAAAAATATTAGTCTAACACCCACCTTAAAGTATACCGATCGACTTAGAACCAATTTCTGAGTCGATTAAACGATGTCCGTCCGTCCGTCTGGTCGGCTGGCTGGCTTGTGCGCAGAGTACAGGTCGCAATTTTGAAGATATTTCGATGAAATTTGGTACATATTATTTTTTCGGCTCAAGTCCATTAAAATAAACAAGTAAGGAATTAAAATACACCAAGTAAATGAGTAAAAATATTTTTCTTTTAAAATTTCAATCATTTATATTTTTGAGTGATTTTCGGAAGTGGGCCTTATATGGGGGTAATGACCAATTATGGACCGATCACCATGAAATTAGGTTGTGAGATTTATGTCTATATTAAAGTTAACTATGTTGAATTTTGTGTGTATACCAACATTTTTAAGCGATTTATGCACGTTAAAGTGATTTTCGGAAGCGGGTCTATATGGGAGCTATGACTATTTATGGACCGATCGTAACTAAATTTGGTGACATGAATTTTGTATATATAAAATTTATTTGGAGCGAATTTTGTGTAGATACATAGATAAATTAAACATTTATGACCGATAAAGTCCAATTTCGTGAGGACATTTGTATGGGGGCTAGGTGAAATAATGGACCGATTTCAGCCAGTTTCAATAGGCTTGGTCCTTGGGTCGAAAAAGTAATATCTACTAAATTTGATCGAAATATCTTCAAAATTGCGACCTGTACTCTGCGCACAAGGTTTACATGGACAGCCAGCCAGCCGGCCAGACAACCAGACGGACGAACGGACATCGTTTGGGCTCATTCGCCAAAAAATTAGTTTTTCTCGAAAATCGCAAAATTTATATCGCAGGTACGGAAAAACGATAGGAGGTATTGGCATACTTTTTTCACATTTTTGTTCCCTAAAATGTTGTAAATAAATTCCCATGTGATGATCAAAAAATTCTGAAATTTGTTTAACAAAATTTTTAAAAACTTGAAATTGGAGTTTTGAAACTGCCGTTAAAAAATTTTTATTTTTTTGGTCATACCTGCGAATAGGTAAACGGTATCCTATGAAGATAAAAACTCATATACAAGTAAATATGGCTATATTATAAGTAAGAATAAACTTTTGTTTTAATATTTCTCAAAATACGTTCATTTTGTTCCTATATTTCTTGTTCTAGTGGCCTGAGACACGTTAATGGCCTGGCGATTTTTTAATAATTTTAAAATTTTTTAAACAAATTTTTGTCTTTTATATCTTATTAGAACGACAATTACGTACACATTTCGATTATTTTAAATTAAATTGCAAAAGTAATTATTTAATGGAAAAAATTAAAAAAAAAAAAAACAGAAAAAATGCATTTTATTCCCTTGTAATTGCACCTCAAAACTAAATCGAAAGTCGGCACGGGTTGCCCTTCTTAAACCGACCTAAAAATTTGTTTGGATGTATTTTATGTCATTACGAATGCTTTCAACGGGTACCGTTTCAACATTTCAAACAATTTAATTCTACCCTATATGTTTTTCAATATTGTGCAAAGGGATTACGAAGAAATTAAATATTAAAACAATTTTTGGTTGATTTTTTTAAAAATTAGTTTTTTAATTTTTTTTAAATATTGCTACATCGACTTAAAACACGACTTTAAAAAAATATATTTTACTCTCATGATCAGCATTTGATTTTTAGAAGAGTTTCAAGCAACAACAAAAATTTGCAAATAAGGACAACCCTAATGAGCATAACTGCAAACTTATGCAACAACATGGCCGTAAAACTATAGATGCTGTACGACGTAGTAGTTAGTTACTAACAAACAAACAAACATTCAACTGACTACGTACATCATATTGTTGATGATAATGGCATCACATTTGCAACAAACATGCTTGCCAAACATTACTAGTGATGTAGTAGCTCTAGTAGTTGTAGTAAAGAAGCAATAACAACAAAAATAATATGACGTTGATGGCAATGGCGGTAGGGCAAAAAAAAAAACACAACAAAATACAAGTAAAAAAAAACATTACCCGTTAGTTATAACACGCTTCAGTGGCTGTAAAGGGATAGTTAGCATTTCAATTTACGCGATATGATGGAATTTAATTAATTGTGGAGGAAACAACAAAACTGAACATACTACATGCAATACATACAGGACGAAAGTTAAAAACAATGATTTAAAAAAATACCCTATACACATACATATGTACAAACAAACAAACACTAAAACTCTGCTACACCTACAAATACTTACAAACATGCTATTATATTGTATTAAACGTGATGATGAGGATTTCGTGATTTTGAGTAAACATTTCATTAAAAACATACCAAACAGGCAGCAGAGCGGACTGCCTGCCGCATTCCAACTGCCAATGATATACTAAGGACAGAGATTAGTTAACCAGTACTTGCAATTATTAATATTTTTATCAAGTTTAATATTTTGTTTTCAATAAATTGATCTTATAACCATTCTATTTTATTGCCTGATGTCTCCCTATCTTCTTATATATATAAAAATTAAATGGTCCATGTATGTAATGGCATCACGTGAGAACGTTTCGAAATTTTCAGTAAATGGTTTGTAAAGAAAAAAAATTCAAAAATTCCGGGTAAGACTCGGAATTTTTTTTTTTGAGTCCAGTCAAGTGTAATAAAAAAGCTCCCTAAAGTATGCAGTACACATTAAGATATTTTATTTACAAATAAGAACATGCAGGTTTATGTGGGTTGGAGAAACTTGAAGAACTAACATTAGTAAATGCTACCGGGCGAAGCCGGGGCGGTCAACTAGTTTGTATATAAAACTTATTTGGTATAAAATTTGTATACATAGATACTAGGGATGCCAAACGGTACTGGGTTTTACAAATCTCGGTATTACGGATTTTTTCGGTACTTCGGGATTTTAGTTAAATATCAAAAAATCATAAAATTCAACAATAAAAATTATTTATTTCGATAATATATTCAAAACATGACAATAATAATATTTCATATTTATTCAGAACTTTATAACAGTGAGAAATCCATAACAAAACTGAAAATTTTATAACTTTTGTACCGAAATTCCTAAAACGGGGAAAATGTGTTCCAAAAACTGAGTTCTTTTTAGAAAAGTGCCTACTGTGATGTTATTTACCGTGTGATAGTAAAACAACTTTGAAAGTATTTAAGAAACATATAGAGTTACACAAACATGGTGCTTTTTCGAAGATCGGTGCTTTTCCTTTTTATAATTCTTAACTCAAACCTAAATTTTATTAATTAAAATTGGTCAAGTTTGATTTGGCCTGGGGAGTGTTCTGTCCGCTTAAGTAAGCCAAATGTTATTTTACATGCTTTAGCATTATGTTTTCTTTCCGTGTCATAACATAAGTGTATATATGTAGTCCTGAAGAAAATTTATTTTTACAAAATGAAAAATATATTTGCTTTTTTTGGAAAAAATTAGTGTTTAAAAAAAACCAACTTTTTAAAAAACCGGTTTTTCGGTTAACCGATATCGAAAAAACCGATTAACCGTCATATATGTGTAGAAAACATAAAATGTCCAATAAAGTATATACAGCTTTAAAACTTTTTAATATTTAGTAGTCAGGAATGGTTAATATTAAATATCTATAAATATACAAAAGTGCTAAGTCCATATTTCAAAATTATTATCTCAGTCAAATGGAATTGAGTATAAATATGTTACTAAATATATAATACTTGTTTAAATTATTGGTTTATTCATTAAATTTCAACCAAAAAATGTAAATCACTTTTTTAATTAAATATTTGATAATTTTGAAATTTATTATCACCTCGACTTTCTGATATGAAATGTTACAAGTCCCAAAAAACGACCTATAAGATGCAAACGCACTTAATCTTAGCTGCGATTATTTGTCATTATAAAAAAACTCCATTTCAGATTTCATAAATATTTCAAATTATGGATTTTAGAACGTTTTTTGTCTCTCCAGTAATATTTCTGAAAAGCTAATGAGGTCAAATTTTTTGCAAGAAGGTATGTACATCGAATTCAATTTAGCGTTTGGTAAAATCATCATTAAGTTTTTAATGAATCATTAGTAAGATTTAGACAAAACTTATAGAATTATGCGGAATTTAATTTTAATTTTTAATAGTTTCATTATGTGAAATTTATTCTGAAAAAGTTTTAAAGTATCATCGTCCTCTACTAATTAGAATCATTGTAATTCTTAAAAATATTAATCTAAAGAGGTTTGTATTGTAAATCAGCAGTTTAGGTTTCAAATAAGACCAATAATGTGTATACAATAAATATTCAAAATGAACAAAAACGTGAGATTTATTAATTTTAGTCCCAAATTTTAAAAACCGGTTAACCGAGTGATAAAAACCGGATAAACCGGTTAACCGAAAATCAACATTTTAAATTAACCGGTTCGCAAAAAACCGAGATTTCGAAGAAAAACCGGTTTTTCGGTTAACCGGTTAACCGGATTATAAACACTAGAAAAAATGTAAAAAATACGGCCGTTTTTACATGTTCCAACTTTGGATGCGTGTAACTTTTTATAGGGACGAAATAACTGTTAGCAAGTTGTTTTTATTTTATTTAGAATTTTATCGCCAATATAGCTGATATTTTAATAATAAATTTCGTCCATATCTAAAAAACCATAAAAAGATCGAGCTAAATTAAAAAAAATAAATCAATAAACATAAATATTTCTTCAACTAATAGAAATGACCTACACATGTTAGCGTTTTTTTTTGTAGCTATTCTCAAGGACTACATACATTTAAAATTTTAGCTCATTTGGATCTTATTTGGATTTTTGACGATTTTATTAAAAAATTTACCAACTTTGAGGGGCTGCGCACTGGCCCGCATTAACGCTAGGAAGCTGAACAAACTTAGATCCACTCGAAAACACTTCAGCTGTAACCATTTGAAATCTCCAATAGTTCCCGAGATACCGAATTATTTCCAAACAAAAAAGTTTCTAAACCACTGTGCATTGTTAGCTATGAAATTTGCACATCTTTCTGGCAACATATGGATTGCGAGCCAAAAGAACTGGTCATCTTTTTAGGTCAAGAACGAATTAAACCAATCGGATACTCTGTTCCAAAGTGAAGCGTATCCCAGAAAGAGAGTTCTGCATCGCTCGAAACAAATAGTAGTCAGATGGGGCAAGATCTGGAATATAAGGCGAGTAAAGCGAAACTTCCCAACCGCTTCATTATTGTAACGACACGTTTTTCCGCTGGTTGCCGGGGTAGTCTCAGCGGAGTCCAGGGTCGTATTGTTGTCTTGATTGAAGAGAAACCACAAAGTTCTCCTATGTCGTCTCAGTAAAGAGAATAAAAGACGTAGTTCTCTTAAACGTTATAATACGTATCACTTTATTTTAATTTTACAAATAACACAAAAACTCAATCTAGAGAGTAACGCCAACTGTCTGAGTGGAGCCACGGGAAGCAAGGTAGCAACTAGTCAGTCGAGCTGAGATAAAATCTGCTGACGACGACGCTGTTGGGCTAAAGTAACAAGCGACTATTGGGACTTGCCTACACCACGTCGCTAACGTCGTAGGTGTCGGACAAGAGTGTCACAAGATAGAGGTATAACCTCTGGATGTACCACTGGTTTCCCACTAGTGCCTCTTAGAATAGCCAATTAGTTGTACCCTGGTGAGCTAGATCAATAAGCTACTATTGGGACTTGCCTACACCACGTCGCTAACGTCGTAAGTGTCGGACAAGAGTGTTACAAGGTAGAGGTATAACCTCTGGATGTACCACTGGTTTCCCACTAGTGCCTATTAGAATAGCCAATTAGTCTTAAAATGCCTCTATTGGGACTTGTTTACACCACGTCGCTAACGTCGTAAGTGTCGGACAAGAGTGTTACAAGGTAGAGGTATAACCTCTGGATGTACCACTGGTTTCCCACTAGTTGCCTTTTAAAGCTAACCAATTAGTTAGTACTACTCGTCGCTAACGTCGAGTGGTTCTTACCGCTTGGCCGCCTGCTGGCAGACTGACTTGAATTTCACAGTGTGCCTTCTTTTATACCCGTGTCGGACAACTAAGTGACTACAACCATCGTTGGTAACGATCGTACAATGGTACTTTTATTACATTCTGCATGGTTGTATTTTGGGGTAGTGATATTAAATTGACTCTATTATTTACCAACAGATGGCGTACTCATATAAATGAAACCATTAAATTTAAATACATAAAACAAATAAAATAATCAGATTAAAACTAAACATAAAATAAAATTAATATTTAATGGTGGCAAAAACAAGTTTACGACTTTTGTCGTCACATTATAAATAGTTTTTTTTAACAGATATTGAAATATGTGAACGAGTGTTTTCATGATGTAATATTACGGTTTCATATTTGCCGCATATTATGGGCGTTTTTCGGCCAATCTTGTTTCAAACGAATCAGTTGCATTCGATATAGGTTCCATGTGATGGTCTGACCAGCAGCTCATAATATATAGTACCCTTTTGCTCCCACCAAACACAGAGTACTACCTTAGCTTCATGGATATTTGGCTTCGGCGTCGATCCAGTTGATTGGCCGAGCTTTACATACGATCTCTCATAGCAAGTAATGACTCGGTGCAAATATGATTTTCATTTATAGCGTTCAAGCATCATTTTAGACATACAAAATCATCTTTCAAGGTGTCTCAGCTTCAATACGTATGCTTTTGGTTGAATCCTGCTGCTCGCAAACATTTTGAAATTGCTGCCTGAGTAACTCTCAATTATTTTGCAAGCTCCTGTTGAATTTGCAAGAATTTTCATGGAGTAGTGGCTGCAATACTTGGTTTTCAATCTTGTCTAGCAGGCCAGGGCCATATTTTTCTTCCATGTCAAAATCACTTCTGAACCGCACAAATCATCTTTCGTGCGTTGAAATCAATGAAACACGTTCACCATAATCTTCCATGTGCAATCAGTGTGCTTCAGTGGCATATGTTTTTTTCTTTCAAATAAAAACTTGACGATTCGTTTACACTATAATGTTCAATAAAAAAACCTTTCAAAATTACATATAAGTTATTAAAAACAAAAATCGTGTTCAAAAGATAAACCATCTATTGTAAACCCCGCATTTTTTAAAATAAATAAAAATTCAAAATTTCAAAATGTCTTCATATGTTACTCTTCATTTGTCACTGTCAGTTCATCTCGTCCTCTAACTAGCCACCAAGTCAGAAACAGAAAATTGTACTTTTTCAAGTACTCTTGCCACGATGTGAGCGAAAATTACTCCTTACATTATGGAGAGACTTTAGAAGAAAGACACACTTCCAAGCCCCGGGGAAAAAGCCTTCACACTTCCCAAAGATTAAATCCAAGTTTTCCAGGATGGCCTTCCAGATTTAGTTACACATCTCTCTAGTCATTTGATCAATACTTGGCGAATTTTTGACCTGATATATACTGTCCAAAATGTCCGTCCTTTCCAAGAGAGGAAGAGGAGAGTAAAACCCCTATAGAATGTTCATACAATCCTTCATAAACATTATCGCGAACATGAAGACATCACAGATCAACTTGTCTACCCTTACACCTGCATATACGATAAACCTTACCCCTGGGTTCATCCCAGAGCTGTAAATGAATCACTCATTTTTGAATTAATTCGCGAATCATTCACACAAAAAAATGAATTGAATGAAATTTGAGTCAATTCAAATGAATTTGGTAAAAATGAATTGCAATTCGTTTCCAATTCAAATGAATTGAATTGATTTTGAATTAATTCAAATGAATTTGGTAAAAATGAATTGCAATTCGTTTCCAATTCAAATGAATTGAATTGATTTTGAATTAATTCAATTCATTTACAATTCATTTGAATTGAATTGATTTTGAATTAATTCAAACGAATTAAAAAAAAAATTAGCAATTCATTTCCAACTCCGACGCGAAATTCGCAGCATATTTAGCAGATTCTTCAATGTCATTAAGTATGCAGTATAATTAATCGACGGTTAAAAAGTCTTCCTTTAAATATAATGCGCCGTTACCATCGTCAGCTGGTGTTGAAAGATTATTTTCGTACGCCTCTATTCTAAACATCCCTAAACGTGGATTTCTTTCAGATGATAATTTTGAAAAGCTATTGTTGTTTAAGGTGAATGATGCATTCTAATTAAATCTAATTAGCCTTATTAATGAAACTCAATTGTGTTTTGAACTACATACATTGTTAGTTTTCCTTATTTTTGATTATTTTTGGAAGATAGTTTTATTTTTTTGAAATAAATATAATATAAATATTAGCAAAAAGTTTGTTGTTGGGTGGTCGTGGGTCACAAAATTTCAAAAATTATTAATTGCTTCTTGAATATTAAATATGTTTTGTCGTTCAGCGTATTTCAAAATAAAAATCAGTTCTTCTTGAATAAATAAACTCCAAACACCATGTTTTCATTGATCAGGCGCGTATACAGGACAAGGCTTTTCAATTTTTGTACTGGATATTTTCATTTTGGTAGGAGAAATCTTTCATTCCCCCTAGAGATCTGCTCTTGAATTTGATTGATTGCAACTCATTTTTGAATCATTCATTTGAATTGCTATTCTTTTTTCTAATTCATTTGAATTAATTCAAAATCAATTCAATTCAAATGAATTGTAAATGAATTGCAATTCATTTTTACAAATTCATTTGAATTGGAAATGAATTGAAATTCATTTCTGCCTAATTCGTTTGAATTGATTCAAATTTCATTCAATTCATTTTTTCAATTCAATGAATTAATTCAAAATTTAGCTAATTCATAATGAATTAAAATCAAAAAAGAATGATTCATTTACAGCTCTGGTTCATCCTTATTGATCCGTACAAAACTCGTCTTTTGGTCATCCCTTGCCATGATGATCATGTCCTTGTACGTTATATGGGCAGTCAGTTTAGTCAGGTTTGCGTTAAACCAGATTCCCAGCATTAGCCTGGAATTGATTTAAGAGACGCCTGACGGACCTTCACACATCACCATATTAGGAAGGTCCGGAGTCCATCACTTCCTGAGTCCATCCACAGAGGCGCCCATAGAACAAGTGAGGTTGCAAAAATTGCATGTGCCCCTAAAAAATATTGAACAAACCTATTTTACAGTAAATTTCAAATAAGACTGGTAGGTAGTCTTTAGTATATGACGGTAGCCTTTGGTATAACATGGTAGTCTTTAGTTGAAGACGGTAGGTAGTCTTTAGTATAAGACGGTGGTAGTCTTTAGTATATGACGGTAGCCTTTAGTATAACACGGTAGTCTTTAGTATAAGACGGTAGGTAGTCTTTAGTATAAGACGGTGATAGTCTTTAGTATAAGACGGTGGTAGTCTTTAGTATAAGACGGTAGCTTTTAGTATAACACGGTAGTCTTTAGTATAAGACGGTGGTAGTCTTTAGTATAAGACGGTAGCTTTTAGTATAACACGGTAGTCTTTAGTATAAGGTAGGTAGTCTTTAGTATAAGACGGGGTAGTCTTTAGTATAAGACGGTGTAGTCTTTAGTATAAAAATCAGGTTCAGAAGATATAGCCCTTCAAAGTTGACTGATTTTCAGTTTTCAAAAAAACAGACCATTTTCAGGTAATTTGGTCCGCTTTCAGATACAATATATCAAAAACTATGTAACGGATCGTCATTATTTTTGATTCTATTGATATATCTATTTATTGAGAAACGAATAAAAAAATTGTACTGTTTGCTTTGTATTTGTCCAGGTAAATCGATATTTACCAACTATCCATTTTTTCAATATTTCTTAACTTTGATGGAAAATAAAAAAAATACTATCAATTTCTATATTTGCCATATTTTCAATAAAAGTTTTTTGATCAGTCCTTTAAATAATGCAAACATTTTCAGCTGCGCATTCTTGACCGATTTTTTGCTAGAGGTAAAATTTTTAAAAAAGACATGGTTCCAAAAGTTCCAAAATATAACCGTGAAAAACAAAGCAAAAAAATATTTTTTTTTAATCTTTTCTGGAATAATTTTAAATCATAAAAGCCTTTAAAAAGAAACATAAAAATTCAAAAATTTTAAAAAATATTTTATTTTACTTCCCATAAAATTGATTTTTCCACAAATTTCAACTTTGTTAACCCATAAGTAAGCACCTGAAAGGCGCAGAACTGTTTTCAAACACTAATTTCATAGGCTGATCAATTATATATCATACACCTTCTAAATTTTTTGATTATCTCGTTTGGTTCAAAAGCTATAATTTTTGCAACGAAAAAATTCAAATGGCGCCACTGTGCGACGTCCGTCCGTCTGTCTAGCTGACTTTATTTTTAGTTGTATATTGGGAATATATGTCACATAATTTTATGACGATCGGTCCATAATTAGTCATAGCTCTCATAAAAGGCCCCTTTCGAAAATCATTTAATATTAAATACACATAAAATTCAACATATATAATTTTAATATAGAATTAAATCACATGACCTAATTTCATTGCGATCCGTCCATAATTAGTCGTGACTCCCATATAAGGCCCTCTCCTGAAAATCATTCACGAAATTTTAAAAGAAAGTGTTCACTCAATTTTCACGATATCTCCATGTACGAGATTGTACAGTCTATCTCTTACGTCTTTGGTAAGAAAGGAAAATCTCATTGGGATTGTAATCACTCTACCCTAAATCACTCATCATCATAACACTCTACTTAAATTCGAAGACCGTGACTTCTAACCCGTTTACAACTATCACATTGATTTCACCAACTCCTCCACAACCGTTAAAAGTATATAAGCATCGGCTCAGTACGATGTGAATGTCCTGTACTAGCCTACAGTTACATTGAAATGAAAGCGGGTACCACAAAAACATAAAAATTGTTGAACAATTGAGAGCCAGCCAGTCAATTTGGCTGGCCTCATCCCTAACTATATACACAACAATTTACAATCAAAATAACTAACCAACACAAATGCTTTTAAGGACAAAATGAAAATTCTGCTTTTTTTAATACTTATTTACCAGTAATAACAAAATTTAATAAAACTAAAAATACTACAATTTTCATTATAATACTCTTATAACAAAAATAATAAAAAAAATAAAAAGAAACAGAGCAAAAACAGATTTTTTAACTCAACACTTAGCATTAGTTTGTGTATTATTTTAATTTTTTTTGAGCATGCGGCCTTACAAAGCAAAATAAAGATGATTTTTGTTTTACCAAAAAAAAAAACAGAAAAAATTTTAAAATAAAACTAGTTGTACTTAGTAGTAGTTGAAGATGAAGCAGAATGAGAAGAAATTGCAAACAGTTAACAAACAAACTTGTTGACTTTTCTTAATGACTTCTTAACCAGAAAAAATAAACAAATGAAAACTACGTAAAATGTTGACCACAATAAACCCCTGTTTTCTCTTACAGAGAGACAAACACAAATTCACTACAAGGGAAAGGAGAATGTGTTAGAGATAAGGAGAGGGTAGAGAGGGTTGGCAGTTATTCAAGAGAATTGTTTTTTTTTTGTTGTACTTAGATCCACTGCTCTTGTATTCGTACCAACTACTTGTTTTACATAAAGTTTAATACTTGAAAATACTCGTATATTTAGTATAAACAAATGTTTTTTTTCCTGCTGTATTTTAAGACTTCTAAGAAATTGTTGTTAATATTGTACTCTGTTGTTGTACCTGGAAAATATGTACTTACGTAAAGAAAAATTAAATTTACATATCAAAATTACACAAATTAGAATATAGCAACAACTACTTGTGTTTATTGAATATGACAACAAATAATGAAACAAAGGAAACTTAGAGAGGTATTCATCTTTCAATGGAACTAGCTTCATCCGGTGCGCTTCGCTACCCCAATCCTTATAAAATAAAAAATTTGAAAAGATTTTATAAAAAAACTAAACTCATATTTCTCACCAATTCCAAAATATCTAAAATTGCTTATACGTAACTAGCTTCATCCGGTGCGCTTCGCTACCCCAATCCTTATAAAATAAAAAATTTGAAAAGATTTTATAAAAAAACTAAACTCATATTTCTCACCAATTCCAAAATATCTAAAATTGCTTATACGTAATTCGTAAACTAAAGGGCCTAGAGCAAAAATAATGGAAATCTGTCATATTTCCCACCAAAATTAGATTTTTATAACAAAAATTCCAATATATCTAAAATTGCTTCTAATTCGTAAACAAAAGTGCCTAGAGTGAAAATAAAGAAAATCTGTGATCACTCATATTTCCCACTAAAATTTGATTTTTATAACGAAAATTTCAAAAAAACTAAAACTGCTTATAATTCGTAAACTAAAGGACCTAGAGCGAAAATAAAGAAAATCCGTGATCACTCATATTTCGCACCAAAATTTGATTTTTATAATGAAAATTCCAATATATCTAAATTGCTTACAATTCGTAAACTAAAGGATCTATAGCGAAAATAAAAAAAATCTGTGATCACTCATATTTCTCACCAAATATGAGTGATCACATAATATCTAAAATTGCTTATAATTCGTAAACTAAAGGACCTATAGCGAAAATAAAGAAAATCTGTGATCACTTTATTTCCCACCAAAATTTGATTTTTATAACGAAAATTGCAAAATATCTAAAATTGCTTATATTCGTAAACTATAGAGCCTAGAGCGAAAATAAAGAAATTCTGTGATCACTCATATTTCCCATCAAAATTTGATTTTTATAACAAAAATTCAAAATTATCTAAAATTGCTTATAATTCGTAAACTAAAGGACTCAGAGCGAAAATAAGGAAAACCTGTGATCACTCAATTTCCCACCAAAATTTGATTTTTATAACGGAAATTTAAAAATATCTAAAATTGCTTATAATTAGTTTACGAACAGGGCCTAGAGCGAAAATCTGTGATCACTCATATTTCTCACCAAAATTTGATTTTTATAACGAAAATTGAAAAATATCTAAAATTGCATATAATTCGTAAACTAAAGAACCTAGAGCGAAAATAAAGAAAATCTGTGGTCACTCATATTTGTCACCAAAATATGATTTTTATAACGAAAATTCAAAAAAATAGCGAAAATAAGGAAAATCTGTGATCACTCATATTTCTCACCAAAATTTGATTTTTATAATTGCTTATAATTCGTAAACTAAATGGCCTAGAGCGAAAATAAAGAAAATCTGTGATCACTCTTATTTCCCACCACAATTAGATTTTTGTAGCGAAAATTTCAAAATATCTAAAATTGCTTATAATTCGTAAGTTGTAGTACCTAGAAAAAGAAAATCTGTGATATTAAAGAGTACACTACTGTGAAATAAAATTTCAAAATCTTTTCTGGAATATTTCAGAAATTTTCTTGGGTATTCTTCTTGATTATATAGATAATCTGAACTACTTTGCATAAATTAGCAGCGACATTTCGTTATTAAATTTATCTGTCAAATAGAATTGTGGATATTTGGTTGGAATTTAAAGATTTATGAAAGACTTTTAGATACTTTGTAATAAAAACTGTTTATATATGCAGTTTTTAATTAATTTTCGATTGCTCACCAAAGCTTATGGTAAATGTGTTCCATTCAAAGTGCGAGAAATGGTTTGTTCGGTTCAGACAAAGATCGCCTAGGCCAGCCAAAAAAGTTTGAAGGCTTTGAAGAATTGGAGGGATTAATCACTGAAGATTTTTGTCAAACTGCACAAGAGCTTTCAAATTATAAAGAGCTACTCAAGTAACAATTTGCGGCCAGATATGAATAAGTAATATTACATCATGACAACACTAGGAAACATTTTGCAATACCTATTTATAATGAAGTGGTTGGGAAGACCTTGTCTCGCCCGACTATTATTTGTTTCGATCGATGCAGAACACTGTCTCTGGGATATGCTTCACTTTGCCAAAAGAGTATCCGAAATTAACTTAATGCGTTCTTGGTCTTAAAAGATGAGCAGTTCATATGTTGCACAGTGGGGCAGAATCAAAATTTTTTGGAATTAAATCTGGCATTTGTAAATGGCTCATCCGATCGGAATAAAATTTGACGTTGGCGTAGCCAAGGAGTATTCGAGTTTAACTTATTAAAATGAGCCCTATAAATGATCCAGGGTCGGCGCAATGGGGGCTCAAAGTAGGGTACCTTCGACATGTAAAATTTTTAAACACGTGCAATTTTTTTGTTTCCTATCCGATTTCAAAAATTTTTATGTTTTTGGAAAGCGTTTGACTAGGTCTTGCGTGTGCTATTTATTTTTAATAATTTCCGTGTTTTGAAATTTTAAAATTTTGGAATACCTTCGTCCGCTTTTTTAAAAATATAGGTCGTACTTTTGAACCGAATAGGCTAGAATTTTTTTATTAGTTAGACAACTAAATTACTAATAACATACAAATGATTCCAGAGCAATATCAATTATGGATACAAAAATAAACGTTTTTTAATTTAAAAATTGAAAAAATAGTATATTTTTGCTGTTTTTTGGGAGAAAAGATGACTTAACTTTTTTTTATTAAAACAAAAAACTTTCTTTAAGAATATATAACAATTTTGTGGTTTCTATAAGGTATCTTTATGGAAAACATTTCTGATTAAAAAACATGTCATATTTTTCTAATATGTCGCCTCAACGCCCTTCGGAATTTGACCTATTTTTAAACAAAATTTCATCTTTGGTCTACTTGTTCTAAAATCCCAAAGTTGGGATTTTTTTTATACCAAAATGTTCACCATAAAGATGCCTTATAGAAACACATAAAATTGTTATATCGTTAGCTTAGTACGCAAACGTGCCAAGTCCCATTTTTTTAATTTTACAGGAGAGACAAAAAACGTTCTATCTTTTTTTTCTTTCAATATTCCATAGATCTGTAAACGCAGTTCTCTTCTATGATCTGTTGGCTTTAAGTAGCAGTTGAAAAAATAAAATAATTGAAATGACTTTAGAAACTGAAGCCATTTTTAGGGACTTAGCTCTTTTGATTTTTATGATTTTGTGTTTTTTGGCTGGACTTAGCACATTTTCTTATAATAAATTTTGAATTTCTCGTTTTATTATTTTACAAATTGTTTTTATTATTTTATATTATTTAAATACATAACAAAAAAATCTTATTTCATTGCTGTAAAGGAAAATAACTCAAAATCTTAAATAAATTTGTTTTTTATTATTATTTCTTCAAAATTTTATTTTATAGTGAATTGTGTAACCATACTATAGTGATTACATCGAAAAATGTTAATCTTCAAAGTATTATAGCAAATAGTATTGAAAAAGTAGATTAAAATAGCATATTCAATGTTTTTTGCTGGACTTAGCATGTTTTCTTATTATTATTATTTTGTTTAAATAAAAAAAGAGTTAAGTCACCAAAAAAGAGCAAAAATCTACTATTTTTTAATTTTTTA
This sequence comes from Calliphora vicina, assembly GCF_958450345.1. Taxonomy (NCBI): domain Eukaryota; kingdom Metazoa; phylum Arthropoda; class Insecta; order Diptera; family Calliphoridae; genus Calliphora; species Calliphora vicina. The sequence continues at coordinate 40,044,859 of NC_088781.1, read as the reverse complement.
ATTGAAAATCGTTTATTTTTGGATCCATAATTGATATTGCTCTGAAATATTTTGTATATTATTGGTAATTTAGTTGTAGGAGATAAATAGCACATACAAGCGCATTCCAAAAATAAAAAAATCTTTGAAATCGGATGGGAAACCCTACTTTGAGCCCCAGTAGCGCCGTCCCTGGAGCATTTATAGGGTAAATTTTAATAAATTAAACTCAAATCTCCAATTATAAGCCCACCTCAAATTTTACCTCGATCGGACAAGCCGTTCAGTAAGGCCAGATTTATTTTCAAAACATTTTGATTCTGCTCCACTGTGTGTTGTCAGAAAGATTGAAAAATGTCATGCAAAATGGTCAGTACTTTGATTAAATGTATATTGTAAAATGTTTCAAAATAATAGCTAAAAATTTAAAAAAAAACTTCTGCATTTTTAAGTCATACACCTAATAAGTTTTCTTTAAATCTACAAAATTGCTTTCCAAACACTTAAAATGCTTATTGGAAATCTGTTAAATTTCTACAAAAACTGTTTTAAAAATAACATTAATTTTATGATGAATACGATGAAGACTTAAATATGTTAAAGGTTTGCAAATAGCCCCTGGAGACCATGGTAATATATACATGTTAACATTTCATCAAGGTAATTTAATTGATGGCCTTTTTATTTATACCGCAAATACTTCTAGCAGAAATATAAATGGATTATACAATTTAAACACAATAACTGTTGTAAATATTTCGTACATGTTAAAGAAGTTTTATCTCAAAATATTAAATATTGAAAATATAAGCTATAATTTTTGCACAATTGTGATAAACAAAATAGCAGTTTTTGCTATAAACCACTAGACTAACTTGATCTGTAAAAATGTTGTTTGAAAACTTAAATTCAGTTAAAATCTCAGAGTAAAATTTTAATGTTTATGTTTATTTCTTATCATATTAGTGCTTTAGTTTTTCTCACATCTGTCCATTTTATGCACATTAAAACTTTTAGTTTTTCAATTTCTCCTGCTGCTGATGTTCAGTTTTTTTTCCGCCTTTATTACTCTACCACTACGGTTCGCTTCAAAACTTTTATCGCCCCGAGGTCAATTGAAAAAGTTAAGTATACAATTTTTAATTGGCTGCTAAAGTATTCAATATTATTATAAGAGTATTTAATAATAATACAAAAAATGAGGAAAAAAAAAGCAACAACATCAGCATTATATACATTCGTACAAATATAATTTTGTGGTTTGCCACAAAAAGGCAGCAAGTTGCATTGCAATAAAATGTATACGTTTGCAACATCCTCATAAATGGCAGCTTGATGCAATTAATGTGCACACTTTTTGTCGGTTTATTTTTAAATATTCGTATACAATTCATATACATATATATTGTATGTATAGAAGAGATATATGGATTTGTGTTTTAAAGGTTTTTTTTATGATTTAAAGTAGCCAAATTTAAGGATTTAAAGTGATTTGTATCCACATGAGTAAGTTTTAATAAAAAAATATGGGGAAACATATATTGTGCAAATGTCCTTTTCCCATTTTTCTAGCAACATATGGATTCCAAGCCAAAGGAATTGCTCATCTTTTAAAGCGTTAAATTGCAACATGTGGCCTAGTGTTGTCATGATGTAATATTAATCGCCAATACTCGCTTCAAATGAATAGTTTTTGAAATTCCCGAAATTGAACATAAAAATCTCCTCTTTTGTTCTAGCATGTTTGTGGAAGTTTGATAGAACTAAAATTATGTTGTTAAATCTTTGCTAAACACTCTCTTATTAATTCTAAAAATGTAATACAGGTTTTTTCAATTAATTTTGCAAATTCCGAAAATTGATAATAAAAATCCCTTCTAGGAGATTTTGGAAAATATAGCGGGAATTTGGAGAAAACTGTAAAAATTAGTCTAATACCATTTCTACATTGTTTTAAGCATTTTTTTTTTCATTCCCAAAATCTAAAATAAAAATCGCCACCTGGGATTTTATAAGCTTTTTTGAGGAATTTAAAAAAAACTAAAATATAATTTTTAAAAAAAAAAAAATTAAATTTAATACCGTTATAGAGGCTTTAAGAAATTTTAAAATTCCTAAACATTTACATCAAAATCAGCTGTTTAAATTTTTTCAAATATGTGGGGAAATTGTGGGGATCGAAAAATAAATTCTAAAACTTTGTTAAGAAATTCTCTTTCCTTCTAGGGGATTTTTCAAAATATAATGGGAATTTGGAGAAAACTTTAAAAGTCAACTTAAAACACTTTTATAGCCGTTTTTAAATATATTTTTTAATTCCCAAAATCGGAAATAAAAATCCCTTCTAGGAGATTTTGGAAAAAATAGCGAGAATTTGGAGAAAACTCTAAAAATTAGTTTAATTCAATTTTTACATTGTTTTTAAACTTTTTTTTCATTCCCAAAATCTAAAATAAAAATCGCCACCTGGGATTTTGGAAAAATTTTTTGGGAATTAAAAAAAAAAATATAGGCCCGTAATCATAGTCAAACATTAAAGTCGTTTCTTTTTAAAAACAACTTTAAAATAAAAACCTGCTTTTTATTAATTTGCAACCATAGTCAAATTTAAAGTATGTTTTAAATTGAACCGACTTTAACTGGGTGCCACCGCATATGTAGAAAATGTTTTCATACAATATACAACAAAAAACAGACAAGTGGCAACGCTACAAAATTAAAAAAAAATCAAAAAAAACGTAAACAATAAAAGTAACCGGGACATCTAAAGAAAGAAAGTTGTTTGTTGTGTTAAAATGGAAAAGATAAGATTAATATCACAATTATGATATTTTGGTACTAATTTTATTGATAACTGTTCAATAATTGCAAAATCTGTACCAATATCTTGTAACTTAAAAATTTTTTACTTTGTGACGAACTTTTTTACTCGGCGAAGAACAGCTGTTAAACGAGTTAAACACAACTTTAGCTAGTTTTATATTTAGAGTCGACTTCAGCGTCAGAAGTATACATTAACTTGTCTATGATAGAACTAAAGTCCACTCTTAAGTAAAGTCGAGTTTAATTCTTTTAAAATGTACTTTATTTTTGACTATGATTATGGGCCATAATTTAAAAAAAAATGAATTTAAAACCTTTATGGAGGTTTTAAACAATGTTATCCTAAAATTTAACATCAAAATCACTTTAAATTTGTTTCCAAGAAGTGGGGAAATTTTGGGGATCTTAAAAGAAATTCTTAAAACTTTGTTAAGAACAATTTTATTACTAAATCTCATACAAAAGTATTTTAGCAAATTTCAAAAATTAAAAAAAAAAAAAAAAACTCTACTAGGGGAGAGTATAAAAATGGGCTTATTACACTTTTTGCTTCGTTTTTAAATAATTTTCATAATTACCCAAGTAGCTATTATTTGAGCTAGCTAGTTTAGAAGTTTGCGGGGAACTTAAAATACAATACTGGTTTATTCAAGTAATTTTGCAGATTCCCATTACAGAAAATAAAAATCCCTTTTAGGAGATTTTGCAAAATATTATGGGAATTTTCGAAAAACTCAAAAAATGAATTTAATAAACTTTTAATATACATTTTAAGTAATAATAATTCACTAAATCCCACATATAAATAAATCCCCAACTGGGATTTTTCCAAACTTTTTTTGGGAATTAAACAAATATATTTTTTAAACAAATTTTTGAATACTATTCCCCTTATAAAGTTTTCAAGCAATTTTTAAAATACCCTAGATTTAACATTAAAATCTCCACTTTCAATTTGCTTAAAATTTGTATGAAACTTTGCGGGGAACTAAAAACAAAGTCTTAATCTATGTTAAACACAATTTTATTATTACTATACATATCATACTGTTTTTTCAATAAATTTTGTGAATTCCCAAAATTAAAACAAAAATCCCTTTTAGGGGATTTCCCAAAATATTGTGGGAATTTAGAGAAAACTTTAAAAACAGGTTTAATATAAGTTTTAGGTCGTTTTTAAATATATTTTTAATTCCCAAAATCGGAAATAAAAATCCCTTCTAGGAGATTTTGGAAAACATAGCGGGAATTTGGAGGAAACTCTAAAAATTATTTTAATTCACTTTTAATATTGTTTTTAACAATTTTTTTTTTTCATTCCCAAAATCTAAAATAAAAATCGCCACCTGGGATTTTGCAAATTTTTTTTGGGAATTAAAAAAAAAATTAATTTAATACCGTTAGAAATTTTTAAATTCCTAAAATTTAACATTAAAATCACCACTTCAAATTTGGTATCTAATATATGGGGAAATTGAGGGGAACTAAAAAATAATTTTCATAATTACACAAATCTAAAATCCCCTTCTGGGTTTTTACTAATTTTTTGTTGAATTTAATAAAAAAAATGTAAATATATAGAAGTAGAAGTTTGCGAGGAACTTAAAATGCAATACTGGTTTATTCAAATAAATTTTCCAAATTTCCATAACAGCAAATAAAAATCCCTTTTAGGAGATTTTGCAAAATATTGTGGGAATTTTCGAAATACTCTAAAAAATAATTTAATAAACTTTTAACACAGTTTTTAAGTAATTATTGTAATTCCCTAAATCCAACAAATAAATCCCCACCTGGGGTTTTTTAAACTAATTTTTGAATATTATGCTCGTTATAGATTTTTTAAACAATTTTTAAAATACCGTAAATTTAACATTAAAATATCCACTTTCAATTTGCTTAAAATGTATATGGAAGTTTTAAGGGGAACTAAAAATGAAATCTTAATCTATGTTAAACACAATTTTATTATTACTATACATATCATACTGTTTTTTCAATAAATTTTGTGAATTCCCAAAATTAAAACAAAAATCCCATTTAGGGGATTTCCCAAAATATTGTGGGAATTTAGAGAAAACTTTAAAAACAGGTTTAATATAAGTTTTAGGTCGTTTTTAAATATATTTTTAATTCCCAAAATCGGAAATAAAAATCCCTTCTAGGAGATTTTGGAAAATATAGCGGGAATTTGGGGGAAACTCTAAAAATTAGTTTAATTCAGTTTTTATATTGTTTTTAACAATATTTTTTGCAAATTTTTTTTGGCAATTAAAAAAAATATAATTTTTAAAAAAAATTAGAAAGGTTTTAAGAAATTTTCAAATTCCTATAATTTAACATCAAAATCACCACTTTAAATTTGTTTTCCAATATGTGGGGAAATTGCGAGAAACTAAAAAATAATTTTCATAATTCCCAAAATGTAAAATAAATCCCCTTCTGGGTTTTTACTAATTTTTTGTTGTAATTAAAAATTTAATATTTAGAAGTAGAAGTTTGCGGGGAACTTAAAATACAATACTGGTTTATTCAAATAAATTTTCCAAATTCCCATAACAGAAAATAAAAATCCCTTTTAGGAGATTTTGCAAAATATTGTGGGAATTTTCGAAAAACTCTAAAAATTAATTTAATAAACTTTTAGCATACATTTTAAGTAATTTTTTTGAATTCCCTAAATTCAACACATAAATCCCCAACTGGGAGTTTTTTACATTTTTTTTGGGAATTTAAAATTTTTTTTTTTAAATTAATTTTTAAATACTATTCCCCTTATTGGGTTTTCAAGCAATTTTTAAAATTCCCTAAATTCAACATTAAAATCTCCACTTTCAATTTGATTAAAAATTTTATGGAAGTTTGCGGGGAACTAAAAACAAAGTTTTAATGTATGTTAAACACAATTTTATTATTACTATACATATCATAATGTTTTTTCAAATAAATTATGTGATTTCCCAAAATTAAAACAAAAATCCCTTTTAGAAGATTTCCCAAAATATTGTGGGAATTTGGACAAAACTTTAAAAATATGTTTAATACTCGTTTTACATCGTTTTTAAACATATTTTTTTAATTCCCAAAAAGGGAAATAAAATCCCCACCTTTGTTTGTTTTTTGCTAATTTTGAAGCAAATAATTTTTGGAAAAATCTTTAGAAATTATTACCGTTATATAGGACTAAAGTGATTTTTAAAATTCCCAAATTTAACATTAAAACTCCACTTTGAATTTGTTCTAATATTTTTGTGACAGTTTATGGGGAACTTAAAAACTAATTCTGAAATTTTTGTTAAACAATACTTTATTATTACAATAAATCTCATATTTGTCTTTAAAACACAAAAATTTTCTATAGAAAAGTCCGTCTATCTTTGTCACGTTTAAATAAATGCGTGAATTTAATTTAAATTTTCAACGTTTACAATCAATATCGCAAAAAAAATAAACTTTATTGCAAACTTTAGAGCACATATTTGAAACTTTAACTATAATTAATTCAGAACACGTAAATGTATCTGAAATCACAGTAAGACATGCGTGTGCTCACATACTCTCCAACCAGGTACGGTTAAGGCAAAAAGCCAAGAATCAAGGTGCAGATTGAAAAGATCCTTATGTGTTTAACAATCACATACTTGTAGTCGTACATACAAACCCACTTATAGTTTAACATATGTACGATTTGAACATTTTTGCATGTAGCTGCTGCAAGCAGTAGCTGCTTTGCTAAATGTCATGTGTGTATTTGGCAGGATTACAAATATTAAGAAAGAAAGAAAAAACAACTTCATACCTACATGTATGTGAAAATTATATGGTGCTAAAGGATTTCCAAATAAACACGAATTTCATTTGTTTTTTTCCAAAGTAGAAATTTAATTTGCCAACCAAAAAATTCTTTATTTTTTTGTTTTTTAAGAGACATTGCTTTTGTCTTTTGTTTTAAAATTAAATTTTTTCGTGTTACAACATATTGTATAGCTTTTTTAAAATTAGTTTAGAGTACAAAAAATAATGTCTGTGTTAAAACCACTAATTTGTCGCGTTTTCCGTTTCCCTATTACCCCTGAATGTGTCGGTATATATGTATGTGCTTTATTTTTTTTTTGCGGGCATTTGTTAATGAGCATTTGTCCTTGTTGTATGTTCATTTTATTGTTTTCTCTTGTTGTGTTTGCTTATTTTTTTGTCCAGCTTTTAATATCCTTTGTTTTATTCCAGTTTGTCGCCAAGAACTGCATTTAACACACATAAAAATGCAATTATTTTTAACCACATTTAAGGGTTTTGTTCTTTTTTCTTTTGCTGCTTTGTGCTGGTTTTTTCAATTAGATTTTTATTTTAGTATTTTTCACGCCTTTTGGTCAAATAATAAAGTACTTGTTGTTTTTTGGGGTGGTTTGGTGATAAACGAATAAATATTTTACTTCTTGCTACATTAAACATATTCATTTTGTTAGTTTTTTGTGCAAAGTTTTTAATTAAAGAAAAATTATTTGCCATTTCTCATACGCCCTGGGTTTAATGGGAATTTCTGTTAAGGAGTGAAATCCTTTAGTACGTATGATTAATATTTAATTTTATATGACATTGGAAATATTAATCATACGTAAAGATGATACTGATTACACCGTCCGACAAATAGAGACAAAATTCATTAGCCACGAACCGGATTATATATATACGTCTGAAACTATAAATTTAATGGAGAAAAACTGTGTTTTCAGTTTTTCATTTCGTGATCCTGTGTCCTTTTTTAAGGACTTCAAAGTTTCAAAGAAGTACATTTTTCAAAAAATATTTAAAAATACTCCTGCTATTCTAACAATGCCAAATTGTATGTCAAAAGAACAAGAAGAGTTGTAAAATATTTTGTATTATCTTTATTTTATCCTGTAAGGATCAAAATATGTCAAAAATGTCCTTTAAAATCCTTTAAGATTGCCAATAAATTCCTTTTAAATAAATAGTGTGTTAAAGACCCAAAGATTCTATACTAAATGTCAAAATTGCATCCTTTATATATATAAAGGTCAAATTAAAATATAAAAAAAAATTATTAGTATACAAAATAGTTTTATTAAGAAAAGTGCATGTTTACAAACTACACCACCGTAGTGGGGGATGTTGTTTGCAACATACAAAAATATTGTCCCAACACCCACCTTAAAGTATACCAAGCTGCTCAGGATCACTTTCTGAGTCGACTAAGCGTATGTATGTCTGTCCATCCATGTAAACCTTGTAATCAAACTACAGGTCGCAGATTTAAAGATAATTCGACAAAATTTGGCACAAACCTTTATATTGGCCCAAGGACAAAGGCTATTGAATTTGGTTAGAATCAGCCCATTATTTATCCTAGCCCCCATACAATTGGCCTATTTGAAAATAGTTAAGCTCTCATAAATATCTTAATTATAAACATATTCAAACCAAATTCATCACAATTAAGTTTTTTATAAGCCGAACTCTCATGACCAAATTTTGTGACGATCGGTCAACAATATTCCATAGCTCCCATATAAGCAACATTCTCGAAAATGTCATTAATATACATAAATCTCTGAAATATGTCAGTATCCAAACAAAATTCAACACAAATATGTTTCATATATTCGCAATTCATCCCAACAAATTTTGTGACGATTGGTCCATAATTAGTCATAGCTCCCATATAAGGCCCACTACCGAAAATGTGTGTATTCAAATAAGATTCAACACAAATAAATTTCATATCAAAAGAAAACTCTATCCCCGGTGTAGGGTATCATAAGGTCGGGCTTGCCCGACTATACCATTTTACTTGTTTATTAAAAAGTCTTCTTCGTTGCTTTTCACAACGAATTTTGTTATATTTTTTTCGAATGAAATATTAAAATAAAATAAAAAAAATCAAATACTTCAAATTTAAAATATTTTTTAACACTCAAGTAGTTAAGATAGAAGGTTAAAATTTTGGCATGTGGTATTCAATATTTGAATCTTTAACTCACTATTTTTAAAAAAAAAAAATTATTGGAAATCTAAAAGGATATTCAAGGATAAAAATTGAAAGGACATTTTTGACATCTTCTGATCCTTACAGGATAAAATAAAAATAATACGAAATATTTTACAACTTTTCTTGATCATTTGACACCAAATTTGACTTAGTAGGATGATCAGAAGTATTTTAAAATATTTTTTTAAAAATATACTCCTCTGAAAATTTGAAGTCCTTTTAAAAGGAAACAGGATCACGAAATGAAAAACTGAAAACGCAGTTTTTCTCCATTTAATTTATTGTTTCAGACGTATATCATCCAGTTCGAGTCTAATATTGAGTGTAGTACGGTGTTATTTGAAATAAATTTATAAATAACAATTTAGTTTTCTTTATGATACAACTTTTAAAAGTTATTGTTGGAAGATTTGAAGGTCGCAGAAGAATATTGAAAAATAGAGGAGAGAGAGAATGAGACCGTCATAACGGTTATCCAGAAAATTTAAACTCAAAAACTCTCCATGTTAGAGTCAACGGAGACCTTTTTCAGAATCTATGGTGATATTAACGATCTCAACATTCAACAGTAATTTTTCAATGAAACAATAAAAGTTTGGTTGAAATTCATAAAAAGATAGCTTTAATTTACCGTCATAAAATAAAACTCATTTTAGGAGTTTTATTTTTTCCCGTCAGAAAATAAGACTCATTTCGTTTATTTTCTTCTTTTTTTCAGTATCTTTTTTTATTGAGTCTGTCTGATGTATTGTGTGTAATAATTTAATAATAGGAATCAAGCAATAACAAATTATAATTCCACTTGTTTTTATTTTAATGTCGATTTATTCAATTTCAATGCAAGATGCTTTACAAATTGTAAACATCTAACCAGCGGCAAGATTTAGATGTCAATTTACATAAAAAGAGTTTGAAGATCTTAATATTAAATTTGGGAATTTCAAAAATTACTTTTACCTATATAACGGTAATAGTATTTAAATTTTTTTAAAAAAAATAATTTTTTCAAAATCAGTAAAAAAAACAAAGGTGGGGATTTTATTTCCGATTTTGGTAATTAAAAAAATATTTCAAAACTATGTAAAAAGTGTATTAAACCTATTTTTAAAGTTTTCTCAAAATTCCCACAATATTTTGGGAAATCCCCTAAAAGGGATTTTTTTTTAATTTTGGCAATTCAAAAAAATTAATTGAAAAAACAGTATGATATATATAGTAATAATAAAATTGTGTTTAACATAGATTAAAACTTTGTTTTTAGTTCCCCGCAAACTTCCATACAAATTTTAAGCAAATTGAAAGTGGAGATTTTAATGTTAAATTTAGGGTATTTTAAAAGTTGCTTAAAAAATAAAACTCATTGAAAAAGTTTTTTTTTTCGTCATAAAATAAAACTCATTGGGAGTTTTATTTTTTCCCTCAGAAAATAAAACTCATTTCGTTTATTTTCTTCTTTTTTCAGTATCTTTCTCTACTGAGTCTGTCTGATGTAATGTGTGTAGTAATTTATTTGTTTAAGAAAAAAACAAAAAACAATTTAATAATAGGAATCAAGCAATAACAAATTATAATTCCACTTGTTTTTATTTTAATGTCGATTTATTCTATGCAAGGTGCTTTACAAATTGTAACAATTTGACCAGCGGCAAGCTTTAAATGTCAATTTACATAAAATAAGTTTTATTTTCTGACAGGAAAATATAAAACTCCTCAAATGATTTTTATTTTCTGACAGGAAACTCCTCAAATGAGTTTTATTTTCTGACGGAAAAAATAAAACTCCTCAAATGAGTTTTATTTTCTGACGGATAAAATGAGTTCTTTGTATGTCTGGAAAACTAAAAGTCCACAAATAAGTTTAATGACCGCTAATTAAAACTCTCATTTTAAGGTTTCATCCAAATTTTTATATTTATATAGAAAATAACTGTTTTATATGAATTTTTATTTTTAGAGTCTCAAAATAATTGTTATAAAATAACATTTTTTATATCACTTTGAACCTTTACTGTCCCTGCATTCGATGGATTCAGCGCCACCCTGAGGTTCGATTCACATATCTGGCCTTAATAGCCATCCTCTCTTCCAAATGAAGCCATATATGCATCCCAATTCACTATTAGATAATTCAGAGAGCGTTTCCCTAAAAATCTAGTACGCAATTACATAAAAAGTGAAAAATCAAAATCCCCACTTACGATTTTTGCTTAATTTCTCAAAATTGCACATGTTTAGTCATTTTTAAATTTCCCAAAATCTAAAATCAAAATCACATTGGATTTATTTGCCTGGCTTACAAATAAACTAAAATAATCAAAAAAAAACTGCTTTATAAAGTAATGCAGTTATTTTCAAGTAATTTTGTGAATTCCCAAAATCAAAAATTAAAATCCCTTTTGGGGATTTTGAAAAATATTTTGGGAATACATTTAAAATTAGTTTAATAATTTTTGTATATTGTTCTAAAGTAATATTTGAAATTCCCAAAACGTTCAATGAAAATCCCCAATTTCCTATTCCTATCGGCATTTTGGCATCCAATGAAGAAATATTTCATTTTAAATTCCGAAAACGGTTTAAAATAATTTTCTAAATTCCCGAAGTCTCCACTTAACGTTTATTTCATTTTGTTTGTGAATGTTTATGGGGAACCTAAATCTATGTTAGACTCAAATTTATTACTACTATAAATCCCTTACTGGATTCTTAAACTAATTTTGTAAATTCCCATAATAAAAAGAAAAGTCCCTTCTAGGAGATTTTGGAAAATATTGTGGGAATTTACAGAAAACTTTTAAAATTAATTTAATAAACATTGTAAGTTGTTTTTAAGTATTTTTTTAAATTTCCAAAATGTTTAATAAAAATCCCCACTCTGAATTTTTTCTTAATTTTTAAAAATTCTTATTCAAATTTTTAAAATTAGTTCCTTAAAACTGTCTATGCTGTTTTTAAATCATTTTTGAAATTCCCAAAATTTTTCACAAAAGTCCCCACTTGGAAATTTTGGAAAATATCGTGGGAATTTCGAGAAAACTTTAAAAATTCGTCTAATAAGTTAAATAGGAGGTTTTTAATTAATTTTTTTAAATTCCCTAAAATGTTCATCAAAATCCCCAACTGGGATTTTTACTTTAATTTTCAAAAATCTTATTTAAACTTTTAAAATTAAGTGAAAACTACTTTTTACATAGTTTTTAAATCATTAAAAGGGTAAAATTCAAAATTTATTTTAAAAAAATTAAACAACATAAAACTATAACTTCATTTGCCAGGCATACAAATAAACTCAAATTACAAAGGAACAACAACACAAACAAAAAGAGAACTTCTTTATAAAGCTTTTGCAGGACACTTTTATGATGTTTTAACTGAGTGTAAGGAACATAAAAGAAGCAGTACGTGCAAATTATTTTTAAATTAAAAAGAAAAATCCAACAATGAAATAAAATAAAAATAAAAATAAAGTTAAATGAATCAAAAAGAAGCAGCCGAAAGCGGGAACACCAGACGCGCTATACAACCATACGAAGTTAATGAGAACTGTAAAAAGAAAGAGGAAAAAAACACACAGAACATCATCATTCATAACCGTTATTAATTAAAGTTGTTAACCACGCTGATGGAAGTTGGTCAAGCATTTGCAGCAGCTCGTTTGTTATATAAGAACATTCGCCTTCCTTTTTCCTATTACCAGGAACATTCCTTTGCACTTTATAATGTTTCACACTGTTGCATATTTTTCTGCTTTATGTGGCTGTTTAAGTGTTTGTGAGTAAGTATGTGTTATTTTTATGATATTTAAAAATGGTTGTGAATTTAATGAACGTACAAAATGTCTGCACGCACTATTTTGTTCAAGTTAAGTGAGAAGAAAATGTTAAACATTTTCATTTAGCGTTTTTCTTGTTAAATTTTTAATTTAAAATAAAAAGCTCAAAACGAACGAAACTAAACAACTTTCAAACATTAAGCAAATATCCTGGGGATTTAAAAAAAAATTTTGGGAATGATGGGAAAATGATCTAAAATAAGAAAATCCCACAATAGTTTGCCAAAATTCCAAGTGGGGATTTTAGTTAAACATTTTGGGAATTTCCAAAATGAATTATAAATCACATACAATGCTTTATTAAATGAATTTGAATAGTTTTCTACAAATTCCCACTTTATTTTGGCAAATACCCTTGAGGAGATTTTTATTTTTAATTTTAGGAATTTACAAAACTGCATGAAGAAACCAGTATGAGATTTATAGAAATTGTAAAATTGGGTATAACATAAATTTAGAAATTTGTTTTTTAAGTTCCCTGCAAATTTCCATAAAAATATTGAAATAAACGTAAAGTGAAGATTTTGATTAAACATAAGTTCAAAAATAAATTCCTTTTCACACAGAATATTTGTATTGATAACACCATACGACCATAAATTAAATGGAGAAAAACTGCGTTTTCAGTTTTTCATTTCCTGATCTTGTTTCCTTTTAAAAGGACTTCAAATTTTCAGAGGAGTACATTTTTAAAAAAATGTTTTAAAATACTTCTGAGCATCCTACTATGTCAAATTTGGTGTCAAATGATCAAGAACAGTTGTAAAATATTTCGTATTATTTTTATTTTATCCTGTAAGGATCAACAGATGTCAAAAATGTCCTTTCGAATTTTTATCCTTGAATATCGTTTTAGATTTCCAATAATTTTTTTTTTTTAAATAGTGAGTTAAAGATCCAAATATTGAATACCACATGCCAAAAGTTCATCCTTCTATTTTAACTAATTAAGTGTTAAAATATTTTTTAAATTTGAATTATTTGATATTTTATTTTAATATTTCATTCGAAAAAAATATAACAAAATCCGTTGTGAAAAGCAGCGAAGAAGACTTTTTAATAAACAAGTAAAATGGTATAGTCGGACAAGCCCGACCTTATGATACCCTACACCGGGTATAAAGAGCTTTCTTTTGATATGAAACTTATTTGTGTTGAATCTTATTTGAATACACACAATTTCGGTAGCGGGCCTTATATGGGAGCTATGACTAATTATGGATCAATCGTCACAAAATTTGGTGGGATGAATTGCGAATATATGAAACATATTTGTGTTGAATTTTGTTTGGATACTGACATATTTCAGAGATTTATGTATATTAATGACATTTTTGAGAATATTGCTTATTGGGAGCTATGGAATATTCTTGACCGATCGTCACGAAATTTGGTCGTGAGAGTTCGGCTTACATAAAACTTAATTGTGCTGAATTTGGTTTGAATATGTTTTTAATTAAGTTATTTATGAGAGCTTAACTATTTTCAAATAGGCCAATTGTATGGGGACTAGGATAAATAATGTGCTAATTCTAACCAAATTCAATAGCCTTTGTCCTTGGGGCAATATAACGGTTTGTGCCAAATTTTGTCGAATTATCTTTAAACCTGCGACCTGTAGTTTGATTACATGGTTTATATGGATGGACGGACAGACCGACGGACATCGCTTAGTCGACTCAGAAAGTGATCCTGAGCAGATTGGTATACTTTAAGGTGGGTGTTGGGACAATATTTTTGTATGTTGCAAACAACAGCCCTAACCCATTATACTTCCCCCACTATGGTGGTGTTGTTTATAAACATTCACTTTTCTTAATAAAACATTTTTGTATACTAATAAATTTTTTTTTATATTTTAATTTAATATAAAAGATGAAATTTTGACACTTAGTATAGAATATTTCGGTCTTTAACGCACTATTTTTTTAAAAGGAATTTATTGACAATCTTAAATGATATTAAAGGATAAACATTTTAAAGGACATTTTTGACATATTTTGATACTTACAGGATAAAATAAAGATAATGCAAAATATTTTACAACTCTTCTTATTGTTTTGACATACAATTTGTCACTGTTACAATAGCAGGAGTATTTTTAAATATTTTTTGAAAAATGTCCTTAAAAAAGGACACAGGATCACGAAATGAAAAACTGAAAACACAGTTTTTCTCCATTAAATTTATAGTTTCAGACGTATATCATCCGGTTCGTGTCCAACGAATTTTTTCTCTATTTATCGGATGGTGTAATTTATTAAATTCCCACATAAAATAGCAACTATCCCAAGTGGGGATTTTTATATAAGATTTTGGGAATTTCAAAAGTTATTCAATTAAAATTTTTCAAAAATGACTTAAAAACCATTTCCTAAACATAGTTAACGAATTCTAAAAGTTTTCTCCAAATTCCCACAATATTTAGCAAAAACGCCTAGTGGAGATTTTGTAGAAATTTTTTTGTATAAGTTGGCATGTAATTTTGCTAATTAAGCGTAAAGAGCTTTATTTACAACTTTGGTGTCTTTAGTAACCCCCACTAAAATTATCCAACAAACATTTTCGTAGAATATTTTAATCCTTAAATGTCCTCTTTAAAATGACTTTTTTTGATTTTCTCGAAAAAAGCGTCAAATTGACCCTTAAAGAGAGGAGCTAGAGGGTTAAGATCTTCCACAAAAATTATCCCCATAAAATTTCACAATATAACTCTGATAATAATAATTCTCTCACACATTAAGTAACTTTTTTTTAGTTACTCACTGTAAAAAGAAACTTAGACCAGCTGGACTATAAGTTTATTCTACAAATATGATCTAGTCAACATGTTCTTTCAGGATTATAGGATCGCTATCAAAAAGTCGTAATTTGTTGGACAGAACAACATAAATTATTTATTGAACTAATTTTAGAAGTTTAAATATTAATTTTTAATAACATTACCATTATTGGAAAGCACAAATGATGTAGATATTAATGAATTGAACGAGAAATTATTTAATATTTTCCAACTTCCTATACAAACCAACGTTTATGAACAAAATTATTTTGGTGACCCTTAAACTTCTGCTAATTTATTTTACTACCAGTGCTTCAGTTTAACTGACAAACTTAGTTGAGGGTTTCCAAGCTGTTAAATCTATATAAAACTAATATTACCATGGATAATTCGTTACGTTAATCACATTATTAATACAATTTTTACCACAATCACATTACCAGCTGAATGAAAGTATGCCAAACTTATTGCAGTAAAGAAAAAACAAATGAAATTAAAAAATGTTCGGAACATTTTTTACTTTTGCTGCTACCTAAATGGTGTTAAAAATCATACCTAGGAAGTTGAGATCGTAGGTACATTTTTGTAGTTTATTGTTTCCTTGAATTTGGAACAGTTTGCTACCTATGGACCTGAACAGGTAAAAATGGTAAAAAAAATCTAATTTTTTAAAGTTTGTTTTATATGTTCACAATTTTTATTCTTTATGACAAGTGCTACAACTTTGCCTCCAAACGGTTTGCAAGATATTAGCCTGAGAAAATTATCAGTTTTTTGCAAAAATGATACCGAGGTCCCAAATATTTAGGAGCCCATAAAAAAAGTGCATGACTTTGGGCAAAACTTTTATCACGTAGTGGTTAGAGTGTCCCAAAATTTTTTTTTGGACTTTCGGAACGCATACCCTCTAATTTTTTTATATATGGGGGATTTCATGTCAAGTGAACCAACTTTTGAAATCGATGTCTTCCGATCGGGATGAAATTTGCACCAAGATCAGCTCTATTGGATAGTAACTCAGACACAATTTTTCAACAACATCGGTCGAGAACTCTCTGAGTTATAGGGGGTAAAATTTTGACAATTTGGTCAAACAGGGGTTTTTTCTTATCCATGTAACTTATTACCTATTGTTCTTAGCAAAATGTGTTCCAAATAGTATAGATAGCTATTTCTTCGATCTTTCGAAAAAAAATATTTAAAAAAAAAAATAAAAAAATTTTAATATTTTTTTTCCGAAATCAAAAACTTTTTTGACTTTTTTTTAAAATACGCTATTTTTTTTATTTTTTTTTTTTTCTTAAAATAAAGTTTAGATATTTTCCTTGAACACCTACTTGGTCGCTTAGTGGGATGCGAGTGGGATATCTATCAAAATAAATATTTTGTAACTCAAAACATAAAATTTTTGACTTTTTTTGCAAAATCAAAAACTTTGTTGACTTTTTTTTTTCAAAATGGACCCTTTTTTAATCTTTTTTTTTAGGTCAAACAAAAGCTTAGATATTATCCTTGAAGACCCTTTTGGTCGCTTAGTGGGATGCGAGTGGGATATCTATCAAAATAAATATTTTTTAACTCAAGACTTACAATTTTTGACTTTTTTTTTTGCAAATACGATTTTTTTTCCAAATGGGCCCTTTTTTTAAAATTTTTTTTGTAGTCAAAAGAAAGCTTAGGTCCATTCCTTTAAGATATTTTTAGTCCCTTAGTGGGATGCGAGTGGGATATCTATCAAAATAAATATTTTGTAACGCAAGACATACAATTTTTTATTTTTTTTTTGCAAAATCAAAATTTTTTCCAATATGGGCCCTTTTTTAATTTTTTTTTTTGCTCAAAAGAAAGCCTAGGTCCATTCCTTTAAGATATTTTTAGTCCCTTAGTGGGATGCGAGTGGGATATCTATCAAAATAAATGTTTTAACACAAAAATTGTATGTCTTGAGTTACAAAACATTTATTTTGATATATATCCCACTCGCATCCCACTAAGCGATCAAAACCATCTTAAAGGAATAGGCCTAAGCTTTCTTTATAGCAAAAAAAAAATTACAAAAAGGGCCCATTTTAAAAAAAAGTCAAAAAAGTTTTTGATTTTGCCAAAAAATCAAAAATTGTATATCTTGAGTTACAAAATATTTATTTTGATAGATATCCCACTCGTATCCCACTAAGGGACCTAAAATATCTTAAAGGAATGGAACTAAGCTTTCTTTTGACTAAAAAAAAATTTTTAAAAAAGGGCCCATTTTGAAAAAAAATTCGAATTTGCAAAAAAAAAGTCAATAATTGAATGTCTTGAGTTACAACATTTTTATTTTAATAGATATCCTACTCACATCTTCCTAAGTGACAAAATAGGTCTTAAAGGAAAAGACCTAAGCTTTCTTTTGAGCAAAAAAAATTTTTAAAAAAAAGTCCCATATTGGAAAAAAATTTCGATTTTGCAAAAAAAAATTAAAAAATTGTATGTCTTGCGTTACAAAATATTTATTTTGATAGATATCCCACTCGCATCCCACTAAGGGACTAAAAATATCTTAAAGGAATGGACCTAGGCTTTCTTTTGAGCAAAAAAAAAAAATTAAAAAAGGGCCCATATTGGAAAAAAATTTTGATTTTGCAAAAAAAAATTAAAAAATTGTATGTCTTGCGTTACAAAATATTTATTTTGATAGATATCCTACTCGCATCCCACTAAGGGACTAAAAATATCTTAAAGGAATGGACCTAAGCTTTCTTTTGACTACAAAAAAAATTTTAAAAAAAGGGCCCATTTGGAAAAAAAATCGTATTTGCAAAAAAAAAGTCAAAAATTGTAAGTCTTGAGTTAAAAAATATTTATTTTGATAGATATCCCACTCGCATCCCACTAAGCGACCAAAAGGGTCTTCAAGGATAATATCTAAGCTTTTGTTTGACCTAAAAAAAAAGATTAAAAAAGGGTCCATTTTGAAAAAAAAAAGTCAACAAAGTTTTTGATTTTGCAAAAAAAGTCAAAAATTTTATGTTTTGAGTTACAAAATATTTATTTTGATAGATATCCCACTCGCATCCCACTAAGCGACCAAGTAGGTGTTCAAGGAAAATATCTAAACTTTATTTTAAGAAAAAAAAAAAAATAAAAAAAAATACCGTATTTTAAAAAAAAGTCAAAAAAGTTTTTGATTTCGGAAAAAAAATATTAAAAATTTTTTATTTTTTTTTTTAAATATTTTTTTTCGAAAGATCGAAGAAATAGCTATCTATACTATTTGGAACACATTTTGCTAAGAACAATAGGTAATAAGTTACATGGATAAGAAAAAACCCCTGTTTGACCAAATTGTCAAAATTTTACCCCCTATAACTCAGAGAGTTCTCGACCGATGTTGTTGAAAAATTGTGTCTGAGTTACTATCCAATAGAGCTAACCTTGGTGCAAATTTCATCCCGATCGGAAGACATCGATTTCAAAAGTTGGTTCACTTGACATGAAATCCCCCATATATAAAACTACACTCCAATAAATATTCATGTAAATTTACTCCATTTATAGTAGGTAACTTTTCTCCTTCTATAATTAGGGTAAAAATACATGTTGTGTGTAAATTGAAATATTTAAACATATTGTATGTAAAAAAGTACGCAAATAATGTGTAGATTTACTTGTATATATGTCTAAAAAATGTTTAGAAACATGCCGAATTCATGTAAATTTACATTGTTTGTATCTAAAAAGTGTATAAAGTTACAGTAAAACTGTTTAAAATTACACGTCAAATATGTATATATGGGTACATACAAATTGTTTTTTTATTAAACAAATGACATAATTCCATACAATAACAATTCTTTTTAAATGATGTGTTGTTAATATTTAACAATAACTAACAATTTAAGTATAGAACTACGGCAAGGATAGGGCAATTGATGCAATCACAATCGATGACAGCTAGTCTCTTTCTCGCCGCTTTAAACAAGTTTGAACATCTTCTACATTTGCCGTCGGAGTAGCCAGTCTCTTTTACGCCTCTTTTAACAAGTTTGGCCATCTTCTACATTTTCCTTGCTCTTTAAAGGATGTGATTCATATTCTCCAAAACTGCAGGATATATCACTCTTGTCAATTGCGTTCGCTGTAAAAATTATCATGCTTTAAACTACAATATGACAAAGATCTGATTTATTGTTAAATGACTTACATTCAGATACTTGTATGATTTCCAGCAGTAATTTTTCGTAAATTTTGTGAACTTTTGCCAATTTATTTTTTTTAATTATTAAGTTTGTAAAGAATTTCAAAGGCTTTTCAAAAAATAAAATAATAAATTTTGACAATTTATTCTTTTGAAATAAGTACGATTACACACTTTATGTGTAAAACTTAAGTTTTAAGTACAATATGTGTAATTATAAAGATAACATGTTTATTATATTATAAACATGTTGATCAATATTCAAAATACTTAATTTTGAATGTATTTTTGCATTCTAAAGTATGTAATAAATTTATATAAGCATATTATGCCTAAATTTAAGCATTTTCTGTAATTTTACATGAAAACATACTCAATTCATTGTAGTAATTTTACATGCTTTTTTTAGAGTGTATAGTTAAATATGAAATTTTGTCTTTCTATCATGATTGCAACCCGTGCCGACTTGCGATTCAGTTTTGTAGTGCATTTACAAGGGGAAAAAATGAAATTTTTTCAGTTTTTGTAAAAATTTTGCCATTAAGTTATTACTTTTGCAATTTAATTTAAAAGAATCGATATGTGTATGTAATTGTCGTTCTAATAAGATATAAAACACAAAAATTGGATAAAAAATGTTAAAGTTATTAAAAAATCGCCAGGCCATTAACGTGTCTCAGGCCACTAGAACAAGAAACGTATGAACAAAATTAACATATTTTGAGAAATATTAAAATAAGAGCTTATGTTTACTTAAAATATATACATATTTACTTGTATATGAGTTTTTGTCTTCGTAGGATACCGTTAACCTATTCCCAGGTATGACCAAACAAAAATATTTTTTTTAACGGCAATTTCAAATTTTGTTAAACAAATTTCAGAATTTTTTTTTTGATCATCACTTGGGGATTTATTGTCAACATAATAGGGAATAAAAATGTGAAAAAATTATGTCAAAACCTCCTATAGTTTTTCCGTACCTGCGATTTAAATTTTGCGATTTTCGAGAAAAACTAATTTTTTGGCGAATGAGCCGAATTTCCTTACTGTTGTGTAAACAACAAATTTTTTTTGCTTCGAAAATGTCGAATTTTATGCCATCAAAGCGTCACTTTTTTAATTTGAAAAAAAGTACCGCTGTAGCACACCGATTGCTCATGAAATCTTTTTGTGAATATGTCCTATCGATTTCACAGTGCAAGAGATGGTTCGGTTCAGAAGTGGTGAATTTGACACGGAAGACAAAAATGGCCCAGGTCATCAAAAAAAGTTTGTTGAATACCAAGAATTGGAGGCATTACTCCATGGAGATTGTTATCAAACTTAAGAAGAGCTTTCAAATTAAAATACGTTTGCAGAGAAATTCTGTACCATATGAATTAAAGCCGAGAGACATTGAAAGACGATTGTGCATGTCCGTAATTACGCTTGAACGCTATAAAAGAAAATCTTTTTTGCACCGAATCATTACTTGCGATCAAAAATGAATCCATTACGTAACCCGAGGCTTAAAATATCGTATGTGAAGCCCGGCCAACCACACGCAGAGAAAAAATATAGTTGGGCATGGTTACTGTAACCATTTCAATAGTGTACAATTTTTGTTTAACAATATTATAGTCACAGTAACTATTTACATGATTGTGGTAACCATAGTATGTTTAATTTATGATTCACATGATTGTATCAACCATATATATGGTCACAGTTACAGTTCTTTTGGCTCGGAATCTATATGTTGCCAGAAAGATGGTTATAGCTACTATTACCAATACTTTGAATAAATTTATATTGTACATACATATGTTTCAAAATAAAAGCTAAAAATTCATAGTTAAAAATTAATTTTAATTAAATTCCCAAACAAAAATTTGCAAAAATCCCCAGTGAAGATTTTAATTTGAGATTTTGGGAATTACAATTTTGGAGTTTTTCCAAAATTCCCAGGATGTTGTGCAAAAATGCATGGAGGGAAATTTTTTTTAATTATGGTAATTTGCAAAATTAGTTAGAAATCCAATATTATATTCTTAGAATTAATAAACCTATGTTAATAGTGGTTTAGGAATTGGTTCCCCTCAAACGTTCATTGAAAGAGGATATTTAAAATTGTATCAAAAATAGGCGAGATCAAAGACAAACAAAATTTTCAATAGAATTATGTGTCCAAGTCAGAAAAGTTTCCATAGAAAATATCTACATTTGAAAATAACCCTAATTTCAAGCTGTCCTAGTTTTGTATATCAAATGTGTCTCTAAACTTGATTTAATTAAAAATGTATACAGTTACCTAATAAATTCCTCTCTATTTATATACCATTTAATAAATTGTCCATAAACAAAATATCATTCACATAATTTTGTAAATTCACTCCATTAAATTTTCTAATACTACAAACTACTTACGGCAACTAACTTGTTAAATCTCAATTAAATCCCATAGATGTTTAAAAATGCATTAAAAATCCTCATAAATGTTCATATTTATATGCTAAGTAAATGAAATGTATCTGAAATTTATATTTTAAATAGAATTCAAATTTTAGTAGACATTTGTTACAAGAATCATATAAAATGTATTTAAAGTGCTGTTAAGACACATGCAGGTATTAAATATAAATAAATACTGGCAGATTTTACAGGTAAGCAAACTAAATACTTATCATAAATGGTCAGTGACATTAGTTTATAACTTTTAAAGGTTTCTCTCTCAATTTCCAAACATAGAAAGTCACAAACACACATTAACAAATACAAATATAAATATATGTATTAAAATAGATACACAATACATACATATAAACACTTTCAGATAAAATTTAAACATAGAATACTGGTAAATACGAGTATGAAAAACATTTTATTGCACATTTGAGATATTTAAAATTAAAACACATTTTCATTTTGAATGGATATGTATGGATGTGTTTAAAAGTACTATTTTGTTTGAAAGTATGTATTGATGTTGTGTCAAGTGTCTCCAAGTCACAAGTTTTGTCGACTGTATTGGTGACTTTTTGGCGACATTGTCAACGAAGCGTATACATTTTTATATTTGTCTTTGATGAGAACAAAAAAGAAAAACATGAATTTGATTTTTAATATATTTAATAGAACGTCAAAAGTTAATATAATAATTCGTTTCATTAGCTACATCTACTCCAGAAAAGTGCCAAAAGTGTATAGTAGAATTACTAAAATGTACTACTGAATATCTGGCTACATTGTCTACATATGGTCCCTAGTCAATAGTACTATCATCAGTAGTAGACTTCCAATGATACTCACATGTTAAATGTCTATAGTATTGCATTGTCTGGGGTATACGTCACTAGTACTGGTGACTGTGTCAGTAGTAAGTCAGTACAGTTTCACTATTGACATTTCCTACAGGGCTCATATTTAAACATTTTGAAACAAATACATTCATTTATAATTTATATAAAGTTTTATTTGTATTGGAATGTTTAAAGGATGTCAAGTGTATCAACATCTCCAACAAAAAAATTTTTCAATTCATGTGGAAAATTAAGTCAATTTATTACGTTTTGATACACCTGAAATTATACAGTTTTTGCAGAAATATATTAGATGATGTCATCGGTCTTTAAGTTAAAATAAAATTTAAAAAGATCCTCAAATATGTAGTTTCGTTTTAGTGTTAAGTTCATCTCACTAAATCAATATAACTTTTACGTATGATTAATATTTACAAAGTCATATTAAATTAAATATTAATCATACGTACAAGTGGACATTAATCCTTAACAATTATTAACATAGACTTCATGGCGTATGAGTAATGGCAAAAATATTTCTTTGATTAAAGAATTTTATTAACAAATTATTGGGTGTATGACTTAAAAATGCGGAATTTTTTTTTTCAAATTTTTAGCTTTTATTTTGAAACTTTTGTACAATATAACAAGTAAAAGAGCAAAAAATTTTATTTTTTTTTAAATTTCAATAATTTATATTTTTGAGTGATTTTCGGAAGCGGGAATATATGGGAGCTATGACTAATTATGGACCGATCGTAACAAAATTTGGTGACATGAATTTTGTGTATATAAAACTTATTTGGAGCGGAATTTGTGGAGATACATTTATAAATTAAACATTTATGACCGATAAAGTCCAATTTCGGGAGGACATTTGTATGGGGGCTAGGTGAAATAGTGGACCGATTTCAGCCAGTTTCAATAGGCTTGGTCCTTGGGCCGAAAAAATAATATGTACCAAATTTCATCGAAATATCTTCAAAATTGCGACCTGTACTCTGCGCACAAGGTTTACATGGACAGCCAGCCAGCCGACCAGACGGACGGACGGACGGACATCGCTTAATCGACTCAGAAAGTGATTCTAAGTCGATCGGTATACTTTAAGGTGGGTGTTAGACTAATATTTTTGGGCGTTACAAACATCTGCACAAACGCATAATACCCTCCCCACTATGGTGGTGTAGGGTATAAATATATTGAAATTACACTATCCAACAGTATTTTTGGAACAGAATAGCGACCCTATATTTCTGAAAGGGCATGTTGAGTAAATCATTTTTGTAGAATAAACTTATAGTCTAGCTGGTCTGAGTTTTTTTTACAGTTGGTCAAAGTTTAAATTTTTTGTTCGAAGAGAGCTGAAAACAATGCTGTAAGTTAATGTCTAAGAGAATTCTTATTGTCAGAGTTATATTGTGGAATTGTATGGGGATCATTTTTGTGGAAGAATGATCCCCTCTTTAAGGGCCAATTTGACCCTTTTTTCGAGAAGGATTAAAATATTCTCCTGGAAAATTTCAGTGGGGGTTACCAAATTACACGCCACCTTGGGTTTAATTTTTTTTAAAAAAAATTAGAATATCAGCTATATTTGTGATAAAATATCGAATAAAATATAAACAACTGCTAACAGCTATCTTGTCCCTATAAAACGTTACACGCATCCAAAATTGGAACATAGAGGGTTAAGATCTTCCACATAAATGATCCTCATAAAATTCCACAATATAACTCTGACAATAAAAATTCTTTCACACATTGATTTACATTTTTTTTTCATTTAGTATAATGCTCCCTTCGTTCAAAAAATTAAAAGTTTGACCTGTAAAAACCTGTAAAAAAAATTCAGACTATAGCTGTATTCTATAACTTTATAACTGCTATAACTTTATTCTTTATAACTGCTATAACTTTATTCTATAAAAATGACTCAACATAAAGGAATTATAGGGTAGATATTCTGTTCCAATCAAAAAGTTTCAATTTTGTTGGGCATTGTTATTGGTCATTGTTAGCTATGAACTTTTCTCATCTTTCTGGCAACATATGGATTCCGAGCCAAAAGAACTGCACATCTTTTGAGACCAAGAACGAATCAAGCAAATTTCGGATACTCTGTTCTTTCTGTACAGGTTCCCTGTGATGGTCTGGTCTTAAAAATCTGGTCTGATGTTAAAAATCAGGAAATTTATTTTTCGCTGCATTTTTTTATTAGGTCTCATCAAATTCAATATTAACAATAGTTGGTGATTTCTGCTATACAATGTGGCTTAGGCCTACGACCTATTGGGATGTGCCAACAAATTTTAGTACAAACTCAACACACATACATGCTCTTTAACAAAATAAATTAATATTTAAAAACAATATTAAGCAACATTTATATTGTCCATACAATATTTTGCAACTTCTTCCATTTTTTGGTTTTTGGGTAAAAATTTAATTAATAGTTTCATGCTACAACAAGTATCAAGTGTGCAATAAATGTACTTATGCAGAAGTATTTCTATATGTATGTAAGTACAAATGTGTGCATATTTAAATAATGTGTATTAGGATGGCCCTTATTTTTGCACTTTGCACTATTTTCGATGATCCCAAGGTAAAAATTGTTCTCCGTCATCTATAAGCCAAATAATGAAAATTTGAACAAAATCGTATAACGCTTAACATTTTTAAAAAAAAAAAAAAAATTAAATTTATTCTGGCTTGAGTTCAATTTTACTATATACTAATTCAAAGAGTTATAAAAAATGTAATTTATCCCCCAGCCCAAACGCCAAATGGTAGAGACATGAAATTTGAAAATTTTTGGAAATTCGAAGGTTTAGGGGATAAAAACGGTTAAATAATGTTTTTCTATAAATTGACAAGACATGTGAATATTTTATTATAACCGGGACAAAAAAGTACCAAAAAAAGGATAGAATCGGAAAAACACATTTCGTTCGAAATTATCAAGCAATTTCGATCACTCAAATATCTTAAATCGTTAATAACTTCGTAAATAATGCGATTTTATATACCCTTCACATCATACTATCATCATCATACTATAATCTTCACATGATACTTCAAAATAAAAATTTTAAATATTCTTACTTAAACTAAATTTATTTTGATCCCAAATTTGTTTTTTAATTTTTTTGAACAAAAATTTTTTGGGATTCTTTTTTTAAATTTAAAATATTATTTTTAATATTTAACGAAAAAAAAATATGTTTTCCGAGTTTGGTCCATTGTAGGTCCAACTTACTTATGATCTTATATACATACGTCATTGTAGAGGTCTTTGAAATATCTATAATTAGATATACTGTCTATATTAATGACTTAGTAATCAAGATATAGGTAAAAAATCGAGGTTGTCCTGGTTTTTTCTTATATCTCAGACATTTGTGGACCGATTTTCTCGATTTTAAATAGCAACCGAGCAGGAAGAATTCCGGAGATATTGATGTATGAATCGTGTATGTAAGTTATTTGGGGGCTTCGAAAGTTAATTTCAACAGATAGACGGACATGGCTTAATCGACTCCGCTATCTATAAGGATCCAGAAATTACAAACGGAATTTACAAAATAAATGACAACTTCACGAAGGTGAAGGGTATAAAAATATAGAAATAGAGAGGGCCGGATGGAGATGAAAAGAGAAGAGGAAAGTCAGATAGAGCAAATGTGTAAAGGAAATATAGAGGAAGGCTTCAGTCATTTGGCGGATACTAGATCACCCCGAGGAGATACCCATGTTTGGCGTGAGTAGCCAATTGCTACTCCTTATAAAGACGTTGATGCATTCTAACTTTATGTTCTAGAGTTCAGAAAGAATATTGAAGGAACAATGATTTCGCGAAGTTGATATAGCCATGTCCGTCTGTATGTGCCGTAGCCCCCAAATAACTTGCATACATGATTCATACATTAATATATCGGGAATTCGTCCTGCTCGACAAAATCGGCCCACAAATGGCGGAGATATAAGAAAAAAACCGGGACAACCTCGATTTTTGGCCTATTTTTTATCTATATCTGGATTACTAAGTCATTAATATAGACAATATGAATATCTAACAATAGATATTTCAAAGTTCATTGCAACGATGTATAAAAGGCTATAGTAAGTTGGACCTACAATGGGTCGAAACAATTTTAACCCGATTTTTTTTTTCATCAAAATTTTTTTTTTTTTTAATTATTTTTCAAAATTTTTCGGAATAGAGTGAACTAATTAATACAAGGCCTGTTCACTTTATCCAATAAATTCACTTTATCGAGACAGAAAAAATTATAAAAAATTCATAAAATTTGATGTCAAAAATGTACATTTTATTATATTTTTATAGAGGAACAAATAAATCATTAATGGTTGCTTGTTTTGTAGATGTACTTTTGGCTTTTTGTACTGCAAAATCACGAAATTTGTAAAACTAAGATATTTTCATAATCTTTAGTACTGTTCTCAGCCCAGTCAATGGCTTTTTCAAAAATTTGAACAGCTTGAGTTGCTGCTTGAAGCCAGCCTGCGCTTGCATTGAAACCTTCTGATCATGTAACTGCTCGTGTATTTTTTATTTTGCCTTAAGCATTCTCCACTGACAGGCAAATTTTTACATCGCTGCTTTAAAAGTCAATTATGGAATATTTTTTGTAATTTTGTTTATAAAAAAGGTAAATTTATGATATAAACGTTATCCGATTTTGGTAAAATTTTCAGCATTTAATTTTCAGATGACATGACAATTTTAAACCTTGGTAGCACCAAAAATCCAAATAATACAAAATAAGGGCCATCCTAATATATATATGAGTATATTCTATGTATGTAATCGTATATATGTGAGTTTGTAGTTTGCAATATTTATATTGAACATTAAAAACATTAAAATGTGTAAATTGAACACTTTACAAGTGTTGATAAACAATAATTAAATTTATTTAAATCGTATTTTATGTCATAAAATAAAACACTCACCCGTAAATGAAGTAGACAATTTTTAAGGTGAACTACTTTGTGGTTAGGAGCATGTGTTTTTTGGATGGACATTTTGAATTAAAATTTTATAATTTTTTTAACCTTAATTCTAACAATAATTTTCTCTTATTTAATTTAACATCGAATGTATGAAAGGTACGTTTTTTATGATGTCTCAAATGAATAAGTCTCACTATAGCACCTTCAATCTTTTAATAGTATTGGGAGTATGACTTAAAAATTTGTTTTTAATTTTTAGATTTTGTTTTGAAACACTTGTACAATATAAATTTATTCAAAGTATTGCTCATTTCAATAAATAGCTCCCACCAAATACCGAGAATTACCTTAGAGAAATGGATTAAAAATTGGTAAAAATACATAGAAAACAAGTTAGAACTCTATTGTTTCTCCAAAAAACAATGAAAAGTTTTTTACAGTTTGTTTGCTTATATCTCGGCAATAATAGGCCGAATAATAGAAAATTTAAAAAGTGAATTATTATTTATAGAATTTCTTATTGAATCATTCTAATTTCTTCTTCAAATCCATAACAAAATATCTTCCTAAATTTATTAATTGATTAAATTTTTCTTCAATTCAAATCTAGTACAAAAAGGTTTAGAAACATTTTTTCAATTTATTTTGTAAATGATTTGATTTAACAAAAATTTAGTCATTCAAGTTTGAATAAATTCTGTCATTAATTCAGTTTAAACAAAGCTTTTGGAATGAATCTAAAAAATTAAATATTAGGAATGGATTTATGGAATGAAAGCTGACATTCTTTAATTATGGATTATGATTTTAGTGAATTAAGCTCAAATTTTATTAATTAATTCGAAGCTCTGATATTTAATAATTATAACGCTAAGTTTTTATATGAAATTTGGCTATAATATTCCTAATTTACAGTATCATTATATATTTCCGGAATAGCCGGGTACCCGGGAATGTAGAAAAAAAGTTCCTCGATTACCGGGAATCAAAAAAGACGGGAAATTAAAAACCCTATTCACATACAATCTCTTAGTCATCGAGTTATCGTAATGAATCCATTTTTCATCGCAAGTAATGATTCGGACATGCAAAATCGTCTATCAAGGTCTCTCGGCTTCAATTCGTATGGTACCCAATTTCCCTGCTTTTGGATGAATTCTACTGCTGTTTTGAAATTTCTGCTGGAGTAGCTCTTATTGATGTTGCAAAATCTTATTGAGTTTGACAAAAATCTTCATGGAGTAATGCCATCAGTTCTTGGTTTTCAAACTCTTTTGGCTGGCCTGGGCGATCTTTGTCTTCCGTGTCAAAATCACCACTACTGAACCGCACCAACCATCTGGAGCACATTCAACTTTATAAAAAATCGTTTCAATTTATCATTTGTATTAAATATATTCTGTTACACTGTTACATGTATACCAGCACCTGTGTTTAATATACTATGTTGATAAGCACTTTAACAAACTTAATAAAATGTTTTGCATACAAACAATGTTATCAGGAAAATTAATGAAAAACCAAATTATTAATTATTTGCCAAAGGCCAGTTATAAAATATGAGAGAAAATGCATAAAGGTTTATTAAATTTTATGTACAATAATTTGAATTATATTTTAATGTTTATAAATGATTGTTGAAAATGTTAAATTTATAAAGGAATTTTTATGTTTTTCAGACTCAGTATTAAAAGTCAAGCTTTTAAAATTTCGAAACCTTTGACCCCAAGCTACAACCGTCTCTAAAAAACTTGTAACTGAAAACTGACTTTGTGGAAATATTAAAATTTTAATGAGTAATTTATGTGAGTAGAAAATTGTTCCCGCTTTTATTCAATTTATTATTCTCTCATACAGAAAACCAATTATATTTTTTTGGAATGTATGTGTCATAGACTAGAAATTAGACAAGACAGCTTTGTACAAAGTATATCAGAATGATGTGGGTCAAAATCAAAATATTTTAAAAATAAGTAAGAGAGCTATATTCGGCTGTGCCGAATCTTATATACCCTTCACCAAGTTATACTTCAAAATACAAATTTTTTAGGTAAAAAAAAATGTTTTTTTCCAAATTTGTTTTTTTTTTCATTTTTTCGAATTGTTATTTTAAATTTAAATTTTTTTTTTTTAATTTAAAATTTTTTTTTATGTTTTATAATTTTTTTTTTGGTGAAAAAAAAATTCGGGTTAAAAAATATTTTTTCCGATTTTGACTTTGTAGGTCCAACTTACTATGGTCTTATATACGTCGTTGCAAAAGTCTTTGAAATATCTATCATTAGATATCCGTATTGTCTATATTAATGACTTAGTAATCCAGATATAGATCAAAAATAGGTCAAAAATCTAGGTTGTCCTGGTTTTTTCCTCATATCTCAGCCATTTGTGGACCGATTTTGCTGATTTTAAATAGAAAACTTCTCGAAAGCATGTCTGACAGAATTATTGAAGATTTGGATCCCGATGATATCTGGGGTCTTCAGAAAATTGATTTCAACAGACAGACGGACAGACAGACAGACATGGCTTAATCGACTCCGCTATTTATAAGGATCCAGAATATATACTTTATAGGGTCGGAAAATTATATTGTGGAAATAACAAACCGAATGACAAACTTATATATACCCTTCTTACGAAGGTGAAGGGTATAATAAATCTGTAATTTTTAACTGGCTGATTCGATTGACATGCAATTCGGAATAGGCATAGTAGAGGAGTATTTGAAGTTAAGTTATAAAGACAGTTCGCACAGACCCCCTCAATAGCTGCACTGTGGAATCTCAAATTAAGCCACCTCAAAAAAAAAACAATAAATAAAAAATAATTTTTTTTTTTTTTATTTCATATTTTATTTATTGTATCTTCACAAAATAATGTGAACTTTCAATAATTTGTTCAAATCTTAAATCTAAATATTATTTTTTATTTACGTCCCACCACAGTTGGACGAAAAATTATGTTTAATTTTTAGATCCTATCATCAGCGCAGGTCTGTTGGCTTCCTTCTTCTTAGTCGGATGTAGCCATTACTTCTCATTAATGTTCGTGCAAGTGTGTTTGGGTGAACTTCTAACTTGTTTTTTTATTTCATTTTTCACCAGGGAGACACCTAGGTCCTTATGAATGTTAATATTTCTCACATGCCAAGGCGCTACTGTTATCATTCGTAATATTTTATTTTGGAATCTTTGAATTTTTTCTATATTAGAAGCTGAGGCCGTGCCCCATAATTGAATTCCATAGCACCATATGGGTTTTATTATTGAGCTGTACAGCAAACGTTTGCAATCTAAACTCAATCTCGAGTTTTTACCAATTAGCCAGTAAATTTGTAGTAATTTTAACTTCATTTGAGTCAATTTCGTATCTATATGCTTTTTCCGACGTCGGTCTAGATGCAGACCTATATATTTAACTTCAGTTTGTTGAGGTATTATATGATTATTTATTAGGATTGGAGGGCACGATTCTCTACGCAATGTGAATGTAAGATGTATAAATTTTTGCTCGTTTACTTATATTCTCCATTGTTTTAACCACCTTTCTATGTCGAGGATATGGTCTTGTAAAAGTACAGATGCTTCTTGGGGGTTTTCATGAATGGCTAGTATAGCTGGGTCAAAATAATATGAACAAATTTTCAAAGCTATATCTTTCAGAAAAAAATCAGTTTTTATAATAAAAACTCAAAATAGGGACAATAACTTTATAAATAAGCGAGTACACTTGAAATAAGCTCGATCTATGATCATTCATATTTCTCACAAAAAACCGATATTTTATAGGAAAAACTAAAAACCTAGAAACGCCATTAACTTTGCAAACGAGAGTTTAATCATTAGAAGGTCTTCGATCTGTGATTATTTATATGTGATTACTGATCTTTTAATCAATCCACAATGCCTCTAAATTATTCTGAGGTCAATGTGATATCTCAAACCATGCAATTCAACCACAATTCAGCCATAAAAACTCCACAACGGAAAATTTATTATTTTACGCAAAGTAAATACCACCTTAATAAAAATATGCACTACTAAAAATAATGAGAGGTTCATTGAGTTTGTCATTCCGTTTGTAACATAGGTGATAGGTGTAGCTTTAATTCTTTTGCATATGAACTGCTGAACCGATTGTTTTGAAATTTTAAGGACATTTAGATTCTTATGTTAGAGCAATAGGATTCATCCAAAAGTAGGGGATTGGGTACCTTACGAATCAAAGCCGAGAGACCTTGAAAGACGATTTTGCATGTCCGAAAAGATGTTTGAACGCTATTAACCCTCCGTTACTCCGGCAAACATTTTTTGATTGTAAATTTTTTTAAACACCCTAAATTTTAAGCTATTTTTTGATAAAATAATATTTTTACTGCAGTTTTTTTTGTATTACTATTTTAAATACATTGCATTTAATATTGTTTTCGAAATAAAAAGTGAAGAGATTATTTTCAAATGCGCCATTTTTTATTGATATCAATTTGATACATTGCGACTAGTCTCGATTGAAAATGATTGCGACTAACGGAGGGTTAAAGAAAATCAATTTTGCGCCGAATTGGAAGCATTACTCCATGAAGATTGTTGTCAAACACAACAAGAGCTTGCAAAATCATTGGGATCTACTCAAGCATCAATTTCAAAATGTTTCCAAGCAGCAGGATTCATCCGAAAGCAGGGAAATTTGGTAGGATACGAATTGAAGCCGAGAGACCTTGAAAGACGATCTTGTACGTCTGAATATAATTTTTATACCTAATCATTACTTGCGATGATAAATGGATTCATTACGATAACCCGAAGCCTAAGAGATCGTATGTGAAGCCCGGCCAACCAGCCGAATCGAAACCAAAGCCAAATATCCATTAGTGTGTCCCAAAAAAAGTTATTTTTCTTATTTTCATGGGTGCTCAAGCATAATTTGAAAGCTTATAGGGTAGAGTATTTTCCAGATTTTTCGGAAGTGGTTTAGAGGTCGCTCAAGTCGAGTTTTTGCCAAAAATCGGGTTTGTCGGCCTTTTTTGAGTTTTATTCATAACTTTGTCAAGACCAACGATTTTCATTACTTTTGAGGACACAGTTTAAATGAAAAATGTCCATGCTTTATTTTTGTGTGCAAACATTTTTAGTTTTTGCAATGAATTGCCTCATTACGGTGCCTTACATTACAATTTTTCGAAATTTTTCCATAAATTTTTTAAATAAGGCTTTATAACTTCATAAATTTTTATGAAAATGAAAAAAACTAATATTGCAGTTTGAAAGATCAATTAATTCTTAATAATTAGGGACATCCAAAAGGGTCATATCTATTATGAGCTGCTGTAATCTGACCAGAACAAGATGAAAATCGTTATACAGGAGAATACCAGATTGCTGATTTCGAATCTGAGGTAAAATTTTTCAAATTCAAAATGGCGGATCCAATATGGCGGCGTAAATTTTAAAATGTCTTCTTATTTGCATGAAAATCGATTGCTGATTTCGAATCTAAAATTTTCCAAATTCAAAATGGCGGATCCATTTTTTATTCCAAAACAACAAAAAAATTTTTTTTTTCCTTCAGCAGCATTCTTCTCCTCTTTCTTTTGTTCATCCAACCAAATTTCAGCAAGTTCGTTATTTTGCAAGCGGAGGCTTCCTACGAAAAATTATATTTCTCAAAAAGTGCATCATGAAATTGACAAATTAAACTCAAAATTCTACATTTAAGACGTTTCTGATTGTTTAAACCCGGCCAAATTCGTCAACTTTTTAAAAGTTTATCCAAAGTTAATTTTTCAGAAAATATAAAATTAAGGGTTATGTCAAAAGTATGAATTCTTTTCGCCAAAAACAATTTTATTTTTTACAAAATATTTTTCTTAAAATATTAAGCACTTACTATCACTTTTGTTTTCCATATTTAATTTAAATTTATGTTTGTTTTTTAACTATTTAAATAAACCTAAAAATTCGAACAAATTGCACTGTATATACTAGGGTATTCGAATTATTCGATTTTTCTCTTGTTCGAATAAAACGAATAATTCGAATAGGAGATTTTAACTTGTTCGAATAATTCGATCACACGTTTAAAATTAATCGAATTATTCGAATAATTTAAATTTTTTTTAAAAAAGTAAAGAATGAAGTTTGTTAAGGAAAAACAAAAAATAAGTATTGATAATGTTAAAAAAAGTCCAAAGTCCATCATTAAATTTTCAACATAAATATTCTGATCAGATTAACTCCCGAACAATCTACAAAACAATTGACTAGCAAACCCTTTAGTTTCCGTATTGGAGATATGCTTTAAACAATTTGAGCTAGTTGGACATGATCCTGAATTCAAATACAATATAAACGTATTAAGAACTTTTTTATGTCGTTCATTAATTCGGGGTTTAAATAGAGTAACTAATTCTTTAGTAAATGAATTATTCACTTTTTCTAAATTATTTATAACAAATAGTATTATACATCAAGCTCTATCAACGTTGCCGAATCTTTGCTTAATAAAGTGGTCTTGGGGAATTACACAATAAAGGTTTGCAATATTTGTTTTATCATTCGATTTATTAAATATTTCACTTATATATATATATTTTAAGATCATGGCCTTCATCTATTTCAATGTAATCATTATAAATGTCATCCTTAATATCACTTTCGACGATCGTTTCAAAATCACATTCTTCAACACATTCAACTCCACTTTAATCTAATTTAAAATTTTGATTATTAATTGCCATTCTTCTAATATTTCGCCACCTAAATAAAAAAAAATTTATTCCGTACCTTTTATTTTCATTGGTTTAAGTCCTAAGTTAAAAATTTTGAAAGTTTTGTTTTTAGAATTGTAACTTCTTGCAGTAATATTTATAGGAGCTATCGGAACACTCATCGACAGTGATCGAAAGTCCCTTTGTCTTTAGTTATTTGTCATATTTTAGAAACAATACAAATTGTGTGAGTCATTATTACTTATTTAAATTTGAAATTATGACAAATTTTAAGCAATTTAATAAATTTAAATATATATGAACATTTATTCGTTTTATTCGATTATTCTACATAAAATTGTTCGAATTATTCGTTATTCGAAAATAGCCATTTTTAAATTGTTCGAATAATTATTCGATTTATCGAACGATCATTAGTCGAATGAATACCCTAGTATATACTGATTTCAACACTTTGCACACAAACAATGACTTTGACCACTTGCTAAGCAGTCGCCGTTATTTTTTTACAAAAACAAAACTTGCTGTGGTTTGCCAACAACAACAAAATACATTCATGAAAGTTAAAAAAATGACTTTTTGCCTCAAAAATGGGTAAAATTACCTATAGTGCAATGCTCTGCCATGTATTGCAATACCTGTTAAAAGCTATTTAAAAAGAAGTGATTGGGAAGTTTTGCCTGACCCGCCTTATAGTCCAACTACTTTTTGTTACGATCGATGCAGAGCGGTTTATCTGAGATACACTTCATTTCAGAACAGAATATCCGAAATTAAATTGATTCTTGGCCTCAAAAGATGAGCAGTTCTTTTGTCTGGGAATCCATATGTTTGCCAGAAAGATGGGAAAAGGTCATCATAGCTAACAATGGCCAATACTTTCAATAAATTTATATTGTACAAATGTTCAAAAATGAAAGCTAAAAATTTTAAAAAATTGCTCTCAATATCAAAAATTTTTCATCATTTTGTTTTTTTAGCAAAATTGTTTTCAATATATAACTTGGTGAAGGGTATATACGATTCGACACAGCCGAATAAATCACTCTTGCTAGTGCTTTTCCATATTTAGCTTTAGGTTATACCACATCCATATATCCCTATCCATGTCCTTCTAAATTCATTATACTCATCTTTAACAACATTTGAGTGCTGACTTTTTTTTACACAAACAAAAAAAATGAGGATTATTTTTCATTTACATTTAAAAACAATTTCAAATAGTTCGTAAAGGTAAACTATAACAACTAGTGCAGCAAAAAAAAACACAAGCGATAATAAATGCAAAAGAAGAAATTGAATTCGTCCATGGATGTGTGAGCTAACTGAATAATTTGTAGAACAAGAAGAAGTAACAAACATGAAGCATGAATGAAACAAACAGTTCAATTGGAAAAAATATTATTTATGCAAGTCAATACAGACATACGATACGATATTTACACACTCAAGAAAAATAATCATTAAACAGCTGTTTCGAAAACTTATTTTATTATTTGTTAGAAAAGATAACCAAATTAATAATTATAATCGTTCTCATAATTATATTCGTTTATAAGTGATGGAAATTCTCCTTCATTACCTGCCGAAGATAGTTCCTTTGAAAGAATTAGCGACAGTTTCTCCAAAATGTGTTGATTTTGTTGTTCTTCGCCAGCAAAAAATCCCATTATTATATTAGGATTAGGATTATTATTGGAATTGCCCTGATGAGCCCAAAACGGAGTATCTGCACTTGGTTGTTCATTGCCCAGTAAGGCAAGAAAGAAAGCAACACCATGGGGTGTATGCGGTTTTATGGAATCCACATAATCTTCCGCATCTCTCTTATTCCTCCTATCCTCTATAATAGCAGATTGAATGAAGACCACAAGAGCCATAAACAGTAAATAATGAAAAAGGCTCATTTTTGGATTACGTTCCTCTAGATAGTGATAGTTGCACTGACTTAAGCTGGAGATTGGTTTTAAGTTTTTATAGGAAAATTTTCTGTTTAAAGAGTTTGAAAATTCAATTAACTGTGGTATGCCTTTTAATTAATTTAAATTGTTTTAAATTTTTTTGGAAAATTTTTTGCTTATTGTAACAATTACTTATTTAATTTATTACTACAAATGAAATAAAGTGCAACAAACATTCTAAATTAATTAATTTTTGAATTGTAAAGCCAAACAAAATAATAGTCGATTATCGAGAAAAGGAGTGATCACTCAAAAATTTATCTATTATAAGAAAAACTCAAACATCTTAAATCGTTAATAACTTTGCAAATAAGCCTTTAGAAGAGAAAAGGATCTGTGATCACTAATATTTCTTACTAAAAATCGTTTTTTTATAAGAAAAAATCTAAAATCAACAATTCTACTGTGATCATACTTAATTCACACCAAAACTCAATCGTACAGGACAAACATAAACCGTAATACAAAAATTCTCACAAATACTTAAGTTTATTTAGAGTGATCAAATATTCGACATATAATAATTCGAAAATGCGTAATTTTTAAAAACCGCTTTTCAGTTTTTTCTATCAAAAACCGGTTCGAATAATCGGTTTTTAGCTTTTTTTTTGTCACTTTATGAATTGAGGTATAAATTATACTTAAATATTTTTTTTTTATTAAAACTAATTAAATCTTTTAAAAATTAATTTAACATAGCTTAAATTTCTTAACATAACTTTAAATTTATTCCAAATTTTTTGACATACGAATTACTCAGAATGTTAAATCCAAAGAAATGATATATGTATGAGGAGCCGCAGAACAAAAAGTACTTTTTCGATTTTTTTTTACAAATTGATTTTTTGGTATTTTTATAATATTTGGGTTGAAATCTTCTAGAAAAAATCAATTTCCCAATATTTTTAAATTTTCAAAAAAGTACCTTTTGTTCTGCGGCTCCTCATATATTAATATAATATTAATACAAACTTTTATATAATACTAATAGTTAGTTGTATTTTTTTAAATAATATTTTATAATATTTTTTTCCTGTCAAAGTCCTAACGCAGGGGGGTTACTCTCTATTGCGATGCGAAAGAAGAACTGAACAATTGGTACCCTTTACTGCGTTTTCGCATCTCAAAAAAATGTGTTTAAAATGTTTTTATTTACAAGTTTTGACATTTCATTTCGCTATTGTTTATTTTGTGGTACCAGTGTTGCTTATTTTTCAACATATTTTGCGAAAGCGTTTGCATATACGACACAGAATAATAAAATGTATTTTTATCGCATTTACCTTTCGCATCGAACTTGCTTGCGCATCGCAATAGAGAGTAACCCCCAGTTGTTTTATCAAAATTAAAAGACACGCGGTTGGTGTGAACTAGACCTACTTTGCGATTCCACCTTGGTCTTGATGTATAACTTTTTAATTCTTAAAAGTAATCGCATAATATTAAAATAAATAAAAAAATTATTCGATTTTGTCGAATAATTCGATTAACTCGAAAACCGTCCTTTTATAAAAACCGGTTTAAAAAACCGGAAAATTGGAAAAAACCCGGTTTTTCGAATAATTCGAAAACCGGTTTGACCACTCTAAGTTTATTCAAATATAGTACAAATTCATTAAACATTAAAATATTGGTATATTACTCGGTATTTATTAGGGTGATCGATTCTTCGACAAAAAGGTGGACAAAAAATGTCCAGTAAAAAATATCATGTTCTCTATCTACGGACTGTCACTTTTAACAAGTTTTTAAAAGTAAACGAACGGAATCCCGTAACTTCCAGTGATAATTTGTACAAATTATCAAGTACGCGAACACAACTATTGAAAATGGCCTATCAGTCAGTGTACTTGTAGGATATATACATAGTTAAAAAGCATTGAGTAAGTTTTCAAGCTTTCATGATCGCTTGTTAAATTTGTCTAAATATCTTCTAAAATACATAGTTGGAGTATTAGTTTTAAAAAAAGTATTGAATTTTTTTTTTTGAAGTTTTTAATACACTAAAACTCATAAAAACACACTTTTAGAAAAACCGGCTATTCGAGGAGAAAAACACGGTTTCTTCGATATTCGAAATGTGAGCTTTTCAAAAAAAAACGAAACCGACTTAACCGAAAAAACCGGTTATTAAAAACCGGACCGATCACCGATCAGTATTTATAAATTTATCCATTTTTTCCAGAAATCCTCACATTAATGATTTTGTTGTTGCTTCCGTTACCTTTTTGGACGAGCTGGCCCACCTACGCTTAAAATCGGACACCTTTATTGTGTTTTTTAATTCTTTATCAAGGGACTTTATCCCATAGTGGTATGATGCCAAATCGGGTCAGAAATATGAAGGCACTCTGTGCTGTTTTAAAAAAAGAAAAATCAGTTTTAAGAAAGGAAAAATCCGTTTTCTATTTTTATCATACCTGTCACAAAAAATTGGCATCTTTTGCCACAACAGCAAATGGCTTGTCACACAATAGTGGGAAGGGTATTATGCGTTTGTGCAGATGTTTGTAACGCCCAAAAATATGAGTCTAACACCCACCTTAAAGTATACCGATCGACTTAGAATCACTTTCTGAGTCGATTGGCCCAAGGACCAAGCCTATTGAAACTGGCTGAAATTGATCCATTATTTCACCTAGCCCCCATACAAATGTGCTTCCGAAATTGGACTTTATCGGTCATAAATGTTTAATTTATAAATGTATCTCCACAAATTGCACTCCAAATAAGTTTTATATATACAAAATTCATGTCACCAAATTTTGTTATGATCGGTCCATAATTAGTCATAGCTCCCATATAGACCCGCTTCCGAAAATCACTTTAACGTGCATAAATCGCTTAAAAATGTTCAAATTCAACATAGTAAACTTTCATATAGACACAAATCACATGACCTAATTTCATGGTGATCGGTCCATAATTGTTTTTTTAATTTTTTCATACAAAAAATATTTTCAATCTCACTTTGGCGAAGGATATATAAGAATATTATAAAAAAAATGATTAATTTTGCAAATTAAATCACTTTATTGATTAAGGTTAAAAAATGTGTTACAATATTTTAAAAAGTCTTGGCAAACCATGTATTAAACACAATTTTAAATATGCCAACTCTTTTCCCTAAGGTCATAGGGTAACATAGAGACGAGATGTAATTGTCAAAAACCTAACTCTTGTAACAACAAAATACATGCTAGTCAATGTATTTTGTTGTTGTATCAAACATATGATTTGTTGTTTTTTTTTTTTTGGTAGACTAATATATAATAGTGTCTCGCCTCTATGTAGAATTTTCTATGCCTAAGGTTCTGGTTCTTCATAATATCTAGGAGTAGTAGTACGTTTTTCACTTTTAACCTCGCTCAGCACCTGTTGAGCTTTACGCACAAATGGTTCCACACTCGACACTTCATAATATCTAGGAGTAGTCGTACGTTTTCGACCTTTAACATCGTTCAATAAGCTCTCCAAACGACCATCATTATATGATTCATTTTTATTTAGAATCTGTTGAGCTTTACGCACAAATGCTTCCATCAAATTGGGAGAAGTTTCTTCGTTACCCGCAAACAAGCCCAACAATAGATTCAATTTCGCATCCCTATCATCCTCCGAATTCTGATCACTTTCCCCCTGGTTTACTGAACTCTGTAGCACTATGATCACACCAACTCCTGAAGCAATGCCCGGCTCTTTTATTTCGTAGTAATTGGCATTTGGATTATTGGGGTCTGGTTCAGGATCGGGATATTCCATCATGAATTGGGGTGCTGCCTTAACAGCACTGGCA
This sequence comes from Calliphora vicina, assembly GCF_958450345.1. NCBI lineage: Eukaryota > Metazoa > Arthropoda > Insecta > Diptera > Calliphoridae > Calliphora > Calliphora vicina. Next base: position 40,004,505 of record NC_088781.1, on the reverse strand, counting down.
GTGATGATAAGAAACAAAAAGTAGTATAAAGTCATTTCTCTTTCTAGTTATATTTGGGACTGTTAGTTTGAGTTTTGTAACAGCTTTTTATAGTTATTGATTCACAGTTTTTTGTTAAATTGTTATTAAGTTTTGGTACGCAAATTGCAAAAAAAAACAAAAACAAATATGTTTAAATAATTAAGAAAATGTTTGGAAAATATTCTCATAATAATTTATGGGTAATTTAAATAATTGTTTCGACTTAAATAAGAAAATTTCTAAGTGATAAGTTCATTTAGGTATTGATGTGATTCATGGTTGGCTACTGTTACCGTTTAGCTACATTGAACCCTAAAATACTCTTACCGCTTAAATACCGTTACCGAAATAAATGCAATTACCATAACCGCTAAAATACCGCTACCGTTATTCTAAAAACAGTTCTTAATTATGAAAATACCCATGTATAGAAGTTAAAATCGAGGTTGGTTGCCGTTATCGAAAAAACTCTAAAATATCATTACCGATGTAATCGAAAATACCGTAATATTTAATACAATACCATCTATGCCAGCTTATTTTTAATTTTTGTAAACTATATTAGTTAATCATTTAAGTCGGACCGAAAAATACCGTTACCGGAAAACAAAAAAAACAACGTTACTGAAATAATATAAATTTGTATACCCTTCACCATGAGTTGAAAGCAGGCACGGATCCAGGTGGGTGACAAAAGGAAATTTCCACCCCAAACCCAAAAAGTGTTAATATAAAAAAGGAAAAAAGCAAAATGTGAAATAAATGGTTGACCTCAAACGGTTGACCTCGATCTGTGTCTGTCTGTAAGGGTATATCAGTGATTTTCTACATTATTCATAAAGTATATTCAGGTTGGATCAACTTCGACTGACTGAATCACCATTGTGTGTCTCGCTGTATGAGGGATATATGGTCCCCGAAAGATCCATCTTTCTGAGACCATATTTACATATTGAGAACTACGCCATCCCGGAGACGGTTTCTGGTTCCCCAGCTTCTTTTTCGAAAAATATCAACAAAAAAATATTTAAAGGTAGAAAATGAAACGAACAAAACTAAAGCACTCCTTCATGGGTATAATATAAAAACTTCATGAAATAGATCGTGAAAATTTGCAATTAACAATCTCCCATAAATTCTCAATTGAGCAGGTCAATAGCCAAGTCTTACAAACTTTGGACGTGTGCTTAGGATCGTTATCCTGTTGGAAGGTCCCTATACGAGGCATCTCTTCACTGTCATAATATACTTATTACATATTTCAATATATCACGGTACATGAACCGATCCATAATCCCATAAATTGTATGAAACAAACAACAACAGCAGACCATTACATTGCCTCCTCCATGTTTAATTGTTCCTTTGCAATGCATAGAATTCAAACTTTCTCCTTTTGCGTGCACGCCTTATTCCATCCGAACCTTTTAAGTTGTATTTGAATTCTTCAGAGAACAGTACTGTCGTCCATTTTGGACACTCCAGTCAATGTGGGTTTTCTTCTTAACTGAATAATTCGGCTTCAACGCTCTTCTACGGATTGTTCTTTCGCTAATGCATAATCTTAATCTTGTTCTTACTTGACTAGCTGATGCTGTACGATCTTTTCGTATTGCTCTTTTGATCAAGGAATCATCATATCGTATGGTTTTACGCGGACGTCCTCCAGATGAAATAATCCTGGAAAAAACTGATCCGTTAATTGAGAATTTTTTACTCAATTTATGACATGATAAGCCCGTTTTCCAGTCATCAATAACTTTAATTTTAAATTCACTGGAGTACTTGTTCCTTGCCATTGTTTTTTTTTAAAAGCATTCGATCGATATAACAATGTCGGTCTGGCCTCCTGTATTTTGAAATCAACTTTCAGTTACCCCATATAACTTACATACATGATTTATACACCAATATATACGCTATAAACCGGTTGGGTTGCTATTTAAAAAAGAGAAAATCGGCCCATAAATGTCTAAGATATAAGAAAAAACCACCTCGATTTAGTATGTTGAAATCAACTTTCTGTAACCTTCAAAAAACTTACATACATGATTCATACATCAATATATCCGCTATAGACCCGGTACGGTTGCTATTTGAAATCGAGAAAATCTGAGATAAGAACTGAGATAAAAAAAATATTTTTATAGTTCTAATCAGCGTTGCCGCTTTGGTCCAATTGGACCAAAATTGGTAGTTTCAAGTTAACAAATTGACTTTTGGTAGTTTGGTTGGTTTGTTCCGATATTTGTCGTATTTTGGTAGGCTACGATATTTCTGAATACATAAGTATTTTTAAGAACAAAATAATTTAAATAATAACGAAAAAACTACTTATGTTAAGCCAAAATAATAAAACTACATATTTGCAAAATATGAAGATAGCATTTTCTTAAATATTTAGTTTTGTCAGGTAAATGTGTATTTATTTAGTAGTGTTGAGTTCAAAAAATGCCAAAGGGCTCTCAAAACTTTTATTTTCTAATAATATGTGTTATTATTCAATATTTCAGTTTCATCTGACACTTTAAATGTCCAATTATGGAAATTAGGACGCGTAATTTATTTCTATATGAAACTTATTTGTGTTGAATTTTTTCGGTATACCAACACTTTTTGGAGTTTTATGCTCGTTTAAGTAATTTTCGGAAGCGGGCCTTATATGGGTGCTATGGTCAATTATGAATTGAATTTTTAGGTGTAATTTATTTGTAAAAATGTTATTTAATATCTATATAAATCAAGCATTTATGACGGATAATGTCTTATTTCTGGAGAACATTTATATGGGGGCTATGTGAAATACATGGACAACCAGACAGACGTACGGAAGGACATCGTTAAATCGACTCAAAAATAAAATCTCGAAAACTGAACGATTTTAACATATTTATGATTGTAGTGTTATTAAATAACTTTCTTCCTCTGCACAGAGAAACAGATTCGTAGTAGCAACCGAATTTGTTGCCAATCAAATGATTCGGTTGCACACATAGAATTTTTCGGTTCTTTCAACAGAAAGTCAGTTAATAAAGAAGAAATTCGGTTGAAATAACCAAATTTTTGTTACTCCTTCTAAAATTTTTTACCCACAACTGTAAAATTCGGTTACTAAGGCAATCATTCGATTGGCAACAAATTCGGTTGCCATCACGAATTTGGTTTCTCTGTGTGGGTAATTTTATAGCAGCAATAATATAATTTTAAGTTAACTATTAATTTTGAAACGAATCCATATAGCATTTCTCAAATATTATACATTTGGTAGGTTTTGGTAGTTTTTAATTAGAAATTTGGTAGGAAAAATATTTTATGAGTGGCAACGCTGGTTCTAATCACTAATGCTGAATTTGTGAACCTTTTTCGAAAACCCTTCAATTATGGTTTTTATAGTGCTTTATGTCACTTTGTTCGAACAGGTTGTCCATCTCCGTTTAAAATCTACAACACTTTTGGACACCTTTTTGTGATCTTCAATTCTTTTTTAACAAGAGCCCAATATGTCTACACTGGCCTTATCTCCAGGCAGTTTGGAGGAATTGCCTCTCTCAAATACCACATTATTGTTCTTGTACCACTCAAGACCTTTCTTACCATAGTAACAGATACCAAATCAGGTCAAAAATAAGTGAACACATTAAGAAGTCTTATGAATGGAAACATCCTCTTTGATGTAAATTTCGGTATTTATAGAGCCCTTTGTAACAAATGTTTGGCTTTTTTGCCGCAACTGCATATTGCTTGCCATACCAAGAACTTTTTGGGAAATTTTTGTGTGCCTTTGGGTGCTAAACTTTTCTTCAACATTCCCTTGAGCATCTGCAACATAAAAAATTTGACCCAGAAGCTGCGAAAAATTTTCCATACGTACATTTTGTCATCTATTATGCAGCAGGTATATTTTTTGTATAAAATTTTACTTCAATTTTCGTGATCTGTCTTTGGCCTCTAAATTGTTAGCAGAGTTCCTGTCAGAGACTTTTTGAGACTTGTATGCTTTTAAATCTGCATTGGCTTTAACTTTTCGTACCAAATAGTCCGAGTACTGACCTAACCGGACTGCTTTCCTACCGGAGGTGTTGGGTGCTCTTTTGAAAATGCTTTCTATTTTTTTTTGGCTTTAGAAACATCATGTGGACAATTCCTTTTACCTGAACCACGTTTTATATCAACGGACAAGTTCTCCCTGTACTGTTTAATAACATTAGAAACAGTTTGATAGCAGACATTTGATTGTTTGGCCAACTTTTTGTAGGGACAAGTTGGGTTTTGTTGAAAATATTTAATAATTTTAGTACGCACTTTTTTCTGGTCACTCATTTTAATCAGATTAACAACAAATGAACATTATTGACATTAAACATAATAACTGACATGCTTTACAAAGGTAACTTGATCAAAAAAAATCAAATAATACTTGGGTTAAAAGTTTTAATGAAGAACGTGTGTTAAGAATTTTACGATCTCAGTCAATATAAGGAAAAAAACAAGGACAACCTCGATTTTTAACCTATTTTTGATCTATGTGGATTATTAAGTCATTAATATAGACAATTTGGATATTAATGATAGATATTTCAAAAACCTACAATGGGTCAAAATCGGGAGAAAAAACTATTTTTTTTCATCAAAAAATTTTTTTTCATAAAATTTGTTTCACTAATAAATTTCCTGATTCCAAAATTTTTTTTCCCATATAATTTTTTCATAATAAATTATTTTTTTTTTTTCAAATTTTGTTTATCTAAAAATATTTTATATTTTTATTTTAAAGTATAATTTAGTGAAGGGTATATAAGATTCGGCATAGCCGAATATAGCTCTCTTACTTGTTTACCTATATCTGGATTACTAAGTCATTAACATAGTCAATATGAACATCTAAAGATATAAATTTTCATCGACGTATGTATATAACGCCATAGAAATTCAGACCGACAATGGGTCAAATCGAGAAATATTTAACCCACATTTTTTCATCAACATTGTTTTTCCACAAATTTTTTTTTTTTCATCGAAATTATTTTTCTGAACGTTGATAAATTTGTAGATAAGTATTTAAAAAAATTAGAGATCTGACATAAATTAAATTTTATTAAATAAATAATTTTATACTTAATACAATTAATACATATTTTTAGCTTGATTTAAAGGCAGATAATTAGGTTGAAGTACTATAATCAGGCTGAGTCCAATCTCCATAAATTTGTATGTTTTTTTAATAAACGGCTCATTTTAATACAAATTCCAATTATGATCCAGACAAAGTTATAGCTCCCTTGGTTTCTCTTCGTTTATTAGAATAAAGTAGTGATGAATTCTCATTCCAAATGTATATAATTATCCTCTGGCACTTCTTCAATTGTCTCTAAAACTTTCCGCTTGCCCATAGCATACGGTGGCTGATCATTTGTCTTCAAATAAAATGTTCCCTGCTTGGGCGTAGACGGCTCACCGCCCATTTTAAATTCCTCACCCTTTTCAGACATAATCCAAATATTTTCCGATTGACGTTCACAACGTGTACCCCAAAAACTCTCTTTACTTGTAATGGATTCGGCAAAGTAATTGTGGGCCCTTGAATGGGAACAACCATAAAAGTAACATTTCTTTTGATCCCTGCCAAAGTTGGGATAAAAAGTGGCATGACCTACAGGCTCTTGAAAACCTAAACTACTGCTGGTTTGTACAGATTCCACATAATCGGCATCTGAAGCATCCAAGCGATACTCATTACTACGATTGCGAAATTTGGGACCGGCTGGATCTAGGGCAAAAATGGTATTAAAACGAAATGGCAGCACCTGTTTGCCAGCACTGCCCGCAATCTGGGCGCCCAAAGAATGTCCTATCAGATAAACATCACCAAAATACAGATTCGCTTTCAAGTGCAGGAAACGCACAAATTCTGCCAAAAGAAAACCTAAATCATCGATTAAATCCACCACACCAAAATAGTTGACATTCGATGATATAACACTCCAGTCAACCACAATGACATTGTAGTCTATTGTGGAATTTCTGTCAGCATCATTCTCCACAAATGTATTGCCCTCTTCTTGCTTGAACTCCTCGGGCCCAGCTGTTGGCGGTGGCATGGTGTCATTGCTTTCAACAGATTCAGTTTTATTTTCGTTTGTATTATTAATAGAGATTTTTGTGAGATTCATGTAAGCATTTTTTACAGCACGATTAAATGTCCCCTTACTTTGACTCATCCAGCCGTGTATGATGATTCTGCAAAAAACATAAGAGAATGAAAGACCATGAAGAAAAGAGTGACAAAAAGTAACGTGTTTAATTTAGATTTGTAAGTATTATTGTTTATTTTCTCTTATTAAATCTCAAATAAGACGGAAGTACTCATAATATTGTTGTAGCACTTTTCAAAATTAATTGTTTGTATGACAGTATCATTAATCTTGAGGTTGTAAATTAAATACACTTGAATGAAATAAATCTGTTTATTATTTATACCCAATTGGAAATTTTTTTAAAAAAAAAAAACACTTTCTCAAAGTTAAATGACGCCATTACCTATAATAATGACTTATTTATTATGTGATATACATTAAGAGACAATACAATGGAAACTTTTTTAAAACTATTGCATATTCCGCAATTTCTGTTTTCAAAATCATGACATTTTACCAAATATATTTGGAGGATATCCAAAGGAAAAAGCCTATGAATCCGAAATTTTAGGTAACTAATCTGGCGCTACGAACAAAGTCCCCAAACCACAAATGAATTAAAACCCCAAAATTGGGGGCTTAATTATTATGAATTAAAACCCAAAAGTTCTAAATGAAATAAATCCCCAACCAAAGGAACTAAACCCCCAACCAAAATGAAAAAGAAAATGTCTTCGCATACTAAAACCTTTTTGAATTGCTGGCCTTTCGCCGGGTGCAAAGTTTTTCTCCTCTGGGGTGTATCAAAAACCGGATTCGCCCAGAATTCGCAATGCAAAACAACTTTTCTGAGCGAAGCCGGTGTTTGATATACCCCAGAGGAGAAAACCTTTGCGCCCGGCCAAAAGCCGGCAATGCAAAAAAACTTTTCTGAGCGAAGCCGATTTTTTATACACCCCAGAGGAGAAAACCTTTGCGCCCGGCTGAAGGCCTGCAATGCAAAATAACTGCTCTGAGAGAAGCCAATTTTTGATACACCCAGAGTAATTTCCTTATGAATTAAATCCCCAATTTTATAATTATAATAAATCCCCAAAAAAATAAACTATGTCCCTAAATTTCGTTGTTGGTTTTTTCTATATAAAATTTTGGGGCCTCAATTCATTTGCGGTTTGGGGACTTTGTTCATTGGGCACTTAGTTCGTAGCGCCAACTAATCTTTCACCTATTAAAGTAATGGCCATTTAAAAACATGAGTTTTTTCATTAATTTGATATCTGTACTAACAGTTTCTAACTTACAGATTAAATTGAAAATGATAACAATGGAAACTTTTAATTTTCTACAAGACTAAAACCAAAATAATATTTAATAAAACGATATATTTTACCGTTATTTCAATATTTATTTTATTTTTATAATTTCTTTCGCACAATACGTTTTTTAAATAGTTAGTAAAATTGGCTAAAGTCAAGATTTGCGAAAATTTAAAAACCAAAATAATAAACGATTTTAATGCTGGATTGAAGCAGAAAACTATCAGTGATAAATATTCAATTAATAAATCTGCAGTTTCAAAAATTATATAAAAAAATTGTAAAAACTCAACATTTGTGAGGTAGATCTCTACTACTCCAGGATAAGATAATTTTATAACAAGTAAGATATTTAGTATATTCGGCTGTGCCGATTCTTATATACCCTTCAACAAATTATACTTTAAAATATAAATTTTTAATATTATTAGGATTATTATAGATCTATATATCAAATAAAGAAAGAAGTGTTTAAAAATCATGACTGAGTCCAAAGTTACATGCATTTGAATATAAAAAAATTAAAAAAGGCGATTTTTCGCAATTTTTTGGGAAAAAAGTACTTTTATTTTTTTTAAGTTATCTAAAAATTTTCTAAGAGGATGTATAAAGAATTTGTACTTTTTGAAAAGCTAACTTTACGCCAAATATTTTAAATGAAAAAAACATTTATAATTTTTGATACCGACGGGATCAGGTCCATTCAAAAAATGCCTATTTTTTATGTAAAATTCAACTTTAGGGCAAAAATTCTCAAATCGCTACTCGATATCAAAATATAGTAACCTATTTTAGATGGCCCAATAAGTTCTTAATTATCTTGTAAAGGGTTCCGATAACCCCGCCCCCATTATGGATATTATAGCCAAAAAACGAAAAAATTCCATTTTTGGGATTTTTCAAGATTTTTTGGGGAATTGCGGGATACTTGATAACAAATTTCAAAATTTGTTTCTTATTTTTCCATTTTAAATAGAAAAATCTACATAACTGTGAAATTTCTTTAAAAAATATTCATAAATAAAAATTTTATTTCAATTTGAAAAATTTTTATCTATGCAAAATTCAATAAAAAGCATTTTTTGTCATATTTTTCAAAAAAGTATTCCATGAATTTTTTAATTGTCAAAAGCTATATACATTTTTGAAAAGTAGACAAAATCCTCTATCCATTGATATATAACATGTCTACCTTATGTTTTTTACGTGTCAAATTAATTAGGGAAAACTAAACAACTCGCTGATAATTTACCTACAGATCTATTGTTAATCCTATAAAATAAAAATGGATAAAATCGGAGAATAATTGGAACCGCGGTCACCAAAAAACTGGTGTAGGGTGGGTAAAAATGTTGAAAATTTAATTTTCAAATGCGAATATCTCCTAAGCTATAAGAGATAATTGATAGCTACGACGAGGTTTTATGTAGTGCTCGACGAGGAAATTCTGTATGTGTAATTTTTTTAAATCGGAACACAAACGAAGAAATAGGATCATTTTAAATATTGAACATACCCGAGGTGTCCTACTTTGGGAATCCCTGGTCCCGCTCCTGATGGGGTCATGAGGTGCAAATTCAAAACTTAAACTCGACTACACTTCCTCTTTGCGCATGTCGGCGTAATGGTTTAGAAGTTACAGATTTATTTCCCTCTTTTTTTATTCTCATACCACTGTGCGTCGTTGCAAAGGACTTTGAAATATATATCATTAGATATCCATCACTTAGTAATCCAGATATAAATCTATGCCAAGATCAAGGTTGTCCTAATATTTTCATTATATCTCAGCCATTTGTAGGCCGATTTTCTCTATTTTAAATAGCAACCGAACCGGTCTATAGCGGATATATTGATTTATAAATCATGTATTTAAGGTTTTTTGGGGGCTACGGAAAGTTGGTTTTTTTTATCATACAGACAGTAGGACGGACAGACTCTCTATAATGATCCAGAGATCGGTTATCCGATTAACGATTGAATACCCTAGTAATTAGTATAGAGTCATTGTATTAGCATTACTTGGTAATGAAAGTTTTTACTGGTTATATTTTCAATAGTACTGACACTCTAACATTTATGACTAATTCTTTTTCTAATTTCCAACAGAGAATTAATTAAATTTTATTACCTCACTTAACTTCTTAACAGATTTACAACAAAATCCCCCGCTAATAAAAAAAAATTCCTTTTGAAATTATAAATTTTATGAATTCGGTAGCTTGACTATCCCCTAATTCTCTTATCTGTTTACATGTAATTGCAATTTTATTTCAATAGCTGATAACAAAATCATTTAAAATACTTCCTTTACCTTTAAAAGAATTGCCAATGTCTACATATACATAGCAATGTAGAAAAACTATTTATTTATTCATTCATTAATTTTTCGAAGGTAAGTTTATTTGTTTATAATGTTACACCCCAGAATTCTTATCAATACTGTTTTATATTTTTTTATAAATTTCTTATCGTTAACATCAGTTTTTTTTACATTTTCAAGTACCTATACTTAATTGTATATGTCAATAGAAAAATGACTAAGTTCATTACAAACATGGGTTTTCATAAATACAACTAAGTATTTATAGCTACATTTATTATTTAAATCAATAAGCTATTTATTCTAATAATAATCATAAAAAGTACTTGTACTTGTAAATATATGAGGAGTTGCAGAACATAAGGTACTTTTTTGAAAATTTAAAAATTTTTGGAAATTTATTTTTTCTAGAAGATTTCAACCCAAATATTATAAAAATACCAAAAAATCAATTTGTAAAAAAATTCGAAAAAGCACCTTTTGTTCTGCGGCTCCTCATATACATAAGTAAATAAATAGTATTGATAAATAAGTATATCCGAAGAAAGTACCCTCGTATAAAATCAATCAGAGTGGTAATTTCGTATAGAGAATATATATTGTGGATCTTATTAGGGTGGCACTTTTTTACACTTTATCGATTTTCGATTCCTCCAAGTATTATTTCCGCAATCTAAAAACCAAATGCTGAATACTTAAACAAAATCGGATAACGTTTAGAGGTTTCACATTTCATTTAAAGTTTCCAGTAAGGATATCCAACCGTATCTACGTCTAATTGTTTTCCGAAAATCCCCATATAATATTACGACCCACATTTATATATAAATTTTAGGAAATTTTCAAAATCGCAAAAACTAGCTTTCATAAGTTCAGAAATAACGGATGATAATGGAACTAAAATCGCTTAAATATGTCAGATTTTATGTCCGTATGTATGTTGAAATCAACTTTCCGTAGCCCCCATATTACTTACATACATACATGATTCACACATAAAAATATCAGCTTAGACCCGGTTCGGCTGCCATTTAAAATCTAAAAATCAACTTTGGAAAAATAAAATTTTGTTTACCTAAAAATATTTGAATTTTTTATTTAGAAGTATAATTTGGTGAAGGGTATATAAGATTCGGCACAGCCGAATATAGTTCTCTTACTTGTTTAGCAGGTACCGTGAAATAACTCCCAAATGAAATAACTCCCCACGAAAAGGTGAAATAACACCCAACGAATTTTTTATACAACTTAGGACTTATTTCATTATGAAACAACTCCCAACGCATAGGGAGTTATTTCATAATTTTTTGTTGGGAGTTATTTCATTTTATTTTGGGAATTAGGAGTTATTTCACTGTATTGGGAGTTATTTCGTTTTTGTTAGGTTCTACTTTGCAAAAGCAGAACCCATAAATAACTGGCTTCACTCAGAAAAGTTTTTTGCATTGGCGGACTTCGGCCGGGCGCTAAGGTTTTCTCTTCTGGGGTGTATCAAAAACCGGCTTCGCTCAGAAAAGATTATTTTTACATCGTCGGCCTTTGTCAGGTTGCAACGATTTCTTAATCTGGTGCGAAATGAAAATCGGCTTTCTGAAATATTATAAAACTTTTATGCAATGAAAGAAATCTTTCCTGAGTGAAGCCAGATTCTGATACACCCCGGAGGAGAAAACCTTAGCGCCCGGCCAAAGGCCGGCAATGCAAAAAACTTTTCAGAGCGAAGCCAGTTTTTGATATACACCAGAGGAGAAAACCTTAGCGTCCGGCCGAAGGCCGTCAATGCAAACAACTTTTCTGAGCGAAGCCAGTTTTTGATACACCCCAGAGGAGAAAACCTTAGCGAAGTCAGTTTTTGACACATCCCAGAGGAGTAAAACTTTGCGCTACGCCATAGGCCCGCAATGCAAAAAATAAATTGCTTCGGATTGGGAATTATTTCATTTCTATTGGGATTTATTTCATTGGGAGTTATTTCGCTTTTTAGGGAGTAGTATTTTTAAAATTATGAAACCGCCGATTATTGGGAGTAATTTCATTTTACCTTTTGGTAGTTATTTCATTTTTCAAGTTTGAGAATTATTTCATTTTTGAAGGGAATTATTTCATAGGGAGTTATTTCATTTGGGAGCTATTTCACGGTACCGTTTAGCATGATATTGTTTTAAAATTGTAATAATTAATCAATCCATTAACTCCTATACACATGTCCTCCCGGAATTGCTTAGAAATCATATTATTTTAATCATAAAAAATGGAGGGATATACATATACGATTTTATTTACTTCTTCTTAGTTTATCTGTTTTAGTTCTAAGCCATCCTATTTCATCACATTCTCACAATCTCTGATCTTTATTTTACTAACATCTACAAAGGTCAGTGTCTCTTTGTTTAATCTGGCTAAAGTATCTAATTTTTTTTTTTTTTAAAACAAACAAAAACTGCGAAGCGTTTTGCTTGTCTGCAAATACACCCAGAGTCTCTGACGGGAATCGAACCCGCAACCCTCAGATTAATAGTCCAGCACACTATCGACTGGTCTAAATAAAATATGAATTGTAATATGTATGTACAAAATAATTACATTTAACAGTTGTGCAAATATTCATCGTATTAAGAACGTAATAAAATTCTTATGAGTATTAAATATTAGAACCATTATTATTGGTGTTTGTCTAAGCTATGATATTTTTTCAAGTAATGTTTGAGTGTCTATAATTCAAATTCGTTCTATAGCGAATTATAATAAATTTCGGTAAATTTATCCATAATAATTAAATTGAGAATTGAGCACATTAAAACTGATTTCATTGGGCCATAATATGAATACTTGGGGTTATATTATGATTGCTTTAGGTAATAATATCTCTACTTCAGAACATATAATGATCATGTATGACAATAACATTACGACTAAGTATATTTGATCATAATATGATATTTTATAATACAAATAATGAACATAGTATATTTGGACTAGAATCTTAAATCTTATCATAATATTTTGCTCTCAGATTATGTTTACCACAACCATATTTTTTCTCTGCGTGTAGTGTCCATTGAATTATCATTTACTGTATACATTTACTAATCAAAGAAAAGTCCGGAAATCATAGGGTAATATTTATTACCAACATAAATAGCAATAACTGATTTCTAATTTGAAAATTCTAGCTAAATTCGTTCAAACTTGTCATAATTCAATAAGAAGTCGTATTGGTATAACATTCTGAATATTAAATTTTTCAATAGATAAAGAATTTTAACAAAATTAGTTCAATTACGGAAGTAAATGGCCAATAAAATGACTCAGAAATCATTTTTTCATACCCTCTCCATTAAATTATTGCATATAAGCCGTCACATCAAAAGAAATTAACTGATAAACAAATTCTTGATAAAAATATGTACATATGTTTTGTTTATATTTAATTCTTCTTGCTTAAAACATTTTGCAACTCCAACAATTTGTTAGTCACTCTAAAACACTTACCTGGTGGGATGATCGGCATTAAAGCCGGAAAGCATGACACTATCTTCATCGTCGGTACGTAACTCCCGACCGCATTCGGGAAAATCACGTTTATACAAATAGAATTGCATTTTCACGCGATCAGCACTCGTGAAGGGTACCCAATGTTTGAAAAACTTCTTCATAAACGACATGTCAAAGTGACGTTTAAAGAAACTGGGTTTTGCATAGGCCAGCGTATGAACACAGCTGTCATCAATGCCATTTTTCTGCAAAGACTCAGAGGGAGCACACGATACAAGAGTGACTGAAGAAGAGAGGCAAAATTAATTTTAAATTTCAAATATTAATAACAAGTATTTAACAAAATGCTTTAATTTGTTAAATTAACATATTTATGCCAAAATTAGTTTAATAACAAAAATGCGTTAAACAGGTGACGTAGTAGGTATATTTACCATGAATGAAAATTAATTCCAACAGCAAGAAAATGAAAGTTAATTGAACTAAACTTTGCTTTAAAGTGGTTGTAAACATTTTAGAGCACTTTTACGGAATAAATTTTAAATGCAATTTTATTTTAATTAATAATTTGTAATCGACACTATATTTGTTTAATTAGTCAAATTTTAAATTTTCGTGTTTCGTGTTTTTTTTAATACAATAACAAAATAAAAACAATGACCAATTTAGCGCGCCAGCTGATATTTTCGTAGATTTAGAAAAACGAAATTATTTTATTTACAAAATTAAACAATAAAGAGCTGACCTGCTCAATGGCGAGTTTATGAAACAACTGAATTGTTTATTTTGATTTTATTATTTTATTCAGTGGATGGATGTGGTGGTTCAACAAAACAATACGAATGAAATGTTAGTGGTCCCCAACAACAATAACAACAAAACTATAGTATATATAAATACCAACAACAACGACTACAAACAAACAACATACCGATCGTCAAACAATAATAAAACAACAAGATCAGTTTTAAAACTCAACCCGTATCTGTTTCATACTCTTTTTTCACTCTCATTAATTCCCATATTAATATATTTTACAATTTAAATTTTAAAATATCATCATCAATGTAATTTGTGGATGCTTGTGCTTGATCTTCTCTACAGATCTAGATTCTCTCCCTGTCTTTCTATTAATTTTTTCCCAGCAGGCCTCAATTAGCGTTGTCTGTTACTCACAAAAAAGAGTTGACGAGACAAATAATGGATCTAATTTTTAATACTCATAAGAAGTTTATTACGTTCTTACTGCGATGACTATTTGCACAACTGTTGAATGTAATTATTTTGTAAATATACAATACAATTCATATCTTATTTAGAGATTTATTAGATACTTTAGCGAGAATACACATAGAGACACTGACCTTTGTAGATGTTAGTAAAAGAAAGATCATAGATTGTGAGAACGTGATGGAATAGGATGATAAAGCAGATAAACTAAGAAGATGTAATATACATCGTATATGTATATCCCGCCATTAAAATATTACCAATAAAATTGTAATTTTATGATTAAAATTATATGAATTCTAGGCAATTCCGGAAGGATATTGTATAGGAGCTAATGGACTGATTAAATAAAATTTCAAAACAATGCCATGCTAAACAAGTAAGAGTTTTATGTTCGGTTCTGCCGAATCTTGTATACCCTCCTTCAATATGTGACTATAAAATATTTTTCTGATATAGGGTTATATGGGGGTCAGGGTCAATTATGGATCGATCCTCACAAGGATTGGTATAAAAATTTAGGTCTTTCATTCATAATATTATGAGACAATTATGAATGTTCAAGTAATTTTCTGAGGGGGACCTTGTTTGGGGACTAGGGACAAATGTTGCCCGATTTTACAGTATAATTTCGGAGTACTTATAACTAATTTCTGCAAAATTTGATCAGGATTGCCGCATAATCAACATATTTATGACTGATCAAACAGTCCCCCTTATCGTGGTTGGCGTAAACGTCATACGCCTACGACAGTTTCGTACTAGACTAAAGAAACAGTTTGCATTTTATCTTTAATCTAGTACGAAACAGTCGTATGACGTATGACGTTTACGCCAACCACGATAAGGGTGAGTATTCCGATGGACATCTGAATGGGGGCTAGGTAAAATCATGGACCGATATTACATATTTTCAATACCAAACAAAGAGTATTTGTGGAATTTCAGGCAGCTGTTTTCAACAGACAGACAGATGGAGGAACATTTCTATAACGTATTAGAATTTCATAAGGACCAAGAATATATGAGGAGCTGCTGAACAAAAGGTACTTTTTTGAAAATTTAAAAATTTTGGAAAATTGATTTTTTCTAGAAGATTTTAAACCAAATATTATAAAAATACCAAAAAATCAATTTGTAAAAAAATTCGAAAAAGTACCTTTTATTCTGGGGCTCCTCATATATCCTTTTGTGGGTCTGTGATGAATATTTTGATTTGTTACAAACGGAATAACAAAATAAGAATAAGTATATCCCCCATGAATTCTGATGATTAACCAACCTAGTGCACGAATAGACGTATCCATCCTCCAAATATCCACAGACAAAGAAGATGTTTTACCAAAAACTCCTCATCAATCTGGTTAGAATACATTTTCGAAATTTAATTGAAGAATAGAACTTTAATTGGATCCAACAATTTTCAAAAAAACCTGATAAAGGATCCATGTAAAATTTCCAATAGGCCAAGTATCGATTCAACCTAACCTTCTACATGAATTAAACATCCTTCTAGGGCTAAACTTCCGAAGATAATCTAAGATTTCTATATGCTTAGCAAAAGTACGTTTTCTAGCTTAGAAACATATAGTTGTCGCTAGGATACAGATTTAGCAAATACGAAGTAAGATAGTAATTCGTAAAGCAATTATGTCTAGCCTTTCCAAGCTTGGCGTTGAGAGCCAGATTTTGAGAATACTTGGTAATTGGGGTAATAATTCGTATTGTAAGTAGCTCCATGCTTCCAAAAACAATTGTAACGGTTCATAGTTATGATTTCTTTCTCCAAAGGTAAATACCTCAGTAGTCAATACATTCCAGGCTGTATAATGAGTATTTGTGCTCTTTTTCGAAAGATCAATGCATTGCATTAACATACGAAAATGATTTTGGGCATGCAGCCAATGCGGTCATTCTTGACAAAGCTCATTCTGAACGTCAAATTTTGAGCCTCTTCTTCAAGCATTGCTGGCCATATTTCACGAACAATGTTGGACTCCGTCAATTGCTGGTTTATCAGCATAAAACAATAACTTCACGTGGCCCCGTAGGAAATAATCGAAAGATCTTGGAGGCCAATTGACCATTGTCCATTTCTCGAAATCAAGTTATCGCCAAGTTTTGATTTCCTACTTATTGTACGAATAGACGTATCTATCCTCCGAATATACACCCCCCATGGACCCGTTAGGTCAGCACAGACATAAAAGATGTTTTACCAACCAACTAGATCGGAAACTCTACTTTCAAAGACCTAACTCAGTTGTCAAAAACCTAAGTGGTGGCAATGTATTAGTAAAAAAAAACTATGTGAAAACAAAAAGAACACTCGTATGTATGATTTTTTGAGTAATTTTTTTGGTTGAGTTTTTTTTAGTTTCCGCTATATGACAATTTCTCTATGATTTGAAATCAGTATACGAATTAAGTATGCAAATTTGGCATAATATTTATAAATCTATTCAAATCTAAATAAATCTATAGGTTAACCGCTGCATATTTTATTTCCTACAGCATTTAAATCTATGAATCTATGATATTTTCTGGTAATAGAAAATATAAAATTAAACAAATCGGGTGAGCCAGATAAATATTGTTACGAAATTGCATTATCAATTTGAATTTATAGGTCTGTTACGGCTGCTTTTAACATTCATCATGTTTAGAAACATTTCCATCAGTAGATACAAACTTCCACTTATCAACAATGTTGATAACACGCTGTTAATAACATCCTTTATAAGTATGACAACATTAACTGTTAAAGCTGCTAACATTAACATTATGCTAAAAGCTCTAGGTATTCATTATGGAAATAGAGCATGCGAGTGTTTTCAGTTAAATAATTCATGAAACTACTAGAAGATTGTGAAAATAATACTAACAGCGAGTTGTGAGTGAGTCAGATTATCATATTACAAGTTTTAAACTACTGATCGCTTTTATTTGCAATATAAAGAATACGGTTTATTTAAAAAATGAAAACGAATTTCGAATTTGGTAAAAAGTACTCTTGCAATTGTAATGTCTATTACTTGATTTTTTAAAATTTAAATTTCTTTAAATGAAATTGAAAATAATTAAAATTGTAATTTTCACGTTAAAACAATAATGCACATTCAAACTATTGCTCATTTCCGCTTTAAGCACGTGACTTATGCAAAATTCATTAAAATTTAACAATCAGCTAAATATGGAAAATTCTAATTACAAGACCAAGTGTATTAACAAGAAAACGCCTCATTAATTTATAAAATCGACACTTGAAAAAATTCACTAAAAACCACTTGAATGTACAAAAAATATTTACCCTCATGCGTTTATATCTATTATTCATGAGATTCTATATTAAAACCATAAGTGATTACGTGGGTTAAGCTATAAGTATACAATTTGGTAATTATAATAGTTAATTAACGAAAT
Source organism: Calliphora vicina (assembly GCF_958450345.1). Taxonomy (NCBI): domain Eukaryota; kingdom Metazoa; phylum Arthropoda; class Insecta; order Diptera; family Calliphoridae; genus Calliphora; species Calliphora vicina. Next base: position 39,986,563 of record NC_088781.1, on the reverse strand, counting down.
TTAGAAAGATTTCAGAACACCATTTGTATTCTGAAAGAAATGTAAATGGGTTTGTACATTCTCTCTTAGTTTTAGACTTATGACTAGGGGGAGGATTGATATGAAAATGCATGTTTTTCTCAAACGTCAAATACTTCATGAAGATTGTTGTCCAGTCAGTAATTTCAAAACTTTTGCAAGCAAAAGGATTCATCGAAAAGTATGGGAATTGGTTACCATACTAACTGAAGCTGAGAGACCTTGAAAGACGTAATGGATCCATTATGATAACCCGAAGCGTAAGAGATCGAATATGAAGCCCGGCCAATCAGCCGATCGACAAAGCCAAATATCCATGGCGCCAAGGTAATCCTTTGTATTTGGTGGGAGCATAAGGGTCATATCAATTATGAGCTATGTTACGGTCTGTTTTGTGCCTGACGAGTCTACCAGCTAACTCAGTTGTTCCCAGGAGGTCCCAACCCTCTCATCAGTTTCTTGACAGCAACACAAAAAAATACAAAAATGAAAACAAACAAAACTACAAACATTTTACACATGCCACCTTATAATCTTAGGACAGATGTTAGTCCTTTTAATCGCCCTCCCAACCATGTCATAATATCTATTCCTCTAATTTTTTTTCTTTTCTATGACCCTATTCCCGCACCACCGAACTCACACACTCACCTGTTCATCATTGCCAAGATTTTAAATAATTAGCCAATCATTTTTGATTATATATGATTAATCTAATTTATAATTTATTTTATTAATTTTACCTAAATATAATCTTACTACTAACATACTAAAAAATTCAAATAAAGTTCTTAAACTACACCAATATCAAATCTTAGTTTTAATTCTTATATATCTATTTTTTTCTATTTAGTTGTTTCTAATATAAGTAGATCTATAACTATATTTTGAACTGTTTTATTTACTTTTTTTTCTTTCTTTAACTATTTAAAACTCAAATTAGAAATTTCCTTTATTCTCTTGATTATTTTCTTTGCATAAAACCTACACTTAAAGGAGCTCCCTGAAGTCGTTCATGCCTAAACGTTTTAAATTTTTAACTTTTTATTATTTTAATTTGAGCCCTAAATTATCTTTCAACTTTCTTTTTATTTAAACAATCGTTATAGATATACCTATACTAAATTTTTTTATAATTTCTTTTTTTTTCTTGACCTAATTATATTCTATAACTAAACACTTAAATACACATAGTTAACACTCTCGGAAAGCACACAGGTTTTTAACAATAACACACACTTATTCTTAAAAATTAATTAATCTATATTTTCTTATAATATTTTTTTTTTAAATCTTTTGTTTTTCCACTTTTTTTCTGTAGGGCTTATTTTTGTTTATATTATCAACGCTCGTCTTACAAGACCTTACTGTATATATGTAATAGATGCTTCTTTATAATCATGCCCTGTTTTTTTTTTTTTGTTATTTTAAACACCACCAAATTATTCAATTCTTCGATGAATTTAAATTTAAACTTGTACAAATTACCTGGCTACTCCTCTCAAATTTTGTTCCCTTGGATTAATGTGTTGGGCACCGCTTTGAGCCTTTCTTCAAATTAATAAGGTAATAGCCAGCTATTATTTTAAACACACAAATAAACACAAAATCATAACTTATTAATATACATAGATATAACTAATATTCTTTATTCAAAATTAACATTTAAAATTCTATCTATTTTGTAACACAAATTATCTTTCAAGATTTTGATTTACAAAATAGAAATAAATTCAAAATATTGATTTGAATCAACTATTTAATTAACTTTTCTATTAACTTACGTTTTATTTTTGTTCTCTTTTGCGTGTAAATTTTATTATTTTAAATTTATAGCTTTCAGTTTTTTTTTAATTATTAACTTTATTATTTCATAAAATTAATTTATTTTAACTTTTCTTTTGCTCCTGCGGTTTTCTTCTTTTGATCGTTAATAACACAATAGATACTGACACTTTTCAATTTTCTTCTGACCTCAAAACTTAATTTTTCCTTCTTTTATACCTTTTTTTTCTATTATATCTACATATGTATTTCAAATTTATTTTCTCCGCTATCCAATTTTCCCGCCGATCCTTAGGTAATATTAAAACCATATTATGTACACTTTTTTCTCCTATCGTATATATATTCATATAAAATTTTCCCGCTCTGTTTCTCAAAAATTATAAATAATATAAAATTAAATATCTTCCCGCACTTATAGATTTATATTCTTCACTTATTTAAGGAATAATTTTCGCGGTTAATTCCTTCCTAACCATACTTTTCATCCTCCAGCCTTTTCCCTATGATTCATATATCCAAACCTCTCTAATAACAGGCTATCAGAAATTTTAGATAGTAAATATGGTTTCATTCATTATTCAAATTTGCATAAATTTAAATTTTAAATATAACTAATATTGAATGAAAATACGACTCTGTTGTTTTTTCGTACTACTTTCTTATGCTTATTGAACATAGCTTTGGTACTCACATAAACAAACATCAGCTGTCCACTACACGTTGTAGTATTATTAGTCGCTGGTAAGTATAATAACATTAATTATTTTATTCTTTTTCTTTATTTTTAGGAGCTTTTGGAACCCAAATTTTGGATGAAGACTCTCCAGGTATATGTAAGTATCGTTCCTTTACATGTTTTTTTCATATTTATAAATCAATTTTTCTCTTTTTCTTTCAGGTAATTGAATTTGAATAAATCCACTGGGACTTGGGCATGGAGTGGTGGCTCCAATTACAATTTAGCCCCTCCCTATATAAATAAAATATAAATATTTGAAATCCACTGGGATTTGGGCATGGAGTGGTGGCTCCAATCATAATTTGGCCCCTCCCTTATACAAATATATATAATACTTTTGAAATCCACTGGGACTTGGGCATGGAGTGGTGGCTCCAATCATAATTTGGCCCCTCCCTATATAAATAATGAGGGAATCGGTGGCAATAGGTGCCTTAGCTACTCTCCCGACTGGTCTGTCTAAGGTCCCCCCACGAAAAATTTTTTTCCTGTTGCCAGACAAATGTAGGGGTTTGTGGTTCGTTTCCCTACCCCCCGCAACAAAACTCCGGTCTCGCAGATGAAGGCTGAGGGGACGGTGTGCGGGTATATAAAAATATTCAACGTGGGGAACTCCCACACCCTGAAACGAGTCTCAGTGATTATAGCCGGGCAATAATATTACTGATGAAATACATTAGCGATATTTGCATTTGTCATCACCTTGAATAATCACGGGAAGTATTAATGTAACTATTATTTATAAAAATTATTACTTTGTTACTTCTCTATTTTCCAGAACAAATTGAGCATTATGAAGACTGCAACGAGGATCTATTGAAAAGTACCTGAAGATGTTCTATACGGATATATCTACAATAATATACTGGAGTGAAAAACAACGTTACAGATGACATTGCACCGTAAGTTCATTAAACATTATTTCTCTTTAAAGAAAAACTTTTTAGAGACAAACTATATATAATTAGAATTTACGTCAGGCATCATGGTTCATAGGTTTGAATATATATCACAGATCGATTTTAAAGTCTACAACAAATAAGTACAAGTGACCTATTAGGACTATACAAACATTCAATACATACTATATTTTTAGTTATAATTGTTGTTCTTAATCCTAATATTGCACTTATTATCATTTTATCACAGACAGTTTTTAAATCTAAAAATAAAATCAGGTACGAGGGCAGTATAGGACAACACTAACATATATGTTTAATAATTACTATAATAAAAATTTAATAATAATTTGTGTCATTATCCTAATATTGCACTAGTTCATGATATTATCACAGGTTTAAAAACGTATCCGTTTGTAATTAGATGTATTATATTATTACACTTTAATATCTTTTAAGTGATATATACCTATTGATTTGCCTTGCAGATCTTCTAATTCGTACATATTATTCCCCACCGGTTTCACGATCCTACATTTTAGAAATTTTCGACAAAATTTGGCATTAATATTTTTTCCAAAATTACTTAAAATGGTATTTCTGCGAAAAACTTCTTGTCCTGGTAGTAATTTCACATTTCGAGCTCTTTTGTTGTACCTTAATGCGCTCTTTTCATATGCCTCATGCATGTTTTCCCTAATTCTATTCCTAACTATTTCTAATTTCTCATAATTGTTATTGGTTTCTATTTCATGATCTGTTAGGGACATCAGTTTTCTAGCAAGTCTGTAATCACTACCATTTAAGAACATGTGAGAGCCAAATAAAGCAAAAAAAGGTGTAAATCCTGTGGCTGAATGAACAGAGTTTCTAAGGGCACATTCTATTTCTGATAAGTATAGGTCCCAGTCTCTATGGTCTTTACTTAAAAATGCTCTTATTGCTGACAAAACTGATTGGTTAACTCTTTCAGAGGCATTTGATTGCGGAGAGTAAACTGCTGTTTTCATATGCTTGATACCAAATGTCTCTACTAGAGTTTGAAATCCTTTAGCAATGAATTGGGAACCATTATCACTATGGATAATTTCAGGTACTCCGAATTTGTAAAAGACTTCTTGTGTTAAAAATTTCACTACATTTGCTGTTGTTGCCTCTTTCATGGCCTTCAAAAAAATAAACTTTGTAAAGTGATCCATAACTACAAAAATATAACAATTACCACTTTTGGATCTGGGGTATTTCCCCAAAAAATCGATGTACAGTTTCTGGAAGGGTCTTTCGGTAACCACTTCTTGTCCTATTTCAGGCATTAGGTTTCTATTTGAGGGTTTGGTTTCTTTGCATATTATGCACTTTTTTACATACTCTTTAATCTGTACAATCATTCGAGGCCAATAGAAAAATCTTTTAATACGCTCGATTGTTTTAGCTGTTCCGCCATGAGCCGATGTATTTGAGTTATGTGCTTTTTCTATTACCGCATATGTTAAGTTCGGAGGTATCCACAATTTCCATTGGAATGGATCTTCCATATTTCGGCCACAATTGGTACGTTTAAAAATTCGGTTATCCACTATTTTTAAGTCTGGAAGCTGTGAACTATTTTCTGTAATATGTTTAATTAAATCTTGATATTCTTCCGATTCGAATTCCGTAGTTTCAAAGTCCAGCAAATCTTCGGCTTGTATTTCTTCTATGTATTGTTGTGGTATTCGAGATAACATGTCTGCAACTATATTTTCGGATCCTTTTCGATGCTCTATCTGAAAGTCAAAAACTTGCAATTGCAATGACCATCTAGCGAGACGTCCGTTTAAATCTTTGAGAGTCATCAGCCACTTAAGGCTAGCATGGTCAGTTATTATTGTAAACGGCATCATTTCTATATAAGGTCTAAACTTTTTGACCGCCATTACTGCCGCTAAACATTCTTTTTCTGTCACAGTATAATTCTTCTGACACGGATTCAATTTCTGCGAATAGAATGCTATTGGATGCTCTTCATTTCCATCGCTTAATTGATACAATACAGCACCTATCCCATAATCAGAAGCATCACATTGGATGTAAAAACGCTTTGAAAAATCAGCATGACGCAAAACTGGGGCTGATGTTAAAGCCCTTTTAAGCCTTTCAAAAGATTCTATCGCCTCAGGTGTAATATTAAATTTGGCAGACTTTTTTAAAGTATCGGTCAAAGGAGCTGATATAGTAGCAAAATCTTTAATAAATCGCCTATACCAACCGGCAGTTCCTAGAAAGCTCCTGACTTCCCTCACAGATTTAGGCAGTTTTATATTTCGTATGGCTCGTACCTTATCTGGGTCCGTTTTAAGTGAACCCCCTCCTATAATAAAACCGAGATATTTTAGCTCTTGGAAACAGAATTGAGACTTTTTAAGGCCGATTGTTAAATTGGCATCTCTCAAACATTTCGCAACTTCGCTTAACAACTTCATATGCTCTTCAAACGTACTTGATATTATCAGCAAATCATCCAAATAGATGAATACATTCTCTCTTAAGTGGTTTGGTATGACCTTGTCCATCAGACGACAAAGTCTCTGAGCGGCATTACAGAGCCCGAAGGGCATTACACGAAATTGGTACAAGGGTCTTCCCGCCACTGTAAATGCTGTATACGCTTTACTTTCACTATCAAGCTCGATTTGCCAGAAGGCATATTTTAAATCTACACTGCTTATAAAAACTGTTTCATCTATCCGACTCAAAATTCCATCAATATTCTGAAGTGGATAGGCGTCTTTGATAGTCAACTTGTTTAATTTTCGCGCATCTAAACAAAAACGGTTTTTGCCAGGTTTCCTTACAACTGTCGTTCGATTTGACCAGGGACTCTCACTTAACTCTATAACATTTAATTCTAACATCGTATCTATCTCCTTATACGTAATTTCCTGGACTGCAGGAGAAATTGGATAGTATCTATCCTTTATAGGTTCTGCACCATCTACTAATTTAATAGTGTGTTTTTCCAATTTCGTTATACCTAATCCTCTTTCCTCAAATGTGGCAAATTCCTTAATAACATTATCTAATATTTCTCTTTGTTCCTTATTTAAATCATGCGGTCGCATCTTATATTCATCCTCGGCTACTTCAAATTCTTTCCTAACTTTCTCTATATCGATTTCATTTACTCCTATAACATCGGGAGCTAGCCTAAACATTTTCCAAAAATCTATTCCTAGGTATAATGATTGTTCCAAGTCGGGACAAAGAAACAGTAGCATTTTGCTTTCCTGATTCTTATACCTTATGGATACGTTTACTTTGCCTATTACTCGATGATATTGACCACTGGCAGTTTTCACATTAGTCAACATAGGTTGAATAATAAGATCTAAATCTTGTACTAATTCCCTACATCCTTTTCCTAATACTGTAACAGAGGCCCCGGTATCTAACAGTCCCTTAATTTCCTTTCCCTCTATGGTCACATCTGCAAAACACCTATTATCTAAACTAACCTGACTTATCCTATTGATTGAATCTACTATCATTCCCCTTGTTCTACGTCGTTGCCTAAATTTTTCTCGAATCTTAAGAATTCTATTAGAAATACGTCTCCTATTTTTCTCGGGTCCAAAGATATTAGCTCTCACGATCTCATAATTTTCCTGTCTCACGCCTATTGGTAAATAGTGTCTCATTTGTGGCATACAATTAGCATAATTATCAATGTTTTTATCTATATTTTTGAAGGAGATTGATTTCCGGCTGAGCAAGGGTTCCCCTTCAATCCCTGGCTCTTGGGTTGGTTTCCCGATTGACAATTGGGGCATCTCGGGGTGATTACATTTGGTCTACCGCATTTATAACAGAACAGTGACCTTTCCAACACAGTGCAATCCATAAAAACATGACCCTGTTGTCTGCAATTCCAACATATTACAGGCTGTCTCCTTTGCTGTGGATTTATGTTTATAGCATCGATTTGTTCAAAATCGTTCGGACATGTATCTCCTTGTATTATTGGATCATTATTTTCAAAACAAACTTCATTAACATGTTTAGTCGATCGCATAACAGGTTGTATATTACGAACTTCACGCCTCGGAAAATTCCTTTCAGCCTCGTTACATTCGACCCTCAATTGTTCAACAGATGAAATGGCTATTGGATAAACTATTCTCCCAATACTTTCTCTTATATTCCGTTTTATAATTTTTATTACATCATATTCGGGTATCGGCTGTACTAGCTTCGATCTTAAGTGACACATTGCTTGGAAATAGCTGTCGATTGTTTCGCCAATTTGTTGTTTTCGCTCTACTAACTCAGTCATGATTTCGAAGTTGGAGCGAGAAGTTTGATACTGGGCCAATAAAGCGTAACGTAGTCCTGGCCAATCCAATACCCTATGAGTCCTGACATAAAGCCAATACCATTCTCTTGCTGTTCCACTCACTAAAAGATGGAAATCTCTCAACACCTCAGACCATGGAATCTGGTACTGCATTTGAAGGTGTTCAAGACGAAAAATGAAATCATCTATACTAAGTTGTGCCGTGTTACCGTTAAAATTGATTCCTAATTTGTCAACTCGAACCCTAACTTGTTCCGGATTTTGAAAAATAATACCTGGTTCAAAAGCTCTGGATATAGGTAATGCCATATTTCTTGCATTATATGCTGTATTAGTTCCCTCACTGTCAGATGCTATTCTTATATTACATATTCCATCTGGTTGAGAAGTGTTCTCACTCACTGTAGGATCTGGTACATTTCGATCAGGCACCATAGCATTTTGATTATGTGGAGTAACCTTAGCCAGTTCATTTATGCATTTCGTAAGATTTGTTATACTTTTTCTGACCTCGATCATCTCATCCTGTACCATTTTCCTTACTTTATCTTCAAGTGATTTTTGTACAACTAATGCCTCATCTGCTACCATCTCCCTGACTTCCGGAGTAATGTTCTCTACTACTATATTATTTGCAGATATACTAGGTCTACTTGTATTCATATTAGGCGCTTGAGTACCTGTATTTATAGAGTTGGACAAATCAACGAATTGATTTTGATTCGGTTGGGGTGGGTTAGACATTTTCTTTCCCTTAATATCCGTTCTCCTGACTTTAGGTAATTCGTGCGGAATAGTTCTATTTAAATCGAAATGAGGCTGTCTGTTTCTTTTTCTATTAATCGCCTGTGAACGAGTCTCAATATTCATAGTCTCACACTGATAACTTTTTATATTCGATTACAATTAATCCTCAAAAACAAAACGTAAGTTAAAAAAAAAAAGAACGATTCAATGCAAAAAAAAATATAATAATGAATTTTCTAAATACGCTCTAACTCTCAAAACTATTATATTTTAAAATGAACACACTATATTAACCTAAATAAAATATATAAAGGGTAAAAATAATAATTGCTATAAAAAAAAATATATAAATTTCTAAATAATCTCTAACAATAACAATAGTAAAGATAAAAAACTGATATATAATAAAATACAAATAAAAATATAATAAATTAATAAAATTATAATATATAGTTACTTTTTAATAGAAATTGTATTTGAAAATATTTGACTTAATCTGTTTTCTTTTATATAGTGTCTGGCAATGACGAACGGATGTGATAGTTGTGCGGATCTAATCAAAAACTAAGATTTATTATGTGGCATTAATTCAAATTACTTTGACTATCGGATATGCGGCTTGTGGTTTGTTATACATCATTCTATATAGGACCAGAATGAGATTACAACATACAGTAACTGATGTCAAATACAACATACCTTACACAAATCATCAAGAGGCTATTGAACATCATCACTCTCACAAAAACCTAATCACTAGAAACTTTACACAAAAATATCAGATTGGACACAATACATTTAAAACAGTACACTAAGCTGCTAAGCTATTGATCCTCTCTGTAAGTATCTATTTAGAAAATCGTAATTCCATGCTTCAATTTTATACTACTCTTTCTTTCTTTCCAATATAGAGGCTACAAATAAATTCACATATGTTTACCGGTTTTCCATTTGGGCTATTTTCCGTTTTTAGTGGTCTATTGCTACATGTTTAGGTGTCAATACATGTTCTAATTAATTAACTCTTATTATATTTAAGATGCATCAAGAGTGTCATTTTAGATTGGGCGCCATTTATGTTACGGTCTGTTTTGTGCCTGACGAGTCTACCAGCTAACTCAGTTGTTCCCAGGAGGTCCCAACCCTCTCATCAGTTTCTTGACAGCAACACAAAAAAATACAAAAATGAAAACAAACAAAACTACAAACATTTTACACATGCCACCTTATAATCTTAGGACAGATGTTAGTCCTTTTAATCGCCCTCCCAACCATGTCATAATATCTATTCCTCTAATTTTTTTTCTTTTCTATGACCCTATTCCCGCACCACCGAACTCACACACTCACCTGTTCATCATTGCCAAGATTTTAAATAATTAGCCAATCATTTTTGATTATATATGATTAATCTAATTTATAATTTATTTTATTAATTTTACCTAAATATAATCTTACTACTAACATACTAAAAAATTCAAATAAAGTTCTTAAACTACACCAATATCAAATCTTAGTTTTAATTCTTATATATCTATTTTTTTCTATTTAGTTGTTTCTAATATAAGTAGATCTATAACTATATTTTGAACTGTTTTATTTACTTTTTTTTCTTTCTTTAACTATTTAAAACTCAAATTAGAAATTTCCTTTATTCTCTTGATTATTTTCTTTGCATAAAACCTACACTTAAAGGAGCTCCCTGAAGTCGTTCATGCCTAAACGTTTTAAATTTTTAACTTTTTATTATTTTAATTTGAGCCCTAAATTATCTTTCAACTTTCTTTTTATTTAAACAATCGTTATAGATATACCTATACTAAATTTTTTTATAATTTCTTTTTTTTTCTTGACCTAATTATATTCTATAACTAAACACTTAGAGCCAGTTTTTGACTTCGTATTTAAATATGAATTATATTTAAGTTCTATTTAAATGCGAAAATGAGTTTCTCAGTGCTTTTTTAAATGATACTTAAATGGCCGACGTTGGTCATTTAAATTCTATTTAAGTTTCATAAACTACCATATGTTTTTGACAGCTGACTTTTGTTGTTTGGTTTTTTTTCACTCTATTGTAGTAAAAAAAAAAACAAACAACAGCGTCTTGCTAAAAAAAGCGTCTTGCAAAAACTACAATTCCGATGCGGGGCAATTGGAGCTTCTTTTGTGCATTTTCCTACCAATAATTTTATTGTTTAATAAACTTTTATTTCTTATTGGGCAAAATGTATCAATTTTTGTTTTGGTTGAACAGCTGTTTTAAGCAAAACTATCGATAAATTTTTGATATTTAGTAGTGCTACCATACTTTTATCTTATTTAAATAAGACAAATTATGTAGCACTGAAAAACTCAAACTGTATTTAAATACAACTTAATTTTAAGTTAAAATTAACTAAATACGTATTTAAATAACAAGTCAAAAACTGGGCATTAAATACACATAGTTAACACTCTCGGAAAGCACACAGGTTTTTAACAATAACACACACTTATTCTTAAAAATTAATTAATCTATATTTTCTTATAATATTTTTTTTTTAAATCTTTTGTTTTTCCACTTTTTTTCTGTAGGGCTTATTTTTGTTTATATTATCAACGCTCGTCTTACAAGACCTTACTGTATATATGTAATAGATGCTTCTTTATAATCATGCCCTGTTTTTTTTTTTTTGTTATTTTAAACACCACCAAATTATTCAATTCTTCGATGAATTTAAATTTAAACTTGTACAAATTACCTGGCTACTCCTCTCAAATTTTGTTCCCTTGGATTAATGTGTTGGGCACCGCTTTGAGCCTTTCTTCAAATTAATAAGGTAATAGCCAGCTATTATTTTAAACACACAAATAAACACAAAATCATAACTTATTAATATACATAGATATAACTAATATTCTTTATTCAAAATTAACATTTAAAATTCTATCTATTTTGTAACACAAATTATCTTTCAAGATTTTGATTTACAAAATAGAAATAAATTCAAAATATTGATTTGAATCAACTATTTAATTAACTTTTCTATTAACTTACGTTTTATTTTTGTTCTCTTTTGCGTGTAAATTTTATTATTTTAAATTTATAGCTTTCAGTTTTTTTTTAATTATTAACTTTATTATTTCATAAAATTAATTTATTTTAACTTTTCTTTTGCTCCTGCGGTTTTCTTCTTTTGATCGTTAATAACACAATAGATACTGACACTTTTCAATTTTCTTCTGACCTCAAAACTTAATTTTTCCTTCTTTTATACCTTTTTTTTCTATTATATCTACATATGTATTTCAAATTTATTTTCTCCGCTATCCAATTTTCCCGCCGATCCTTAGGTAATATTAAAACCATATTATGTACACTTTTTTCTCCTATCGTATATATATTCATATAAAATTTTCCCGCTCTGTTTCTCAAAAATTATAAATAATATAAAATTAAATATCTTCCCGCACTTATAGATTTATATTCTTCACTTATTTAAGGAATAATTTTCGCGGTTAATTCCTTCCTAACCATACTTTTCATCCTCCAGCCTTTTCCCTATGATTCATATATCCAAACCTCTCTAATAACAGGCTATCAGAAATTTTAGATAGTAAATATGGTTTCATTCATTATTCAAATTTGCATAAATTTAAATATAACTAATATTGAATGAAAATACGACTCTGTTGTTTTTTCGTACTACTTTCTTATGCTTATTGAACATAGCTTTGGTACTCACATAAACAAACATCAGCTGTCCACTACACGTTGTAGTATTATTAGTCGCTGGTAAGTATAATAACATTAATTATTTTATTCTTTTTCTTTATTTTTAGGAGCTTTTGGAACCCAAATTTTGGATGAAGACTCTCCAGGTATATGTAAGTATCGTTCCTTTACATGTTTTTTTCATATTTATAAATCAATTTTTCTCTTTTTCTTTCAGGTAATTGAATTTGAATAAATCCACTGGGACTTGGGCATGGAGTGGTGGCTCCAATTACAATTTAGCCCCTCCCTATATAAATAAAATATAAATATTTGAAATCCACTGGGATTTGGGCATGGAGTGGTGGCTCCAATCATAATTTGGCCCCTCCCTTATACAAATATATATAATACTTTTGAAATCCACTGGGACTTGGGCATGGAGTGGTGGCTCCAATCATAATTTGGCCCCTCCCTATATAAATAATGAGGGAATCGGTGGCAATAGGTGCCTTAGCTACTCTCCCGACTGGTCTGTCTAAGGTCCCCCCACGAAAAATTTTTTTCCTGTTGCCAGACAAATGTAGGGGTTTGTGGTTCGTTTCCCTACCCCCCGCAACAGCTACTGAAATCTAGCCAGACCATCACATGAAACCTGTATAAAACACAACTGAAGCGAGCATTGGCCGAAAAACGCCCAGAATATGCGGCCAGAAAAATTTTAAAAATACATCGAATTTTTAAGTAATACACCCAATAGTATTAAAAAATTCCAGGATTTTTTTATTATTTATTAAAGTTGGAAATTTAAATTTGTCAGTTTAAATTTCCCAAAATAGAATTTTCAATTGACCTACCTTCATTGACTATATCCGCACACTACTCACGATGAACATTTAGTTTCTGATTCTTATGCGAGTACTATGCTTTTGAAAAGCATCTATTTAGGTGGAAAATATTTTGTTAATAGGGAAAGAAATTTCTTGCGATTACCTTATGCATAAGTTTACCTCACTTAACAATGCTAATGAGAAAACCCCTTTTCTACCAAATCAATTAGTGACAAATTAACAGCAAACATTTTATAGAGTGCAATTGCACATTATGAATTGCTGTAAGTAGTGGCAGCAAGCAGTTAGAAGATCTGATGAATCCAACACATTAAACAAGGTATGATGATTAATTTAAAATTTCACAAGGTAATAAGACGTAATTAATATTTGTACTACTAACATTTGAATATACTGATTGGCGCAATTAACTAACTTTGCTTACATTGCAGGGTTTTAAAATTCCAAAGGAACCCCTCGAATGTGCTGTTGAGGCGCCTGAGCAGCTTCTAAATTGTATTTCCGGCTTCAGCTAGTGACTGTATAAACCCTATGATTGAAGCAAACATATGACTGTATAAAGACCTATTATTGAAGTTAAAACATGGCTGTATAAATACCTACGATTAAAACTAAAATATGAATGTATAAAAACCTACTATTGATGCTAAAACATGACTGTTTAAATGTCTGTGATTGAAGCTATAATATGACTGTATAAAGCCCTGCGATTGAAGAAAAATATCGCTGTATAAGACCTCCGATTTAAGCAAAGACCTAACATTTAATTTATTTTAGTTTATTTTCTTTTGCAAAGGACTATCATCTATCATCCTTTTTGCTGAAGACCCTGGGAAGAATTATTGATACTCATATCAGAATGTCAATTGACCAGAGATTATTATCTACCTCTCAACATGCCTATACAAAGGGAAAATCAGTTGAGACAGCACTTCACTCACTAGTAGGGTATATCGAAAAATCCATTGAATTCCGCAATTACACACTTGTGGCCTTTCTGGACATAGAAGGAGCCTTCAACAATATGAAATCTGCAACCATATCAGCCCTAGATTTACTAGGACTTGAACAATCCGTAGTTAGGTTCATTAGGTACCTTCTGAATTGTAGCATCATTCGTTCTAAAGTTGGAACGACTACGAAGTCTAGATCTGCCAAAATAGAGACTCCCCAAGAGGGCGTCCTATCTCCACTTCTGTGGAACTTGGCCTTAAATTGTCTGCTCAGAAAACTGGCACTAAGCACTGCCCTTAGGCTCAAATCCTGCAACGCATGGAATTTTAGACCCTATGGACATTAGGCATATTTTTGGAATCAAAAACATCACGCACCAACACCAATTTCTAAAATAAATATAACTTAATCTATAGATTTCCCTTTTCTTTAATCTTCTATTTCCCTTTTCCTTCTTTCTGTCTTAATTTTTCTTCTTCGAAAGGAACGATTATTGGACCCAAGTGAGCTGTACGAGACGAAGGTTTTGGACGGCTGCCTGAATACCATACCATTATTTTCTTTTGTTTAGAGCATTTAAATAAAAGCTTGTTTTAAAAATGTTTTTTTATTATTAATACTTTTTTTTCTTTTTAGTGCACCTTGAGTATTTCGAATTTAAATTCGAAAATGTCTTAAAAAGCTTATATTCTAAAACTATATTGAAAATTCTTAAAAATTTATGAACATTTAAAATTTTTTTTTAACATTTTTAAGTTCGGAGTTGGAAGATGTAAGAAATTGAATCAATAATTGTTTTTTAAGAATCCTCAATATTTCGAGATTCGAATTTTCAATATTTCGAAGTTCGAATTTTCGAAAATATTGTTTCATTGTCATCAGGTTCATGCACTGTATGAAATTATTTTACCAGCTTTAATAATTTTTCGAACATAATATTGCATTGTCACCTGGTCTAAGCATGTATGCCAAATTCGGGCCACGAGAAATGGTTTAAAATTCAGTTACAAACAAACATTCTAATTAATTGAACAGTCAATCTGGGATACGGCCCAAGCAAGTTTTTTATGACATAGTAGCACTTTTGTAATCTAATTTCCATAAATTCACGATCGGATAATTATTATTAAAGATATATGTATGTATGTATGTTTAAGTGAGATGGGGAGTTCAATAAGTTTCATTTGTTCTTTTGTAAATATAGGAAATTTAACTTTGTTATTACAAAAAATGAATTTAAACCATAGAGAATAGATTCACAATGGGATAATTATTATTAAAGATATATGTATGTATGTTTAAGTGAGATGGGGAGTTCAATAAGTTTCATTTGTTCTTTTGTAAATATAGGAAATTTAAGTTTGTTATTACAAAAAATGAATTTAAACCATAGAGAATAGACAATTTAAACCATTAATATTTCTCATATGTCTTTGTCACATTTTGTATATATTTTTCAGGTTTCTTTGCATTTTTAAATATTTTATCATATTTTAAACATGCCCTGTTTATTAAAAACAACAAATACAAATAAATTGTCATATACATTTATAAAATTCTTCATAAAATTACAACTATTTTCCATCCCATCCGCTATATTTCAACTCTGTTCTCTGTTGTCGCACACTGAACACACCCCTTTGAAAAGTACGTGGCAAACTGTCAAATCATATGTGAAAAAACTGAATACGAATGAAAATCCAAAGAAAAATATCAAAAACTCTGAAGAATTGTATGCAAAACTAGGCTGCTCTGACGTGGAAGTGTAATTTTTTTTGTACATTAAAGTGAAAGAAAATTAATTTTCTCACAAATATTGCAAGATATTTTAAAAGGAAATTATACAAGAAATTTTCCTTTTGCGGAAAATATTAGTGTGCTGAGAAAATACAGTGAATAAAAGAGCCCGAAATTCTGTGAAAAGAAATTTTACGGGCCTGCAAGTGGTGTTTACGTGTTAATAATAATCTTGTAAAAAAAATAGTTACGGGACAAAAGTGCAAAAACCGATTTTTCCAGTTTTGTGGCAGTAAAGAAAAACGGATACGAATTTTTGCGAAGAAATTGTGAATAATTAAAAGTAATTTTATGAGAATTTAAAGAGAAAATTGTGAAATTGAAAAAAGTAATTAGTGAAAATGATGAATCCCAATGCTTACGGTCCACCGCCAACGATGCAGCCTATGCAACAGCAGCAGCAACAGCCACCACAAATGATGCCACCTATGGGTGGCCAACAACAGCAGTATGCGCCACCTGGTTGGCCTTCTCAGCAACCGGGCATGCAAGTTCCTCCACCGGCCACTTCCATGCCTGGTGGCATGCCTGCACCAGCACAACAGGCAGCTCCCCCAACACAAGCTAATATCATGAATGGAAATTATCAGCAGCAGGTTAGCAAAAGATAGAGATATCTTTTTTACTTATTAAATCATTGCAGTTTCATGTCTTCTCTTTTATTTTTTGTTTTTCTTATTGGCATTTTTTAATTATTCTTCTTTCGTCACTGATAATTTTTTACTTTTTGTTATTTTCCCTGCATTCCTTTATTTAATTTTCTTATTTGATTAACCATTTATGTATATCCGTTTATCTTAAGAGAAAATGTCATACCTTCTCTTTTGCTCTTGCAGAGATCTTGTCAAATTATTGTTTTATTTGTTTTTTTTTTAAGAAAGAACTAGCAAAATAGTGGACAAAAAGACAGTGTCGTAGAAATAAATAGTTGAGTTTAGACTTTTTTGAAAAAGTGTTGTAAAACGTAACAATTATACAAAATTAACAAGTTGGGATGACTGAGTAAATTTTGTATTATTTATTTATTGAATTATTCAATAATGAGGTTTGAAATAATTTCCTATAGTGCATTGTTATAAATGTTATTTTTTTTTGGAAAGATAAGGGAAGCTGCCCTGTTATCAGTTTTATGTTTTTGGGAAACACTGTAATTTGAATAAAACTCTAGTGTGTGATAAGAAAGAGGAGACTTCATGACAACTTTAAATGTTTATTATGTGTATATTTATATAGTGATAATAATAATTGACCTCTTTTAGTTGACGCAATCGATGGGGGCTATGACTGTCAACCCCATGAAACAGCCACCACCACCCCAACAACAGCAACAACCATTAGCCGGGGGACCACCACCCACTTTCAACAATGCTAATATGGGTATGCCACCTCAAATGCCCGGAGCTGGCCAACCCTTATCAAATGGTCCATCCTCTGCCCAAACAGGCGCAAATAACAATAACTTTAATCCCTATCCTAATGGCACATCAAGCAGGCCACCTACGGCTGGTACACCAGGACTCCCACCACCACCATCCTCTGGACCCAATCAACAACAATCGCAACCACCTACATCTATGCCTGGTAATATGCCCCCTTCACAAAATATCCCTGGTGCGGCCAATCAAATGACGGTTAACAGTGCTAATTTACCGGGTATGCCACATATGCCGCCAGCTCCCCAAAAATCAGGTGTAAGTTTTATTTACGAAATGGTTGCTTTATTATTTATTAAATAAATTAATATTTTAGCAAAGTACTCCCTTAATGCCACCTATGACTGGACAACAACCCCAGCAACAGCAACAACAGCAGCCAATGCAAGGTTTTCCAGGTTCTCAAGCTCCTCCATCTCAGTTTCCACCACAATCACAACAAATGCCTAGTAGGCCAGGACAAAGTATGATGCCACCTATGATGGGTGGTCAACAACCTCCAGCTCCTATGCAGCAACCGGGTATGCCTCCTATGTCCGCACCCCAGCAACCAGGCATGCCTCCTATGTCTGCACCCCAGCAACCAGGCATGCCTCCTATGTCTGGCCAACAGCAACCCGGTATGCCTCCCATGTCTGGTCAACAGCAACCCGGTATGCCTCCCATGTCAGGGCAACAGCAACGTGGTATGCCTCCAATGCCCGGACAACAGCAACCGGGCATGCCACCTATGGCCGCTCAACAGCATCCAGGCATGCCACCTATGGCCGGACAGCAGCAACCCGGTATGCCTCCAATGCAGCAGCCAGGTATGCCACCCATGCCCGGCTATCCACCACAACCAGGTCAGCAACCTGCTATGCCAGGTTATCCACCCCAGCCCGGACAACCTCCCATGGCCGGCGGTTATCCAGGGCAAATGATGCGTCCTCAACCGGGGCAACCTATGCAAGGAAGACCGGGATACAATGTAAGTAATGAAATGAACTAGTAAACATTTATGTGTGATTATGTATGGCAACCGAACTTCAGTTGCGTTGTCAGTTGCCTAAACTGTATTACATATGGCAACTGGCAGCATCATTTTCTGTGGTCAAATTGCAACCAGAAATTTGTGGTTGCCCTCTGGCACCGCAACTGAAGTTCGGTTGCCATCCATAATCGACACATTAATTTCATAATTGATTTAGTTTTATTTTCCCGTCTGTTGAATAACTTAAAAAATATACTTAAAGGCTTTTCTAATCTTAAACAAATTTCCTACATTTCTTCCTCAGCAACCTCCCGGTGGTATGTACCAGCAACCCCAACAATATGAACAGCAACAAAAACGTTTAGATCCCGATCAAATGCCCAATCCCATACAAGTTATGATTGAAAATCAACGTAACGCTGGCGGTGCATTTGTAACCAATCAGCCTGGTCTGTTGCCACCTCTCGTGACCACCAAGTACATGGTACAAGATCAAGGCAATTCATCACCAAGATTTTTAAGGTATTTTGCTATAATTTTCTAAAATCATTAAACCATAATGTAAAATATATTGTATTTTTAGATCTTCTTTGTATTGTGTACCAGCCACAGCAGATTTATTAAAAACCACAGCTCTTCCTTTCTCCCTGATTATATCACCTTATGCGCGCATAGCTGAGGGTGAATACGAGCCACCAATTGTTGATTTTGGTGCTTTGGGACCCATTCGCTGTAATCGTTGCAAGGCCTATATGTCGCCTAATATGCAGTTTGTAGATGCTGGCCGCAGATTCCAATGTTTAATGTGCAAAGTGTCCACGGAAGGTAAGTTACTTCATAGTTTGTCTGATATATCTGTATAGAAATAAAGTTTCATAATAACTTCAGTGCATTTTTTAATAATAATTTATATTTTCTTTATTTCTAGTGCCCACTGAATACTTCCAACATTTGGATCATACTGGCCAGAGAGTTGATAAATATGAACGTCCTGAATTAGTTTTGGGCACTTATGAGTTCTTGGCTACCAAGGATTATTGTCGTGTTAGTATTTCTTAATTAAGCCCTTCAAATCAAAAATAAATAATAAAATTTCCTTTGAACATTTACAGAACAATTCTCCACCTGAAATACCAGCATTTATTTTTGTTATTGATGTTTCTTACAACACTATTAAATCAGGCTTGGTGCACTTATTGTGTTCCCAAATTAAAGATATTTTAAAGAACTTACCAGTCGATCAGGGCCAAGATAAGTCAAAAATGCGTGTAGGTTTCATCACCTACAATAGTACGGTTCACTTCTACAACATTAAAAGCAGTTTGGCTCAACCACAAATGATGGTGGTGGGAGATGTACAAGTAAGTTTTGTTTGTCTTAACTATAAACAATTAAAATCTAATGGAAATTTTTACCCATTCTAGGACATGTTCATGCCTCTACTTGATGGCTTCCTGTGCAATCCTGAAGAATCGGAAATTGTTATTGATGCTCTTATGGAACAAATACCCAAAATGTTTGTCGACACCAAGGAAACCGAAACCATACTCTATCCAGCCATACAAGCTGGTCTCGAAGCTCTCAAAGCTTCAAATTGTTCGGGTAAACTTTTAGTTTTCAACTCATCTCTACCCATTGCAGAGGCTCCGGGTAAATTGAAAAATCGTGATGATCGCAAATTGTTAGGCACTGATAAGGAGAAAACGGTTTTGGTGCCACAATGCCAATCCTATAATACTTTGGGCCAAGAGTGTGTGCAAAATGGTTGTTCGGTAGATTTGTTCTTATTTAACAATTCTTATATTGATATTGCCACCATTGGACAAGTGGCTAGACTGACGGGCGGTGAAGTTTATAAGTACACTTACTTCCAGGTAAGTTTCTGAGGATTTATATTTATGATTTTGTAGTTTATTTTCTAATGTTTTTTTCTTGTTTTAGGCCGACATTGATGGCAAACGTTTGATAGCCGATATTATTAAAAATGTTTCCCGACCCATTGCTTTTGATGCTGTTATGCGTGTTCGTACTTCGGCTGGTGTTAGAGCCACCGATTTCTATGGCCACTTCTTTATGACCAATACGACAGATGTTGAATTGGCCAGTGTTGGTAAGTGTTTATATATTTTTTTAATTATATTTACAGTGTACTCTCTCATAAGCGGACACCTAAGGGACTGACAAATATGTTCGGTTTTGAGAGTAGAAAATAATTCAAAAGAATTTGTTTGGGACTGAAAAAAGTGTCCGTTTATGGGACGTGTCCGCTTTAGAGAGGTGTCCGCAAAGAGAGATTATGTATATACAAATTTCGTATTTGAAAACTTTGACCCGTTTCAAATTAGACAATTTAAAATTTTCTTCTACTTAACCCGACCTTACCATTGACAGGTCGGGTTACAAACACAAGACACTTGGTCAACTAAATTGTCTAATTTGAAACGGGTCTTTAACTGCTTATGATCAGAAAAAATTGGGAAAATGTTGTCTGATGGTCTTGGGTAAGCATTTAGTGAAATGCGCATTGCGAAATTAATAATAAATATATTTTTTATAAATAATTTTTTATATAAAACTAGCTGACCCAATAGACGTTGTCCAAATTAGAAAAAATGGTTGTGTTCGATTTGGTTATTTTTGAGAAGCTGTTTGAAATGTGTAAAAATAGTTATAAAATCGTTTTTTTTAATGATAATTTTTATTCATATACATATGTAGGTTTGGGGTATGTTTGATTTACATTTGTATTGAAAATATGTACAATGAATCTTATGGTGTTCTATTTACATTTTGATTGAAAGATCGATGGTCAGGTAACCAATTAAAATTAAGAAATACAAATTTCTTTCAGTCATGCTCTAAGATACAAGTACAATATCATTCTGCGAACGTATTATTGCCAAAATCAACGCTATCAAAAATGTTGTTTCAGTTCCACCAAATCCCTCCAGTTCTATATTTCACATCTTTCATATTTTTGTTGTCGATTAAACAGTGCAACGTTTGATGGAACTGATTCCCTCAAGGCATCGCAATAATATTGTTTTTCGCTTCGCAACTAGGGTTCCTTATTTCCGGGAGGAAATTAAAAAATCTTTTTATATCCGGAAATTCCCGGAAGTATTTTAATACTAAATGAAACCAAAAACTAGTATATTTTTTTCGCATAAATTGTCTTATAATTTTAACAGCATTTAATGAAAATTTCCAAAAAATATTCCCGTGAAATTTTTTCCGCGTAGGAACCCTAGTCGCAACTCTTGATTAAAAGAGCATCGGAAAATACCTTGTTCGACATCATGCAAATTTGGATTTGATGTTCTAATATGCATCTGATGCAAAATACCATCACACATGGCACATTTGTATTTGCTCCACAAATCAGTCGGTTTGATGGAAAGCATGTTGAGATAATAAAACAATGTTCGTATTTGATGATGAGTCCCATTCTCTAACAATCGCAAGCGTTGACACGATTCTCTATACATGTCACACAATTCACCATTTATAGTTCGCTAATCTCAAATTCATCATTCCAGCATTGTAGATGGCGGTCGATCAACTTGTTGTAATACAATCTCCTCAGTAAAGTACACTCTTTGACCATTTTCCAGATGTACGGCTAAATGAACAACAGTGTCTTGGATGCTTCGTTTGAATTATTAAAAAAATTAGCGACCCATTTGAAATTGAGTGACTTCATCGTTGGAATTCTCCGCACTAAATCAGCCATGTCACTGCCATTGGTTATATATTACCAGATATATTTGATAAGTGGGGGTGGAACATTTTTCTTTCTGTAAAAAACGTTTGTGGACTATTTCGAACATTTAAAAAAGAATTTTTAAATTTTTCTTTTAGTAAAAACTTAAATTGGATTACAAAGATATTTTCGTCATAGTCCACCTAAGTTGGACCACATTAGCCAACGTGCTCTGACTAACAATATCTCTTCAAAGTCATCAGCACCGTTTGACTGTAGATATAAACATTCACATCTGCTATCCTTTTGACGTTCGTCATTGTCAATGGAAGACGCTACATTCGCCGGGAAGTCTATATGACAATCGATTATCAATATGCTTATTTCCATTTTACCGTCTGTGAATACTGCACACCCTTCAAACAGTATCGGATTCCAGCCAGTCGTCACTTTCTGGGCACACTATTGGGCGTGTAATATCGAAATATCTATTACTGGAAGATTAATGTACTATTCAGGGCTCTCCAAAGCTGCATTCTAATGACCACCAAACATAGTTCTGATAACCGATGTGCATTCCCACTATAAGTGGATCTAAGCTCCGGAACAACCAATGTCTCAATACGCCAAAGATTGTCAACCCCATTTCTGATCTTTCCAACTTCATACATCTCAATTATGAATAAAAATTCCACGGGAGTTTTTTTTCCTTTTCCCATTTTTCCTTCAAATTCAATGGAAAAAACTCCCGGGGAATTTTTTTATTGATAATTGGGCTGAAAAAAATTTAGACCAAATTTGGGAAAAATAATTTTAATCAACTTTTTTATAAAAAAAATTTTTTTTTTGTTCTTTCATTAAAAATTTGTGTTCACCAAAAAAGTTGTTTCACGAACAAATTTTTTTCAAAGAAATATTTTTTCGACCTTTTTTTAAGTATACTTTGGTGAAGGGTATATAAGATTCGACAATGCCGAATAAAGCTCTCCTATTTGTTTTTTCAAAAATAAAATCTTAAATTTAAAAAAAAAATTACTCAACTTAATTCGTTTCTTCTTTTCACCCCTCCTCCACAGATTGCGACAAATCGATTGCGATTGAAATCAAACATGACGACAAGTTACCACCCGAGGAAAATGTCTATTTACAAATTGCTCTACTCTTCACCTCTTGCAGCGGTCAACGTCGCTTGCGCATATTAAATATTGCCCTTAAGGCCACCACCACCATTGCTGAAGTTTTCAAGAGTTGTGATTTAGATGCCATAATGTTGTTCTTTGCCAAACAATCCTGCTTCAAACTTATGGAACTAACACCCAAAGCCATCAAAGACACACTCATTCATCGTTCGGCTCAAGTATTGGCATGTTATCGTAAACATTGTACCACTCCCTCGTCGGCCGGTCAACTCATATTGCCCGAATGCCTTAAACTGTTGCCGCTCTATATATCGTGTTTGTTGAAAAACGATGCCATCTCGGGTGGTTCCGATATGACACTTGACGATCGTTCATATGTTATACAATTCATTTTATCGATGGACTTGAATGTGTTTGTTTCATATTTGTATCCACGGTTTCTGCCCATACACAATGTGGATCCCGACGAAACCGATTTGCCCATGTCTATGCGTTGTACTCATGAGAAAATGTCAGAAGATGGAGCCTATATATTGGAGAATGGTGTACACTTTTTCATATGGTTGGGACAATCGTTGCCTCAGAGTTTCATACAGCCGTTGTTTGGTGTACAATGTACTCAACAGGTTAATTCGGAGCGTTTTGCTATTACGGGCGATACACCTTTGGCTCAGAGGGTACGTGGTATTATTGAAAAGGTCATGACAGATCGCACTCGCTACATGAGGGTAAGTTTTAGAATAAATATTTTTTTAAAAACACTATTTTAATGTTTTATACTCTTGTTTTTTTAAGGTCACTTGTGTTCGCCAAAATGACAAATTGGAAAGTGTATTCCGGCATTTCCTTATCGAAGATCGTGGCACAGATGGCTCGGCCAGCTATGTAGATTTCTTGTGTCATATGCATAAGGAGATTAAGGAATTATTAAGTTAGCCCGTAGGTTATAGACAATATAATCATCATAATAACAATGGTAAAACTGTGGCTTCTGTAACCTGTCGCAGTTTTTCTCAAAATCGTGCGCGTCTATTGCGAGCGTCACGCTCTAGAAGATGGTAATATCTAAATGTAACAAACAAATATCTAATAACAATGAAGACCAACATCCAAAACAAAACACCATTTAAATTAAATTGAAAATTACAAAATAATACATACAATGAAATTGTTTAAACAAAAAAAGAAAAAGTTAAAAAAATGCATTAACATTTTTCGTTATATTTCTTCTTTTTTTTGCATTTTTTTATATATATATTTATGATTTTATTATAACAATTATTATTAATATTTCATTAATATATAGATTGAAACTTATAGTATCTACAAATTACATTCGCTTTATATTAGATTTTCTGTTGATATCCTAATTCAGACGGTTTCTTGATTAGTTTAGTTTTTCCTTGTGTTTTCTTCTGTTTTCCTCGTTTTTATGGTTATTTGTGTTTTAAAGTTTAATGAAATTAAATTAAAAAAAATATAATATTGATAATGGTTTCCAAATGTTTGTTTTCATTGCATATCTCTACTTCCCCTCTTCATTACATTCTTTTAGTTAAAAACGAAATTAGTTAAACAAATAAAATTGTACTCGTATGGAAATATTGTTTTCGAAATTGTTCTCCTTGTTATCATTTCCAACTGTCCTTAAACAAAAATAAACTTTTTTTCAAGTTATAGTTTTATAATTATAAAGAAACGTTAATAAATAAATAATATTCCATATTTCTTTTATTTCGTATATATAATTTTTATTAATTCTTAATATTGCATGTTTGATCGCAACAACAAAAATCGATATACTTTTTTACAATTGATTCCAATACATCATTACGCATACAAATACAACAATAAAGTATCAAGAAATCAATTTTAATTAAGAAATTATGTAAAAAAAAAAACAATTTGCAAATTAAATAAAAATATTTAAAAAAAAATATATTAAAATTAAGGTTGTTTCAATTAGAAGTTGGAGATATAAATGTTAGCACATTTCCACTCAGCCAAAAACTAGCTAACAGAGGTTTCAAAAGGAACTATTTGTCAACATGAGAAAGATGATGTTCGGAGGTTATATCTCGACGTGCCGCACTACGGATAGTTGACAAGCAGGATATTATTGCTGCGGTGGAGGAAGACGCCGATTACGTTGTCGTTGATTTCAATAAGTAAGGTAATTTTTCAAAGCTGCTGAGGGGATATCAGCCCAAGCTAGAGTGACACCTTAATTAGTTGACATGTGGTGAATTCGTCAAACAAAACCAGTAAGATGCAGAGCAACTTTTTCCGAATAGTTTAGTTTGGTTAAGAAAGTACACTTCTATGCGGAGACCCATGGTTCCATTGTGATTCCCTTCAAGAAAGAATAAAGCTAAGAAATGAAAGATAATAAATATAAATTTAGAGATATAAAGGAAAAGAAGTGGCAATCCCAGGAAAATCCATAGGACTGAACACCTGTAGAAATAATAATAAATAGAACTGGGGGCAAATTCTCGCACTCGTAATCGAATTAAATTTCGAACGCTTATTAGCGTTTGAGTAAAAAATCGTTCGTTATCGAGCACAATCATTATAATTTTCTATACATTTCATTCGATATCGAATAAGAGAAACCAAAACTTAAAAAAAAACTCGAACGTTCGAATTAGTATTCAATCGTATTCGACTGCGGTAAGTAGCCCCCTGTACTCTTAAATAGAACTGGACTATTAATTGAATACTAGTAAGTAACAATGTCTGTGGTCAAAAACCTAATTCATGAGAATGTTTTGTCATGTGTCTCTAAGTAATCTAGAGTGCAGTCACTTTAAACGTTTATTTTGTACTGTACATTTTTATGAATAATTCGTACAAACTGGGCGGTTTTATACAAATTGTGTTGATATAACTCTCATACAGTTTATTTTCTTTTTGCTTGAGTATACTGACATTTCATGTAACCTATCGTGAAGGCAATTGCCCCTTTAGTGTATCTAAGTAACCTAAAGTGTAGTCACTTTAAACGTTTATTTAGTATATCAAATTAGAACGTAATTTTGTACATATATTTCCAACCAGAGGTAATCTATTGGGAAGTTGTTGGAAAATGATTTGAGGTCAATTAGCACCCGTACACGTAAAAGTAACTAGTTATGTAGCTGATCAAGTTACCAGTTACAGTCTCACTGTAATCCAAAAGGGTCAATTGACCCCTTGGGACTTGCATATTAATTATATAGATTTGGAAATGTGTCCACTGTTTTGTCAATCACTATATATTCACTAAATAACAGAGCCTTTCATTAGGACCCGAGGATTTATATGGGTCGAAAGTGTTCACTGTTCATGTTACCTTATCCATGGTTAATAGACTCACCGTAATAAAATCATGTAGTTAGTTCCGCTCATTTTAGATATCTTTCATAATACTTGATAGCACTCCTTAACATTTGTCCCAGTCCTCTGTGCTCCTAGTGTTCTAAGCTCTGTTAAACAACATTCCTACTGTCGACCTTTAATCTTTCAGTTCCCTGGTCCACCATCTCGGTTGATTTCGTCTATCCGGAAATTTCTTTGGGCAGAATAATTCATAGCTATCGTTCAGTATGCTACTTCCTCAGGTGAGTAACCACCAATTGACATACATATTCACTAATTTTGACCCCACTGTTGACCTGAAAACCCCCCCAATTCGTACGTCTCGGGTTTCTTAAGGGTCTCTGCTGAGATTCTGTTTAGTTCGGAGGTTATGGTCTGAAAAAGAACAGTCTGTTTCATCCTGCAACCAACTACAAAATCAAGCCTACCATTGGTGATATCTATAACTGACTCCTTATCCCTAGTCCTAAACGTTGGCTTATCGCCCATGTTACAGATTAGCAGATTGTTAGTAGTTATAAACTCAAACACTAAATCACCTCTATTATTGATATTCTTGCTGCCGCATTGGCAGTTGTATTTACAACAGCTTTGCGGTCGTCGAAAGTTATTCCCTGGTTTGATACATCTGTCAGACTCGGGTCGTGCCAGAGCGTAGATACGATTGTCGTGAAAACGCCGCATTTGATGTTATGTGAATTGGTGTCGCAACCCAGTACTCAGTCTCAGCACTGCCCGGTGGATCTGCAGTTCCATATGACATATGAGTTGACTATATTCGGCCGAGACAGACTCGGGTTGTACCGGAGCGTAGATACGATTGTCGTGGGAACGCCGCATTGGATGTGATGTGAATTGGTGTCGCAACCCAGTACTCAGTCTCAGCACTTCGTTGACCGGAGTATCTGCAGCTACATATGACGTATACCCAGGCCAGTATAAACATAGTTTTATCTTTGGCCTCTGTGCTAACGACATTTATATCTCCTTTACTGAAAGAACGGGAAAATGTTAAATTCAATTCTTTCTTTGCAACAATAAAAATTCTAACCTTCTTACCATTTATCCAAGGCTCTTGGATAAGGGCCACGCCCAGTTGTGCGGAATTGCGAAGTCTTATTAACTCGGCTGAAACTGTCTTACTGTGGTGCAGGTCTATTTACTCCACCTGCATCATTATTTGTCTTATTAACTTTAGGTAATCTAAATTTGACAGTACCAAGTCCGAAGTTAACAATACCTCCCTTTTCCTCTAAAATTAAGAGGGATTCGTGGTCCACGTCGAACTTAAAATCCCTGCCTGAGTTCTCCCTACATGCTATTGAAGTTAATAACTTCCATTGGTTAGTAAGGAGTCCTGTATTTTGTTTAGCCAATATTAAAAGTATGGTTTCCACCGTTTTAATGGGTGGCGGAAACCACACAGTCACCATAGATCTTGGTGGTAAGTCCGAAGCATATATTACCTCAAGCTTCGCTCCTGGACAAAGGTTATCACACTTGCTAACTGTAGATTTTAAGAACTCAAATGAGTTCTCGTTCGCACAATTAACAGTTTTGATTCCTTTAGTCCAGGCAGCGCCCATGAATAATACATCATCCGGCCTACCACTAAAGACGGCTATCTCGTCGAGGAGCCTACCTTCAACCAACTGCCAGTGATCAGAACTAATCCTTAAATGAGGATTATTCCGATCTATGACAAGTGCCTGAAGGCATTCCTGGCTTGTCGACTTCTTTATTTTCTTCGAGGTTGAAGGCTGATCATCCCAAGTCCTAGCTCGTTTAGTGGCCTTCTTTTGGGGGCCCATACCTGAGCTGAACGAAGAATCATCCGCCTTCTTCCATACACCTGAACTTTCAGGCGCCTTTTCGTGGGTTCTTTGTAGTGGCGGGTCAGTCTTGGGAGCTCGTTCCGAAGATGTGAGCACTTCAACTGACTTTCCACTGCCTTCGAGCGCTGGCTTAGTACTGCTTGTGACCGTGGTCGCTGCCCCTGTACACTGTTGTGTAACTTTCAGAGCGGCGTCCTCATTCACAAGCTTTACCCCGGTAGAGGATATTCCCAAGACGGCGCTTACGGGACCGTAGATTCTTTCGAATTTGGCGATATCCTGTCGGTGCTTCCTGACAAGATACCTCTCTTTTGCCGTGAACGTCTTAGGATCTCTATTGACCATCTTATTCATAAAGGCCAGTGACTTCCTCGTGCCGCTCTTAGCTTTTTCTTCTTTCGTTCGGCTTTCTTGAATAGGAAGCTGTGGATTGGCCCCTTGCATCTCTTCCACAACCTCTTGCCGAACTACTTTTGATGGATCGGCTTGAGTGGTTGTCGTGTCACACCCGGCCTCAGCTGCAGGAGGAGATCGTCGTTCTACCAACCGGCTTTGGGCAGGTTGGTAGACCTGAACCATATCCTCCTGCCTCTGTGTGGCACTGGTTTCTCTAATGGAGTTACCCGACAGCCCCAAAAGCCCATCCATATCATTAAGTTGCGTCCTTGACCTCCTACTATAAATCCTGTCCCAATCGTCCAACCTTAAATTACCCACCCCTCCCATATTATTTCCCCACCTTAAGTCAATGTCCCCATGTTCGGAATTTTGTTGTTTTTTGTTTTTATTTATTTCAGTATTCATATTTTGATCCCACGAGTGTACCGTAAAATATTACAGCCTTTCGCAGTGACGGCGTGCGTAGACCGGGCGAAAAAAAATTACAACCAACCCGTGCCCTGGCGAAGGAGGGGAGCTGTAAACGACTAGTTTCTTTATACACTAACTAGCCATGCAGGAACTCGGCACTGCTACCATCCACCTTGACCTTAAAAGTGTATTTTATATCGTTTTCCCCACAGATAAATCTCTTACCATAAACAAAGAGCGAATCAAATGGGGTAATAGCGAAGAATTTATATATGTCTTGAGGAAATCGGATGAGTAGCTGAGTAGTACTACACTTCCTTCTTTCCATGACAATAGAATACTAAACTTTAGTCGTCAAGCCCTTTACGTCTTCCGTGTACTTGTGTACTTACTGATTTGAATTAGATAAATGCTTATTCTATTGCTTTCGTTTGAAGGCAATCTGAAGCCTACAAATTCTAGTTTATTGATAATTAAATATTGACCCCACTTCAGTCAGTTAAAAGAACTTTCGTAAAAAGTATGTTAAGGGATTTTAAGAAGCTTCATCATGATTGGCAAGGGTATATGTGTTTTTCATTTGCGCCCCTACAATGTATATGGGGGATTTCATGTCAAGTGAACCAACTTTTGAAATCGATGTCTTCCGATCGGGATGAAATTTGCACCAAGGTTAGCTCTATTGGATAGTAACTCAGACACAATTTTTCAACAACATCGGTCGAGAACTCTCTGAGTTATAAATTTTGACAATTTGGTCAAACAGGGGTTTTTTCTTATCCATGTAACTTATTACCTATTGTTCTTAGCAAAATGTGTTCCAAATAGTATAGATAGCTATTTCTTCGATCTTTCGAAAAAAAATATTTAAAAAAAAAAATAAAAAATTTTTAATATTTTTTTTCCGAAATCAAAAACTTTTTTGACTTTTTTTTAAAATACGCTATTTTTTTTTTTTTTTTCTTAAAATAAAGTTTAGATATTTTCCTTGAACACCTACTTGGTCGCTTAGTGGGATGCGAGTGGGATATCTATCAAAATAAATATTTTGTAACTCAAAACATAAAATTTTTGACTTTTTTTGCAAAATCAAAAACTTTGTTGACTTTTTTTTTTCAAAATGGACCCTTTTTTAATCTTTTTTTTTAGGTCAAACAAAAGCTTAGATATTATCCTTGAAGACCCTTTTGGTCGCTTAGTGGGATGCGAGTGGGATATCTATCAAAATAAATATTTTTTAACTCAAGACTTACAATTTTTGACTTTTTTTTTTGCAAATACGATTTTTTTTTTTTAAAATTTTTTTTGTAGTCAAAAGAAAGCTTAGGTCCATTCCTTTAAGATATTTTTAGTCCCTTAGTGGGATGCGAGTAGGATATCTATCAAAATAAATATTTTGTAACGCAAGACATACAATTTTTTAATTTTTTTTTGCAAAATCAAAATTTTTTTCCAATATGGGCCCTTTTTTAATTTTTTTTTTTGCTCAAAAGAAAGCCTAGGTCCATTCCTTTAAGATATTTTTAGTCCCTTAGTGGGATGCGAGTGGGATATCTATCAAAATAAATGTTTTAACACAAAAATTGTATGTCTTGAGTTACAAAACATTTATTTTGATATATATCCCACTCGCATCCCACTAAGCGATCAAAACCATCTTAAAGGAATAGGCCTAAGCTTTCTTTATAGCAAAAAAAAAAATTACAAAAAGGGCCCATTTTAAAAAAAAGTCAAAAAAGTTTTTGATTTTGCCAAAAAATCAAAAATTGTATATCTTGAGTTACAAAATATTTATTTTGATAGATATCCCACTCGTATCCCACTAAGGGACCTAAAATATCTTAAAGGAATGGACCTAAGCTTTCTTTTGACTAAAAAAAAATTTTTAAAAAAGGGCCCATTTTGAAAAAAAATTCGAATTTGCAAAAAAAAAGTCAATAATTGAATGTCTTGAGTTACAACATTTTTATTTTAATAGATATCCTACTCACATCTTCCTAAGTGACAAAATAGGTCTTAAAGGAAAAGACCTAAGCTTTCTTTTGAGCAAAAAAAATTTTTTAAAAAAAGTCCCATATTGGAAAAAAATTTCGATTTTGGAAAAAAAAAATTAAAAAATTGTATGTCTTGCGTTACAAAATATTTATTTTGATAGATATCCCACTCGCATCCCACTAAGGGACTAAAAATATCTTAAAGGAATGGACCTAGGCTTTCTTTTGAGCAAAATAAAAAAATTAAAAAGGGCCCATATTGGAAAAAAATTTTGATTTTGCAAAAAAAAATTAAAAAATTGTATGTCTTGCGTTACAAAATATTTATTTTGATAGATATCCTACTCGCATCCCACTAAGGGACTAAAAATATCTTAAAGGAATGGACCTAAGCTTTCTTTTGACTACAAAAAAAATTTTAAAAAAAGGGCCCATTTGGAAAAAAAATCGTATTTGGAAAAAAAAAATCAAAAATTGTAAGTCTTGAGTTAAAAAATATTTATTTTGATAGATATCCCACTCGCATCCCACTAAGCGACCAAAAGGGTCTTCAAGGATAATATCTAAGCTTTTGTTTGACCTAAAAAAAAAGATTAAAAAAGGGTCCATTTTGAAAAAAAAAAGTCAACAAAGTTTTTGATTTTGCAAAAAAAGTCAAAAATTTTATGTTTTGAGTTACAAAATATTTATTTTGATAGATATCCCACTCGCATCCCACTAAGCGACCAAGTAGGTGTTCAAGGAAAATATCTAAACTTTATTTTAAGAAAAAAAAAAAAAAATAGCGTATTTTAAAAAAAAGTCAAAAAAGTTTTTGATTTCGGAAAAAAAATATTAAAAATTTTTTATTTTTTTTTTTAAATATTTTTTTTCGAAAGATCGAAGAAATAGCTATCTATACTATTTGGAACACATTTTGCTAAGAACAATAGGTAATAAGTTACATGGATAAGAAAAAACCCCTGTTTGACCAAATTGTCAAAATTTTACCCCCTATAACTCAGAGAGTTCTCGACCGATGTTGTTGAAAAATTGTGTCTGAGTTACTATCCAATAGAGCTAACCTTGGTGCAAATTTCATCCCGATCGGAAGACATCGATTTCAAAAGTTGGTTCACTTGACATGAAATCCCCCATATATATTCTGGATTCCAAATAACTTACACATGTACATGATTCATACATCAATATATCGGGAATTATTCCGGCTCGGTTACTATTTAAAATCGACAAATTCGGCCCACAAATGGCGGATATATAAGAAAAAAACCGGGTCAACCTCGATTTTTGGCCTATTGTTTATCGATATCTGGATTACTAAGTCATTAATATAGACAATATGGATATCTAATAATAGATATTTCAAAGTCCATTGCAACGATGTATGTATATAAGACTATAGTAATTTGGGCCTACAATGGGTCAAAATCGGGAAACATATTTTTTACCCCGAATTTTTTTTGCATCAAATAAATTTTTCCATTTTGCCAAAAAAAAATTTATTAAAAAAAATGTTTAAAAAAATTTGGAAAAAACTTTTTTTAAAAAAAAAATATAAAAACAATTTAAAAAAAATTTTAATTTTTTAAAAAAACTAGTAACAGAGCTTTATTCGGCTGTGTCGAATCAAATCTTCACCAAATTATACTTCAAAATACAAATTTTAAATATTTTTAAAACCAAAATTTATTTTTTTTCCAACGTTTTTTCATTATTTGTTAAATTTTTTTTTTTAATTATTTTATTTTTTCTTTTAAATTTTTTAAATTTTAAGATTTTATTTTTAAAATTTTTTTTTTAAATTTTTTGATGAAAAAAAAATTCGGATTAAAATTTGATGATGACTTAGTAATCCAGATATAGGTAAAAAATATACGCCATTTGTGGGCCGATTTTGTCGATTTTAAATAGTAACGGAGCCGGAATAATTCCCGATATATTGTGGACCGATTTTGCTGATTTTAAATAGCAAACTTCTCGAAAGCATGTCTGACAGAATTATTGAAGATTTGGATCTCGAAGATATCTGGGGTCTTCAGAAAATTGATTTCAACAGACAGACGGACATGGCTTAATCGACTCCGCTATCTATAAGGATCCAAAATATATATACATACTTTATAGGGTCGGAAATGAAAAATGTAGAAATTACAAACGGAATGACAAATTTATATTAAACTTCTCACAAAGGTGAAGGGTATAAAAATATTTGTAAGTATAGTTTGGTGAAGGGATATAAGATAAGATTTTTTTCACTAATAAATTAAAAAAAAAAATTGAAAAAGAAATTTAAAAAATTAAAAAAGACAATTTAAAAAAAAAAAATTGTCATACAATTTTTTCAGAAATAAACAAAAAATATTAAGCGTTAATTTCCAGAACTTTTTTAATTTTTTAACGTTTCAAGTGCCAGATTAGCTTTAGTTTATAGCATTTAAAAAGTTCATTAATATAATGATTTCCTAAAAATCCACTAAAAATCCATTCGTTTTTTTTTTGCCAATATCCTTATTATTAAATATTTTTTATTTATATTTTGTTTCTTTATTAAACTAATTGTAGTACAATATGTTTCGTATATAATATTTTATATTTCTTTTTGTTTAAATTTATTTCTTATATAAAGGTTTTTTGTTTTGCATTTATCATATTATCTCATCTATAAACAATTTGTGTAATTTTTGGGAATTTTGTTTAATTTTAAAAACTTTTTTTTATATTTATATTTTTGTCTTATTAAACAATTCTCATACATACAGATAAAAATGTTTTAGTTTTTGTTTTAATTAATTTGTTTTAATAACTAGTTTGTCTTTAATGCAAAAAAAATATATATTATTTTATTTAGTTAAAAAAAGTGTAGTTTTAGTGCAAAGTAATTTAGTATTCTGTTTTCTTGTCTCTTGAGTAATACGTAAAAAAACATTACAATTTTTAACAAAACCATGTACATATTTATAATAAATTATGTAGTGAAATATTATGTATAGGAAGTCAATTTTAATGTAACACAATAAGAAAATGTTTCACTATCACTCCAATATTCAGAAATAGTTTTGAAATTTACAAAAGGTTTATAAAACAAAATTTCCATATAAAATTAGTTTTATAAACCATTAATAAATTTAAAAACTTTTTAGGAATATGGGGGTTAAACTTTAAATAAAAAGGAAGATTATAGAACTTAATTGATCCTTTTCGGTGGAATGGAGACTTCTGAGCTCATTACAATATTTTTTGTTTTAATAATAATAATTAAAAATATGTTTGGAAATATACAGTTATGTAATGAAAATAGATCGATTTGAATAGCTGTAAAGAATTTCGTTCGATTTCAAGAATAGTTTTTGAACCAATGACTTATTATTTTCTATAATAACCCATGTTACTAATTAAATTTTAAAAGAATTTCGGCAAGAAATGTAATTTAAATTAATTCAAAAATTTTAATTTTAATAAAATTTTAAAGTACGTACCAAAATTATATAAAACCCTCAACAAATATGAATGCTGGAACATTCTTAGTGCGGCCTTATCCTGTTATTTGTAAATTACAATCTCCGCAGCCAATATTGGGACATATTTCAAATAATGAACTCCATCTCTATTGATATTCCAAGTTTGGTGTCTATATAGTTGTTGCAGTGGCTGTGATTACCGGACTTTGCAAATTTGCCAACCATGCTGTCAGTATGAAGGTGAGGATGATACCATTTTTAATCTTCTTTACCACTTGCCGGCATTAGGACATAGTTCATTCAATAGTATTTCTGAACTCTCAGTTAGAATACATCAACGACTTTAATAGGAATAGCAATAGCTAATTATGCCGGACATGGAAATCTCGTCGGGGTGACCTAGTATCCATGAAATTACTGGACCTTTTCCTCTATATTTCTTCTACACTTTTACTCTATCTGACTTTCCTCTTCTCCTTTCATCTCTGTCTGGCACTCTTTATTTCTCTATTTTCAGGTAACACAACGGGACCAACTGCATAGACCCTGCTTCTAACCTAACCTAGTTGTTGAATATATGTTGATATTTTGTAAGAATATGAATTTATCACAAATATTTAGTTAGTTGCTATATTAATGCAGATATAATGAATAAAACTGTGCCAAATTTATTTGAATTATCAATTGTTTTTCCATCTATCTGTTTTCAATGTTGTTAAACCAAAAATACTATTTATTTTTCATGTGTTAAGGAGCAGCCTATTGTTCCACCCCGATATTAGATGTGTCCAATGTACTCTTCCTTTTCGTTTCAATATTTGTTTATATCTGCCATAAGGGATGGGCAATGTGTCATAAGGTTAAAGAACGTAACACTCCAAATACTTCAGTTTTTTCCTCGACAAAAATCTGGAGCATAGGGTGGCTGGTATCATACTGTCGTCTTAATTTTATTCAATGTTCTTTGACAATTCATTATGGAAAGAGTCATACCGCAACAACGTCAGCGATCTGGATGAAATGCAAGCAACATATGGTTTGCATCATCGAAAATTCGTATGATATTACACCTCTGGATTTTTTGCTTTGGGCTTATGTGAAGTCAAAAGTTTTCCTCGACAATCCAGCTACGATTCAAGACTTGAAAGCCAACATTAAACGACTCTATGAAGATTTTGTACGAAATCACATGCCATAAATATATATGTTGCTTTCACTCCTCGAGGAAGCTTAGAGCCATAACAAGATTGGTTCCAATAATCTCGATCGTCGACTTGGTGCTTAACTTCGTTCCACTTCATTCGCCATGTCGAAAGCTCTGTTGTTAGTTGTCGCTTCCAGGTATGAGCTGGTCTCCCGACTCATCTGCTTCCCTGCGGGTCGCAGTCTATTTCTTGGCAATGATATCGTCTGTTTTATTTCCGTGTTAATAGGCTGCTTGTTGCCTCCAACCAAAGTTGGTTGTTGGCTATTGTTACAGAAAATCCGTAAGATCTTGCGGATCCGTAAGATCTTGCAGGTCTCACATCCATACAACAGTGTAGATTTTATGTTGGAGTTAAATAATTTGATTTTGGTTCGTTTCGAAATATTAGTGCCATCAGGTACCATAAACACAATGTTATTCTTCCGGGAATCACTTACATAGTATTCACAGACGGATCTATAATGGAGATAGATGCTGGTGTCTTCTTGGTGGAGACCGTTACTAGGTTATCATATAGACTTTCCAATGAATGCATCGTCTTCCAGACTGTGATCTTGGCAATCCTACAAGCATTAAAATTGGCAATGGCGAACTTCACTAGAGGAGCAAATGTGATTATTTATGTCGACAGTCTAGCGGCGCAGAAGACTTTGAAGATCCATTGTAGTGACCGACAGTAAGCGAGCTCTACATGAGCTAATGGGTCTGTACTATGTTACGATTTACTGGATACCAGGCCAGGTAAATAAGGTAGTAAAAGAACTTTCATAACAACGTTCTGGATTAGACTTGAAGGTGAGAAATATTGGGTGTTAAACCTCCAATTTTGGGAGCTCAGAGCGTAATGTAAATTTTAAGGACTTTGTAGGGTGATTACACGTAACTGTTCATAACGGCTAGGAAGTACATACGACAAAGGTACTCCGAATTTTTGTAGGATTTGAACAAGATTGATACTCTGGAACAGATCATTTGTCATTGCCAAGGCTACAATGTTTCAGCAGATGGTTCTACGAGAACTGGGAGGCAGTTCTTCTCAAACGTATATCTAATAAATAAATCTGGAGCCGTAAAATATGAGGGGCCTGATGAGGTCGCGAATAAATATTGTATAAATTACAATCGGAATGACAAACGTATACTTGTTACATGGATAAAGTTTAAAAATTGAGTCCTCAGCTTTTTGAAATAAACACATTTTGAAGAAAATCAACTAATTTACATCAAAATGATGGATAATACAAAAAAAGTTTTATGTGATTTTTAAATTAAAGCTTACATACATATTTGAAAACATTTCCTTTCTAAACTAAAAAAAGAAAAGAAAAATAGAAAGTGTAACATAACTTTATCTATTGTATATAAACAGGTTAAGGCAATTAATTGAATGTTAAAAAAAATTGTATTTAGATGACTATAAATTGCATAATAGCAGTGTTATTTCATTATCGAACAGATAAGATCAAGTTTAACATTAAAAGTTTAATTCAAAAAAAAAAAATGGTAATAGTTACTTGTTTGTTTTTTCTTCTTAAGATATAATATGGATTTTTTATTATAATTTTTCTTTAAATTTTTTTTTTTAGTTACAATTAAACATTTTTTTTAAAAAACTGTACAATATTTTGTTTTATTTCTTGCTATTTTATTAAAACAAAAATATGTTAAAACACAATGAAGCTTTTTAAAGGGAAAATTGTGTCTTTCTTACAGTAATTTTCCAGGTCAATAGATTTATATTTGTTATTGAATAGAAAGATTATTTTGAAATTAAACTTCATTGCATTTTCATAGATTTAATAAAATTATTAATATTTTTTATTTTATTTATATAAAATTTAGAATTTTAATGGAAATTAAAAACTTACTATAAAAAAATAATACATTTTTAAATTAGTTTTTAGTGTTTTTTTGTTGTTGTAGGTAATTTTACGCACAATATATAATTTTGTTTAAAAATTTGTATAAATCATTTTAATTGTTGCTATTTTTTTTTTAAATACAAAATTTATAGAAATAAAATCGAGTTTAATTTAAAACAGTTACAAGACAAGAATAATTAATATTAAGAGCTTTAAATATGTGGCATTTGATTTTATGTTTTATTTTAATTTATTTTTCATCTTGTTGCAAAATATTGTATATATGTATGTATATTTTGTTTCTGTTTAAATTAAAAACGTTATGAAAACAAAAACAAACAAAAAAAAGAGAATAATAAAAAATAATAGTTGTTTAAAAATTACTTAGTTAAAATAATAGATTTTATTTAGTGAAAGCCATAAAAACTGCCCAGAGAATTTCATTGGCATTGGGTTTGGCCGCTTCGGCCTCAAAATCTAAATCCAATAATTCTCGCACACGTTTCATAGCCACTTCGTAGTCGTCATCGTTAAGAGGAGCAAAAGCGTTTTCTATAACATCACTGGCATGTGCCAAAAATATCAGTGCCAACATACGTTTGTCCATGCGTTGTGGATCATTAACCCACTTGGATAAAACGGAATCTTGTATCTGTTATAGAATTTTAATATTTATAATATTTATTTAAATTGTTTAAGGTATCAAAATTAACTATTATCAAATACCTTTCTAACTAAACGACATTTAACCACATTATCACTTAAGGGATGTGTTGTCATGTCGAACAATAAGAAATTCTGTTTTTCTGTTGTTAAGACACCCTTTTCAACCAGATTTTTAGCCAAACGTTCTCGTACATTTTTCAATTGATAACGTAATTTTAAAGGATTCCAAGTTTCACCTTATTTTTTTTTTTTAGCAATTTTTGTTAATAAATAATAGGATTAAATATAATTTTTTTTGGTTACTTACCACTTAAATATTCAATCCAACTTTGAACTGTTTCTGGTGGATTTGTTTCTTTGATGTGCTTTAATGCCTCATCTAATAGAACATCACCAGTTGGTTGATCCGATTTTAAAATGATTTTTCTGAAATATTTTTATGTTTATGATAAAGTTTATTGTATAGATTTTAGTGTTTATCTCAAATAATCACCTTGAACACAATCCACGCCTGCGCATACCAGATTTTTCCATCATAATACGTCCTCGTATGCCAAGTTCGATGAGTATACAGCCACGTAGGCCACTTGATATGCAATCATTCCAAAAAGATGTGTAGCCCTGGAAAGAAAATAAAAATATTTATTTTAATTTTATTTAATTTAATTTAACTTTTCTATCGAAAGCTTTTCTATTTGGAAAGTTTTCTTTGAATGCTTTTGCGTCGAAAGCATTTCTATCTAAAGCTTTTCTATCGAAAGCTTATCTATTTGGATAGTTTTTTATCGAAAGCTTTTCTATCGAAAGCTTTTCTATCGAAAGCTTTCCTATCGAAAGCTTTTCTATTTGGATAGTTTTATATCGAAAGCTTTTCTATTTGGATAGTTGTATATCAAAAGCTTTTCTATTTGAAATGTTTTCTATTGAAATCTTTTCTGTTAAAGCTTTTGTATTGAAAAATTTTCTATCAAAAGTTTTTATATTAAAAAATGTATCGAATTAGGAAATACAAAATTAAAAGTATTCTGGAATGAAATGATAACAATACAAAACATGCGACTTCAAAATAATTTTAATTTCCAAAAATTATGTCAGCTATAATGTTTGAACAAACTAAATTATTTTGTATCAACACAAGTGTTTCATTTTGTTTTAACACAAGTGTTCCATTTTGTATCTAGATGAATGTGAGCAAGGCAAATTTGCTTTTGGTAAATAGAAAACAGCAAATAAAACACTAGTTTTTAAATATAGGATTGCCCTTAAACATGTTATTTGTAGAGTTTAACTGAAACCGATTTTTATTCAATATTTGGCGTAATCTGAAACTAAACGATAGCTTGTTAATGTATGTACTTAAATATTTTCGAGATAATTTAATAATCTCTAACTGCAGACTTTTGTTTAATTCCCTACTGAACATAAGATTATTTCGTGAGAGAATAGTTTTTATAGGTAGTTTCTAAATGTACCGGAACTAGTTCTATGTAAGTGTTTATGAACTGATAGTTTTTGCCCATCATTATCACGCTTGGAACAAGTTTTGAGGATCAGTTTAGGACATCTATTTCTTTGATTCTTTTACCAAAAAAGTTTTAATGTGACAGAAATTTTAAATATTAATAAAATACATAATAAAAAATCCAATTGAAACTGTCGAGATAATATAAAAAAATATAAAAGATTGATATGCTTGAAAAAAAAAATCAAATACGGATTTACTTTCCAATAAGTTGCGAAAAATATGAATCAACATTACGATACTAATAAGACACCTTGCATGAATACCAATATTATGTTTCATTCAAAAATAAATTACATGTTAGATAGCAGGTTTTAAATTATGATAGTATTTAATTTTATATTAGTTGATTTTAATTGCTTCTATTTTTGTCAAGATTAGGATTGGAACACCCTTCATTAGGATTGTGTTTGGGAACTGGTATGAAGTCGAATATATTTATATCAAAACATACATCTTTCGCCTTCACAGAAAAAAGTTTCAACATATACATATTATGATTCGAATTCATTGATTTCAATTCATAACATTTATAAATAATTTCTTAAATAGTATGATTTTTTTAATATTTTATGTTTTGAAATAAAATCTAGAAGGCTTGAAAAATATAATTTCAATTTCATTTTTATGTTGTTCAAAAATGTTTGAAATTTTTCATGTAAAATTTTTAGTTTTTTTATGATTTTCAGCTACAAAATGATATAAAAAGCGCGAAAATGATTAAATTGATTTAAGAGGATGAAATGCTTTTATATTTATGAATGTTTTATTATGTTTAATGATAATTTTTAAGTTTCAGATATTCTCCTTTTTATCTTAAAATATTGGCCAATATATGGCTATTATGCAAATATTCTTGCACTAATTCATTATATAATACAATTATAATGCAATTTATTAAAAAAATTAAGTAAAAAAATCAAAAATTTCCGTCATGTAAAATTTTATAATATTTATGAACATGTTCTTATTTTGAATGAAATAAGTTTGGGAAAAAAAAGTCAAGTTCGATTAATAATATTTATTACAAAATTCATTCCAATTATGAATTTTTTTTTTCTGTGTTATAAAGAGTCTGTCAGTATCTTTAAATATAAATTAAATAAAGTGCGTGTAAGATATCATGAAAAGTTTTAATTCGTTTAAAAGGCATATCGTATTATGTATGGCATATAACAACATGGTGTAAATGACCCCCGCGGTTTCGAAATGTCCAATTTTCAATAACCCTGGTGCATGAATCAGCTGAATTTTACGATTGGTTATGTTGAGTTTGAGGACCGCTGTTGTTTGTGGCTTATTCTCATAGACCTGTGACTTAAGAAGACCCCACATGAAAAAGTCTAACGAGGTCATATCGCACGATCTCGGTTGGCAGTTCACATCACCTCCACGTGAGATGGCCATGCTCTCAAATTGCTCGTGCATAATGTCCAATGTTTTTTCGCGATTGTTTGTTGACGTACCCATCCAGTAATGGGCCTCAAACTTAATAAACGGCAGCCAATTAGACATATTTTGCTTCAAAAATATCGCTTTCATATGTCAAATTTCGGAAGTCCTTATTGGAAGATCCTTTAATATAAATTTATTGTTGGCCTTTATATTGCAATATTCTTAAGAAATTTGTGTACAGAATCTAATGCATGTGTACTTTTTTAAGAAAATTCTGTAAAATTTAATTTACCACAAAAACTACCAATGCATCACACTATTAAAAGTCAATTACTTAATTAAAAATTATAACGAAAAAATGTTAAAAACTTCACGTATATTTAAAGAAACATTTTAGATAAACGTTGCAAATATATACATATAAAACCAACAAAAAATACGTCGTAATCAGTCAGTAAAAAAAGTAAAATAAAAAAT
Source organism: Calliphora vicina (assembly GCF_958450345.1). Taxonomy (NCBI): domain Eukaryota; kingdom Metazoa; phylum Arthropoda; class Insecta; order Diptera; family Calliphoridae; genus Calliphora; species Calliphora vicina. Next base: position 39,944,906 of record NC_088781.1, on the reverse strand, counting down.
CGAATGAAAAAATAAAAGACAACAAACAACAACTCAAGTACTTTTTACTAAAACAAAAAACACACATTTTTGGCGTTTAGAAGAATATCAAAGTGAAATGTTAAAATAGGTTGACACAATTGATAATACTAGTAAAATTAAATTAAAAAAATTCAAGATAAAACAAACAAAAATAAGTAAAAGAATACTTTGGGATAAATATTAAAACAATTTTGATAAAATAAAAAAAAATGTTGGTGAACAAAATTGGTAAAAAAAAATGTTGAAAAGAATTGAGTGGCTAACATATAAACTGCCAATATTTTCTGGTAAAACACCACTTAACAAATTTTCAATTTTTATTTTTCCCTTTTCAACTTTTCTTTTATATTTTTTTATAATAAAAAACCGCATGTTTTTAACCTCTTTTTATAAAAATATTATTAAGTAGAAATTTATGACCGATTATGGCCAATAGGCTAGGTTATTGAAAATAATAAATAAAAATGTATATATAAATGGATATGTACCTACTTACATTTTTTTATTTTCGGTTCACTTTTCAAATTAAATTTATAAATTTTGTTTTCAAAAACACTTTACTGCACTTAATAAACTCTTTAAATCTGTTCTTATTATTTAAAGCGTCACTAGAGGTGATTAGTTAGGAATAACTGAAATAAAACTGATTAGTTAGTATTCGGTATTCGGCTGTTGTTTACTACGGTTCTATAAGTCGATTGTTCGAATCATCGACTTTTTGCTGAAAAAACGATATTGACTTTTTGCACACAACAGAAATAAAATATAATAACAAAATTTTTAAAACATATCGTACATTATTGAATTGCAGAAACTTTTTGAATTGTGTTTCATAATAAACATGTCGAATCATTTTGTTTACTATTTTATAAATTTAAATCTAAATTGGAAAGTACTATGATGTTATCAAGGAAATATGGACAACAATATGGACACACTTAAAAGCATACCGATCGGCTCGATTTAATTTCTAAATATTCCTCCTGAAAAATAAGTTTTGTATATAAACAAGTAAGAGAGCTATATTCGGCTGTGCCGAATCGTATATACCCTTCACCAAATTATACTTCAAAATACAAATTTTAATTATTTTTAGGTAAACAAAATTTTTTTTTCAAAGTTGTTTTTTTTAATTTTTTTGGAAAAATTTTTTTTTCGATTTTTTATTTTAAATTTAAAATTTATTTTTTTTTTAATTTTTAAATTTAAAAAAAATTTTAGTTTTTTAAATTTTATTTTTTTGTGAAAAAAAAACCGGTTCAAAAAATATTTTTTCCGATTTTGACCCATTGTAGGTCCAACTTACTATGGTCTTATATACGTCGTTGCAAAGGTCTTTGAAATATCTATCATTAGATATCCATATTGTCTATATTAATGACTTAGTAATCCAGATATAAGTCAAAAATTGGTCAAGAATCGAAGTTGTCCTGGTTTTTTTCCTCATATCTCAGCCATTTGTGGAACAATTTTGCTGATTTTAAATAGGAACTTCTCGAAAGCATGTCTAACAGAATTGACGATTTAGATCCCGAAGATATCTGGGGTCTTCAAAATTGATTTCAACAGACAGACAGATGGAATTGAAGATTTGGATCTCGAAGATATCTGGGGTCTTCAGAAAATTGATTTCAACAGACAGACAGACGGAATTGAAGATTTGGATCCCGAAGATATCTGGGATCTTCAGAAAATTGATTTCAACAGACAGACGGACATGGCTTAATCGACTCCGCTCTCTATAAGGATCCAGAATATATATACTTTATAGGGTCGGAAAATTATATTGTGGAAATTACAAACGGAATGACAAACTTATATATACCCTTCTAACGAAGGTGAAGGGTATAATAAATCAAATTTAAACATTCTTTGCGGATCGGTCGAAAATTGACCTATATAGCTCCCATATATGGCCCACCTCAGAAATCCAGTTAAATTCGAGTTAAATTTAACAAAATATAAATTTGAAATAGGTACACAGAAATGCAACTAAATTTGATGATGATAATGAGAATAATAAGTTACTTTGTAATACATGAAGTAACTAGCAAACATTACCAAAATGTAAAATTTTTGTTTATCAGATGAAAGGTTTGAAAAGTTAAAACCAATCAATTGAAAATGTAGTAGAAGTATTTATCTTTAAAATTAAACATTTTTAAACAAACAAAAATTCATTGAAGTAAAAGCAAGTTGAAGAGATATATGTACATACATTGCTGTGACAAATTAAAAACATTGTTTTTTTGCCAATACCCATATACATAGGTACATACATATAGGGCTGCATGATATTAGGCTTCGATTTCCACAAGGGGACTGGAAAATCGTTACTTAAAAATATTGAAATTTTTTAGTTTATTCAAACTTAACAAAAGTTAATAAAACATTTTAAAATCAATTCCATTTCATTTCTGTTTTATTTAATTTATTTATTTTATTTGATTACAATCATTATGATTAATAAACCGGAAAGTGGCATAAAAGGTCTACGAATTGTTTGTATTGTGTACACTGGGCAAACTAAATGATTGCTGGAGTAGTAATATAATGATTGTGTGACACTCTTGCCTAAATTGAACACAACAACAACGAGAGCATTTCATAAGTATTGTTATCAATTTCATATTTAGTCAGTTGTAGTTTTATTAATTCGTTTATATTTTTTTTTTTTTTTTTGCGATAAAAATATTTATTTTTTACAAAACCAGCATACTAAAACAAACTATCAGGAATTTTAGAGCTACTGAATAAAAAAATATAAAAAAAATTGTGGTTAAGATTTAAATTATTTTGGGATTCTTTTTCATCAAATTTAAAACTATTTTTTTATCAAAATAATTTAAGCAGCTTTTAAAAAGTTTGATAATTTCAGATAAATATAATAAAAAGGTAAAGAATTGTAGCCGATTGTAAATGAACTGGCTGCTTATCTTAGTTAACTCTAGAATAAATCAGTTTGAAGTTATCTTACGTGCAAAATTAATTTATTAGTTATACCATTATTCTATAACTGCATAGCGTCTAACTATGAGAGTTTTGGTAATTATTTGAACTTAAATTTTTAAAATTTTAAAGTAAAATTATTCGGGCTCAAATTGAATACCATTGTAATGTTATTTAGACAATTCAGAAATTGAAATGCATTTTCTACCTTGCCTAATAGATTCTTTAAATTTTTCTGCAAAATCATGTAATTTAGCAACAAAACATGATTATTAGCCGCATTGACAAGTTATATTTCGGAATGTGTTTAAAACTCAGTAAATTTAAAAATATTAAAGAAGACTTTTGTTTGTTTGTTTGTTTGTTTTTCTTTAAGTTAAATTTGGCCTAAAAATACCGCCATCAGCAAATCTGGCTTACGCCCTTTAAGAGTCTCCTCCAGGAATTACCACATCGACCTATACCTTCGTATAGGAAGCCGGAATTCTCGAACTCAACTCCTGAGTTTTATGGTCTCCACCAAAATCCAATATGAGTTTTGTTTGATACTCCACCAGTGTTCCAAATTGAGTTTTGTTTGGTACTCCACCACGACAAATCATAGGTTATAAATTATAACCAAAACGAATGCATGTGGTTAATGTGAAAACTTCGAAGAACCGTAACGCGGTACAGTTAGACGACGCCAACCATCAACCAATGCGAGTGAAACGCAATCCCTCGAAGGCAGCGAAAAAAGGACGGCCTGATTGCCCTTAAACGATAATGGCAATGACGCGCGAGTTCTTCCTCCACCCAGAGCTGAATTACGAATGAAAGAAGACTTTTTATAGTCACCAAATAAGCCAAGGTTTTTCATTGCATTTAATTAGAATGCAAAGAACGTAATTACATTTATCTCATTATTATTATTAATAATTAAACAAAAGTTGGAAACATGAAAAGAAAAACCTCAAGATTGACAATGAATGCCTTTTTAGATGCGAATGACTGACAGAGAGTGAGTAAGTGGCAAAGCTGGCTGCTGACACAGAAGATGAGGTTGATAACAGAATTTTGAAGAAAAAGCTGAAAAAATATACAACAACGTCATCAAAACAAGACTTTTTCACTTGTTTTTTTTTTTGTTTGTCTTATACTTGTACACATGACAATGTAAAGAAATTCAATTAATGCTAAAATGAAAGAAACAAGAAAAACAAATAAACCAACAACAACATATATGTAGAATATGAACAGCAAACAAAAACAATCAAATAAAAGATGATGTGGAAGATGACGACGATGATGATGGGGATGGATGGTTATGAGTGACTGAATTGATGGTGTGTAGAGTGTTTTAAACGCTGATTAGATATTTACAAAACAAGATTTCTTGCTACATTATTGTTTTCGCAAGGTAAAACAAAGAAATTTACATAAAAAATTAAATATTCAATTTTAACAACAAATTTATATGATAAAAAATTAGGAATGTAGAGTAAATAGAGGGAATACAGTAACTAACCTCTTTATCTTTTAAACCCAAAAGAAGAACTTCTTCCATTAATGTTAAACGTGTCTCTTTGGAATCGCCATCATCAATATTGTCTTCTTCATCTTTATTATCCAACATATCGGGATTATCCTCGGGTGTATTAGCATTACCGGATGCACTGCCACCACCTTCGGCACCATTTTCTCTAAAACGTACGGCACGTCTTACTAAGCCATCAGTACGATTCATTGTTAAACACTATTTGTAAAATAACTACTCTTATTGCAGTTTTTGATATTAGAATTTTCCACAAATGGGTGTTTTTATTTTAACTTTTTTTTACTATACAATTTTTTTTTTACTTTTCCTTCTGTTGGTATTGGTTTTCAATGATGGTGTTGCAATTTTTCTTATTTTACTTTTTTTTAACTTGCTTTCGTCGTTAACATTTATACACTCACACTTACACAAAGCTTTTATATATCTTAAAAACCACTAATTTTTCATAAATTTTAAACAAAATTGTTAAATTTGTATTCAATTTACCTAGATTTCTAAATAATACACATATTTTTGGAAATATTTTGCAGTAATATCCACAATTTTTTTTGTAATTATTCGTGTTTTTCTTTCAATGATTTTTTGACATTCCACGACGAAGAAAAAAGTGTCACTCACAGTGTTGTATAAAGAGGTACTATAAAAGGGAGCATTAAAATAAAAGGCACAATTAATTGGGGGAAATTAATAGCAATCCTCGAAAAGTTGACTTTTTCACATTTTATTGACAAAAATTATAAAAAAAATAACGTAAAAAAATCGGTGATTGTAGATTCATGTGTAAATATAATTTTTAACATAAAAAAAGCTTTGTTTGGCCAGAAAATAGCTATTAAGAGACAAATTATCATGCAAAACCGCTTTTCAGTATATTCCGCAAAAAACCCGGCTACTCATAAAATCTCTTCCACGCCGATTTTCGATAATTCTTAACGTAATATTAAAGAAAAATTTTAACACGAATAGAATAGTAGAAAAATTATATCTTTCGTAATTAGCATTAAAGCCATTCAAAATGATGTCAAAATATTTCAGATAGAATAACTATTTTAAGAGATACTTTTATTTAACTAGTCTATGTCATAGTTGGTCATACATTTTTTTATTAACAAGTGTATCAAAAATTCTGATTCGTTTAGAAATAATTCTTTTATATCTTGTTTTTAATAGTAAATCGCTTTTACTACTTTTTTTAACAACTCTATGTTTTTATTATTCATATTTTTTTCTTTTATTCTTCTTTAACGGCCTCTTTGTTTTAAGTCTATTTTGTCAAAGAAAAAATATCACAGGAGAGGAATTACGTGTTGAAATTCTCGTTGTGAACAAAATTTTTAAAAGTTAAAAAAAACTAAATTGAATAGTATACAAATATGGCCAGCCTAATCAGACAAATTTTAAAACCAAATATTTACCGCTCCGCCAGCCTATGGACACAATCTGCAAGACTTTTTTCAGCCGAAGGCGGTGCACCACAATCTTACAGCAAGGAAATCTTAAAACAGCTAGTTAGCACAAATAAAGTTGTGGTTTTCATGAAGGGGAATCCTGAAGCTCCTCGTTGTGGTTTCAGCAATGCAGTAGTACAAATCATGCGTATGCATGGTGTACAATATGATGCTCATGATGTATTGGAAAGCGATGAATTGAGACAAAGTAAGTTTATCCATTCAAATCGATACACAATGTTGCTTATAATTTGTATGATTTTTTTTTTTAGACATTAAAGATTTTACGGAATGGCCCACCATACCCCAAGTTTTCATTAATGGTGAATTTGTTGGTGGTTGTGATATTTTATTGCAAATGCATCAAAGCGGCGATTTAATTGAAGAACTTAAAAAAGTTGGCATTGAGTCGTTGTTGCTGAAAGAAGCCGAAGCTAATGATGGCAAAGATTCTAAAAAGGATTAAATAGGACTGTTTTCTATAGTAAAATATAATGTAGAATATATTTTAAAAACTTGTTATTCATTAGTTTATAATATATATTAAATATATTTAATGTTTTCGAAATTTGTAAGGTTATGTAAACCATCAGCGGGTGTAATAACGAAAATATGTTAGATATACAGTGTGGGACAAAAGTGTTACAATAGGGAGAACTCGGCTACTACTAAAATCTTAAATATCTCCTAAAATAATTATATGATCATATATATTTTGATATTATTAAACATGGCTAATTGGGATTGATATAATTTTTTTATAAAAATTCTTCATGTAATATTTCTTTTTAATTTTGCACCAACGAATTATTAAAAATCGGTGTCGAAATTTTTTTTCCTGAGTAGAGGAACTTCAGCCGGAAGAGTTTTTACCTGCGATATTGAAAAGCAGCTTCGCATAAAAATGTTTCTCTTAATATCTGGTTTTTGCCCGACACATGAAAAAACGACTATTATTATTGAATAACTTTTAAACCAAAATTGATATGGAAGAACAATTTTCACCATAGGGTAGAACCAGAGGCATAAAATATTTACTCCCAAATTTTATGACTGACACAACTAGGCTTAGGTTTTCTACCTCTATTAATAGTATATTTAAGCCGAAAATCAGTTTCTACATTCTCTGATAATTTTTTTCTTGAAACAGGTCGAAGTTCATTAGAAATGGTGTTGAAATTTGTTTGCTTTCTCATTGGTGCAATGATAAGTCAATATAATAAAAACAGAAATTCCTGAAATAAAATTGTGAAAAAATGCTCCATCATAAATCTAGTAATTTCAAAAAACTAATGTGTGAACACAATCTCCCTCACTGTATTTTTTTCAACATTGCTCATTCATATGTTCTTTGTTTTGATTATTTCTCTTTCAATTCGTTTCTTCTTATCAGTAAAAACAGAGTTGTAAAATATAGTACCATTAAAATTATTAGTATTTATTCATAAACATTGATTTAATATAAACGATGTAATTTTAATAAAACACACATTTATTAAATATTATATTATATAAAAGATTATTAAAATTTGCAAATGTAAAAAATTACAGCAATAATGAAGGTTTTATTCTATTAAAAATTTAACGTTCACCAACACTAATATTACCCTTTAATACAACTCTGTTGCCAATTCTTCTTCTTCTAATTGGAAAATTTAAACAACTGTCAAGTTTTTTTTTACAACTGAAGAAGCGCCATTTTATTCCTGCTTATTTTCATTTGATTTTTTTTAATTTTAATAAAAAAGTGAAGAAAAATCTCACAAAATGTATTTAATTTCAACTGCTAAGACTACTGTCTTAACTGATTTTAATGATTTGGAAACCAAATCAATTTATCAACATTCCAATGGTGAAAATACAGATTTTCAATTTTATGCCCAACAACGCATATTTGTGGAAGTTAATAAAAAATCTGGTTTAGAGATAATGCGCATCAAGGAAAAGGCTCAGAGTAACTAGAGAAAATCTTGAAATAATGTATTTTAATTAATTTTATTATCAATGCTTTACAGAAGCCGATATACAACGCGTACGCAAGCTTACCATAGATAATGTTTATTGTGTGGCCTGTGCCAAACAGTCTTTGGAAGAAATGGCTGTTGGTTTAGCCAATGGCCAGGTAAAGTTGTATAATTATAACAAGGCGGAATTTATACACAAATTTAATGCGGGTAATTTTTAAAATGGGCTAAAGAGAAATAAATTTTGTTTATTTTATTTTTTGTATTACAGATTCCAATCGCAATTCTGTTTTATATTTGGATTATAATGCATCGGATGAGTATATAGCTTCAGTATTTGAGAATGGTTCAATAAATATTTATGGCCACAGAACAAAAACAAAAATTGATTCGTTCAACATAGATGGCAAGTAAGTCTTAAGTTTAATTTTTAATTCCTCTTGTTAAGTTTGCAAATTATTAGATATAGATTAATAGATTTAATAGATTTTTTACATAATTAGTTTTTATTAACATAAAATTTTCGTTCTCCATATAATTATAACCATTTCATACAGTTCATTAATAAAACATTCGAGTCCTTTGAGTTAAGAAAATCAAAACAGCCAAATTACGGACTTATACAGTTCTGTGAGACACAGAAAGGTTTCGTAGATAAGAATTTGCTGCAACAACTTATAAACAATGACTTTAATTTATGGCCCTAAACACTAGTAATTTTTTTTTAATTTTTTCACCATTTTCAACTTCAAACCCAAAAAAAGACGTCTTCCGTCTTTTTCGGTTTTTTTTATTATGATAAGCCGCTTTTCGATATACCTCGAAGGAAAACAATAAAATTACATGATAGTTTTCCGGTTTGTAAATGAGTTTTAAACTAATGTTAACGCACGTTATGTTATTGTAAACATTGTAGTTTTACAAGACCCTATAGTTTTAAATAGTAATTTTCAAACGCTTAAGTATTCAAACATAAACCGACTACTCTCCTCCCTCTAGTCAAGATTGAAACAATCAATAACAATATTATTTTGCTTTTTTAAACAACCAAAACTTTCCAGTTCCACATTGGCACGCTTTCATCCCACCAAACGTTTTCAGTTATCCATAGCCTCCTATAAAGGAGCTGTCACCATCTATGACGTTCATTCGAAACGTAAATTATTCCATGCTGCAGATGCTCATGGAGCACAATGTCGAGATTTGTGTATGTCTCCTGCCAATCCCGATACATTGATAAGTGTTGGTTACGATTGTATCATTAATATATTCGATACAAGGCGTAAAGTGAAACCTGTGCAGTTGATATATTGCCATCCATTGTCCACAGTGGCGGCTAGTGAATGTGGTACTTACTTTTGTGTGGGCAATCTCAAGGGGGAACTCACCACTTATGATATGCGTAATACGAAAATATTTTTGGCTTCGAAAAAGATTCATGATTGTGGTGTAACACGGGTGGCATTTGCCCCACTGACTGCTGATAATGGCACAAGCTTCTCGAGTTCCGGTGTAGGAGCAGAACATTCGGTAGTGGCATTACCAGCAACTGGTGGTAGTGCAGATTTGCGTAAATCTATAGCCTCCAACCTATTGGGAGTAACAGAGAATACACGGGCTCATCGTGATTCATTTTGTGACTTTTTAGATTTTCAAGCAAATCGTGGACAAGAGAAAATATCACCCAGATTTGCACCCCGAAGAGATAGTTTTGATTGGGATGTACTTTCACGGAAACCAGTAGCGGATGAAAATCGCATGTCATTTGTGGGTCTTAACGTTGTGGCGCCAAATACACCAGCCACACAAAATGATTCGTTTGATAAAAAATTGAATTCGTCGGATGTGATTAAAGTCCCGCTAAGAGAACGTAGCAATACACCACAACATACTCCATTGTCAGGTAAACTCACCCAAATAATGGAAGAAGATAAATGCCTGCAAGAGACCTCGGAAAATTCTAGCCAAAATCTTACATCCGACAGTGATAAGGAGAATCCTAATATGGATTTTGATTTTGTACAAACACGCCTAAAGCCATTGCCCGTAGATTTCAATATCACTCCACATCGTGAAAGATCTTCTATGGATGGCATATTGGCTGCCTCAAAACCAGCACCAATGCCTCGTGCCACATCCACGGCTACCAAGAATCCCATCCCACAAGTAATGATAAACGGCTCCTCAGATGTGCATCAAGCTATTTCTGATTTACGTTCGGAAATGCTGCAACGTTTCAATCAATTGGAATTTGAAATGAAATTTTTAGCCGAAAATAATAAATGGCAAATTTTTACGCACAACTTTAATTTGTGGAATCAACGTTCCGAACAAACTGAAGAGATACGTGACTGTTTGGGTATTCTGTTGCAGACCGATCCATTTGTTAATGAGTTTTTAAGACTGAAGGAGGAAAATGAATTGTTAAAAAAGCAATTGCAACAAATTATAAAAGAGTAATATGAATGGAGCATTTTTATTTCTTTATCTTTAATTAGTATTGTTTAATTTTTAATGTATTTATTATTAAAGTTAAGAATTCTATAGCTCTAAAGAGTTTGAAATTCTATGCAGCTTTTAATTCTTATTCATTTAATCTTTTAGTTTTTTTTTTATAAAATTTTATATCAATATAACTTATTTATGTGTTTTATTAAAAAAAAAATATATTACTACCAGGGTAGGGTTAAATTGGTAACAAAACTTTGTTAAACTATTAATTATAATGCAATTTAAAACAAAATTTTATTAAAAAAGCTACATATGAAAATTAGACCTTCAGGTTACGTCACGTACGCTGTAGCCGCGGCTGCTACATGCCAGAAATCATATTAACACATTAATGTCATAAAATTATCTAACTAATAAAGCCAACAAGGACTCACTTAGAGCGCGGTTCTGTTGCCGGTTTAACTTAGACACTCTCGTTCGCTCGATAATTGTATTCGCTTCGGAATGAACCGACTCACAAAGACACGGTCAAAGATTGTCAACTCTGCTATAGTAAAATCAATCCATAGCCGTCTTAAATTTCAGCACTGTGTTGCCTGACTATCTACATAAATTGTCACTACAGACTCCTCTGTGACGTGTGCCCTTATATTTTCAGATAGCTGGGATATCTGCCTGTAAAATGCTGCATTCGTCTGGGAATCTGTATATTTTGATGTCCTCATCTACTACATTTAATCCATTGCCAGATTCCATTTTGGATCTATCAGTGAAAACTGCACCCCCTTCAAACAGCTGTTCAGATCCAAGTCACTCGTCCCTACTTGGAAACACAATTGGAGGTGAAACAACGAAGTCTAAAGACGTTACTCTATGGTCCGAAATCCCATTAGGGATACTAGCCAGTACAAAATTATCGTGTTACCTACCACTTTGGTCTTACCAGAGCAGATTCAAAGAGTCTAAGCAAGTTCCTAGCCGCACACTTGTCACATATTCTTCAATTGACAGTAAGTTAAGGAGTATATCCAAGGGTGCCCCGATAGACTAGACGGTAGTGTGCTGGGCTATTATTCTGAGGGTTGCGGGTTCGATTCCCGACAGCATTGGCGTAGATAAGGGAGGGCATCTGCCCACCCCAGCGCAAACATTCTTAAATGCTGTAGAGGCTTAATACATACACTTTTCGGAACCAGGAAATAATAATGATTTAAAAACCTAAAACCTGATTTCGATGTGAGTTTGTTTATTTTTAATTTTGCTCTTCATACAATAAAGCTATGCTTCTGAACTTTACTGATTATCTTCCAATTACTACTTTTTCTCATTGCCTCACATCAAACCGTGCAACCATAAGTAATACTGGGCCTTACAACCGATGTGTAAATCAAATTTGCCATGCCTGGTCCTACCCAATTCATCCATAATTTATTATCAAGTAAGGTCTCTAAATAGTTGGCTCCCCTTGATAAAGTGAGCTCAACGCCGTCTATTTACGGAAAATTAAAACTCCTTACCTTACCTGGTAAAGAGTACGTCTTTTCGTTGGGTTTACGCCCAGCCAAATTGCCTTGACACATGTCCCCTGATGAAGTCTGGAAAAATCGAGAACAAAGGTTTATCGTACAGACCGATATCCCTGTTATATATTCTCCTCTCCCTCAGGGCGGGGTCCTGTCATTTACATTGCTTCCTAAACTATCTGAACCGCCATTTTGTATGTGACTGTACGGACTTCACAAGGATATCCATGATTTTTAACTGCGTGTAACCTCCAATTATCACCACCACAATCATCAGCTACAATTTGTACCATCTACAATTAAACGTTGAAGTCGATGTGTAAATCCAATCTTAGTCCCCAATTCTTCCATAATTTATTATAAAGGAAGGTCTATAAATAGTTGGCTCCCCTTGATAAGGTGAGCTCAACACCGTTTATTTACGGAAAATAAGCGTTTAATCAAGAAAAGGAGCTCAATTTGTGATCACTCATATTTCTGACCAAAAATTGATTTTTTTTATATAAACTCAAAATATCTAAATTCGCTAATAACTTGGCTAATAAGCTCGATCTGTGATCACTCATATTTCTGACCAAAAATAGATTTTTTATATAAAAACTCAAAATATCTAAATTCGCTAATAACTTGGCCAATAAGCGTTTAATCTAGAAAAGGAGATCGATCTGTGATCACTCATAGTTCTGACCAAAAATCGATTTTTTATATAAAAACTCAAAATATCTAAATTCGCTAATAACTTGGCAAATAAGCGTTTAATCAAGAAAAGCAGCTGGATATGTGATCACTCATATTTCTGACCAAAAATCAATTTTTTATATAAAAACTCAAAATATCTAAATTCGCTAATAACTTGGCCAATAAGCGTTTAATCAAGAAAAGGAGTTCGATCTGTGATCACTCATATTTCTGACCAAAAATCGATTTTTTATATAAAAACTCAAAATATCTAAACTCGCTAATAACTTGGCCAATAAGCTCGATCTGTGATCACTCATATTTCTGACCAAAAATCAATTTTTTATATAAAAACTCAAAATATCTAAATTCGCTAATAACTTGGCCAATAAGCGTTTAATCAAGAAAAGCAGTTCGATCTGTGATCACTCATATTTCTAACCAAAAATCGATTTTTTATTTAAAAACTCAAAATATCTAAACTCGCGAATAACTTGGCCAATAAGCTCGATCTGTGATCACTCATATTTCTGACCAAAAATCGATTTTTTATATAAAAACTCAAAATATCTAAATTCGCTAATAACTTGGCCAATAAGCGTTTAATCAAGAAAAGGAGTTCGATCTGTGATCACTCATATTTCTGACCAAAAATCGATTTTTTATATAAAAACTCAAAATATCTAAACTAATAATAACTTGGCCACAGATTTCCTCGGAACACCATCATCATAAGGATACAGATGGCCAAGGAACACAACAGCTTGATTTCTCGCTAGTTCTTTCTGGGATGACACGCAGGAACCACACTAATTTCTACATAACGGAGTTAGGGTTCCACCGACGACGCATGTCAGAAAATATCTTTGTATATACGAAAATTATATACATATTTCCAGTCTTTGGTGATAATCCCCATGATATCCTTCACCTTTTTAGCTGTTCGGCCAACCCCATGTCACTCTGTTCTAAATATTTTTGGGCAAACCACTTTTTCCAGAAATCCTATCATTAAAGATTTTATAGTTGCTTCCGTTATGTTTTTGGACGAGATGGTCCACTTACGCTTAACATCGGACGTATCCTGGGATATCTTTCATGTGTTCTTTAATTATTTTTTTACAAGATCCGAAAGATGTTTATTAAACATGCTTAATATCGCAGCAGATATCGAGCCGAACCCAATTGATGTCCATTATATGAGCAGAATCCCTATGACACCACCACATATTCAACTGTCCAGCCAATTCTATTTAACTAAAGTTCAGAGAATTTAAAGAGCAAAAAATTTACTGCCGTTTCGAAGCACTTAAGGAAATATAATTTATTCATATATGTATTTCAAAAAAGTACTTCTTAAAAGCAGTAATGTTATGGAATAAATGATCTATTGTAAGCTAGAAAACAAAAGCTGTGATTACAACAACCTGCTATCAATTGTAAACTCAACGCACAAAAATAATGTCTTATGTATGGGAGAGAGTGAGCTATACGTTTACTCTCCAGCTTCCGCAAATACCAGATTTTTGTTGCTTAGTTCCCAATTGGAAGTTTGTTTTAATCAAAGCATTTGTCTTCTCGTTTTCTTTACTTTTAGTTTGTGTCGATTATTAAAAAATTGATTTATATTACATAAAGGTTTCCATTATTTATTTATTTATTTAATAAAATTAACTACATCTACAATACTTTTTATAGGAATTTCAAGTTTAGATTATATATTTTATCTACATATTCACCCCTATCGTGAAAAACATATGAAATTTATGTTATCATGAAATATCCATTTCCCTCGAAGGGAAAATTGCTATCGTGATATTCCCATGAACTTTTCATTCACAATAGTTGATTTTGTTCGTAACAGCTGTTTATTGTTTACAAAATTCCATCTAAATATTTCACAACATGGGGAATTTTTTCACGTAAACAAAGAGCATGAACGAAAAATGGGAAAAGGGAACATATTTCATGTGAAATATTGACTCGCGATAGGGGGGTGATTATATATATTCTTATATCTAGGAATTTGGTATATCATTTATCACCTTTTTATTCACAATCGATTTCTTCTATCTTGTCCAAATCATGGGTCATATCAACCTTTCAATCAAATTGAATTAATTAAAATTATTCCACAACTATGTAATTGTCAATAAAACTTACCGATATTGTAGTATTAAAGTTACCATAATCGATATCATAACGTTCATTTATGCTATCATATTTTATGATATTTATAAAACGTTGACCCCAAAAGATCTCCCTCGGCACATACGAAGTTCTGGCTTCGGTAACTTGAGCTGTGGCAGCAGAAACACCAACGATGCTGACATACAATTCAAACTGGGCACTGGTGACATCTTTAGCGCATTTGAAATGTGCCAGTGGAGAGGTTTCATCGATAACGTGGCAAACAATTTCCGGCCATACAATAATCTGTTGACCCTTATTTTCCAGTTTTAATTCAGTATGGGTTTTAATTAATTCACCTTCTTTGGTGCTACAATAGAGAAATAATTGAAATATTTTATTTTAATTAGATTTTGTAAAACTTACGGTTTATCAATGATCATATAAACTCGAATTTTGGACTCAATAGTTTGTTGTTCCCTAGGATCACAGACGCGAAATAGTAAACATAATTTACCATCGCGATGACAAATCTATGGAGAAATTTATAAATATTAAGTAGGACTTAAATCTACTTATTCTATACATACACACAGCCTCAAAAGTGAGTAAACACCAGCAAATTGTTTGATTTTTTTAAGATCATGAAAATCATTATACCAAAAATGTCCAACAAACCGAAACTTTAAAATTTGAATCGATGGATAAATTTTAGAATTTTCATTATCTTAAAAAATATCCAATAATTTTTGGTGTATACTCACTTCTGAGTGGTATTCCATCAATTACATACCACTGCTTTGTCACTAAATTTTAATTTAGTTAATTGCTTAGCCGGTCTAGCAGTTTTAGCATAAATAATACTTATCATACCCCCTTCGATGGCGATGGAAACAATTATTTGTAAAATAAATAAAAACATGGTCTCCGGACACTCTTCACTGGGATACTTTTCGCCATAGCCAATGGTGGACTGAGTTTCAAACGAATAAATAAACATCGATGTAAAATCATAAACGCCAATAATACAAGGATTTTTGCCCTCGCCCAAACGTTCACCTGTCACTTCGTCAAACATAAGATCGCCATGGGAAAATGCCACCATATAGCAGAGAATGGCAAAGAATGTCCAACTTAGAAAATAACTACCAATAAACATGGTCAACATATATTTCCATTCTAATTCAATCTAAATTAAAAAGACATTTAAAACTCAAATTGTTAAACATTACAATGCATCGTCGTCAATCATTCTGGACACATGGAAATGAGTTGAATTAGTAGATTAATTTGTATGTATGACAAACAGACTTTTATTGTTTAAAATATAATATAATATCAGATAATAGAACGAACATAGAGTATGTAAAGGTAGACAAATGCTGTTGTTAAATGTTAATAAATTGTTAATAGTTGTTAACATAGAATTCGAATCTCTAATCGTATAAACCAAAGATTACACGTTTATTATTACTACTACTCTCTATTTCATCATCACTAATTGCATTCGCATCACTAATTTTATGGTCATCATTTTCAGTATCCTTTAAAATTTTATGATCTTTTGTTAATTTTTGATCATCACAGTTGTTATATGGTGTTTGTGTATTATTTACAGTGCTGGTTGATGTTGTATATGTTAAAAATCTCTGAGGTAAGATCCACCTTACCAGTGTTGTTACAAAATCCCTTATATAACGCCATGATTTTTCCGGAATTTTTTTAAACGAAACATTTTCCCGACCATTCTTCTCGATCACACGATACGGTTTGCGGCGATGGTAAAAGGTATCAACTTCTGTAGAAGGATTTTAATGGTAGGTTTAAGGGGTTTTGTATTATTAACAGCTTGATATAGTTTTATTTACCATTTCTTCGAAGATCTGTATTAAGTTCTATGGTACTGCCAGCCCATTCCGTGGTAAGAAAGCTGTAAAAAATGTAATTAAATAATTTGTTTTAACATTTATCTTTTGTCTTATTGAAATTTTAAACATTTTAATGTATTAATTATTTACAAACAAGGTTAAATGGTGATTTTTAGTCATAGTTTTTGCACTTTTAAATGACACGTCCAGAATAAAGAAGTGCCCACTTAAAATCGGTACGCACTGTAGTAATCATAACAACGCCCCCTGTTATCAAAATGGAAAAGGATTTACATACGTTTATAACAACAAATCTACCGTTATTCTACAATGAATTGCAAGTCATTATGTTAAGTTTTAAAAAGTGTAGACACAATGGAAAAAGAAGCTAGAGAAAAAATTGTGCACAAATATCTAGAAAATTCGACTTTGTCGGGTTATAAGATAGCCAAAATCTGATTTTCGGCAGATATCAGATCAAAAATTTTACGTCTCGGCAGCTCGAGGTTGCGTGGCCTTTAAATATACATAAATACGTAAAATTGAACGTAAAATTGTTTGAAGAGTCAAGCTTTTCAGACATGTTTTTAAAGAATTTTCAGAATTATATATAAAAAGAGAGTTTCGAAAAGCGATTGCTGTCATTTATAAGACGTCATACATCTGATACAAAGTTTTAGCCAAGTTGTCATTATTCAATGACAACTTGTCATTTCTCAAATACAACTATGAAGTGGTATAATGATAATAACACCAAAACACATAACTTTTTATGAGAAAAAAGTGGAATAAATATCCTGGAATAACGGTAGAAGTGTGAAGAAAAGTTGTGCAGCTATTAATGGGAGGCATAAGAAGAAAAGCCAGAAAATTTATTCGCAATAAAGACACATAAACCTACAGTTACATTTTATTTATAGCTTAATAAATTACCTTTAATTTCATGTATAAAATGTTAACATACGTTGTTTCGTTTAAAAGTTATGCTAGCTTTAATCCGTACCGATTTTAAGTGGCCACTTCTTTAAATGAAATAAATTTCCTAAAAATCCTTCTCGAATATTTTGGATGATCGTAAGGTAGTTATTGTTTAAAACCAGACTACAAAATCAAGGGTCTGTTTTCAATACGAGTTTATTTCCAACGTCTTACCATCCCAGAAAATTCAAGCGTATTTTTTTTATTGGGTGTATCACTTAAAATGCGGAATTTACAATGGTTAACGCCATTACACTTATTTTCACTTAGTTATTGAACATTATAGTGTAAACAACAAAGTTTATTGCTTCGAAAATGTCGAATTTTGTGCCAACAAAGCGTCATGTGCCGGAAGTTTTGCTTTACTTTTTTAATTTGAAAACGTGCCGCTGATGCAGACCGATTCAATATGTTTCATTGTGCGGTTCAGAAGTGGTGATTTTGACACGGAAGGCAAAGATCGCAAAATCATTGGGAGCTACTCAATCAGCAATTTCAAAACGTTTGCAAGCAGCTCGATTCACCAAAAACCAGGGAAATTGAGTACCATACGAATTGAAGCTGAGAGACTTTGAAAGAAAATCAATTTTGCACCGAGACATTACTTCCGATGAAAAATGGATCCCGAATCGTAAGAGATCGTTCGTGAATCCCATGACCACCAGACCATCACAGGAAACCTGTACCGAACGCAACTGATTCGAGTATTGGACGTGAAACCGTAAAATACCATCATGAAAACCCTCGGCCACATGTTGCAATACCTGTTAAAAAGTATTTAGAATGATATGGTTGGGAAGTTTTGCCTCACCCGCCTTATAGTCCAGACCTTGCCCCGTCCGACTTATATTTGTTTCAATCGATGCATAACGCTCTCTCTGGGATACGCTTCACTTTGGAACAGAGTATCCGATATTGACTTGATTCGTTCTTGGCCTCAAAAGAAAAGTATTTCTTTTGGCTCGGAATCCATAAGTTTCCTGAAAGATGGGAAAGGGTCATAGCTTTCATCCAAAAGCAGAGAAATTGGGTACAACACGAATTGAAGCTGAGAGACCTTGAAAGACAATTTTTCATGTCCAAAATTATGCTTGAACGCTATAAAAGAAAATCAGTTTTGTACCGAATCATTACTTACAATGAAAAATGGATCCATTACGATAACCCGATGTGTAAGAGATCGTACATGATGCCCGACCAAACAGCCGAATCGGCACCAAAGTCAAATATCCATTGCGCTAAGGTAATTCTCTGTATTTAGTGGGAGCAAAAGGATGATCCTATGTATTATGAGCTGCCGAAATCTCGCCAGACCATCACATGGAAGCATTTACCGAAAAACTGCCAGAATATGCGGCCAGACATGAAACCGAATATTCCATCATGAAAACCCTCGGCCACATGTTGCAATACCTGTTAAAAAGTATTTAGAATGAAGTGGTTGGGAAGTTTTGCCCTACCCGCCTTATAGTCCAGACCTTGCCCCTCCCGAATACTTTTTATTTAGATCGATTCAGAACGCTTTCTCTGGTATACGCTTCACTTTGGATCAGAGTATCCGATATTGGCTTGATTCGTTCTTGTCCTAAAAATGTTTGCAGTTCTTTTGGCTTAGAATCCATATGTTGCCAGAAATATGGGAAAAGGTTATAGCTAACAATGACCACTACATTAAATAAGGTCTGCCGTCAAACTGATTCCAAGGAACGGTTCTCATGATGTTTCTAAAGCCAATAAATAGAAAGCATTGTCAAAAGAGCTCCCAACACATCCGGTAGGAAAGCAGCTAACCGGAGCTCAGTTCTCGGACTATTTGGTACGAAAAGATAAAGCCAATGTAAGTTTAAAAACATACAAAGCTCAAAAAGTTCCTGATAGGAACTTTTAGAGGCCGAAGACAAAGCACAGAAATTGAAGTAAAAAAAAATACTTGCTGTATAATGGATGACAAAACGTATGATCTGCAAAATTTTTCGCAGCTTCCGTGTCAATATTTTTATGTTGCTGATGCTCGAATGAATGTTGTAGAAAAGTTTATTACCCAAAAGCAGAAAATTTTCCCAAAAAGTTCATGGTATGACATGTGTTAAAAAGGGCTCTATAAATACCGAAATTTACATCAAGGAATGTTTACAAAAGATGATGCTTCTATTCATAAAACTTCTTAATGTGTTTACTATTTTTGGCATCCTCTCACTATGGTAAGCAGGTCTTGAGTGTACCAAGAGAGGTAAATCCTTCAAACTGCCTGGAGCTAAGGCCAGTGGAGAGATACTGGGCTCTTGTTAAAAGTGAATTGAAGAGCACACAAAATGTATCCAATAGTGTGGTAGATTTTAAACGGAGATGGACAACCTGTTCGAACAAAGTGGCAGAAAACACTATAAAAACCATAATTGAAGGGTTTTCGAAAAATGTTCACAAATTCAGCATTAGTGATTGGAACTATAAAAATATTTTTTTTTATCTCAGTTTTCTCGATTTCAAATAGCAACCGTACCGGGTCTATAGCGGATATATTGATGTATGAATCATGTATGTAAGTTTTTTGAAGGTTACAGAAAGTTGATTTCAACATACAGACGGACAGACAGATCGACTTCGCTAAATCGAGATTGTTTTTTCTTATATCTTATACATTTATGGACCAATTTTCTCGATTTTAAATAGCAACCGAACCGGGTTTATAGCGTATATATTGGTGTATAAATCATGTATGTAAGTTATTTGGGGCAACTGAAAGTTGATTTCAACGTACGGCCAGACCGACATGGCTATGTATATCGATCGAATGCTTTAAAAAAAAACAATGGCAAGGAACAAGTACTCCAGTGAATTTAAAATTAAAGTTATTGAAGACTGGAAAACGGGCTTATCACGTCATAAATTGAGTAAAAAATTCTCAATTAACAGATCAGTTTTTTCCAGGATTATTTCGTTAGTTTTTGCAGACTGGTCGCATATCACCGGTGCAATCTGGAGGACGTCCGCGTAAAACCATACGATATGATGATTCCTTGATCAAAAGAGCATCATCTAGTCAAGTAAGAACAAGTGCAAGATTATGCATTAGCGAAAGAACAATACGTAGAAGAGCGTAGAAGCCGGATTATTCAGTTAAGAAGAAAGCCCACATCGACTGGAGTTTCCAAAATGGGCGACAGTACTGTTCTCTGATGAATCCAAATACAACTTAAAAGGTTCTGATGGAATAAGGCGTGCACGAAGACCAAAAGGAGAAAGTCTGAATCCTATTTTAAATATTTTTTTTGATTTTAAGTTACCTCCTATAGAATTATGGCTGATAGAGTTATCGGACGATATTTTTCGAAAAAAAAAGCTGGGGAACCAGAAACCGTCTCCGGGATGGTGTAGTTCTCAATATGTAAATATGGTCCCAGAAAGATACAACGCTACGACACCAATTGTGAATTGGGCAAATATTTTTTGTAAGTTGTAATAATATTATTAATCAAATAAAAAAAATCAAAACTGTAGGTTCAGTTGTTTCTTTTTTATTAACATTTATGTATGTTAAGACTTTTTCGATCTCACTCCTTATAACAGATTAGTATATCAATAAGCATAAGTCGTACTTTTAGAATATTATTTATGAATTTATGATTTTTAAGTACAAAACAAATTTGGTTTTTTGCGTTTTATGGTTTAAAACTAAGACAGAACACCGACACTGTAGCACCGTATGAGGTTAAAACTCAGACCTCCACAAACAATATTAAATATCAAAGTACGACTTATTTAGTCCCGGTCCACACTGTGAAACTTTTGCTGCAAAACATTTTAAAATTCTCTTTTGAAACTGCAATCGTGTCCACACAGTGAAGTTTTTGCTTTTCAGTTTTTGACATTTCTGTACAGCACGAATACGAACGAATAAATGTGAATGACATACTCAACAAAAACTTCATGTACATGAAACTTAGTACCCTTTTCCATTCCTCTTTCCCCTTTCGGCAACAAACTGAAATGTTTTGCAGCAAATGTTTCACAGTATGGATGGGGACTTACTATTAACATTTGAAGTGTCGTAGAAATTTGAATTGGTAACCTCGGCTATGAACTCGACTGTAGCGCTGTCTGAGCTTCAAACTTGCAACTCAAAAAATAATATTCTGAAAGTCCAACTCTCTATTAGTCCCCTTATAAAACAATAGTGTATAATTTTTTTGCCATTTCGAAATAATTGAGTTTAAAATTTTTGTGTTGTAGACATCTAGAACAAAAGTAATATTTCAATTGATCTTTTGACCCACTTTGTGGAAGTAGAATTTCACCAAATTTTGACCACGTATAAGAATCAGTTATAATGGTCTATATGCTTTCTTGAGGGGACGTATTGATGTTCGAATTTTCAAATATGTTTAGTAGTTTAGATGTTACATAGTTATAATCATTTATTTTGCGATTGCTTGTACTTTGGGATGGGAAGAAGTCAGTGTATTTTTGTCTTCTTTAATATTGCTTGAATTTTATTTCATAATCCCAAATTATTTAAGTTTTTTTTGCTTCTTAATTTGAAAAAAAAAATATACCGCATTCATATTTATTCTGTTCAATCACTTTATTGGGAATTGTTTTCAAATGTTTATTTAATATTGATTATGTTAGCTATTTTATCAGTTAATCAGTAGTTATTATTGGTAATATCGATGTCTTGAAATGACTCAATTGAGTTGGCAACCGTGTAGATAGTGTGGAAACGTCATCAACAGGCATATCACAGAGTTCAATTCCGCTTTTGAAAATGAAATGGATTAAGCATTTTTATTTTTTTGTTTTTGAAAACTGTTTACAAGTAAAAGTTTACGCCTTGTGAAGACCTATAAAAGAGGTAACACAATATGTATTAGAAATAATAAAAACGTAATTAAATAAATAACTAACTGACTGAACCTGTTATAAAGCTAAAAAAATATTTTGTTGAAATACTTTGATTTAATTTAAATGAATAAGCATGCTATTCACGCAATATTGAATGCAAACAAATGTGATGATATTCAGCAGCTATAAATATTTTATTGAAATCGTGTGGTTTCAGTTTAAAGCTATCAATGAAATATTTCTATGACAGCTTGAACACATTTAGTACACTATTTATTTATATTTAAAATAAATGAATCATTGGTGATGTTTAGATCCAAGTGCCTCTAATTTTATTCCATTTTGTTGGATTGATTCATATTTATTTTTTATAAAATGACTGCTTTCGTAACGGCCTGCCGGCCAGCCTTACTAAAACTCATTATCTAGATATTTATCTGGGCTCAGCCTGTTGACATATTTTACTTTAAAATTTACACTTCATAAATACATTCCATAATCTTATCTCTTTAAAACACTATAAATTATCACCAGTATTCACTGTAATTTGCAATTTGTCAACATAAATCTATCTGACTTGACAAATACCCAAACAATTACTAGATATTTATACGCACTCGTATGTTTTGTTTACATTGTATCTAGATATAATTTACGCTCAACTCACTTGTTAGCACTTTGAGTATAGGATCCCAAACGATCACGAGTTTCGTCCAATGACATATTACGTCTTTCCGAGCTGGGGCTTTCGGGATAATAATCCTCTTCCACTAGAGTTTCTTTTTCCTGTGAACGTTTCATGGGTTTCGTTTGCAGTGGCTGGGGTTGGGCCGGCATCGAAACCGAGCGATGCATTGAGGGACTATTTGAGGAAGACATTTTAGTTGCCCGTTATACTTGACGTTTTCTGTTTTAATTTCTTCTTAAATTATAATGACTTTCGTTCATTAGCTGTCGGAGTTTTTGAAGCACAAACTAAATTACAATTATTAGTAATTGAAAACAATTAGTCAATGTTATTTTTTCTTTCTTTTTTTTAATTAATAATCTTGGTTTTCTTTTAAACTTAATTAAGTGTATTTCTGTCACTAAATTAAAGAAAAAATGTTTCGTAGTTTTCTTTCTTTGTTCTATATACAATATATTGTGTGCGTTCCCCAACGAAGTGGGAATTTTATAGATATTTTGTTTAAAAAATATATAAAATTTTATATTTAATATGTGAGAGTTCCGTTTAGTAGCAGCGTTGATCGTCAACTAAAACGCTGGTAATTGAGATTACTACTACGCTATTGTATGTTAGTTTAGTATCAGTTTTGTATTGTGTATTGTGTTTTGTTTATTTTTTATTTTTAATTTTTATTTTTTTTCTAACTTGACAATGCGCTACAATGATTATGATCAAGATCTTGTCGTTTTATTTTACTTTAGATGACGATGATAATAAATAGTATTTATTATCTGAAAGATACGCGCTTTTAAATTTATTATCACAGTTGGCTGCCATCATTGTTATTGTACTTATAGATTGTATTTAAAAAAAATGCAAATACTTGTACTCTAGCAAATAATAAATAATTATAAAAAAAGAGAAACGCTTCAACAATAATAACAATCTGAATTTTTATTTTGTTGTATTTATTATTATTATTATTAAAAAGTTTTAAATGATAAACTATTCAAACGTACACTACGAGGGTTTAACTAAAAGTCAGTGGAAACTTTTTAAAATCATCTGAATTGAAATCATAGTAAATGGATAGATTTCATTGAGTGTATGTATGACTAACAAATTCTGGATTTTTTTAAATTTTTTGCTTTTATTATTTTGAAACTTTGAACAATATAAAATATTGGGCATTGTTAGCTATCTTTCTGGCAACACTTGTATTTTGAGCAAAAATGACTGCTCATCTTTTGGGGCCAAGAACGAATCAAACCAGTATCGGATACTCTGTTCCAAAGTGAAGCGTACCCCAGAGAGAACGTTCTGCTTCGATCGAAACAAATAGTAGTCGGATGGTCTGGACTATAAAGCGGGTGAAGCAAAACTTCCCAACCACTGTTTTCTAAATAGTTTTTAAAAGGTATTGTAACATGTGGCCTATCGTTGTCATGATGACCGCATATTCTGGGCGTTTTTCGGTCAATGCTCGCTTCAAACTAATCAGTTGTGCTCGGTACAGGTTCCCTGCAATATTCTGGTTAGATTTCATAATATATAGTAGGTTCCACCAAATACATAGCATTACCTTAGCGCCATGGATATTTGCCTTTGGTTTCGATTAGGCTGGGCTTCACATACGATCTATTACGCTTCGTGTTATCGTAATGTATCCACTTCCATCGCAAATAATGATTCTGTATAAAAATTCTTTTATTTTAGACATACAAAATGGTATTTCAAGGTCTCTCGCCTTCAATTCGTATGGTACCTGCTTTTGGACGAATCCTGGTGCTTGCAAACGTTTTGAAATTGCTGATTGGGTAGCTCCCAATGATTTTGCAAACTCTTGTTGAGTTTTACAACAATCTTCATGTAGACATGCCTCCTATTCTTGGTCTTTAAACTATTTTGTCTGGCCTTGGCGATCTTTGACTTCCGTGTCAAAATCACCACTTCTGATCCGCACAAACCATCTCTCGTACTTTGAAACCGATGAAACACATTCTCCATAAGCTTTGGTGAGCAATCGGTGTTGTTCAGCGGCACTTTTTTCAAAATTAAAGAAGTAAAGCAAAACTTCTCGCATATGACGCTTTGTTGGCACAAAATTCGACATATTCAAAGCAAAAAAAAAACTTTGCTGTTTACACATGATAGATATGTACCCTTCAAAATGACATATGAGTTATTAAAAACAAAATCGCGTTCAAAAGTCATATAGCCAATATTAACAAGTAAGAGAGCTATATTTGACAGTGCCGAATCTTATATACCCTTCACCAAATTATACTTCAAAATAAAATTTTTAAATATTTTTAGGCAAACAAAATTAATTTTTTTTTCCAAAGTTGTTTTTTCATTCTTTGGAAAAAAAATTTGAATTGTTTTTTTAACATTTTTTTTTTTTTTAAATTTATTATTTTTTTTCATTTTTTTTTTAATATTTAACTAAAAAAAAACTTTTGGTGAAAAAAATTCGGGTTAAAAATTTTACGATTTTTACCCATTGTAGGTCCAACTTACTGAAATATCTATCATTACATACCCATATTGTCAATATTAATGACTTAGTAATCTAGATATAGGTCAAAAATAGGTCAAAAATCGAGGTTGTCCTGGTTTTTTCCTTATATCTATCAGCCATTTGTGGACCGATTTTCTCGAAACAACCTGGTAGCCAGAAAATGTCAATATTGACCCGCCCATATTGGACATCACTTTATATAGCGGGTAGTCCGGAAAATATTCCGAAACTTATAAAAAAAGATTTTAAAAATTGTTGTAAATATTCTTGTTACAAAATATATATTCCGAATATTAACTATTTAATATTGTTTATAATATAGTAAAGTAAAATGTATTGAATTAAAACACTTTCCACATGACCCTCGCATACAAACTAATGTATTTAAATTGTACACATGTCTGAACGTTTGACAAGACTATTTATAGGTCATTTATATTATATAGATATTTTATATACAGTTTGTTTTGATGATGAGTTTTCATTAGTTAAAACATAATCGTCTAAACATTTTGGAAAAGCTAGCATTTTTAACAAAATAATACAGTGGTCAAAATTGGAATAAGGGGAAGCTGTATATAAGATATGACTGCAGTAACTGAGAATTAAAAGTGAAACCATTTATTGTTCCTTTTTATAAATGGTGTGTCAGTAAGAGTACACTCTTTAAATTGCCGTGGGGGCCATTTGACAGATATTTTGTTCCATACTTAATCCAATAAAAACAAGTAAGAGAGCTATATTCGGCTGTGGCGAATCTTATATATACTTCACCAAATTATACTTCAAACTTTAAATATTTTTAGGTAAACAAAATTAAATTTATTTAAGTTATTTTTTAATTTTTTGTAAAAAAATTTTTTTCGAATTGTTTTTAAAATTTTTTTTTTAAATTTTTTTAAATTTAAATTTTTTTTTTTGTTTTTTAATATTTACCGAAAAAAAACTTTTGGTGAAAAAAAAAATTTCGGGTTAAAAAATATTTTTTCCGATTTTGACCCATTGTAGGTCCAACGTACTATGGTCTTATATACGTCATTGCAAAGGTCTTTGAAATATCTATCATTAGATATCCATATTGTCTATATTAATGACTTAGTAATCCACATATATGTAGGTCAAAAATCTAGGTTGTCCTGGTTTTTTCCTTATATTTCAGCCAATTGTGGACCAATTTTCTCGATTTAAATAGCAACCGAATTCCGGAGATATTGATGTATGAATCGTGTATGTAAGTTATTTGGGGGCTTCGGAAAGTTGATTTCAACAGAATATATATACTTTATAGGGTCGGAAATGAAAAATGTAGAAATTACAAACGGAATGACAAACTTATATATACCCTCCTCACGAAGGAACAGAAATGTTTGAATTAATCTTTTAATGATGAGTCTTTGTTTTATCTGTTCTAGGTTTTCTCTTAATATATTGGTCCTTTTAAAACATTCTGATCACTTTAGAAATATATTTCCTTGTCTATTAGAATTTGTATAAAATTTCCATTCAAACGATTTTGAATAGTTTTAAAATTAGTTCATGCAAGCATCTTTATACAAATTTATGTTTTAATTATTTTCCATTAAATAACATATGTATTTTTGCACTTTTTTATGTTAATGCTCGATATATTCCACCTGTTGACCTGTTAACACTACCATTAGTTTCAAAATGTCATTCAGGTCTCTATTCAAGAGTTTACTACATAGTGGGTTTCTTAATAAATTTGGTATTTTCAACGGCATATATTCTCCGCCGTCTGAAGAAGAAGTCTCCTTTTACTTAAGATGCTCATCTACCACAGCCCGATATTTAAAGCGATCTTCTGCATCGCGGGATACAATGACTTTTGTCATCACTGCTTGAAAAGTCGACAAACGACTCCCGACAAGAGAGAGAGTCGTTAGTCGAGAATGTCGTCCTCGATTAATATGTACACGCAGAGAAAAAATATAATTGGGCATGGTTACTGTAACCATTTATATAGTGTTACAAGTTTTTTTAACTACATATATTATAGTCACAGTAACCATTTACATGATTGTGGTAACCATAATATGGTTAACTTACGATTCACATGATTGTCTCAACCCTATATATGATTACAGTAAACATATATATGTTTGTGGGAACCATATTTATGATGAATAATTTTATCATAATATGTTGTTCTCAGATTATGATAAGCCTTAAGCCGAGAGCACCATAATATGATAAGTCCTTCATCATATAAATGGTTGTCACAAACATATATATGTTTACTGTAACCATATATATGGTTGAGACAATCATGTGAATCGTAAGTTAACCATATTATGGTTACCACAATCATGTAAATGGTTACTGAGACTATAATATAGTTAAAAAACTTGTAACAATATTGAAATGGTTACAGTAACCATGCCCAACTATATTTTTTCTCTGCGTGTATGTTGATTTCCTTTTCATATTATACCTACCCATCACCTTTAGGCCCATAGGGAAGGATCTAGTGTGATGCAATTATTATCTGTTGATAAAAAATTAGAATAAAATGTCCTTAAAATGGCCTAACAGTTAAAACACGAGGAGACCTAGGAAATGGGGTAAACCAGATAAATGTATTTAGGTGAAATTATATTTGTCAATGGTATATAAGATCCTACCCAGCCGAATATAACACTCTTACTTGTTTTCTTCTGCTTCCGCTTCGGTTGGTTCTCTGACTTGATGGTCATTTCGGGGAAAGTGGCTTTCACCATTACTGCTTGAGAGGTAGAATAAAGTATCCTGACAAAAGGCGAGAAGGGAGTCCTCGGATGATATACAAATCTCTTTATTGTATACTTAATTAAACAATTTCTTTGCCAAAAGTCTTTGGATAAACAAAACTGTATTAATATGGGTAAGATTATAATTTAAGCTTTTTTTATACAAAATAATTTGTTTTTAACTAACATTTATCATAATGAAAATTAGATAAGAATTTGCTATTAACCACAAGTATTAAATATCTGTATTTAATCTTTGTACTAATATAGATTTCAATCAGGGGTATTGCTGTTCTCAATTTTACAATATTCTCATATTTTGTAGTGTTTAATTAATTACATTAAATTAACGTAATATTAATAATATAGGTGAAAACTATTGATAAAATAGGTTAAATGGATATTTCCGGAATATTATAAAGTAATAAATTGAAAACAGACCGTTCAATGTAAAAATTGTTTTCTCACCATATCTAGATTATGTAGAAATGTCCTTTCCAAAAGTTTCAATTTGTAATAAACAGAGCTAAATATTTAAATTGAACTTTAGTTTATTCAAATGTTCTTTAAATTATTATTTTGTAATTTATCTAACTTTAAAATTACAATTTTCCTGTTGGGATACAATTACTACGTTAAATAATATAAGCTACATGTAAACGTCTTAAACATTAACTACTTATTTGATCTAATTAGAAAATGATACACATCTACTTAAATATGCAATGAATTCAAAAGTTTTAAACACCAAACGACATTATAAGTAATATTATGTACAATTAAAATGTAAACAATTCAACACACTTAATAACACAGAGTTGTATTTAGTCGATTCATGTATAAGAAAACTCACCACTACTACACTTTGAAGCAACACTGTATGAGGATTTTACTAATATCTTGAAGATTTTTTAATACTGCCTTTTAGTTAAGATGGCGATTCGGAAATGTTCACACGCAAACTAAATATTAGAGATTATTATATTACGGTTAAACCAGAAAATATACATATAATAAATTGTGAAATAAATTTAACAAATTCAATACAATTTTATTCATTGATTGTTATATAAAAAATACTCAGAGAAAATCTAATAGTAATAAAGTGATTTTTGGCTTTATTAGGAGTCTATGCGTGCTATGAAAAGTTCAGTGTTTTGTTAAATAATTAAATTAAAATAGCGAAAATTGTGTATGAAAAAGAAAAAAAATTAAAGGAAAATTTACAAGGTGTGTTTTTAATTTCCAAGTAAATGGCAAATGATTAACAAGAAATAGTTAAGTGAAACGCAAAGCGAAAAACAAAAAAATAATAAAATAAATAGTAAAAAAGAAGAACCACATACTACTACAATACAAAATAAAAAAAGAGAAATACATAATAAAAATTTATACCTATAAAGTTTAAGAAATAAAGTTGTTTACATGATAAAGTGAGGTGTATTAAAACGTGCGGTAAAGGGAGAGGAAGTTAAACTTAAGAAAGCGGCTAATACTAGTAGTGAATTTATTGTGTGTAGTGTCTGTCTGGGCAATAATAGTAACATAAACAACAGCAAGCACTACACAACGGATACAACGCTTAAAGCAATAACAACAACAACATCAATAAAAGGTAAATAATGAAATACAAAAAAAAGCTCATTGAGAAAAAAATTAACGTCATTATTATTATTATCATCATCATTATCATGGTTAACATCATTGACAACAGCAACAACATTTACAAACACACGGACACAAACACAACGACAAAAGGCAAACAACAAAACTAAACGTGTTGTGTATTTATGTTGTTGTTGTTTTTCTGACGAGTTGTTTGGTTGGAAGAGATATAAAATTCCTGGAATTTTGTTTTGATTAAGATATTTCTTAAGAATTTTAAATAAAAAGCGAAACGTAAAAGAGGAATAACATTCGAAAACATAATGAGAATGAGAACACAACTCTGTCAGATACAGAGAGTAAGAGGAAAATATGAATTAAAAAGAAACCAAATTTTAATTGAAGATTGATTCCACGTAAAAATAAATCATAAAGAAGAAGAACGAACACAATCCAGAACAACAACAACAGCAAACAAGTTATGAATATGAAGTGTATAAGGAGGATGGATGATGGTTGGTTGGATTGCTGTTCGTTTTGGTGCGTAATGAAAGTAATTCTTAATAAATTTTAAAATTTATTAAGAATTTTGTAAAATTTTCCTTGGCTTGATATTGAAAATCAAATTATACACTAGAATTAAAGGAGATACTTACTTTGAATGTTTTCATTGGAAATTGGTTTTTAGCTGAAGTGGAAATTTTTATTTTTTTTTTTAATAACACAACACCGATTTAAATGTTAAATATGTATTTAAATTACGTTTTAAATAGTTGGTGTTATTCTAATAACTCGAATTGTTAAAAATAATATGTTACCTTCATCTCCTAAATTAGTTCAATTGTTTAACTATGAAGATGTCAAATATTGACAGCTGTCAGTTTGGCAGATGTGTTTTAAACATACTTAACAGCTGTTCCCAATAACAGCTTACTTGCGCGTGGTAGTCTTATGGATAACAAAAAAAGTACTTTTAGTCCAATTTTCATTTCGCATCCCTATTTATAAATTAGCAAGTAAAACCCACCATCACCAGAACTAACCTTTCTTGTTAATAAACTCTCTGTTGTGTTGTCTGTTTTGTCAATATGCATGTAGTTAGGTACATATTTCTTTAGAAATACAGATTTCTTATTAAGTACTAATTTGCAAATTTAAATTTATTGTTAATGGCAAATATTGTTTTGCAATTTATCGAGAAATTTGATTTGTTCAAATTATATTTTCATGTTAAAATTTCTTTTTGTATGAAATGTTGAAATTCTAGAAAATTATTATTATGTATGTACTACATTTGTGTTTTCAAAAAAGTTTTTCTCAAGAAATTTTCAATTTTAAATGTAAAAGTATGGCAAAATAAGTAAAGATAAAAGTTACACTAATTGTAGTTTTAATTAAACAGTCGTGTTGAAAATAATATACATTTTTTTTAACAAAATTATTTTGTCATTTGACACGGACCGATGAAGTCATATTTTTAATGATTCTGCTGCACAGCTTCGGCTTAATTTGAAAGAAGGTCGAGATTATGTTGATTTTGAAGTCATCCGTCGGTTGGGGCTGGTTGGTATAGACATGCGTTTTCAGAAATTTCCATAATTAAAAGTCCATCGAGTTTAAATCGCACGATCTTGGTAAATATTTTACTTCAGTTTTGGAAGAGATATCGTAGGTGAAATATTCAATGACTCAGCTGACGGATTATGTTGACATTGAGGGTATCTGCCGGTTGCGTCTTATTGGTATAGACTGCGTGTTCTGGAAACCCCACTAATAAAAGTCGATCGTGCGATTTGATGCACGATCTTGGTGAACATTTCACGTCATCTCCGGAAGAGATATCCAAACCCTCAACTGCAGAATATCTGCAGGAAACACAATTGGGTTATCGGAAATAAATGACATCTATTAAATTGAATTTTTTTAAAGTCGGCTGCACGATAAGTCATATGGCGATCTAACACAGCCAGTTCTCGCACATCATTAACTATCCTGACATAACTGCCAATGATTCAGGATGAATAGCCAAAAGTTATTGGATCAACTTACAGTATTTCCTAATCTTCTATACCTATGTAGTTTTCATTCAGTTATCAACGTTTTGTGGCACTCGAGCTCTTTCTTCCATACAGATGGCTTAGGTTCTACAAACAATAGTCCATTTGCATACTATGTGGTTCTCCATTAAACAATAATTTATTTGGTCACGGTCGATGATTCCTGGAATATTGGATATCTTCTTAAACAGACTACTCGAGGTGCACGATTGTGTAGACTATGGAGTATACTTAGAAGTTGTGGCTGGGTTGCTGCAAATAGCCAAACTTAGTGTAATAGTTAAATGAATGGAATGATTAACCAATTCCTGGAAACGAGAACTTGAAGTTGCGAAAAATATGTAAATATTTTCATTATTTAGATCTCTGTGATTATCGGATGTGCACTATATGAGAAAATCATAATAAGGAGAACACGCTCCTCCTCAATTACAATATCTAGAACCTTTAGAATGCTATAAATATTCCCAATTTGTCCACAACTTGTAGTACAAACAATCCAGATCTGATCTAGCAGATGACAAATCATCCACAGAAAAAATAATGTGTACATTTCAAAGTGAATTTCAGACTATCTGTTAAGCCTGATGGTGATCTTCAGTCATAATGATACTCTTAGAAGCTTGTAGAGATAGCCGAGCAAGTACTGGGTATGTACAGCCAGTGTAAAGGGAAACTATCCAGGATATGTTCAAGATTACGAATTAGAGTGATATGCGCTTAAAATATTTCAAATTCGATATCTGCCTGCGTTCAAAAGTGTAATTATCCGACACTGGCTGATGGCTGTATTAATAAGTCATTGGACGATCTGTAAACATAGAAGAACTGGAAAGGAAGAATTGTTTTTTCATCTCCTCGGCGAATAATCGGATCATTATGTAATATGACATAGATTCTTGCCCATGGGTGAGAATAAACAGGATCCGATGAGTCCGAATCTTGAATGGATACCTCTAGACTCTTTTCATTAGTAACTAACAACTAAATTACATTAGGTTTTGTGGTTTTAACAAAACCGAGTCCAATCTACTTGAATTTTGGAGTGCAGCGAACAAACCTGTCAACCTAACTAAGCAAATTAATTAAAAAACTGTTTAAATGCAGCATGTTTCAATTAAAAACTAATTAGTTTCAAGGTTTTGCACTCATTTTTGGTAAAACCCTCGTAATTAAAAATGTTTGCCAACTTACAAATGAAGAAAAAATTACAATAGTTTCATTATTTTTTTAATAGTAATCAAATTTGATATCACAAAAAGTTATTTCGTTTTGATTTATGCAAAACTGACAATTTTTTTTTAATACAATTTGAAATATACGCAATAAAATAAAAATATGCAAAGTGGGCTTAATATTAATGACATTGTTTTAGTGGCTTAAACCAGATTTTTTTTCAACCAGTATTTTTTGTTTAATGCAATAGAGAGTTAATTACAGCCAACAGCAATTTGAATTTTAGAATTCAAATTTAAAATTCCTAAGAATTCTTTAGAATCTTGCTTTTTTATTTAGTTTTGTTAAAAGTCATCATCTTTGCCATTTAAAATTCAGTTTTAAATTGCTGTTTTAGCACCTTGTTAATGGATAAGTGCTAAAGACATAGAGGCAACGCAACAACAACGAAAATGTGTTAACAAAAAAAAAAAAAAAACTAAATACAAATAAGAAAATACCAAGAAGTTATTATATTGAAAATAATGTAGCTTCAAAGAAATTGATGTTAACAACAATATTTGTTTACTTGCAAAAAGAGCAGATAACAGAGAAAAAAAATTAAAAGAAATTCAACCAATTTTATTGACGCACGAAAATACATATAAAAGAAAATATCAAACAACTGGCCAATTCATTCAACCAAACAAAACCAATTCAACCATCAATCTTTTCATCAAACCAAACGTCCATCCATCCATCCACATTTATCCAACTAACTACCACCAGCCTAGCAAAACAGCGTACCCGACTAAAAGTAACTCTAACTAACCTCTACCTACCTACCAAACAACCATCCAACCAGGCAACCAACCAACCAACCTACTACCAACAACAATAAACGAATAATATAACCAAAAGTTCCAAGAAACGCATTTCTAATTTAGACCGAATTCCCAGAAGTGACAAGACAAGAGACGGTGGTGGTAACAGCACTCACAACAAAAAATAAAACAACAATAATTGTACGAACGAACGTATGTACATTAGGATGGCCCCGTTTCTATGCAGCGCCTTCAAAAACCTTTCACATGATACCAATATTTCCCAAGTTTCCTTTGCGCGAAATATAAAACAAATCGTTAACACCTTCAAAATTACCTTTTTTTCGTTTGATCAAGTTCATCAAATACTTAATACAGGACAAGCATTTTGAGAAACGGTATCTTAGAATGAGTTAAACTTTTATATTAATTGGCAACATCCACCAATTTTTTTCCAAGCCATCCTAATGTACATACATACGTACGAGTGAGTAAAATAACAAAACATCATCAACAGCTTGCCTTAGCAAAAAGGCAATAATCACAACAACAACAAAAACTTGTATATTAAAATATATATTGTTGTTATAACACTCTTCTTCACCACTCTCCATGCACACACAGAGAGAATTATACAGTGACTTGCACTAATGCTCGGCTTTAACATTTGAACTTATAAATATCGGGAACGACTGGAAAGTATTTACTTATCCAGTGAAAAATTGGCTTGATACCATTCTCCAATCCACCCATGAGAACTATTTAACAATATTTTGTCATAATCTCCTATATGGACTGTTCGAGTCATTTACATCGATTTTTGTTTCTAGAGATCTTCGTATCGTTCTGTTCTAGAAGTATAGTGCACTTGTGATTCCGAAGCAAGCAGATCTCTGAATTCCGTACAGATGATCCACGACATATTGTGTTTTCTTTGTGGTCCATCAAACTATCGTTTCTTTAGACATAGACAAATTTTGGCATCTCTTCAGGAGTTTGAACTAATTTTAGCAAAACTTGAATACAAAACAAGTTCTAGGGTACCATTTAAATACGAGTCTCATTGTTAAGCTATTTTAAGAGCTTTAAAAGTAAATACACAGGCAACTATGGTATCTTGTGAAACAAAAATGAGTTTCCACCTTGGAAACTCATCTTATGTGTTCCACCATCTTAACTTGGTTAACCTTGAAAACACTAACACATTTAAGGAGTTCAGGAACGATCTCAAGGAATGTTCATTTCGTGAACTTGTCAAACATTCACAGAGAACAACTTTTGGAAGCTATGGGGAAACCCAAATATAGAAGTGATGAAAACCTGAAATTAAATAGATCAGCTCTCTGGAGACTAGTCGTTACACTTGTTCAATATGGAGTAGACTTGGAAACTCATCGTATGTGTTCCACCATCTTAACTTGGTTAACCTTGAAAACACTAACACATTTAAGGAGTTCAGGAACGATCTCAAGGAATGCTCATTTCGTGAACTTGTCAAACATTCACAGAGAACAACATTCGGAAGCTATGGGGAAACCCAAATATAGAACTGATGAAAACCTGAAGTTAAATAGATCAGCTCTCAGGACACTAGTCGTTATACTTGATCAATATGGAGTAGACTCGATATACTTAATTGTGTGTGTGTAGCAAGCTACCAAGTAAACTAACCAAGCATAAACAGTTTAATCATTTTGTTTGCAGAAAGGCGAGACAAAAATATAGAACTTTCAGTTGTTGGAAACTATGTAAATAACAAATGTTTCCAAATCTGTTGGTACATGTAATTTTAAAATAGGAAATCTCCGTTTGACTGTCAGAGTAAGCAATTGAGGTTTCGCAATATCGGATCCCATCTGAAACTTCAAGAGTACTCCCCACAATCCTTGTACCTTTGTAGATATTACTGTAAAGCACAAAGTATCTAAATGGATTGTAGGATTTGTGAATTCTAGAACAGTACGATACGATGATTTCTAGAAACTAAAATCTCTGATTACATAACGCTCCTCATGATGGTCAAAGTTATTATTTCTTCCAGACGGGATTGGATGGGGGTTGATAACATGGTTAATGGATATAACTGATTGTTCTATTGCATTGGATCTGGGTTCTTCTTGTATGCACTCCGGCTAAGATATTGGCAACAATGAAGGCATGTCAACAGTCACAGCTAGGTCGTCTAGTTTGGGTTCCTAGACATAGAAGCTAGTACAGTAATGATCAGGCGGGCGAGCTGGCTGTATACAATGAGGAATGCAGTATTTAACTCTTGAATAGGAATAGGAAGAACGTTTCGAGATTAATAGCAGTTTTAACAGGCCACTGTGCTATCGGTAAACATGCAATCAGAGTTTCCTTCAACAGTTACTACTGCAGCTGCCTAGATCGCGAAAAGGAGAAAACTGTTTTTCGCCACTTCTATGAATGACCGGCTCTTCATTTATTGAGATACAGATTGCTAAAGTTATATATGTACATACGAGTACATATCTAATACCAGACTGTGTGATCGAATGCGATAGGTTGGATCTAGTACTTTTTTCACTAGCATCTGGACGTGATCTAGTTTTCACCCAGCTCATCGATTAGTGTGCTCTAAACGGAATCAGACTTTGTGGACGAAGCTAAGATCTCATCACCCAAGCATGAAACATTCAAGTATTGAAGTTCGTATCACACGTTAGTTGAAAAATGAGAAACTGGAACCGTTTTTTATGTCGGTGTCCTAAGTTTAGATGCTTTATTTTTCCAATTTTAAGTTGATTCCAAAATATTATCATTCAACGAATATTAATGACAGTCACTATACAACTCGTACACTCTTTGTAGAAAAACGCGCCAGCTGAAATTTGTATTGCACTTAAATACTCAGCAAACGAAAGACCCTTTCGTCCGTTGGTTACATTGTGTTCATCCGTCTGCTTGTTCATCTGACTAGTGAAACTCTTTGCGTCTTTACTTACATATACTCATGCACAATATCTCTGCTTTAGTTGCTGTAAATTGGGATTTTGTTGGCATATGCGACCTTTTAGGGGTCTAAAATACTCACCATCATCTTCAGTGTACTTGTATGTAGGTTGAGTACCAACCAACCAGCTGATGGTTGCGTTTATTATTTTTTTTACATCTATGTATGCTCCCTGTTCTATTTGGTTCTTTCATTTTCATGTTTTTAATTTAGTTGGAATTATCAATATGTATCACATTCATTGGAATATGTTGTTCACAACACGACCCAAAATTAAGAGTAAAAACATTGCGAACGAGGGTCTTATTAAAATGGGTTTATTTTGAGTTCGAGGAAATGTGGTTTCATAAAATTTTATGTATTTCAAACAAGTTCGCTTTAAATGTGTGGATGTAGGATTTTATATAATTTTTAAAAATATGTTTTCACTAGAATCCTTGAAAAGTTTTGTGTTGTGTTTTTTTTTTCTTTTTAAAATTTATTGCGTAGTAACATAAAATATTTTGCAAATAAATTGTGGAATTTTTTTAAATTATCGGTAAGGCACGTTAGTAGAAATATGATTTCTTAAAAGCTTTTAAAAATAAGTTTATTCCAGCGTTGATAGATTCGTTAGAGCCGAAGCTATTGGGAGGAGGAATATGAAATCAGGTTATGTAATTTAAAGAATATATAGTGGATGAGTGAAAACATTGTCGTTCAATGGTTTTATTCACTTACGGGACTTTGTGTTCTCGGGGTCCCTCATTTGACAAATACAGCGGCTTGTATTTATAAATAGAGTAGATGTATTAGAGAAGATAAATTTGAAATATCCCCAGATTGCAATTTTGTACATCACGAATTTCGGGGATCTAATGAAACCAGTATGTCCTGAGATATCTATTTCATGTATAGCATAGATTTTTACGGCACAGTAACCAATTTCACCGGCAGTGAAAGACAACCAAGTTTGAATTAATTTTTGAACAAAGTTCATCAAATTTAATTTAACGAAATGCAGATATTCGGAAATATCCCGGGATTACAATTTTATTGATCTGAGATCCTTATTGCATGCAAAGTATCATTCGAAAATATTCCGGGATTACAATTTTCAATTCTCGGATTCCCAAATCAGACAATAGTCTCTTCTGAGATCTTTAATGGTATTACAATTTTCAAATCTCAGATTCCAAAAGTGACTCTTCTGAGATCGTTAATGCATGCAAATCATCACTCGGAAACATCCCGGGATTAGAATTTTCAAATCTCAGATTCCAAAATCTGACTAGGGTTCCTTCTGAGATCTTTGTTTCATGCAAAGCATCAATGCTTTTCAAATAATCCTTTAGCGTACAAATTTACTTGCCTCCCTGATCCCCAATATCTCATCCTGAAATACATCCTATCATAGTTTGTGAGGGGCGTTAGGTTTGTTTATGCGAGGGAAGGAAATCCTTGAGTTTGAACCAATTTTAAGAAAAATATTTCCTCTTCGAACGAATTGACTATAAAACATGAGGATACGGATAACGCTTCTTTAGACGTTGGAAAATGTTAACAAACTTAATTGAGTGTCATTTAATAAAATTACCCTAAAAGTCAACTGACAACTACGGTATCATCGGAAACAACTAGATTAACCATGAAAACACTAAGCGATTTGAAGATTTCAGGAAATACCTCCAAATTGTCAACTTTCGGGAACCCCCAACGGAAATATAACTAACGAAGTCCAGAAATTAATTAGATCAGATCTCAGGTGACTAGTTCGTGTACTTATTTCACATTTCACGAAGCTTTGATCTCATCTACAGCCAATTATGGTATCAAGGGAAACAATGGGATCGGAAAATATGGAGATGCAGGATGAAGCTAAATTTTGATGAAGTTCATTTCATTCGTCGTTCGGTTGATACAGCTCTCGTTGAGTTGATAATTTTTGGGAAATATGGGATCGGAAAATATGGAGATGCAGGATGATGCTCCATCACCAAAAGCGAATTTGTTCGCCAACCAATTTTGAACACATTTCATTAAATCCGTTCTGGTATGAATGACGTCCACGATTGAATTCGGAGAACTAGAAAATATGGTGGCTCAGGATAATGCTTCATCACCGAAAGTCTAAGCGAAATTTTTGACAACTTTTGAGGTAATGTTGTTGGGCAAGAGACTTGCGCAACTAAATTGCCTAGTGTGAAAGGGGTCTTACATTATGTTGTTTCCACAACTAAAAAGCCTCATATTCCCCAAAGGAATAAAACTTGAAGAAGAGGTACATGGGGGGTTCCCAATATTCCCCGATGTGCATAACCATTCCCGGTGTAGTATACTACCCAAGTCGTTTACTATTCCAAATTTAAATTAAAAAAACAGCCTAAAGGTTTTTGTTTACATTGTGGCAGTAAATAGCTAAGAAAGAAAGAGACTATGAGCCAAAGAGAGATCATGTTAACACATACATACAATAACAACATTACAACAAAAACAACCACAACAAAATAATCGTCATACATACCTCAATTTCTCATAATATTGTGAGGTATGTATGATGATTATATACTTTGAACGGGTCCGCTTTTTGCTTCGTTTGTTGTTGCTGTGCTGACTTATTTTTTTTTTTGTGTTTCTTTCTTTAATATATTTTTCTTGCTTTTGGTATTAAATTGTATTAAAATTCGTTGGTATTTCGAATTCGTGGAATTAATATATAAAATACAATTTTTTTTTAATTGTTCACATGAAATTTTTTCAATTGAAAGCGGAATTAAAAAAAATAAAATGGAAAAAAATAAATAAGCGAAATGTGTGAATGCCAAATTTTTAATAAATACACACAGGCGGCGGCGGCGTCAGTTGGTATTTGTGTGGATGAATTTTTATTGAAAAAAAAAAAAATAAATATAAAAACAAGTAAGAGTGCTATATTCGGCTGTGCCGAATCTTATATACCCTTCACCAAATTATACTTCAAAATTTTAAATATTTTTAGGTAAACAAAATTTAATTTTTTTTCCAGTTGTGTTTTGAATTTTTTGGAAAAAAAAATTTTTCGATTGTTATTTAAAATTTTTTTTTTTTAAATTTTAAAAATTTTTTTTTTCAAATTTTCAAATTTAAAAAAAATTTTTTTGTTTTTTCAATTTTTTTTAAAAAAAAAAAATTCGGGTTCAAAATTTTTTTCCCGATTTTGACCCATTGTAGGTCCAACTTACTATGGTCTTATATACGTCGTTTCAAATGTCTTTGAAATATCTATCATTAGATATCCATATTGTCTATATAATGTCTTAGTAATCCAGATATAGGTAAAAAAATAGGTCAAAAATCGAGGTTGTCTTGGTTTTTTCCTCATATCTCAGCCATTTGTGGACCGATTTTGCTGATTTTAAATAGCAAAATTCTCGAAAGCATGTCTGACAGAATTATTGAAGATTTGGATCCCGAAGATATCTGGGGTCTTCAGAAAACTGATTTCAACAGACAGACAGACAGACAGACGGACAGACAGACAGACAGACAGACAGACAGACAGACAGACAGACAGACAGACAGACAGACGGACATGGCTTAATCGACTCCGCTATCTATAAGGATCCAGAATATATATACTTTATAGGGTCGGAAATGAAAAATGTAGAAATTACAAACGGAATGACAAACTTATATATACCCTTCTCACGAAGCTGAAGGGTATAATAAAATAAACAAAATCCATATTCACTATACTATACAATTCAATACGATTTCGTTTATAGTGAAATAAATTTTAATTGAAAATTGGCAAAATACACAAACTCACGCAAGTTGTTGTTATAGTGCTGCTGCTATTATATTGTTGGTGTTGTGATGTGCTGTGCGCCACAACTGACGTTTGACTGCTGCTGCTTGAATTGAAGTGTATTTTTCATTTGAAAATCAATTTATTCATGAAAATTACTTTTTTTTTTCTTCTTTTTCTCTTCAATTTTTTTACAATTTGTTTTATTTTTCCATGAATATAGTAAAAAAACATTGGATTTTTATTAAATTGCTGAAAGTAGCAAAAAAAAAAAACATAAAAAGCAAAGTAATAGAATTTGAAATATTCTGGGAAATTGCGTTTAGTTTTTTAAATAAATACTTTCATTATTGATTTTGTTTTATTTTTATGTACATATGTACGTACATACATATGTAGGTATATATTTTTTAATTAAAATATTTTAATAAAATGTTTTTGGAATATGTGGGCTACTACTTAGCATCAAAGTGTTTTTTTTTTAATATTGTTCCTGATGGGGGGTCAAGCACTTCTCTAAAATCAAAATTCCATGATTAAATGGGTTTGAATAAAATCAGTTTGAGCTCGCATTATCATAAGGAGTGGGTGTTTGAGAAATACAAAGAGTGAGAATCAAAGGTTCGAAAGAATTAATTCTTAATCCCTTTTCAAAATCAAATTAAATTTGATCTCTTAACCATGCCGTTAATGAATTTATTAGGAAGTAATTCATAGACTTAATTCCTTTGTACTTCAAATTAATTGAATTCATTCCTTTAAGAATTCAATTTTTATAGAATGAATTCCTTATTGAATTATTCCAGTTTTCTTCAATTCAATTATTATTCAAGTATTACAAAATATGTATGTTGAATGATTCAAATTTTGTTCAATTGAAATCTATTACAAATAGGATTAGGTAAATTTTTTTCAATTCATTTTGTAAATGATTAATAACAATTTCAAATTGAATGAAGAAAAATATTTTAATTCAATTTGTATTAACAAAAATTGAATTAATTTCATTATGAAATGGTTCAACAATAAATGAATTTGATTAAAATAAAAGACTATGAATGAAATATTCTGAATTAAGATTTCATTGAATTAACCCTGCATTACTATCGCTATTTTAGACTTTGTTAATTCATTTGATTTAAAAAAGTTTAAAATACTGGGAGTAGGTATGCGGAATTTTAAAATTTTTTTTTGCTTTTATTTTAAAACGTTTGTATAATATAAATTTATTCAAAGTTTTGGTCATTGTTAGCTATGACCTTTTCCCATCTTTCTGGCAACATATGGATTCCGAGCCAAAAGAACTGCTCATCTTTTGAGGCCATGAACGAATCAAGCAAATATCGGATACTCTGTTCTGAAGTGAAGCTTATCCCAGAGAGAGCTTTCTGCGTCAATCGAAACAATTAATAGTCGGACGGGGCAAGATCAGGATTATAAAGCGGGTGAGGCAAAACTTCCCAACCACTTCCTTCTAAATAGTTTTTAACAGTTATTGCAACAAGCGGCCGAGCGTTGTCATGATGGAATATTACGGTTTCATGTCTGGCCGCATATTCGGGGCGTTTTTCGGCCAATGCTCGTTTCAAACGGTTGCATTGCATTTATACAGGTTCCCTGTGGTAGTCTGGCCAGACTTCTGCAGCTCATAATAGATGGGACCCGTTTGCTCCCACCAAATACATAGAATTACCTTTGCGCCATGAATATTTGGCTTTTGACGGACTTCACATACGATCGTCTTTCATGATCTCTCGGCTTCAATTCGTATGGTACCCAATTTCCCCGCTTTTGGATGAATCCTGCTGCTCGCAAACGTTTTGAAATTGCTGCTTGAGTAGCTCCCAATGATTTTGCAACTCTTGTTGAGTTTTACAATAATTTTCATGGTGTAATGCCTCCAATTCTTGGTCTTCAAACTTTTTTGGCTGTCCTGGGTGCTATTTGTCTTCCGTGTGAAAATCACCACTTCTGAACCGCACAAACCATTTACACACGTTGAAAACGATGGAACGCATTCAGCATAAGATTTGGTTTTCTGCAGCGGAACTTTTTTTCAAATTAAAGAAGTAAATCAAAACTTCCCGCATATGACGATTCGTTGGTACAAAATTCGACATTTTCGAAGCAAAAATAAAACGAAGTTGTTTACACTGTTCAATAACTAAGAGAGTATAAATGATAGATATGTATGTACCCTTCAAAATGACATACAAGTCTGCGTTCAAAAGATATGCCATCTTATGCACCCAATAAAATAAAATTTCCCAGAAAAATTTTCGAAAAAGTTGTACGTAAAATTTACGTCACTAAAAGAGCTAGAAACTATTTGTAAAAATGAAACCTAAGTTTCCATTGTTTTGCCAATTTTCAGAAATTAATTAATTATGAAAAAAATAAAAATGTCTTAAGCATTTATTTGGATATAGACCTATTTATTGAATATTTGAAAAAGTTTCCATTGTATTGTCAGACTAAGTGACCTTGGTGAGTTACAGGTTGGATTTAATACCTTTCTACATCTGAAGAGTGGTATGGTCTTTTCAAAACGGATTCCTTTCGACTCTACTTGACCAACCAACTTACTTCAGTAATTTTGTAATTTTATTCAACAATTTAGGTGTTATGTGTACATATTAAAATAACTTCCTAAAATACTAGATTTCAGCACACAAAAAAGTGCTAAAAATCACTTGGTTGGCATCACTGCTTAATACCCATTGACATTACTGCCTTTAGCGTTGCCAAAGCATTTCTAAGAATAAGTGTGTTCCTAAAAAAAAACTAACTAAAACTCC
This sequence comes from Calliphora vicina, assembly GCF_958450345.1. Lineage (NCBI taxonomy): Eukaryota > Metazoa > Arthropoda > Insecta > Diptera > Calliphoridae > Calliphora > Calliphora vicina. The sequence goes on along the minus strand of NC_088781.1, from coordinate 39,901,400 downwards.
CTTTATTATACCAGTTCTTTTAAATAAAATTTCAATTGAAATTTAAATAAAGTGATCAAGTTATTGCAAAAAAAAAAATATATATATTGAATCCTTATAAAAACTATAAAATTTTTTTCTTAATACACACATTGTACAGCTGTATGTGTAGCTCTTTGTAATACGAGTAATAACACCTTTTTCAGCTTGTTCCTTTATCGTATCGTACACCTTTAATATGCACAAAAGTGACCTTTTTTTCTTACTTTCGTATTCGTTTTTATAATAGTTGGCCTTAAAAGGAATAAATACATGTTTTGTTTGTAATATAATATAAAAATTTTAAATATTGCACACAAAAGGGATCTTATTTTATTTCATTACTTTTTTTTTGTATTTTTTATTTATTTATTCAACCATCCTTCCACTTTTGTAGCTGCTTCTTCTAGTTGACGTTGGAATTTTTATGTCATCTGGTTTCCTTTGAACTCGTGTAACCTCTGTTGTTGTGTTTGTTTTCTTAAACATACAAACATATGAATTTACATACCCTGCAGTTTATGGGAGTAGTATTATTCAAACATGCATGTGAATGCATATTCTGCTAGTATTCTTTTGAAGCTTGATATCACATGGAACTTGTACCGAAAAATGGCCAGAATATGCCATGACAACGCTCGGCAACATGTTGCAATACCTGTTAAAAAGTATTTAGAATGAAGCGATTAGGAAGTTTTGCCCCGTCCGACTACTGTTTGTTTCGATCGATGTAGAACGCTCTCTTTCTGGGATACGCTTCACTTTGAAACAGATTATTCGATATTGGCTTGATTCGTTCTTGGCCTCAAAAGATGAGCAGTTCTTTTGGCTCGGAATCCATATGATGCCAGAAAGATGCTAAATTTAATTTGAATTTCACTATCATAATCGGTCCAACAGTTTGTTTCTAATTAATTATCGGGCCTTATTTAGGATGGAGACAATTTATCATAATTTTCTTTTTTGAGGTTATGGAAAACCATAACGAATACAGCAATTCGACAGCAGTAATCACAAGACGAATTGCTTGCTTTAAAACTGCAGGGTACTTGGGATACTTAATGTCAACAGCTGTTGTATATAATTTGGCTCTCTTTTAATTCTAGTCCCTTTTCCTGTGTCAAATCATCATTATTGTGTTGTGTGTTTTTGTTGTCTGTTTTCTGATCCTTATCCTTATCCTTACACATAAATATCTAAAATTTTTCGCACTTAAAGGTTGTTTCTTGTGTGTGTTTTCGGTAGATACCATTATTTTTTAAGTCAAACACAACAATTTTGTTAAACATCATGTCAATAGGGGTCCTTTTTTATTATTTTAAATGTTGTTATTGTTGATTTCTTATCTTTTATACCCTAACAGAGCTAACCTTAGATTAATTTTATTTCATTTCAATTCAATTTGTAATTCCATTGAGTGTGGCATAACCTCAATATTGTGTATTCAAGTGACTTTTTAGTTTCGGTTATAGTTTTGTTATTCATAGACAATTGTTTATTCTTTTTCTTTTAGTTTTAAAACAAACAATGAATTGTAGTTTTCCGGCCGTATAAAATTTGCTAATAAAACAATTGGTTTTATTTTTATTTCAAACTAAAGCAGATTGCCTTAGTTTTAGGCTGGCATTGTTAGACAATGAAATTTCTATTTAAAGAGTTTCTAAAAGTAGTTCTTTATAAAGATTTCTATTTATAATGGATTTATTATTAAAACAAATTTTCATTTAAGTAGATAGATAGTTTTTCAGTTTTTATTTTTTGAACAAAAGATTTTTTATTTTATTATATTAAGTATTAAGAGTTTATGTTAGTTTCTCTATTATTTTGTAATTTAAACAAAGCCATAGAGTCTTAAGTATTTACTATTATTTTATTTTAACAGCTGAAAACTTGTTTTCTAAAACTACTCAATGCCATTGTTAGCACAATGGCTAAAGAAACAAACAAACAAACAAATATTTTTAAAAACTAGGTCCAATTTGAAAAAAATAACACAAATGAAATGTTTTTTCAAGCTTAACTATAACCTTCATAGCAGTGTTTGGAATTTAAAACATTTTGTAAAGTAAATACAAATGTTTACAAGAGTTGGCAACGTTTAAAAATAAGAAGCAGCACTCAAGCTGTTTTTTTTTAGAGAAATGACACTCATTGAGAGCAATACAGTGTTGCCAAAATGCAGAAATACCATTGTAATGCTAACAAAAGTTAAGAAAAATATACTGTATTTCTCAAACTTTATACATTAAGTTAAACACATCTATGATTTTGACAGAACATTGGCAATTTTCTTTCACCTTATTTAGTGAAATATTTATTTGCTAATTCAATTTTTTTTTTGAATTTCATTTCAAAAGAATTTCCCACACTTCCCTACTTTGCATTTATTTTCAATCTATTTATATAACCAATCTATGCAAATTATAAACAATTTATTTTAGCACGTTTATCATGTGATGTTTACGTATGTTGAACTGGCTATGATGAGTCTATAGATGAAGAATGATTTCGTCAATAATATAAATCTTTTTTATTACTCTGCGTCTTTCTTTTTTTTTGTCTTAAAATACTAAAAATTGTATAATGAATAACTACAAATATAAATGGTGTCTATTTTTAATTTGATTTTCCTAGAAATTATACATTATTAGATCATATTTTTTATTTTTTTTTTGGCACACCTAAATTTGCTTCTTAACGTTAAGTAGAACAGTTGGGTTTCGATGTTTTAAAAACAAATAAACATTTGGAAATATAAATTACATTAAATTTATGTAACATTACTGAAATATTAATGTAATTTTGCTGAAGCTTAAACTATTTTTTATCCACTCCAAACTAAACAACTACAAAATCTGAAATTTAAACCAGTGTTCTTCACTCATATCCACCATAATCAAATATGAAACGAAAATCACACTTAATAGCTGATCAGTTTGCAACAGAGGAAAAAAGTGCCATGTTCTCTTTATGCCGACCACTGATTCAAACTCATGTAGAAGAGCGAACTGTAAGAGGTCCAAAAACCCCTATAAATGGTACTATGCCAACTTAACCAAATTTTCGCAAAAACACGCAATTTTTTGGATCTGTCTTTTATGATAAATCCATAGAGACGTCTGTCTGCTTTTTAAAGCTTTATTTATATATATGCTTCGTCGACTGTCGCCCGGACTTCTAACGACTAAATTTTACATTTAATACCAAATATTCTCAAATCATGTTCAAAGTTGGTTGCCTAACATAATTCTCAAAGATTTATCAAACCTAAACAGAGGTTTGAATTTAATTTGTGGTTGATATAAGACTGAAAACGGGTATTCCAACTTAATTTTACATTTAATACCAAATATTCTCAAATCATGTTCAAACTTGGTTGCCTGACATAATTCTCAAATATTTATCAAAACTAAACAGAGGTTTGAATTTAATTTGAGGTTGATATCCAACTTAATTTTTCATTTAATATCAAATGTACTCAAATCATGTTCAAAATTGGGTGTCTGGCATGATTCTCAAAGATTTCTGAAACCTAAACAGAGGTTTGAATTCAATTTGACAAAATGATATTCTCAAACCATTTGATATTAAATCATCTTAATTTTATATTAAATCATTCCCAAATAGGGTTTTTAATTTCCCGACCTTTTTTGATTACTAGGAATCGGGAAATTTTTTCTACATTCCCGGGTACCCGGCTATTCCCGAAATATATAATGATACTGTAAATTAGGACTATTATAGCCAAATTTCATATAAAAACTTAGTGTTATAATTATTAAATATTAGAGCTTCGAATTAATTAATAAAATTTGAGCATAATTCACTAAAATCTTAATCCGTAATTAAAAAATGTCAACCTTTCATTCCATAAATCTATAAAATTAGGAATAATATTTAATTTTTTAGATTCATTCCAAAGCCTTTGTTTAAACTGAATTAATTTTAAAGTTAATTAATAACAGAATTTATTCAAACTTTGAATGATTAAATTTTTGTTAAATCAAATCATTTACAAAAATTAATTGAAAAAATTGTCTTAGGACCTCATTTTGTAAAACGAAGCGTTCTGAAACGTAAGCAATTTGTATGAAGAATACTGGGAAAAGTGTTTGAAACTTGAATATTTTCCATACAAAATTTGTTTAACGTTTGTCGTTTCGTTTTATAAAATGAGGCCCTTAAGCCTTTTTGTATTAGATTTGAATTGAAGAAAAATTTAATCAATTAATAATTTTTTTTTTTTTTTATTTCATATTTTATTTATTGTATCTTCACAAAATAATGTGAACTATCAATAATTTGTTAATAAATTTATGATGATATTTTGTTATGGATGTGTAGAAGAAATTTAAAGAAATTAGAATAATTCAATAAGAAATAAATTCTATAAATAATGAATTCACTTTTTAAATTTTCATACGAAAAACCCCAAATAAATAATAACAATAATAAGCGGTTTATTATTGCCGAGATATAAGCAAAAAACTGTAAAAAACTTTTCACTGTTTTTTGATGAAAAAAAATAGAGTTCTAACTTGTTTTCGGGTAGTGAAAAATTGGCAAAATTCCCGGGAAATTTGTACCGGGAATTCCCGGGATAAAAACCCTATTCCCAAATCTAAATATATGTATGTAATTGGGAACAAACTTTTTTTTTGAGAAGTCTATTATAATTTATTAAGTTGAGAAACAATTTGATTTTAAATGATTCTTAAACATTTACCTCTTGAGAAACGATTTCATTTCAGTTCATTTACAATTTATTTTTTTAAATATGAATGTTTTTTGGGAACTTCTCTTTTTGGGAGGAATATTCTGTCTAAATCTCAAACATTTGCTTTTGAGAAACGATTTGATTTCAGTTCGTTCACAATTTGTTTTCAAACCAGAATGTTTGTGGGCAACTTCTCTTTTTTGGGAAGAATATTTTGAAATGCTTTTCAAATCAATGTTTTCAGGGAATTTTACTTTTTTGAGGAGGCTAATTTACTCAAATGTTTATCAAAGCCTTTGCAAACGTTTGACATTTGAGAAAAAAAATGTATTTAAAATCTTTTTCAATTTGAATTTAATTATTCAGAGCTTTAGTTAGTTCGCATAAAGCCGATCTATCAAGTGGCGCCAGAGAAAATAGTCCATTTTGATTTTAATAAATCGATAGGTGCTGTCGCCGTATGGCACGTAGCGCCATCTTGTTGAAACCAGATCTCGCCCGGATCAATATTATCCATATTTTCAAACAAAAAATCATTGATCATGGTGTAGTAACGATCTCCATTGAAGAAATAAGGTCCGATGATGCCACCAGCCTGATGTAATGGAGTTTGTAGGGTATGATGTCGATTGATTTCACTTCATATGCGGCAATTTTTATACCCTTCACCTTCGTGAGAAGGGTATATATAAGTTTGTCATTCCGTTTGTAATTTCTACATTTTTCATTTCCGACCCTATAAAGTATATATATTCTGGATCCTTATAGATAGCGGAGTCGATTAAGCCATGCCCGTCTGTCTGTCCGTCTGTCTGTCTGTTGAAATCTGTTTTCTGAAGACCCCAGATATCTTCGGGATCCAAATCTTCTATAATTCTGTCAGACATGCTTTCGAGAATTTTGCTATTTAAAATCAGCAAAATCGGTTCACAAACGACTGAGATATGAGGAAAAAACCAAGACAACCTCGATTTTTTACCTATATCTGGATTACTAAGACATTAATATAGACAATATGGATATCTAATGATAGATATTTCAAAGACATTTGCAACGACGTATATAAGACCATAGTAAGTTGGACCTACAATGGGTCAAAATCGGGAAAAAATGTTTAACCCGAAATTTGTTTTTCAAAAAAAAAAAAATTGAAAAAATAACAATCGAAAATTTTTTTTTCCAATAAATTAAAAAAACAACTGGAAAAAAAATTTAATTTTGTTTACCTAAAAATATTTAAAATTTTGAAGTATAATTTGGTGAAGGGTATATAAGATTCGGCACAGCCGAATATAGCACTCTTACTTGTTTTTATTAATATACCTGTTAATCCAAATTTCTATTTTCTACAACTTTGTAGTGGTCAGTTCTGTACATTTATATTTGTGGATCTATCAATGTTGTTTCCTCTTTTATAGCCATTTAAATAAATCTTACACTTTAACATACTTGAAAGAAAACTAAAGGAACAGTGATCATTCCATTCAGATGGGCCACAAATTATAAAAGTAAAATTGCTAAATTTAAATTGCAAATTTTATGAATTTTTAAAAAAATTTCACATTATCCACATTCCACTGTATATTCTTTGTTTTGTGGTTCATCAAGTGCAAACATTTTGTATATTATATTGTTTTTAAAATTCCTAAGAATTTTACAAAATGAAAGAAATGTTTTTTTTTTTATAAATAATATATTTGTTGTATTTTTGTTTAAAAATAACATGATAATTTTCGTTGAAAAAGTAATAATAAACAATAATTAAGGCTAATGATTTTTTGTTTAAGAAAATAGCTAAAATTTAATTAGCGTGTTTTATTATATATTTTTCGTTATTCTCCACTAACTAAATTATTTAGATACAACTTTTTAATAATAAAAAAAATAACACCTAAAGGCTTTTTATTTTGAAATAAAAAGATGAGGGAATGTTTATTTTTTCAAAATTTACACATAATTATGCGGGTTTTTTTCTCAGGCTCTTTACTCTAAATGGCTACAAGTTTAATAATAAAAACCATCAAAAAAAAAAAAAGAAATATAATTATAATGAAAAAAAAAAAAATAATTTTACAAACATTGTATTCCTCTCGTCATTCAATCAATTAGCGCCGCCGTTAATCATCTTAAATAAGAAAAGAAGAAAATTAAAAAAATATATATAAAAAAAACATTGTATGTGGTGTGGACTGGAGTGGTTTGGTCTGGTGTGATGATGATGGTGGTGTGGGGTTCGGGCTTAACAACATGGCATGTTGTATAAAAGTATAAACACTTTTACCACATGCGGGTTAAAGTTGTTTAGTGTCGGTTCTTGAACCTTAAGTGCAAAACATGAGTATTAAATGTCTTGTTATGTAGAGAATGTAAGAAGTAAATATATAGATGGATATTGATGCTGTTCTTTTTTATTTTGTTTAGATTTAGGTTTAATACCTTGAAGATGTTTTAGTTAATTATACCATCGTTTATGCATGTTGAGTTTTCAAGATGTTTGTGGCGCCATTTAAGCAAATTGTTAAATTTACATAGAGGTTTGAGTTTGTCAATATTGCTTTGGCTAATTTTCAAGTGTTGGCTTGTGGCGTCTTATTTAGTTATTCTTTTTTTTATGTTTTGTATCATTTAGAATCAGATATTTAGTTGCTATCCCACTTTTGTTTTAATATCTTATAGTCAAAAGTACCGTAGCACTTCTGCGACTCATTTAATACTTTCAAACTACTTTCTACTTGTATAATATTACATTTACACCGACGTGAAATCTAGTCGATTTGAATTGAAATCTTTGTCAAAATCTATACCGTTTACACCGCTGTTTTTTGACATTTAGCAAGATTTAATTTAATAACAAAAACAGCTGACTAACAAAACCCGCAGTAAATAAGTAATTTTTTAGTATTATAATTTGTATTTTTCTATGTTTCATAATCTGTGCATATGTATCACTTAACTTTTATTAATTTTTGCAATATTAATTTTTGGAAATATTCATCAAACGCTCAAAATTTTCCACACTTTTTATATAAATTTTATACCCTTCACCTTCGTGAGAAGAGTATATATAAGTTTGTAATTTCCACAATATAATTTTCCGACCCTATAAAGTATATGCATATATTCTGGATCCTTATAGATAGCGGAGTCTATAAAAACATGTCCGTCTGTCTGTCTGTTGAAATCAATTTTCTGAAGACCCCAGATATCTTCGGGATCCAAATCTTCAATAATTCTGTCAGACATGCTTTCGAGAAGTTTCCTATTTAAAATCAGCAAAATCGGTCCACAAATGGCTGAGATATGAGGAAAAAACCAGGACAACCTCGATTTTTGACCTATGGATATCTAATGATAGACATTTCAAAGACCTTTGTAACGACGTATATAAGACCATAGTAAGTTGGACCTACAATAGGTAAAAATCGGAAAAAATATATTTTTCACCAAAAATTTTTTTTTTTTAATTTAAAAAAAAAATAAATTTAAAATAAAAAAAAAATTAAATAGCAATTCGAAAAACTTTTTTTCCCAAAAAATTAAAAAAACAACTTTGGAAAAAAAACATAAATTTTGTTTACCTAAAAATATTTAAAATTTGTATTTTGAAGTATAATTTAGTGAAGACTATATAAGATTCGGCACAACCGAATATAGCTCTCTTACTTGTTTTATTTGTATCTGTCAAATTTTACTTGTACATTGCTGTATTTTTTAGTCCATTATTAAGAAATACAAGGTTGCATCACTTGGTACTGAGTAGATTTGAGGAGATTTCTTCAAAATCTAGCCACGAAGTAGATTTCATTTTGTATGGGAAATCTCGTCAAAATAACAAGATTTGGCTCGAAATCTCATATGTACTAGATTTTGCTTCGGTGTAAATGCACTATAACAGTATTTTTTATAGAAAATCTTCGGAATAATTGTATTTTCTATAGAAAATATTCAGTATAACAGTATTTTCTATAGACATTTTCAGAAAACCATTAGTATAACACTTCTATCGAAATTCTTCAGTATAACAGTATTTTCTATAGAAAATGCTCATTATAACAGAATTTATTATATAAAATAATGTTATACTAATGGTTTTCTATAGAAAATAGTGTTATACTGAAGATGTTCTATAGAAAATAGTGCTATACTGATGATTTTATATATAAAACTAGTTGATCTCCCCGGCTTCGAACGGTAGCATTTACTAATGTTAGTTCTTCAAGTTTCTCCAGCCCACGCACACCAGCCTGTTCTTATTTATTTGCAAATAAAATATCTAAATTTGTACTGCATACTTTAGGGAGCTTTTTTATTACAGTTGACTGGACTCACAAAAAAGAATTTCCGAGTTTTACCCGGTATTTTTGAACTTTTTTTCTTTACAAACCATGTCCTGAAAATTTCGAATCGAATAAAAAAAAATCAGCCAAATCGCTCCAGCCGTTCTCACGTAATGACATTACATACATGGACCATTTAATTTTTATATATATAGATAGGAGATTTTCTATAGAAAATATTGTTATACTGTGCTATAGAAAATAGTGTTATACTGAAGATTTGTTATTAATAACAGTGTTATACAGAAGATTTTCTATTGAAAATAGTGCTACATTGAAGGTGTGCTATAGAAAATAGTGTTATAAAATAGTGTTATACAGAAGATTTTCTATTAATAACAGTGTTATACAGAAGATTTTCTTTTGAAAATAGTGTTATATTGAAAAGTTTCTATAGAAAATACTGTTTTACAGAATATTTTCTATAGAAACTTTTCAATATAACACCATTTTTAATAGAAAATCTTTAGTATAACAATATTTTTCATAGAAAATCTTCAGTATAACACTATTTTCTATAGAAAATCTTCAGTATAACCGCATTTCCAATAAAAATCTACACTATTTTCTATAGAAAACCATTAGTATTACATTATTTTCTATAGTAAATATTCACTATAACAGTATTTTCTGTTCAATAATTCAATGATCTGGTATTAATTACTGCTATCTAGTTTTAGCGTTGCCAACTGTAGTAAAAGCATAAATGATAAAGTTTTTTTTTTAAATTCTACTTAAAAAAAGACACCTTGTTGTATTCTCTATTATATTTATGCACGGTAAATATTTGTTGCTAAAAGATTCTATGTTTAATTTGTATATTCTAATGTGTTTATATTTACATACTTGGTTTTTGTGTACAAACAACTTTATGTAAATATGACACATTATTTATATTTCGTTAAGTTTTGTTTTAACATTTGTCTATTAACCATAAACACAAAATTTGGGTGTAGTTTCCTGGGAATTTTAATACAACCCAGTAAAAGTTATTATGAACATAAAAAGCTGCTAGTTGAAAAACCTTAATTTTTAATTTAGTTAAACATGACAGACATGATAAACTTCAAATTCTTAACCAGATATAAATTTATCAGCTAAAGACTTTATTTAATAGCGACATAATTATCTTAACAACTGTCATTTATTAAACGTCATTTCAATTATTATTACTTTTTGTAGGTACTTATCAGAACAGTTGTTAACGTCATTTCAATAACAATTATTACATTATTATTACCTAATATAAAATAGATTGTTATAACATACGTTTTCCCCTTATATTGTAGCAAGAATTAACACAATTATACTGTTATCAGCTTAAGCTAAAAATATTACTGGGTTATGCCAACCTGCAAGTAAAAATTATTATTTATACCTTAAAGTTTATTTTGTCTCTTCGTTCTTTATTTTATTTTTGTGTCACAAAATTCATACGAAAAGTAATTGAACTTTTTTCCAAGTATTTGATAAACAATTTAGAAATCCTAAACTAGCAGTACTCGCAGTAGGTAGGAATATACCTACTAAAACAAAAGTACTGAATATAAAAAAAGATAAGATTTAACAAAAATATGTATATTAAATATATAAATGTTGAATTGAAACACAGACACAACTGAGGCAGCAAGTACACAGAGTAATATATATAGGTACATATATATTTTTTTAGTATGAGTACTTGTGTTGTTAAATTTCATTGAAATTATGACTTTCAAGTTTATTTAATTTTGTTTTCAGGGAATACGACATAATTCCAGAGAAATATTTTGAACTGATATTTTAGCGTACAATGAACGTACTGAATGACTGACTGACGATGGCGAGTGGTTTATTGTTTAAACAAAATTAGATTGCATGAGTTGTTGGAAAACTAATTGGTTGCTGTTTAGCAACAAAATTGTAATCATGGAAAATTCTTGCAGCTAAATTCTGTGAAAATGTTAGTGGTGGTACTGGGGGAGTAGGTTATCTTTTGGAAAAGAGTAATTATTAATTCTCAAAATATTGCAAATGTTAGTCACAGATTTCTCTAAAAGTTCATTAATTACAAAATTGCAATAAGTTTGACAATAGCTGGCTACATTTTAAAGACCTTGTTAATAATCAATTTTTAATTTTATAAATATTTTTATGAAGATTTTGTTGTATGAATAAGGGGGAAAATAATATTCAAAAATTAACTTTTTCAATCATCTGTGAAAGTACTGTTTACTATATTTAGCTATATTCGGCTGTGCCGAATCTTATATACCCTTCACCAAATTATAATTCAAAATACAAATTTTAAATATTTTTAGGTAAACAAAATTAATTTTTTTTCCAAAGTTGTTTTTTTCATTTTTTTTTAAATTTAAATTTTTTTTTAAATTTAAAAAAAATGTTTTTGTTTTTTTTTTTGGTGAAAAAAAAAATCGGGTTAAAAAATATTTTTTCCGATTATATACGTCGTTTCAAAGGTCTTTGAAATATCTATCATTAGATATCCATATTGTCTATATTAATGACTAATGAGTAATCCAGATATAGGTCAAAAATCGAGGTTGTCCTGGTTTTTTCCTCATATCTCAGCCATTTGTGGACCGATTTTGCTGATTTTAAATAGGAAACTATTTTAAATCATTATTGAAGATTTGGATCCCAAATATACATATCTGGGGTCTTCAGAAAATTGATTTCAACAGACAGACGGACATGGCTTAATCGACTCCGCTATCTATAAGGACCCAGAAGATATATACTTTATAGGGTCGGGAAATTATATTGTGGAAATTACAAACGGAATGACAAACTTATATATACCCTTCTCACGAAGGTGAAGGGTATAAAAATACTGTTATACTCAACATTTTCTATTGAAAATTGCGTTATACTGAAGACATTCTCTGGAAGATATTGTTATAATGAAGATTTTCAATAGAAAATACTGTTATACTGAAGATTTACTATAGAAACTAATGTTATTCTAATGGTTTTCTATAGAAAATAGTGTCATACTGAATTTATCTTAGTTACAAACCTAGAGGTGTGTTTGGTATAATTTTTGTGCTGGAATCTCCAAACAAGGGGTATATTTAGGATACATAACTTTTAATATCTTTTATGATATAAATTGGAGCCATAAAATGCCCTGAAAAACAGACCCCGCCATTATATTACGACGGACAAACTTGGCGTACTTGGGGTCTATTCTCATTTCCTTCGGACTGTATCCTAAATTGTAATTGGGATTCTTCCCAAAAAAAACGAAAAGATGCCCAGTTGTCGAGTAAATATTATCATAACTTTCTTATTTGAGATTATGTCATTCGATATCGAGCAAAAAAGTTTGTAAATTTTATTACATATAATTTCGATATTGAAATCATTTTTCCATACTCATTCGATCTTTCACTCTCGGCTAGTTTAAATGTTCTTTGGCAATGAATGAGGAGTATTTTAGACGTAAATATTAAATAAAAATTAAAAAAAAAAAATACGAAATTTTGACTATGTCACCAGAATCTGTCAGATTTGACAGATTGCTAACAATATGTGTATATTTTGTTAAATGGTTTAATCTATAAAAGTGTGTAGACAAATCCTTTACAATATTTATCTATTTGGCTAAATCTTATCAACAGCCAAAATATAAAACTTTTGAAATATTTAATTTTATGCCAACTTTGTTTTTTTTTATTTTTTTGTTTACATATTTTTTTTGTTAAACAATTTATTTTTGTTTACAAATTTTATATGTTTATAAAGTTGTTTCACTACATACACTTAACAGCAAAAGTATTTCTGGGAATTTCTTAATTTATTTATTAGTACGGTTTGTTGTATTTTATTTTAGAAAGGCTTTAAACAAAATATGCGTAGTAGAAATAGTCGAGATACCAACGAAATAAAAAGTGTTAATATTCAAAGACAAAAACAAAATCTACCATAAATTTGGGTGTTTATCTTGATTTAGTTTTTTGTATTTCTTGTTTGCAACTAATAACAATATAATTTTAAATAAATTATACTTTTATTTCACAATGTATAGATAATATTAAGTATTAATTATTTTCAAAACACGTAACGTTATGACGCAAACATTTTGTGGGAATAATTGATAATATTAAGTAATTAAAAAATTGTTGTAAAAAAAAAATTAAAATGAAATAAATATTTACTTTTACATACACTTTTTTTAATTTAAAAGTAATTTGGTAAATCCTTTGAATGTGCATGCAGATAATTTATGAAATATTATTAATAAATATCTAAACAAATTTTATGAGCTGGTTTTATATCCATGATCAAAGGTCGTTATTAAAAAATTTGCCAACGAAAAATTCCCAGAATTTAATCTTTATTTTTGTTATTAATGTATTCATGAGAATTTTTAAAAATTTCTTATCAAAAAAAGCGTGCTACAAAAGTAGCGCCAGCTTATTGGTTATTCCGGCAAAATAGGGAGATTTTAGTTAAAAAAATATTTAGCTGACCATCATTTTCACTTTAAATTCTTTTAATACAGCTTTTAGAATTTCACATTCTTATTAACACATTAGATGCTTCAGAAATATTAAAATTCTGTACAATAAATGTTAGATTTGTATGAAAAGTTAAAATTTAATTATTAATATGATGAATCTGACAACTATGCTGCGTTCGCCATATTTAAATTTACTCCAATTCTTTATCCCTCAAAAACGCATGAAATTGCCAACAACAATAATATACATAATTGCAACAACTGTAATTGCGTGTGGTGAAGTTCTCTTTGCTATTTATACCACCTCATTATTACAACAACACTAATGACTACAATAATAGTGACAACATTGACATCATTATAATGATGAAGTACGAATAGTATTGTGAAAGAGCTGGAAAACTCTGTTAACTGTCATTTGTACAAAGAAAATAGAAAAGTTAAATAATTAACATCAAACTGCTTCGCAATTTAACAAGGCTATGACACAGGGATGGACAAGTTTACTTTATTTAAAAGTATTACATGTAAGGAATGAGAATACAACGGAAACTTTTTTAAAACTATTTTTCTTAATTTCAGTTTTCAAATAAATTAAAATTTACTAGGTTTTCTATTAGTTAAAAAAATACATTTATATAATGTGATTATGCTTCTTAGTATTAGCAGAACAATGGATTCTTTTAAACTTCTACAATAAAGAAAACAAACTAAAATAATTTGTAAGAAAACTATGTAAAAAGTATCATGTTTTATCGTTTCAATATATTTTTTTATGATTTATGTTTGTAATTTTTTCGCATAATAATAAAACCAACATAATAAACGATTATAATTCTTGGAGCAAAAAAAAAAACTATCTAACTATACTGTAAAAACATTACGCCAAGACAAGATAATTTAATAATACATAGATGGATTTATAAATTCCCAAAAATTACACCCCGGAAAGTTATTAATATTCTAAAATTTTAAATTAGTTTTCGAACTGTTAGCCTCTGGGTAAATGAGACTGGTCTTAATAGCTATCATACTGTGAAGAAACCTCTTATTTCTAAAAAAAATCGTATTGCTACAATTTGCCAAAGAACATTTAAACTGGTCGACACAGAAATGTAATATGTACGAAAGAAAAAACAAGATATTTGTCCAATTTATACTGAATACTATGACCGGAATCAGATACAGATCCATTTTAAACAATGTATCCTTAAGCTGAGGAAAATATCATGACAACGTTCGGCCACATTTCGCAATACCCTTTTAAAAAGTATTTGGAATGAAGTGGTTGGGAAGTTTTGCCTCACCGCCTTTATATTCCAGAACGTGCCCTATTTGTTACGATCGATGCAGAACGCTCTCTCTGTGGCATACTCTTCACTTTGGAGCAGAGTATATAGAAATATTGGCTTGATTCGTTCTTGGACTTAAAGGATGAGCAGTTCTTTTGGCGCGGAATCCATATGTTGCCAGAAAGATGGGAAAAGGTCTTAGCTAACAATGACCAATACTTTGAATAAATTTATATTGTACAAATGTTTCAATATAAAAGTTAAAAATAGTATTTTCCATAGAAAATCTTGTGTATAACAGTATTTCACTTTTTTTGAGTAGCAAATAATAGAAAATAATAAAATAAAATTTATTTTAATAGTCTGACATTGATAAAGTACTATTTGAATATTATTTTGATAGCGAACAAAAATTTAATTTTCCATCCCTGCTGTGAGTATTGGTGGGTGTGTGTATTAATGTTCAATGGCCGCACTGAGTAGTTGTAAATAGCAGGGATGGAAAATTTAGTAACTAATAATTGAACTATTTTACTACTTTTGGAGTTTATATCAAAAACAGCTGATATACAAAAATGGTTGAAGGATTTTAAAAAATAATATATATAATTAATTTCTTACTGAATTAACATACTTTTATTGGGTGCGACATACCAGTAATGTTCCTATGATTATAATAACTCCAACATTTATTTCATCATCAAATTGTACCTACAAAAATAGTACTTGCTTACCATCTCCTACAAATCTGCTGTGTTTTTATTATTTATTCGGCTTATATGCTTTTAACAATTCTTTAGGCCGTAATTGTTTAATTTCATGAGAATTTTGTAACACAATGATTTTATTTTATTTCTCAGTTAAACAATAAAAATTTACAAACTGCAAAAAAATACAACACTTTTTTTTATACACTCAATGCAATATGTGCAGTATGTTTGCAAATACCCGTAATACAATAAAATAACAAACAATTATTATCGTACCGCACAAAATTCACATGAAAATATTTTAAGTATCTCTACTCGTATGTTGTTTTTAATGCATCATGTATTTCGATATGATCAGAAATGAATCTTTTGTTGTTATAGTTGGTTGTATTTTATTTTAATTTTATTTTTTTTCTGTGTAGAAGGCTATTTTGAGGTTTAGTTTTTGTTTGTTGTTGCATTTTTTTTTTTAAATAAATAATTTTCAATGTGTGCATGAGGAATGATGCAGTTCATTTTCCAATGAAAATGCTAAAATTAATTTTAAATTGAATTGATTGTTAAGGTAATTTAAAAATTGTGTTCACAATGCATAATGAGGTGTTTTTAATTCATAGTAAAGACGAAAGTTTTATAAATAATTGTATGTATGTTAATTTATTATATCCACCATCAAAAGATGGGGGGTATATTGATTTTTGCATTCCGTTTGTAACAAGCTATGGCGAAAATCGGACAACATTTGTACCTAGTGCCCATAAAAGGTTCCCTCAGAAAATGACTTGAACCTTCATAATTGTCTTATAATAATTATTATAGCGAGGAAATTGGACATAAACAAGTTTTATATGAACCTAAATTTCTACCAATTAACTCTATCCTGCATATAACCCCTATATCAGAAACATATTTTTCAAATTGCTTAAACTTTTTTTAAAATATATATCAGTATGTATATACCCATTTTAAAATATTGCTATTTTAATTTAAAATTTAAGCTCAATTTTTTAAATCCGCATTGGTGTCATTTTCATTTACTATTAAAACAATTAAAACAAATTATACTAATTATACCCTTTTTTCTGTCTATTTACAGGTAAATTTAACACAATTCTAAAATAACAAATTTAAACTGTTTGTGTATGAGGTAATTTTAAATTTCTTTTAAAAAAATAGTGACACATTTTTAACATGAAATGTATTTATAATTTTTTGCATAATATTGGTTTTTATTACAGTATAAGACATACTCAATGATCTTAAAAAAATAATAGTTATTCTTAGAGTTTCTTAGAATTTCATTTAAGGAAAAGCTGACACTCTTTAATATGCGGAAATTATTATTTTTTTATGTCATAATTACTCATCAAATTTACATTATTTAAAGTTTATTTTCAACACATATTTTATTTAAACACGCTGACTATATACGGTGGTACTATTTAATAAATGATTTATTCCTTTATTCCGTAATTTCAGTTTTGAAAAACATTAAATTAAAATTTACTAGAGATATTCTATTAAAATAAAGTAAATTTCAGCGTATTTAGATATTCCAGTTTAACAAAAAATACATTTATAGAATGAAATTATAATTTTTAGCATTGGCGAAACAATGGAAACTTATACAAGAAAGAAGAAAACGTTACATCATCAAAGTTTCACTTTTTTTTTCTTGAGAAAGCTATTATTTTTGAGAAAATATTTGACCTCAAATTCGTTTTCAAACCTGATTTTTTTCTGGAAACATCTTTTTTGAGAAATGTTTATCAAATCATTTTGATTTTCAATCCTGAATGTTTGCAGGGAATTCCTCTTTTTGGTGGTGACATATTGTCGAATGTTTATCAAAGCTTTGGCAAACGTTTGACATGTGAGAAAGGAATTGATTTAAAATCATTTTCAACTTGAACCTGAAAGTTGACAAAATTTGGAATATCGTCTTTCAGAGCATTAGTTAGTAAACCCGGCTCAGCATCATGCTGAAATGAAAGATCACTGTTATCAACATAAGTTCATTTACTCAAAAGTTCCATGCGTCCCAAGAGACAGCTCAATTTTTGACATTTCATCATTTGACCAGTGTAGCTTAAAAAATGTTTAAATGTTTCTTATAAAAAGTGAAATTTTTTTTTTCAAAATTTTTTTACTTTTTTACGAATTTTTTTTTAGGTTTTAAAAAAATAAACCAAATAATTTTGTCTGTATTCAAACGTTTACTGTGATAATCAGGATCACGAATATATTTTTGTTATGTCGTTGTTAAAACAATCAAATCATAGGTGAGCAAAACATTTTTAACCCAGAATATTCCTTTAAAGTTGTGATTTACTCTAGAGTTCTGTATACAGATGATTTAAATTATTGCCTAATTGAAAGGAATTTCCTAATTCTTAAAATTTAGATATCCTTTAGGAGCTTTAACAAAAATATCCCTCAATATTCCCCCTGCGTTTTTAGATATAGAGGGAGTCTTTAATAACATTACGATAGAGACAGTAAGAGAGTTGCTAGTTGAATTCGGGGTTGAGGACTTATCAACTCAAGCCTAGGGGATGAAATGATTAGAAGACGGGTTACCAGGGGTACACCGCAGGGTCTTTAAGGAGGTAGGAAGGGTAGGAAGATCTTTGAATCTAAGGTTAGGAAGATAGTTGTCTATGCGACGACGATGTTTTTTCGCCAATAAGCGAAATCATGCATCATGAAAAAGTGAAATATTTTTGAAGTACGGAGTTTTAAAGTGGCATATTTTTGAATCTAATTGAGATATTCTTGAAATTTTTTTTATAAGACCTAAAATTAACTTATCTATGTATATAAAAAAATTAGTTCGGAATAAATATGGATAAAATTTGATCCCCCGTAGGGCCGCCCCTGGATCAGTTGTAGGGTCCATTTTAATAACATAAACTCGAATACTCCTTGGCTACGCCCACGTCAAATTTTATCCCGATCGGACCAGCCGTTTAGAAATACCAGATTTATTTCCAAAAATTTTTGATTCTGCCCCACTGTGCATCACTGCATTTGTCCAAATTTAATATTAACATTTCTTAAAACCACTTATTTTTCCCTTTAATTCACTGTAAGCAGTGTTAGCAAATTAATTCCTTTCACAAGTCTTTCTTAAGTTTCATCATTTGTGAAAAAAAAATTATAAAACGAACATATACTACTACATACTATGTACTGACTTCATGGAGGAGGCAGACGTCATGATCGTATTTAGAGTTGTGATGAAATTTCAATGGATTTTGCACCATTCACCCACAAGCCAGCAAACAAAAACATAAAATTATGAAGCAGTCTTCGTTAGCAACCAACCGCCAACCTTAACAGACGCTAACAAAAAAAAAACAGAAACTATGGCAAATAAAACAAATTTAGATGGTTACCATCAGGTAAAACCATACATACCTACCATATTTAAAGAGTTTTTAAGCTTAAAGACATGACAAGACAAGACCAGACCAGACAGACCTTTAGTGAGTCACTGACTCAGTTTAGTAGTTCTACAGAATACAATGAAAAATGGTGTCATTTCAAAAATATTTATGTGCTGAGTGAGTACCATAGTTATTAATAAAATCACGGTTTTCTGTTTAAAACAAATATGTAGTACTATTTGTTTGTTGCTTATAGATAAAGATACAATAATTATGAAAATTTCACTATCATTTCAGGGGAGGAGAAGGTATGCTAAACAACATTCGTGTTATTTTTGAAAATAATTTTTAGCATTTTCACTTAATGCCTCACATATTTCCTAAATGACTTTACAAAATGATTGTTAAACTTTGAATTCTCACTGAAAAAAATTCCCTTGAAATTCTTGGCCTGTCATCCCTGATGAGTAATTTCTGAACACACATTTTTGGGGTATACCCTGATTTCTTATAAAAACCACTTGCTTTTGTTATCGTGAATAGAAGATATTTTCAGCAATAAGAAATGTATTTATTAGTTATTGATATTAGTCATTTTTTATTTGGTTTAAATTTTCTATAAAGTTTATCACCTTTTTCTTGTAAGTAACACGTGGTTAATTTTTTTTATTATTATTACGAGCATTTTATTTCCCATCGTCAAGTAGTTATAGCTTTATTTTTGTTGTTCTTTTTAATTTCGTTTTTTGTAAATAAAGAGAAAGAAATTGCTGTCAATTCTCATGTGCTCATTCAGTATTTTCTTTTTTTTATTTTCATCTTTTGTGATTTTGTTTACATTGGCGATGAATGAATTTTTAAAACGTGTGTGTATATTTTGTGCTGTTTGTTTTTTATATGCACTCAATTGTATTTGTTTTACCAAAATCATAAATAACAACAAAAACAAGAAGATCAATAATAAATACATACAACTACATGCATAAATAAATATAAAACCAGGAAGGGGTGTGTTTTTTTGTTATAGTTGTTGCTGTGTTGAATTGACTTTTTCATCATTATTATAATTTTACTCGTATTGTTTTAGTTTTTATTTTATTTTTGTTATTCAGGCATAACTTTGCAAATATTTATTTGTATCAGGGCTGTGGAATAGGGTACAAAAAACACTTTAATTCTATTTATTTCGTACTTTTGAAAATTTGTGATAAGAATTGTAATAAAAACTAGGTACATAATTTAAATATAATTTTTCGAATTGAATTTTTTTAATTTCACATTGGTTATAAAGCATTTTTTATAGTAAATGTTCTGTATAGCAGTATTTTCTATAGAAAATCTTGTGTATAACAGTTTTTTTATAGACAATCTTGTGTAAGACAGTAGTTACTATGATTTCTATAGAACATCTTGTCTTTATAACAGTATTTTCTATTGAAAATTTTGTGTATAACAGTATTTTCTATTGAAAATCTTGTGTATAACAGTATTTTCTATAGAAAATCTTGTGTATAACAGTATTTTCTATTGAAAATCTTGTGTATAACAGTATTTTCTATAGAAAATCTTGTGTAAAACAGTATTTTCTACAGAAAATTTTGTGTATAACAGTATTTTCTAAATAAAATTTTGTGTATAACAGTATTTTCTATAGAAAATATTGTGTATAACAGTATTTTCTATAGAAAATATTGTGTATAACGGTATTGTCTATAGAAAATCATATGTATAACAGTATTTTCTATAGAAAATCTTGTGTATAACAGTATTTTCTATAGAAAATCTTGTGTATAACAGTATATTCTAAAGAAAATTTCGTGTATAACAACATTTACTATAGCTAATCTTGTGTATAACAGTATTGTCTATAGAAAATCATGTGTATAACAATACTTTTTGTAGAAAATCTTGTGTATAACAGTATTTTCTATAGAAAAGATTGTGTATAACAGTATTGTCTATAGAAAATCATGTGTATAACAATATTATTTCTAGAAAATCTTGTGTATAACAGTATTTTCTGATAAAAACTCTTGTATTTTCTATGGAAAATCTTGTGTATAACAGTATTTTCTATAGAAAATCTTGTGTACAACTGTGTTTTCTATAGAAAATCTTGTGTATAGGAGTATTTTTGATACAAAATCTTGTGTTTTCTATGGAAAATCTTGTGTATAAGAGTATTTTTGATATAAAATCTTGTATATAACAGTATTTTCTACAGAAAATCTTATGTATAACTGTATTTTCTATAGAAAATCTTTAGTATAACAGTATTTTCTATAGAAAACGTTGTGTATAACAGTATCCTGAGGTTTTTGAATATTATTTTGATACCGATCAAAAATTTAATTTTCTATTTCCGGTTGGAATATAAAGCTATACGATGTATGGGAAAATAATTTAATGGACACAAACTGTACTTTATATTTAATAAAATAATTTACTCCCTTTCAAAATGATGAAAGGGAGTACTTTACAAAAAAGTAAAGTACATTTATTAAATTTTATTAGGTACTAAAATTGCAAAATGTTTAATTCGCATCCCTGATACTTATTGTTGTCATCGTCATCGCCATAATCATCATCGTCATCATTATTATCGTGGCCGTGGTTGTTGTTTCGATAATACTTTTGAGAATTATTATCGTGCCGAGTATATCAACACATTCGTTGAGTAAAAAGTTGCTAATAAATTTTCATTCACTTCATTTCAGTTTCAGTTGTTCAGCAATAATCACATAAAATCGTCGTATAACGGTGTTTGTTTTATTTTAAATACTTTTGTTTTATTTAAGAAAAAAAAATATATAAATAATTGAAAAAAATTTAATTAAATTTAAAAAGGTGTGTGCATTTTATTTTTTGTAATAAAAAAAATATTTTTCTATATAGTAAAGAATCGTGTCAAACTATTTCCATTCATAAACTTTCTTAAAGCATATTTTTCAAGTATTTTTTTTCTATTTGTGGACGTGCCTTAAATAATATTTTCGTTTGTTTTTCAAATCACTAAACTGAAATGAAAATGTGTTATTTTTATACGTATTACGAGTATATAAAATAAAAAAATATGAATAAAAAAACCAAAAAAGCTTATTCGGTTTCAACTTCCGTCGTTTTTTGAATGAAAATTAATTGAATAAATACGTTTTCGTAATTTATTATAAATTGCACGTTTTAATAGCTGTGCTAATCATTTAAACAGAAATCTTTCAAAGCTTTACACTTCTCCAACCAGCCATAAGTTGATTAAATTGTCATTAAGTATAAATTTATTTATATTTCGCTGTTTGTTTGTTTATCCAAAAAAGAAAATTTAATAACTTCATTAAGAAAAAGTTGATAATTAAGGTGTGTATGTGTGTGTGTTTGTGTTTGGTTGGTTGAGTGCGTGTGTTTTTGTTTATATTTGTTTAAGTGTCAAAAGGAAGACAACCCTACCTAATCCGGTTTGTTAACAACAACAACTACGACTACGTTGACAATTATGTGGCTTCAATGGTAATCGGTAGTTTGGGAACAGAATTAATTCAGCGTAAGAATTTTAATTAAAAATCAAACATACACTCAGACATATTTATTTAATATGATTGGGTGAGGGTTTAAGTAAAGTTGAAACAACATTTTCTTTAAAAAAAAATCTGTCAATAAACTAAAGTTTATTTATTTTAACGGTAAAAGTGTCACCTAAACCTATAAAACAATGTGATCAACTACAAAGTATTAGTAAAAGTACTAACTTAAAGTGGTTAAAAGCTAAATTAATAAAACTGCTTAAATTTATTAGTGTTTGTACAATAAATAGACTAAATGATTTAAAACAAGTAAGGCCGGGTAACTTATCAAAATTTTAAATATAGTTAAGCTTAATCAATGTTTAAATATTTTTTTTTTAGTATGAAAGAAAATATATTTAAACTTGATTATGCCTTAACTATGTTTAAAATTTGATAAGTTACCCGGCCTAAGAGAGTTATATTTGGAAAAAAAAATTAGATGAAAAAATATTTATGGTGACAAAAAAGAAATTGTCTGGTGAAAAATTTTTTTTTAAATAAAAATTGCCAACAATTTTTTATTTTTGTAAAATGTAAAATAACTCCGTACCTTTTCATTGCACAGAAAATATTGAAACAATTTCGTCAATAAATATGTACAACATTTACTTAGGTTCAGAACTCAAAAAAACTATTTATGATTTTTTAAATAGAAAAACACAAATCTGGAAGTTCTCTATTATCTTTATGATTATTAGAAATATTTTTATATGTTTTATGAAAACTAAAAATAACGAATACCACATTTTTTTAGATGCCACAATATTAGCTTTGAACTAAAACCGAAGAAATCACAATTATAAGTAATTTTTTATATAATTTAATACTTATTTCGAAATAATTTTCGAATTACGGCTAACCGCTATAATACCCTCTATAATACACCTATAAATGTTTAACTTAGCAAGTACATACTCAGAAAAATATGGTTTCTTTATAAATACAACATTCTACCATGAAATACACTCTTTTAAAGTTCTGTAGTTTGCCAGTTTCTCCACAAAATCAATTAAATTTAATCAATATGTCATAATAAATTTATTTACGTAAAAAATATTGATATTTTATCAGTTTAAATAAATTTATATGGCACACGTCCTCTGGAAACACTTTAGATAATAATTTTTCCTATTCCAAACAATCAATTGTTTTAAAAAAATAAAAAATTAAAATTGAATAAAAATATTTTATTCATTATAAATTTTTGTAGTAAAGTCAATTAGGAAGATTTAGATCTCACTTAAAATCGTTTAAAATTTCTCTTAGAAAATTTTAAACCAACAACTTCAATATTTTTATCAACATATTAAAATGTATTTTGAAAAATTCAGTAAGCAATTCCATAAATAACCCTGCCGGAAATGTCAGTAGTGGAACTGTATTGACACAGTCACCAGTACTAGTAACCCCAGGCAATGATATTTACTATAGACATTTAATATGTACGTGTCATTGGAAGTCTACTACTGACGATAGTGCTATTGTCTAGGTAATTCTTTTGGGACCATATGTAGACATTGGAACCAGAGACTCTCTAGTATATTTTAGTAATTCTAGTCTACAATTTTGGTACTTTTGTTGTTTTTGGTTTGTTCATTTAAACCAGATCTTTCATATTGCTTCATCTCAAATCGTTCACAATTTGTTTGCAAACCTGAAAGTTTGCTGGGAACATATCGTTTTTTGTGAAAACTCTTTTTTGTAAATCCATTAAAAATTTCATTATTTTAATGAAACATGTTTGAAATATATTTTGAAAGGTTTAATAAATAACTCCATAAATTTCTGAATATAAAATATATAAATTTTTAGGTAAAATAGCTTTCTAATTTGGGTTTAAACGTCTAATTACAGTTATGCGATTATAATTAACTACAGCTACCACTCAAGTTTAAACTGGGTTTACCAAACTGTGAGACAATCTAAGATCCGTTTTAATTGTTTTGCAAAGTGAATGTAGTTTGGGAATTTTTATTTTTTTTTTTGCTTAATATTCATTAAATTGTTTTTGCTTTTGTATCCAAATATTTATACATACATACCTATTTTCCTCTATAAAAATTCATTAAATTATTTATTGTTTTTTTTTGCGTTGCTCTAAAAATTTCCCAGAATTGTTTATTTAATGTTAAAGTAAATTACAAATTTTATATGTTTGACTACATAAAGTAAAATTTGATTGGATTTTCCCAGAATTTTAAATGGTTTATTTTTTGCAAATATTGTTGTTGCGTTGTTGCTGCTATTGGCTTTTATGTATATATGCGTTATAGAGCTTTAGATTTTAATATTGATGAAATTTGGATTACAAAAAAACTAATATAATTTAATTAAAAATTCTCAAAGAAAAAAATGTATGGTTAAAAAATAAATTGCAAACAAAATTCCCGAAAATCACCTACCTAGAATTTCAAATACATGTGTAAAACAAAACTGAATTAACAAAAATTTTAAAATTTCAGAAAATTTAAATGAATTCTTTTTAACTCAAACATATAGTCAGTAACACTGCAAGCTGTAACTATGTACATATCTGTATATTAATTTTAGTTATTGCTGAATGCAATGGTCATAATATGATGACGCTGTTAAAGAAATATGTCTGTGTCTTCGTCTTCGTTTTGTATTCGTGAATACTAAACCCAAAACAAGTTTTAATAATTTCACCATAGATATTCAATCGCACGTTCACTGAAATTAATTCATAACACTCTGAATATTTTTGAACTCTCTGCCGTCTGTCGTCTCTCACATGGCCAACAAACGAACAATATCGTTCGTATCCTTTTGTAGCAAATTAAATGTTCAATTCTCCTTATTTTTTGTTTGTTTGTTACGTATGGATGTGTGCGTTTTCTTTAATGTATTTTCTAAGAATTCATGGAATACCCTTCTTTCTTTCTTTTTAGTTTTCTGAAAAATCCACAACACACTTTTTGTTGTTGCTAGTTCTTTGAATTTGCTTGCTTGTGCATGCTCTTGGTCTTTGTGCTGTGCTGTTGTTTGTAGAGTACGAGTATCAACAAAACAAAAGGATTTAATTCTCAAATAACAAATTCTTTTTCTATAAAGTTCATTCGTTCTCATTCGATGTTGTTAAGTGCTAGAGAGAGGAACGGTGTGTAGAGAGTGTTTATTGGAAAAGGGTCTTTGATGGAAATATTTGTAGTTTTAAGACCCTTGACAGTGCTGCTACATATTTAATTGAATAATTTCGCAGCTGAAGAGTGTGAGTGTTAAAATGAAATGTTTATGGATTTTAAAAGGATATCGTCTGAAATAATTGCAAATTTTAGTACATAAGAAAAATGTGAGAAATTAATAAGTGAAAATTAATTTAATAATTTTGTGTTATAAAAACCAAAAATTAATTTAAATTAATAAATTTTGTGAAATTACAAAATTTAAAAAAAAGCGTTTACATCCTTTTCAAACTCTGTGCTTAAAAAATATAAATAAAATTCTGGAAAATGTTGCCATTCGCAAAACATACTACTTACATATTTATGCATGTATCTTGGATATTTCGATTACATACAGTGATAAATGGTAATCTGATTTATCAATTTCGCAAAAAATATAAATAAAAAACTCAGTCAACATAAATGCAAAATACAGTGATTGCTAATACAATGGAAACTTTTCTAAATATTCAAAAAATCCAAACAAATTCTTATAAAATTTCTAGTTTTTTCAGTAATTAATTAAAAAGAACATAATGAATTAAATTCTATGAATATTAAACAAACTAAAAAGTATTTATTATGGTAGTGACAAAATAATTACTAAAATATTCTGGACCTTTTAGTGACTCTGTACTTTGTTGGATATTCTTTGTTTTTTATTACTGTTTCACAGCGACCCTGCATTGAACCAATTAAAGATTCAATCGTCTTCTTTGAAACATTTCGCCATTCCCTAATAACCGCATCTGATAAAGCTTCCTTCGTGGTATAATTTTGAGTCCCTATTTTTGGATATACTATTTCCCATAGGTTTTCTATGGGATTAAGATCTGGCGATTGGTCAGGCCACTTCAAACCACAAAAGCCTCATTGGATTCTAACCACTTGGATACAACCCTAGAGGTGTTTTTGAGGTCATTCCTCTGGATATATTCTTCTTCTGTCCGCTTAACTCTCTGTGGAGTATAGCTCCTCTACAAAATTAATTAATTCCAGCTTCTTCCGCTGTTTTCGGAAGCTTCTTTTACATGTGGTCTTTTGCCAGCCTCTTCATCTTCATATTATTTTCACTTCTAAAAGATAACATCCAATTCTATCTCGACCTATTTAAATGTTCTTGATAACCTCCCGCGGAGTAATTCTTTGGTTATTTCTTAAACTCTCTTGTCTTGGAAAACTTTTACGAGATCTTTTTTGAAAAGAATTTTTATAGAAGTCCTGATGATGTTATGATCATAGAGAAATATACATAGAACAAAAACTAGTGTTGTGAGTGTTGTTTTTGCTTTTTTACTAATACATTCTCACCACTAAGGATTTTGACAACTGAGTTAGGTCTTTGACAGTAGAATTTCCGATCTATGTATGTGTATTTATCTATGGTTATGATTTTGAAGTGATTTTGAAATATAAATACAAATAAAACATAAACATTTAAACATATTTCAGAAAATTATTGTTTAAAGTAGAAAATAATTTTTAAAAACCCTCACATTCAATGTAAGAAACTTTGTAAATGAAATTGTAATTTGTATATCTTTCGATTTCAGTTTAATTGCGAAAAAAAATCATTTTATGGAAAATGTTAATACAATTTTATAGGAATACTTGTTTTCTAGAAAATTTCAATTATTTTTCTGTTGCTGTTTCTTTTTATACAATCATTTTCTTTCTGGCATTCTGTTTTCAGCGAATTGATTTAAGTAATTGTAATGAGTATTAAATATTTCACAAAAATCTTCATATAACCTCAAGCGCACTATACATATTAGACTAGAAAACAACAACCAACCAAAATAATAATAAAAAAGAAAACAGATTTTTCTAATAAATGAAAAACAAAAAACAAAAAAATATCTGGAAATTGTATTTTGTTTATAATGATGGGAAAGAGATGATGACGACAGCGACACACACTCACTCTGCATACAAACAAACAACCAACCAAACAAATAGAGTTGGCAAAAACAACTCAGGCAAATAATTCCTAGAAGTAACGGAAAAAATATTCGAATTCTACGTAGAGAGAACGAACGCAAAGACGTAGTTGAGCTAGTGTGTATCTATGTGTAAAACTGAAATGAAATTAATGAATTTTAGTTGGAAAATATTTTGTTCGAGGAAAATTGAAATATTGTATTTTTGTTCCCAATATTGTTTGAGTGTGTGAGTTGTACAATTTTCCCCATTTTATTTATGTTTTGTCTCAGTTTTGCACTGAGAATAAATTTTTGGTTGAGTGCAATTATGTTTACACTGAGATTAAATTTAAAGGATATTTTCAATACTTAAAATAAGTTAAGGACCTTTGTGTATACAAATATACAGGATCCCTGGGATCGGAGATAGTATACATACCACCATCAATTCTGTTGTACTTACGAATCTTTGGTATGTAACTAAAAAATGGGTCAAATCTTTAGTCGGAAGCTTTGTTAACGTCTTAGTTTCTTTTTTTCTCTATAGTTTTTTTCTCCAAGTCAAAAAGCAAACACATTGCTGATATTGACATGTTAAAGTTTGGAGTTTTGTCAATAGATCGAATCAGTTATGGTGTTTATCAGGTTTCAATAAATTTTATTAACCCTATGGATTCTTTAAATAAAAGTTAAATAATTAAACATTTTATTGGCAAACCAATAAGAAATACATTCTTTAAAAGTTGTGTATTTAGATAATTTCAAACTAAAATCAATTAAATTTAATCAATATGTCATAATAAGCTTATATCCGTTCGAAATGTTGATAATGTATGTACCTATAAGAATTTGGACAATAATATTTAACACACATCCGGTGGAAGCACTTTATAGATAAAAATTTCTCTAAAAATGTTTAAAGTTCAATGGTTTGAACAAAATTAAATATAATATACAATGTGTGACAATACAATGGAAACATGTTTTGAAAACTATATTCCGTAATTGAATGAATCCAAATACAGTGTACGAGTCAATGATGGTAGAACATTTGTATGACGGACATGGTTCCCGATATATTTTAAGCGATCTTATGTATTCATATGCTGAATATATTAGTTTGAAGATTCCAGCACGACAATGACACACCTTTAGGTTTGTTACCAGGTCTTCGAATTAAATTTGAGCTTAATTCACTAAAATCTTAATTCAAACTTAAGAAATGTAAGCTTGCATTCCATAAATCTAATTCTTAAGCTTCATTCATTCAAACTTTGAATGATTAAATTTTTTTTTAAAAAAAATGTGTGAACTTTTTTGGATTTTGACCAATTGGTTAAATATTTTTAAAAGTTTCCATTGTATTGTCAACCACAAAAACATAATCTGTTATGTTTTATTCACGAAATAAGGAAATACAGTATTTTGAATATATAAATTTATTATCACCTCGTTTTGTATCGGCTTAGTTTGGGACAAGTTTAACAATGCTCTATTTTTTTAAAAAAATATATGTTATATTAATTTAATTGTTTAAAACAACCCCGTGCTTAATAATATGTACATAATTCCTCGAAAATGACTGCATAATATGAATATACACATTTTTAATACATATTACCTCTAACCACAAACAATTTTGCACATTACTTAGAATTCTATAACAAAACAATAATTTATAAATTGTTATTAATCTGACTAAATATTTTTGTTTTATTTGCAGTTACACTTAACAACCAAATAACTGAAAAGGGTTACAAGAAACAAATGTCAATGGAAAATCCCAATACTTTTGTATAAAAACGTTTTAATTATAAATTCAGATGGGTCACCGTTTTAGTAAAACTGCTGCAAATAATATTGCTGCTGCTAAAACAACGACAACAAAAGAAAAAACATTTAATACAACAACAACAAATATAATACCAATACCTAACGGTAATCAACAGCAATTTGTAGGACCCACTATAAATTTACAAATACAAGAGAGTCCTACTACCTGCACTAGCAGTACGTCGACCAGTGATAATAATCTTATAACAACAGCTGGTATTTTACAACAACAGCAACAACAACAAAATAATAATAATAGTATTAGCAGTAGTTTAACATCAGTTAATAATTTATCGTGTGGTCGTCAGATAATCATTAAAATTCAATTGGCTAAAATGGAAAACGGAAATGAAACATCAACATCATCATCATTATCATTATTATCTCAACAACAACAACTGCAACAGGACACTTCCTTGGAAAGTTTAACAGCTGATTGTAATCTCAATTCAACCGAATTATCCACAACAGTAACAGCAGCCGGTACACAATTCTTAAATCTTACCTTGAATAGTAATTGTAATGCTATGCCAAATCCAGCTACACAAACAACAATAACAACATCATCATCTACAACAACATCTTCATTATCATCATCATCTGCTTCTTCGTTATTTAGAACTGCTGGCAGTTCTTTAAACCGAAATAATAATTATTTGAATTCAAATAGCGGCACGAGTGTTAACGTTGGCAGCATTAGTTGCGCCATGTCCAGAAATGAACGGCCGGAACGTTTTAATTCTTTACAATTTAATGATGAAATTGTTGAACAAAATATTGGAGAAATAGTGGAGTATTGTGAAGTTTTAGAAGATCATCATCATCAACAACAACAACCGCAGATAAGTAGTGCTACGCAAATGCTATCAATTAATGAAGGTAAGAAATTGTTCATTTTTTGATTTTAAAATACTTTTAAGGGATTTTTTTTTAAAGTTTTTTTATAATTTCATCAAGGGGGGTAACTATGTAGTTCTATAAGAAAGAAATCATTTTCAAATTTCTTTTTATAAAGCATCCTTTTCGCATCGAATTACACAAGTTATTGTTATTATTTTAATTAAGAACTACAATCAGGCCTGCTAGATTTTTCGATTTGTCGGCCGATTTCTTTTTGGCTTTATTCTATAAATACAGTTACAGATATATTTTAGCATAATTTTCATTTATTAAACAGTAACAGACGAATTTTTATAAAGACAATAAAATACATTGATTTACATGTATTTTGTTGTTGCAAGACATATGCTTTTGACAGTATACTTAGTAACACCCCAGCAGTTAAGCTAGTAGTCAATGTATCCCTTATAGACAGTAATTGTCACTGATGTCCTATCACTTGGCTGACACCGATTTATATATTTTTTGGTTACTTTATACATCCCAGGTAATCTAGCGAGAAGACAATTGCCACTTAAATGTCTCTAAATAATCTAGAGTGACCGTTTTGTCAGTAACTCGTACAAATTGTGTGGATAAAATTCTCATACAGTTTATTTTTATCCCATGTAACATAGCGTGAAGTTCACTTTAGTGTCTCTTAGTAACATATAGTGAAGTCACTTTAAACATTTATTTTGTACTGCAGTTTAGAAATAAGTTATTTTACCCACCAGAAGCAATATATTGTAGAGTTAATTTGACTGTCTCTGATAAATCTTTTTAGCTGACTACTTCAGGTGACCCGTACATGTTAAAATAACGAGTTCCCTAGCTGATCCAGTTTACCAGTTAGGTAGCTAGTAAGTTGTCACCCTAAATGATGGGTAAAATCACTAGTTCGAGACTGTCTCCTAGAACTGCTGGGACATCTTCTCATTAACACTTCTATGTATATTTTATTCTTTGGTATTTCGTTTAAAAAATAATTCAAACGCTTACTTATTGTGATTCTCAATTAAATTCAGTGACACATTTAAATATGTCTCTTGGCAAATTTTAAATTTGGATAAAAATTACAAGATCTAAAACCAAACACATGAGGTTTTCTATAAATATAAAACACAAAATTTAAATTAAATTTTAAAATATGTTAGTGGTAGAGTCTACAAAACCAACAGATGTTTTTTTTTTCAAATATAAAAGAAGCATCATTAATTTTATTAAAACAAGTACATATTCTTTGAAAAATAATATAAAAATAATAATTTCTTTTTATCTTATGTTCTTATAATTCCAGAACCAGATAACGAGGCAAATGTTTGCTGTCGACGTAAATCAAAGTCTTTGGCAGCGAATGGTGGAAGTTCAATGTCTTCTAGCAACAATAATAATACGGGTGCTAAAACGAAAAGTCGATGTCGTAAATGTAGTTGTCGCGATGCATTCAGACGCTTTTTAGATCCCTCACTATCAAGATCATCCAATAAGGCCAGCAAACAGCAGCAGCAAAAAGAACAAAAGCGTACCAAATCACAAGACAGACATTCCATTAATAATCCTCTGGTTAATAGTAATAATACTAATAAGCCACCACTACAACAACATCGTAATTCCATGCATTCCACCACCATGAGCACAAATACCACATGCCCCCCAACAACAGCAGCAGCAACAGCTGCTGCTATTGTTGTACCCCCTGCAGTAAGCAATCAAGTATCATTGTGGGGTCCCGCCACTACTACCAATGGCAATGATGTTATTATACCCCTAACAACACCAACACCACCACAATTTGTTGTGGTCCAGTGTGCTATAGTAAATCCCTCGAATGCAGCTCTTCATCCCCTACCCAACACAAACAACACCTCCAATTCCAGCCTAACAACCAACAACAGTCCTGCTATGACACCCTCTACATCAGCATCCTCCTCCTCTAATGATTTAATGGTTAAAGTTCCTTCGAATACAACAAGGCCGACTGCAGCTGGTAGCGGCACATCTGGTCCCATTGTACACTCTCAAGTAGATTTTGTGCATTATTTGGTGCCCGATTTGGAACGCATAACCAACTCTAGTTTCTACTGGGGTAAAATGGATAGATATGAAGCTGAACGTTTGTTGGAGGGTAAACCCGAGGGTACATTTTTACTGCGCGATTCGGCCCAAGAGGAATTTCTATTCTCAGTAACGTTTCGCAAATATGGCCGCTCCTTGCATGCTCGCATCGAACAAAGTGAACATCGTTTTAGGTTAGTACAAAATTTTTACAAAATTTTTTAAAAACAAATTAATAAACAAAAATTTTTTCCTGTTTCTATAGTTTTGATTGCCATGATCCATGTGTTTTTACCGCACCCACTGTTACCGGCCTGCTGGAACATTATAAGGATCCTGCTTGTGTTATGTTCTTTGAACCCATGCTTACCATACCGCTGCACCGTAAGAATTGCTTTTCCCTGCAGAAGCTGTGTCGTGCCACAATTGTCTCGAATACCACTTACGATGGTATCAATGAATTAGAATTACCGGCACGTCTGAAGTCGTATCTAAAGGAATATCACTACAAGCAAAAGTTACGCGTCAAATCCAATGAACCCACCTACACCATACACTGTAAATAGTGTGAAGATATAACGGCTAATATGAGCCGTCAACAGCAAGAATTTCTACCCATAACAACGTATCACAAGGCCTATCATGTGGCCAGATATCAATATGAACGTGATACATATCATCAGCGTTTAATAAAATGGTATGATGACAAGTTGCGTTCATTGGAGGAACACAAACAATCGCACACCAATAAATGTGTGATTTTCTAAAAATAAACAAACTAACAGACAGAAATACCCTCATATACCCCATACCCCCCAAATGGAAATTTAACATCATCCTCATCATATTCATTTCAATACAGATTTTCATTCAAAAAAATTTTTTTTTTTTTGTTATTAAATTTGTGTGCAGTAGTTTAAGTATACATACAATATTATTATTATACATAAATATTTATATATAATATACCTACATATTTAGTAGTACTATATATTAATTAAATAAATTATTTATTATTCAATTGTATTATGTATCAAATATAGACAGACAATCCCCAGTGAATTATTTTATATAAGGCAAAACAAAACAAAAAGCTAAATTGTAAACAAAACAAACCTAACTTATAAAAAAGCAAAAATTAATATTTATAAAAATAAACTATAAATAACATAAAATTAATAATCAAAAATATTATAATTAATAGTTCCCTACCTAATGTATTTGTATTACAATATAAACAAAACTTAAGTAAATTATATAGAAAACATTTATAGTATTAAGTTAGAAAAGACTTGTATTTTTTTGTCGTCGTCTCGTCATCGCTCTACAAAACAAAACAACAAAATTCTCATAATGTTTAAAAAAAAAAATATTTATTTTGAAAAAATAAAAAACCAAATTTTGTTTTTTTAGTGTACAAATATTACACTGATTACCTTAAGACAATGTGTTTGTTATTATTTTTTTTTTATTTATTACAAATTTTTACTATATACAATGATGATTTTGCTAGGGGGAGAAAAAATTACTATCCATTTTGATTAACTAATTTGAAAGAGAATATTTCCGAACATCGGTTGTAAAAATTCGATTATTTTGTTTTCTAGTCGAATTTTTAAGGAAAGAAAGAAACGCTAATTACAAAGCTCAATAAAGGAATTTATTCTGCACTATAGTGCTATATTCGGCTAAGCCGATACTCTTCACCCTTAGTATACTAAAAAAAATCAGCCTTATCGTTTGCTTTTTACGCCACCGACATTTAGTACGAAACTGTAGATGGCGTAACACTTTGTTTTAAAAAATTAGTTTTTTGTGTTGAAACAAGTTTTTTTAGTTTTTTTTACGGGTTTTCGCTGTTATCGGCCATTTATAGACCGATTTTTGATTTTGTTTAATACAAAGTAATTCCGACTGAGATTATTGGACAATAGTTTTGGATATATCTTCATATAGGAAGCTGGAACGCTTAAATCTTCAGATTAATATTAACAGTAAAACAAATTGGTACTCCACCAGTTCATATTTGAGTTAAATGGTACTTTATCGATTTCCAATTTAAATTATAAATGGTCCAAAATAAAAAGGATACGCAGCACAGTGGGGAAGTTGGAAAATAAACCTGTAATTTCCATAGAAGAGTTTTAAATTAGGAATATAAAGATCAAGGGGAGCGGAGCCGCCTTAAGGCCCCATAGTGAGACACCGCGGGTATATGAAAAAATTGGTCTTGCCTAAAGCTTTTACATTACTGAGATTATTTAACAGACAAATATGAAGCTAGATTCTAGCTTCATATTTGTTTAGAAGATGAAAATTGCTAAAAATAGAAAAGAAAAACAAAAAACTTCGTATGTCTGTCTATCAATTTCGGTAGTGTAAAAGAAGACTAAAAGTACGGCAAATATTTACTCAAAAGACCACTTTTTTTAGCACAAATTTGTTTGACGTGTTTACTCTTACAAGTGTTTTGTAAATCAAACAGCATCAAATAAAATAAAACTAAATATTTGTTTTGAATTGTCTTAAGTAAAAGGAGTTTTTGACAATAAATAAAATATATTTTATTTCGTCAAATATTTGCCATGTGTGACACTACCTTAAGAAAT
Organism: Calliphora vicina; assembly: GCF_958450345.1. Taxonomy (NCBI): domain Eukaryota; kingdom Metazoa; phylum Arthropoda; class Insecta; order Diptera; family Calliphoridae; genus Calliphora; species Calliphora vicina. Next base: position 39,866,429 of record NC_088781.1, on the reverse strand, counting down.
AATGAGAATGACTTGCAAGTTATTATCAACCTAGACTACTTTCTGACTCGCTGTAACTGCTCTAACGATACATCAGCTTCAGTTAAAGAATCGGTACGTTACAGTCTACTAACCCAGCCTTTAATATAGTAAAATAGCATTTGTAATTTTTAATTTTCTGACATTTTCTGCTTTTAAAATGACTTTAAATATTAGAAGGAAGGAAGTTAAATTTCTTCTTTTTTAATTAATTGTTGTGTATAATTTGTTCCGAATTATCAAAATAAAAAAAAAATATGGTCCTCCAAAACGTTAATATCCTTAAAATGTTTCAATATATTTTTCTTCCTAATTGAAATAAAAGGTTAAAAAATATAATTGTTAATTAATTTTTCAAATTCAAATCTCAAAAACAATTATAAATCTCCGTGATTGGCCCTAAGTTCCTAACTATGTAATAGACTAAATACTCAATTGTGATAGTACACGACATTGCTAGAATATTCGAATATAAATATCCTCACCCTTTGAATCAGATCTCTAATGAAGCTTACAAAAATAGAATCTATACCAAAATTAGGTGAATGATCCAATTCTATATTTTAGAACGAAAAAATTAAGCGAATACAATATCAGCCCAATTATGAATAAAAAATTCCTCGGGAATTTTTTTTCCCTTTCATCCCTCTATGATGATCCGCGCAAAGTAATAGAATAAACAAATTTCTTAAAAATGAAGTAAAAAAGAATTTATTTTTTTAGTTAATTTTTAACATATTTGTTTATTTAACCCACTACTACCATGCGCGGATCCGCATATAGGGATAAAATGAAAATTTCCCTCCCCAAAATGAATGTTTTTAATATAATTCTATTCTAATTGCTGCATAAGAACAAAATAAAATGAATTAAGATAACATTTTAATTCAGAATTAAAAAATGTCAGCAATTCATTCCATAAATCCATTAATTTAAAAGCTTTTTTATTTCAATAAATTTCTTAATAAAATTCAATCAACCTTTGAATGATTACAATTTTTTAATTCAAATCTAATCCATATTGAATGAACAATTTTTTTTCTTCATTTAAATTTGTTTTTGTTTTGCTGTTAATCATTTACAAAATGAATGGGAAAAAATTATCTAAAGCCTATTTGTAATAGATTTGAATTTAAGATAATTTTGTATGGACTTTGAATTAAAGAAAATACTGATTCTATAAATAATGAATTCTCAAAGTAATGAATTTAATACGTTTAAGGTTATAAAGAATTAAAAAATTAATTCGTATTGAACTATTTAATGGAATTTGATTTTGATAATTTAATTAAGAATTAATTTTTTCGGTGTGTAACACCGCGTTTATTTTGAATATTCACATTTTAATAGCGTTAATTTTAGTTAAATATACTTGCAAATAATCGTTTTGTTGATCAACACTTCATTTAATTAAATTAACAAACAAACAACTGAATTTATATGTAAATATATGTATAACTATTAAAAATAATAGATATTCTTAAAATACATATAAAGTAATACTCATTCATGTCCTACATCTAACCCAGCAATAAAGAATGAAGTAAATATTTATTACAAACTTATTTCATTGTTACATGGAATGTAGTTGTGACGCAAAGCTTTCCAAATACCATTTATTTACAGAATGTATTAGGTCTAGAAAGACTAACATTCTGGAGCAGGACCTATAAATATATCTAAAAATTGTTTTGAATTTTTTTCAATCGGATTTGGAGGTTTATACTTGCTTTTATTGAAGAAGAATAATATTAAGAATGCAGATTAGAATGTCAAGACGTTTAATAAAGGAAAGAACTTTTCTTTAGCTGGGAAACTATACTACTAATCTAAATGAAGGATTATTAACCAATATGTATATTATAGACACATAAATATAATTGTTGTAAATACATTTATGATTTAAATTTTCTTTTTAATTTCTAGCAGCAAATATATTTAAAAAATCTATGTAATTCTCAGAAAATATATTTTAAATTTAAATTTAATTAAGATTGTTAATTTAAAAACTCGTTATTATACATATCCAAAACAAATTATCCTAAGATATTTTTAATTATATTTTATTTATTGTATTATTTATATTAATTACTACTATTTAAATGCCTATTACATATATACAATATTTTATAATTATATCGTAATTAAATTAAAAATTTTAAACAAATTGTTGGTAGATGTGGTTTAATTACAAAAACAAAACCTTGAAAAATTATAATTAAACAAATAAAATAAATAGTCAAGTGTTTATTATAACCCATAATAATGTGTAAATACAAAAATTCGTAAACAAGAGTATTTTTATTTAATTTAATTGTTATAATAAAAAAAGAGCACAAGGATTCATTCGGTATTCGGTATATATCCGAATGTTGTGCGGTCCGTTTGTTGTAATTTCTTTAAGACTGTGGAATTTTGTTATACAGTGAGTATACACCAAAAATTATTTAGTTTTTTTCAAGATAATAAAAATCCTAAAATTTATCTATCGATTAAAATTTAAAAGTTTCGGTTTGTTGGGTTGAATAATAGATTCGGTTGAGAAAAAAAAGGATTTAAGTCGGACTATAATGATTTTCGTGATCTTAAAAAAAACAAAAAATTCGCTGGTGTTTACTCACTTATGAGGCTGTGTGTACCTTTTCAGTCAGTCATTTGGCTGTGATCATGAATTAGAATAACTCTAGTGTTTCTATAAACTAATATTCTGGCTAAACATGATTCTAACAGACTTATTTCTAATAGGTATAAAAACAATTTTCAATATCAATAAATTATACGAATAATGTACATCAACAACTTTAATAATTTCATCTCTATTACGGACAGATTGGTTCTATATTTATATTTAGTGTTATTTTATTAATGGAAAGTTTTATTTAAACAAATATAATAATTTATAGTAATTTATTTACTTAAAATGAACTGCAAAATATTCATTATCTTCATTTAACCAATAAATTGTTGCGCCTGCTTAATGTTTTCACGTACATTGTCACTACTCACCAGTAGATGTCGCCCTCAGCATCAATAACAATGTTCTGATATGGCAGCACTATAGCGTCAAATTTTCACATTTTTTATACCGAAATGTCAAATGAAAAAAAATTTAAGAAAAACAACACAAAAGGCAAGAAAAAAACCAAAAAGTGTTAATATTATAAAAACGCGCGTATTTTTACAATTTTATTAATTTAACAATATTCTAAGTGCTTAAATTTAATCGTAACACATGCATTAAATGTTTTACAAGTGAATTTAACATAAAATATCCTTTAAAAAACAAGTGATTAATGTCAGCGAATATATTTGGCCAAAGTAAAATTTTCTACCTTACGGGAGGTTCTTGTACACGAGCGATTATTTTTGCTGATATTTTTTAATGCCGCAAATGTGAATTTTGATGTTTTAACAAAAAATAAAAACAAGTATTTTAATTCATAGAAATATTATAAAGAAAGAAAAAACACTGACGTGAAATAAAGAATTTAACAAACAAATTATGGCTTCTGTTAAAGCAACAGAAGATTTTGATGTTGATTTATTTGAAACCCGGTTGGAATCTCTTAAAGATACCCAAGAAGGTATACAGCAAATGTCAACATGGTGTTTGGCACAACGTGGTCATCATAAAAAAATAGTTGGTTCTTGGTTGAACGTATTCAAAAGAGGTAAGTAATGAATGAATATTTTTTTGTTCTTGATGTGTCTCAGTTGTCCATTGGGTGCATATTTTTCACATTTCTTAAGATACTAGTTCTTATTAAGCATAAACTGTAGTTGTTTAATAAAACCTAAAGCAATTAGATTTTATAGGAAAGCCCTCCCACACAGAAACTAATTTAATATACACAACTAATGATTAAACAGTCAGTCTGTTCTTTCGCCTGCTAGTTTTACTATTTTCCAAAAATTTTGTTTACTATTTTATTGAAACTCTCCAATATCATAAAGCAGGCAAACGAATATCCCAAGTGTTTTTTTTTTGTAAGTAAATCCTTCTAAATAGACAGTTTTAAATAATGTAAAGGTTTTAGATGACTATGTCTAAACATTAGCCTGACAAGGACTCTTTTTAAAAAAAAATCCACCTAAATTTGTATGATTTGATAAAATGTTTTAAAAATAAAAGCAAAATAAAAAACTTTATAAGCTTGTGTTTAAGCAAACATATCTAATACTGTTTTGTATGTTATAATAAGTTTATATTATTAAAAGGAATACTTGTTAATAATAAAAATAGGTGTTATGAATCGAAATATGAAAGTAAGGCCATTAATTGTGACATATTTGTATGGGCGAAAATAGGTGTCGATATTCCCAACTACAATGAAAGTTTAGTATGTTTGAGGAGACAGTTTTTAAAATGTTTGTTGTTAATATTTGATGGGCTGGAACCTTTTTTAACGTTTTTATGTTTTTTTGGTCTTTGAAAGTGGCTTCAATGCTATATCAGATATTTTCATGTAAGTTCAAAAATATGCGAACATTTGTAATTTTTGCAATAATTTTAAGTTTTATTTAAATTTTGAGCTTAAAGTAATTGGTTTATATTAATACGTTGTAAATCTTATACAAATCCACCTAAACGGTATCTTCCGTTTTTGAATTTTATTTGAATTTTTCGAAACAAAATTTCTCCCCGATCTAATGTTATCTATATTGTAAAAATAATCACAATATGTATATCATAATAAGTGTAAATAATAAAATATGGGAAATCCTCACATTAAAGATTTTATAATAGCTTCCGTTACCTTTTTGGACGTGGTGGTCCACTTACGCTTAATATCAGACATGTCCTGGGATACCTTTCCTGTGTTCTTTAATTCTTTTTTTTACAAGAGCCCAATACCTTTCCACAAACCGAAGTTATCACAGTTGGGTGGTCTCAGCATTCCCCGTTGAAAAGGTTTACCATCCCGTAAACTGCATTGAGTCTGAACTACAAAAAAATATGTTTAAGTTTGATGTTGTTTAAATGTGTTATATTAAATAAGTTGATGTTAAATTAAATTAGATTTGCTTTCCGTGGTACATAATTTACATTATTATTTGAATACCACTCAAGGGTTTTTTTTACATATAAAAATCTTGACCCGGAAGTTGTGAAAAATCTACCAGTAAATAAGTTTCAATATCCATCACACAACAGGTGTATTTTTATAAAATTTTACCTCAGTTTTTTCGCTCGTTATTTTGCTTCTAAGTTCTTTACGCATTGCGATCTGGAATTTTCTGAACTTTATAGAACTTCAACCCAGCATTAGCTTTGGCTCTGCCACAAAAGGATGTTTATCCTTAAAACTTTTAACCAAAGGGTAACATAGAGACGAGATGGAATTGTTGTCAAAAACCTATCTATTGCAACAACAAAATACATATAATTCAATGTATTCTGTTGTATCAGACATATGATTTGTTGTATTTTTGCTTGACAAATCGGAGTGTCTCGTCTCTATGTATAATTCTCTATGCTTTTAACCTTTGAATACTATGTCTGTTATTATGTTTAATGTCAATTATGTTCATTTGTTGTTAATCTGATTAAAATTAGTGACGAGAAAAAAGTGCGTACTAAAATTATTAAAAATTTTCAACAAAACCCAACTTGGTCCTACAAAAAGTTTGCCAAACAATCAAAGGTCTGGCGTCAAACTGATTCCAATGTTATTAAACAGTATCGGGAAAACTTGTCCATTGATAGAAAACCTGGTTCAAATAGAAGGAATGGTGCACGTGATGTTTCTAAAGCAAATTAAAAAAAAATAGTATTTTCAAAAGAGCTCCCAACACATCCAGTAGGAAAGCAGTCCGGTTAGCTCAGTACTCGAACTATTTCGTAAATACAAAGCTCAAAAAGTTCCTGAACTCTGCTAAAAATTTAGAGGCCAACGAATGAGCATGGAAATTTATGTAAAATTTTATAATAAAATATACCTGCTGCATAACGAAAGACGAAACGTATGTTCAGGAAAATTTTTCACAGGTTCCGAGTCAATATTTTTATGTTGCTGATGCGCTAGGGAATGTTGTAGAAAAGCAGAAAATTTTCAAAAAAAGTTCTTGGTATGGCAAGCAATATGCAGTTGCGTCTAAAAAAGTTCTATAAATATCGAAATTTACATCAAGGAATGTTTACAAAAGAGGATGCTTCCATTCATAAGACTTCTTAATTGGGTCTACTTATTTTTGGTCTGATTTGGCTACCTACATTTATAGATTAAGGTAAATAATTTTATGGAATGCAGTTTCAAAAATGTAGTGATACAGGTACTGTAAAAACTCAGATTTTGGAAAAAAAGATCTCGTAAAACTCCAAGACAAAATAATTTAATAGCAAGAAAGTTTAAGAAATTCTAAAAATTACTCCCCATTAAGGTTATAAATAACACAGAGGAACGAAGTAAGAAAGTATGGTCGGTCAAGCCCGACTATATAATTCCCTACACTGAGTAAATGAGCAACAAAATTTTTTTAATTTCAATCATTTATTTTCGTGAATGATAAGGAATGTTAGCCTTATATGTGAGCTATGACTAATTATGAACCGATCGTCATGAAATTAGGTCGTGTGATTTATGTATATATGAAGCTTATTTCTGTTGAATAGTGGATACCAACATTTTTAAGACATTCATGCTCGTTAAAGTGATATTTATTCACCGATAATCATAAAATTTCATGACATAAATTTCCTATATATAAAACATAAGATTTGTGTAGAAACCTATATAAATTAAACATTTATGAACGATAAAGTCCAATTTCGGGAGGATATTTGTATGTGGGCTAGGTGAAATAATGGACCGATTTCAGCCAGTTTCAATAGACTTCGTCCTTGGGCTGAAATGTATGTTCGAAATTCCATCTTAATATCTTCAAAATTGTGACCTGTACTTTGCGAACAAAGTTTGCATGGACAGCCGGCCAGACGGACGGACGGACCGACATCGTATAATATAGTACCTACGATGGAAGCTTTGTCACATGCGGTGATAACAAGGGATATCCAACAAAATACAATTTGTGTAAAAATGAAAGCAAAATTTCCATTTATTAGTCAAGAATAGTAAATACTTGTTAGAGCCAACTAACAACAGTTCAAAAGCAAAACATAAAAATTCACCTACAATTGCAATCCATGCGACATCGTAAAACTTTTTCTACCCAGTCTGCTTCTCTATACTTCTAGCCAACAAACAAAAAAGTTGTTGCGATTATCGCGCGAAAAGTAGCACTTTGTTTTCTATTCTCAGAATTTAATTATGTTCTTACTTTTTTTTGGAAGAATCAATCTCATAAAGGAAATAGGCCAATACCTTTTCTAAAATTCTAAATAAATATCGATGGCTTAATATAGAAAGGTCGTATCTCAACTTTTAGTTACTTTACAGGAGAAGGAAAAAACTCAATAATATCAGAAAGTGAAATTGAAAAAAAAACAACTAAAAATTTGTAATATATCAAGAGTTGTTTGTTTTAATATAAACCAAAAACTATGCATTCCACTTTAAATGAGTTAGGGGTTTTTCTTTCAAACGATTTTTTAAATGAGTTGGGACATTTTTTTGTAATTACTGTAAATCTGTTATTCGTCAACATAGGAAACTGAATTTTTTAAGGGAGGTCTATTTGAGTTTTGTCTACCAGAATATGTAAAAAAATCGAATTTTGAAAAAAAAAACGAGATACGACCTTTCTATATTAAGCCATCGATATATAGTAATAAACAAACTCTCTTCTATACTCTTGCAAAGTTACAAGGTGGACACTCATTTATTTTAAAAGTTGTGGATCAAAATGTAGTATAAAGCTAGTTTCTCAAAACACCAATGAGTGAGCAATTAGACGAAAATAATAATGTATCTTCTAAACTATTGGTTCAATGAAAATGTAGTGTATACTGTTATACACAAGATTTTGAATGAAGTCTATAGGAATGTTTAAATTTTTCTTTATTCATGAAATTTTTATAAGTTTTTGAAAGTATCAAATGAGTCGTGGTAGTTTTACTACGTAAATAGTATATTAGCAGTCTCATATTTCAGAAAATTTAAATGTAAATATCGACCAACAATTTAAATATATTTGGACCCATATATTTAAAAATCTTGAAAATACACCCTAAGTACAATTGTGGGTGGTATACAAAAACTTAATTTATAATTAATGAATTTTACAACATTTTAATTCATTTATAGTACGCGTTGAACACCGCCTGGTGTTATTTTACTTAGCGAACGATGTCATACAATATAGTAAAAGAAAACGTTATGATTTTGTTGAAAGTTGGGCTACAGCTTTACAAAAAGCCACTACAATGGTCAGGTATGTCATTGGTCAATTAAATATTAAACCTCAAACTTATTAATATATTAATTACTGCCATTTTAGAGATGAAAAAGTCAAAAATAAAATTCTACGCATCTTCAGTATTTGGGAACAACGTGAGATATACAATGAAGAATTTCTAACAGATCTATGTGGTCTATTAAATATAGCGCCACCGAAAAAATCTCACACACCAGCCGTTGATTCGGATGATTTTCAAAATGCCAACCTAATAACTAGTATACGAGAGTGTGTTGAACTATCGGAAACGACTGATAAAAGTTTTAAAAAATTGCCAAAAACACCAAATTGTGATATAGAAAGTATTAAGCAACAAATGAAAGATAAAGCACATTCGGATGATGTTGAGAAGGAAATCGAACGTTATGTTACATACATTGGGGCATTTACAAAAAATCTACAGGCCGAGATAAAGTGTCGCAAAGCGGTGGTGAACAATGTAGATACGGCGATTAAGTTTTATGCCAATCAAAGGGGCGAAGTTAAAGTTGTAGTTAGTGTAAGTGAATGAATGTTTTTGTATATATTTATATTGTTTTTTTGACCTAAATATATTTTCTTTGTTACATTTCCTAGGCTTATAAGAATTTTGGCAGCCGCATTAAGTTGGTTAAAAAGAAATTAGATGAAATTGCGCCCACATTGCCTAGTCCTATACCTTCACCGGATATAAATGCACCATCACCGGAACCAGATACTGACTTGCAATTACCTGATGATTCACCGCTTACAATGGTAAGTTTTTATATTATTCACCATGAGTGTTGAATTTATATAAGTGGTAAGATTATATGAACTACATTCTGGATTGTTATCCCAAAAAAATTTTTGTTTTCTATCTGTATCTCAAAGTACACTTTAGTGAATGATATATAAGATTTTTCTTCAATAAAAATAGTTTTCAAGCTTGTTTCATATAATATATAACTGTGGCGAATATAATTCACCTTTCGAAATTACCATATGGCCAAATTCTTACAAACACTCGAACATGGAAACACTAATTTACATTGGATTTTTCCCCAAATTTGTATTTATTTAATGATTTTATTTGCAGAATTTTTTGAAAACCAACTTCAATGGCTACTCAAGTTATATGGATGGCAATTTACCCTTTGATATCAATGACTTCAAACGAGATGAAAATGCAAAATCCTCAAGTGTGTTAAATATTTTACATTAAATTTACAGAGATTTCATCTATATTTCAAACTCTTTCTCTTATTTTCACAAGGTCAACCGATAGAAGTAATCGGTTCCAGATCAGATGATGAAAGTTATAATCCTAGTGCTGAATATTACAAACCTGAATCAATAAGTGCATATCCGGGCACAAATAACATGTCTATACCGGGCTTAGCACCTATGCCGGTACCTTCAGTGCCTACAGGTGGCTATACATCTCTGGCGAGAGCTTCGCATCAATATGGAGATATTCTACCACCACCTCCCAATCCTCCAATGTTTGGTGGCCCAGCTAATTCTCTATCAAATAATTTACATCACAATATGAATTCTGGTTACAGTGCCCACAATCCAAGGACGTACAATACTGACAACGCATATAATCCAAATGTGTACAATCGCCGCCCGGTGGGTGCAGCACCTGTTCAACCTTTAATGCCTCCACCGCCTATGCCACCCTCTGTGGGCTCCATTGATTCGACGGAGAGCACCGACTTCAATTCTACCTGGGATATGAATATGTCTTGGACAAATCCTTTGGATAGTAGTAATGTTTCGACTTCGTCCTATAGTCATACACCAATTGATACACCTCATTCACCGCCTCACTTCGATTCAGATGCACACAATTCAAATTCAACAACTCTAGAATATTCCGATCATGATGGCACCATGTCAACAGCTCAAGATGTAGATCATCGTCAGCTGATTTTACCAGCATTTGGTATTGGTACTAAATTAGGCTTAAGCAAAGGTAAAAGAATAATCAATTTTATTTGTTGTATATTTGAATTTAAATTGTGAAATTTCTCAGAAAAATCCCGTCAATTGGATATAGACCATAGAAATCTAATATCACTAACTGGTTCGCCGGGAGCAAGTGAAAATGACAAGAAATCTTGGTATCTGGAAACAAATGAGGTTTGTTTAAATAAGATTAATGTTAAATACGAAGATTTATAATATACGATTCTTTGTTATTTATTTATTTTTTTTTTTAAGTTATCTGGTGATGTTGATTATCGTACTTTTGGTCAAAATATTAAAACCATAGAAACTACAAACTCGTTACCATTTTTAAATGATAATTCTTCGGTATCATCTAATGACACAACAGGAAATGTGAGTTGTTTCCGTATGTATTTATTTTCCGTAAGACTACTAGTTACAGCAGCAAATGCTTAAATCGATTCAAAATAGTACAATACATTTATAATGATAAAAAAAACTTCCGAGGTTCTGTCGGAATCCTTAATTTTTCTAATTCTTTCTAAAAATTATCAATTTTACTAGTACCGAAACAAAATACATACATTTATATTTATTAATATAGTTTAATAACATACAAAAATATACTTTTCTTATTTCCTTTTTATTCAAGATCACTTCATCTATCACTTCACCTCAGAAAAATAACAGTAAGTTTTCTTGACATTAATTAAAATGTAAGTTGGTTTTTTACATTAACATAAAATGTTTTATGTTTTTAAAGGTCCTTCAAAAGAATCTCACAAGGATGATTCTTATTTAGAGAACACAGACGGAGGTATGGCTGGTTATGATCCAACAGATATGGTTGTTGATATGGACATGTCTGACGATGATCTTGATGATATCTTTAGAGGTTTGCTTATTTATTTTTATTATTTTTCTTTAGTTCATTATACACAGCTGTCCTCCAATGGTTTCTTTTTTTAAATTGATTATTGTTATGGTTTTTTTATATTTTACTACCTGTTTTCTTTTTGTTTTAAACTATTGGTAAATTTCAAGATCAATACTTAAAGACGTTTTTAAAAAAATATTGCACATGGGTTGTTTTGATAAAATTTAGGAATGTAATTAATGAAATTACTTGATATAAGAATTCATTACAAATTTTTCTTTAAGTTCAGATAGCAAAGAAACTATTATAACTTTGAATAATATTGTTTTAGGAAATTAAATATTGAGTATTAAAGTTTATTACCTTATTATGAAAATAATAATTTTGAAGTAAAAATAGCTATAGGTACAAGACACCATTGAATTATGATTTTATCCACTTTATAATTGTTAGGGTATAAACTCATGTAATCTTTGCCATTATTTACGCAGTTTTTAAAACGAATATTTTCGATTTTTAAAAGGTCGACTTTTCGAACTTTCGAAATTTAAAATTTTTGAATAGTCGACTTTTGCTATTTATGAGAAAAAGGCATTTTATACAACAAAAAATAAAAATATCGCCTTTTTAAACTTTATACTTAGTCGACTATTAGGATTTTTTGGGTTAAAAATCTTTCATATATTAACTGATATAACTACCAATAAGTCCTTTGATCCAACACACCAACGATTAGCGCTGTTACAATGGTTGCTAATTTTTTCCAATATTCCCATCATACTAGAAAAATGGCTAGAAGGCGCTAAATTCTTATTTCATAGGAAAACATTAACAGATTACTACCATTTAATATATAGGTATACATGTATATATTTCTATTAAGTGGCTGATCTTTGTCCAGACCAATCGCCAAATCATACATAACTGTAAGATAAAATTTAAAAAGAGATTTTTGGAAATTCGCTCGTTTATGGGGAAACTAGTAAAGTTGAAATTAAATTTTACACTCGTATTCCTCTAATCTAAACAAGAGTATGAGGTTTTTGGGTACTATTTAAAAATGCCGCCTGTGAACAAGTTAAAAATATATTTGCTACTTTTAGTATATATGGGAAAAGGAATATAATGAATTTGCTGAGTTCTGTTTGAGACTCAGTAATGAAGGTAGAAATGGGATTCATAGCTGGATCTCATAAAATTAAAAAAAAAAATGTGAAATATATACTCAAAGTAACGACTACTGGTGAATCGATTACGATTCGAATTTCAAGGTCTAAAAACCATTTTTTCTAGTAAAAATTTGTATGTTTTACTAACGAGCAGTATTTTGCAGTGATATTTTTATTTTAAAACTCATTTATCTAATGTTCAATAGTGATGATCTGTAATCATGATGGAATTATGATTTTTTACTCAAGTATGTGTTCGAGGGCTTTTTTAATAAGTCGTTTTCTATATTTAATAATATTATGGAACCCTTTTGCACGACCAACAGTTTATCGAATTTACGATTTAGTCACAATGTCAAATAATCATTCACTATGGCAAGGGTATATATAAGTTTGTAATTTCTACATTTTACATGATTCATACATCAACATATCCGCTATAGACCCGGTTCAGTTGCTATTTAAAATCAGTCCACAAATGGCTGAGACCAACAATGGGTCCAAATCGGGAAAAATATTTTTTAACACGAATTTTTATTCACCATGTAAAAATTTTTGTCATACAATTTTTTTCACTAAAAAATTAAAAAAAAATTTGTAATTAAAAATATTTAAAATGTTTATACTCTTCACTATGAGTAGTAAGGATTATACATATATCTTTGTCACTCCGGGTGAATTCCAAAACGTCTGTATGCAATGCAACCATAAAAAGTCGAGCGATTCTTAACGCAACCGTGTAAACTTTGATAATGTTTCATATCGCAAAATGTATGAAAAAGTAAAAACAGGCAGTATGCTAAGTTTTTTGAACTACGCGTTTGCTTGCTTTGTCTTGATAAAGATATGACTGCATTGCATACAGACGTTTTGGAATTCACCCTCCCTTTGTAATTTGTACATTTTCCATATTCTACCCATAAACTACATATATAGTATATTATGGATCGTTATAAATAGCACAGTCGATATAGCCATGTCCGCATGTATGTTGAAATCAACTTTTCGAAGTCCACAAATAACTTACATACATGATTGATACATCAATATATTCGAAATAGTCCCGCTTAGGTCGCTATTTAAATTCTGGAATATCGGCACACAAAAGGCTGAGATATAATAAAAATCGAGGACTACCTACGCCATAGAAATTTGGTCCGATAATGGCTAAAAAAAATATATATATTTTAAACCGGTTTTTTTCATCAGAAAATTTCTTTCCACAAAATTTATTTTTAACTTAAACATTTTTCTCCCAATTGTTTTTAACAAAAAAAATCTGATCACCGAAAAAAATTGTTTTTAACAAAAACTTTTTCATAAGTATATCTTTTATTGTATTTTACTATCAGAATTTGTCATTAAATCTTAAAAAATAAGAATATAATTTGTTTTTTAGAAAAAACTTTTTTTTATTTTTCTACCACTCATCTTCCCTTATTACCCTTAACTTTTAAAAAACTACTGAAAAAAAAAACACTTACAAATAGAATGTCAAACAACCCATGTAGTTTTTTTTCCGATATGTAACTTAGATTACATAAATCAGTCGTCAGGAAATTAATGTAAACCTTTTGTTAAAAATTTTTCTATTCCCTCACCGGCAAACAATAAAACCAAATAACATCAAACAAAATCAGAGGTAAATGAACAAATTGAAGAAAACAATGCCGATATCCAGTCTACAAATGATGAAGATAATGCCACACAACAAATGGATAAAGCGGATGGTCAACCACCCGTACAGAGGCCACCTCTACTAGAGACACCTACAGAATATGAACATCAGAACAGTTGGGATGCAGCGGCTCAAATGGGGCAAATGTCCGAACAAGATTGGAATCAAATGCCGCCTATGCCTTGGCAAGATAATAACCGTATGGGAGGCGGAGGTGGTCCTGGAGTACCACCACCACCTCCTCGGCCCCCTTACCCCATGCAATTCTATGGCGCTGGTCCAGCTAATGATAATGGTTCGTTTAGGCCACCAAACGGTAGTGTGATGGGAGAACGTGGTGGATTTGGCGGACGTGGTGGTGGCCGCGGTTGGATGAATTCACCCCAAAATCAATTTCGTAATTTCCCTAGACCTCCCAGAGGAGGAGGAGGTGGATCGCCTTACTTTAATCGTGGCGGCGGACGAGGTGGCCCTGGTGGCATGCGTGGTGGTCCAGGTTTTCGTGGTAAATTTCGTGGAAAAAATAATTGGATTTAAAAATTCAACAATTATAAATATAAAAAGTTAGTTTTAAATGTTCTTTACATATTTTAAAATATTAACAAATGAGTTGTTAAAATAAAAACCAAACAAAAAATATATAACTGAATTCAACTGTACATATTAATTAAAACAGAAATTTTATTAAAACAAAAAAAATTACATTTTAAAAAATGGGAAAAAATAACAACAAAAAAATACCTAAGAAGTTTTTAAATAATTTAAGTTATTGCAGAATAAATAATTATCTTGTTTGATGATTTCATATTGACTATAGAAAACCTATTTCGAATCCACATTTTTTTTTCGAAAGTTTGTCGAGTTCTAGTTAAATTCGAAACGAAAAAAGCTAAATTTACATGTTCTCAATTTCTAATAATTTCGAGAGATTTTTATTCCCTTTATAAAATAACACAAACGAATATGACACAGATATTTTGTGTTTGAACTACGAAAGAGTGATTTCAGAATTAGCATTTTCCTATATAATGTTACTGAGAATTTCGATAATGAAATTTGTTTTCATTCAAATCAAAATACTCAGCTATCGCCTGTTGTAATTTCTGGTCACAAATAACTAAAAAAAAAGTATTTTTGAAGTAACTGCAATTGAAATAATGAAATCTGATTGTTTAATTGATCTGTAAAATTCTCTTCATTATCTTTTTGAGACTTCTTAGATATTTTTTTCAATTAAATTTGAGCTTTATTTAAACTTTAAAAACTGTTAATATTTAAAACACTGTTATTTTTCTTATAATTAAAAACTTTTTCGAAAAGACAAAATCTTTTAAAGAATTTTTATTTTTCCCCATTTACATTTCTGAGCATATTAAATGCATACATAGATTTAAATATTATATAAATAAGTATTTTTAGTAATCATCAACATTAGTTTAGTTATTAAAACATAAATTTACCTATAAAAACTATTTCGATATTCGAATTAATTCAACAAATTTTTATTTCTTTTTTTCTATTACTTTTTTTTTTAATTAATGACATACATTTAAATTTTTACAAAATTTATTTTTTCTTAAGCAAATATTTCCTCAAACGTCTTTGTTAAATGTATGTAAAAAAAAATAATCAAATATGAATACAAAATATTTTATAATTAAATATTTTTATTTATAAATATTGACCACAATCAACATCAAATTCAATGTTACACTGCTTTATTAAAATTTTAAAATATTGCTTCACGCCAATTAAGATAAATACTAAATAATTACATCATTACACACACCTACACACATTATTCTTCTCTTAAAAACATGAATATTTAATAAAAAACAGTTTAGTGTATTAATTCAAAAAGAATCAATAAATAAACAATATTAATCACGGTTGGTTTGAGGATTTTAAATCGCCATCATTAAACTACAAAGGATAAATGCGTATTAAAGTGAGTTTAACTCATATCAGTGGCTCGTTTCCGCAACTATGTGAGACATTTTCCATTATAAATGTTCTTCATTTTGTTTACTTTAAATGTGTACAGTTTGAATACTTGTTTACTTAAAAGTTTATAGTTTGAATATTATATACTAAATCAATCAAATGTTAAGAATTAAATAACTATTGCAATCATTATTTTTTTAAATTGGAAAACATATTACAAGTTGCAGAAACGATCCATAGTTTACATTAATTTAACATGATTGTTTAAAGGACCAAATTAAAAAATTTTAAGCTTAATTTTAAGGACGGATACGGATTTTCCTATTTAATTAAAGGGGAGGCCACTGACATATAACTTTTTACGTAAGCTTTTTTCGGTCCAATGACGAAATCTATAGAAAATAATTGAAATCGGTCCATGATTTCACCTAGCCTAACCTAGCACTGATAAATCACTTAAATATGTTGGCGTTCAAATAAAATTCAAGAGAAATAAATCTTATATTAGTAAAAATTACACCGCCAAATTTTATTAAAACCCAGATTCGAAAATAAATTTTATGTGAATAAATCTCTTCTAAAAATCGATATTGAGATAAAATTCGATTCTAATAACTTTTATAAATTCCTAAACAATACTACCAAGTTTTATATTAGTCGTAGCTCCCACATAAAACCCACAAACAAAATTCTTAAAAAATTATGCTTGATATCTTAAAAAGCATACAAAATATCGGGAAATACGTTTCGGAATCAGAAAGATGACATTTAAAATATATTTAATCCACATTTTTTTTGCCAAATTGTCTTATAGAAGGTTTATCTGCTTTTTAACACGTTTAGACCAGTTAAATGATGTATCCTCTTTTCATATGTCACGAGGGTATGAACAATTAGGTATCGATATTCTCAACTAAAAAATCATAGAATTAATTAAACTTTTATTTAAGTTGGGAACATCCACAACTTTTTTGGGGCAAAAATAAGTATTTGCAGAGATAAAAAAGGTTTTTTGGATTTAGAGCTTTTTCACCATGAGTGGCAAGGGTATATATAAGTTTGACATTCACAAAGTATATATATTCCGGATCGTTATAGATAGCGAAGTCGATATAGCCATGTCCGTCTATTCGTCTGTCAGTCTGTATGTTGAAATAAACTTTCCGTAGCCCCCAAATAACTTACATACATGATTCATACATCAATATATCGGGAATTCTTCCGGCTCGGTTACTATTAAAAATCGACAACATCGGTACACAAATTGCAGAGATATAAGGAAAATACCAGAAAAACCGAAATTTTTTTCATATTTTAGATCTATATCTGGATCAATATAGACAAAATTAAAAAAAAAAAAAATTTTAATTTAAAAAACAATTTTGAATTTTTTTTTAAATTTTGTTACCTAAAAATATTTAAAATTTGTATTTTAAAGTACAATTTGGTGAACGGTATATAATATTCGGCACAGCCGAATATACTTAGCTATAATGCGTTTGTGTAGATGTTTGTAACGCCCAAAAATAATAGTCTCAGAATCACTTTATGAGTCGATTAATTTTGAAGATATTTCGATAAAATGTGGTACAAACAATTTTTAGGCCAAGGACTAAGCCTATTGAAACTGGCTGAAATCGGTCCATTATATCCCCTAGCTCCCATAGAAATGTCCTCCCGAAATACTTTATACTATGGAAATCATGTCACCTAATTTCATGCCGATCGGTCTATATTAGTCATAGCTCCCATATAAGGACCGCTTCCAAAAATCACTTTAACGAGCATAAATCTCTTAATATTGGTATACACATAAAATTCAACGCAAATAACTTTCATGGCGATCGGTACATAATTAGTCATAGCTCCCAAATAAGACATTCTTCCGAAAATAAATTATTGACATTTTAAAAGAAAAATAATTTTGCTCATTTGCTTAGTGTAGGGTATCAATACATGTCATTGAACAATTTGACAGAAATGGTTAAACTGTACATTTTATAGGGACTTAGAGCTTTTTCTTGTGATAAATTGGACTAAGCGCTTTTGCTCATCACTACAAAACAACAACAAAAAGCTAGATAATTCCAATTTTTTCTTGCATTAAAATCTCAATTTCTAAAAAAGTGGTCTTAGAGCCTTTGCATGTTAAGCCAGCGATATATCAGATTATAAGGTATCAAATAAAAGGTATTTTCAATATCAATCATAATAAAAACAACCTGATAAATAACGAAAAATATTCACCCTAATCGCGGTTGGCGTAGGCGTATTACGCCATCGGCAGATTCGTACTAGATTAAAGAAACAGGTTGTATTTTATCTTTAATCTGGTACGAAACTGTAGATGAAGTAAAACGCTTACGCCAACCTCGATAAGGGTGATTATAAAATTGTACAATTGGTTACATTTGGTCCGAGGTGGTCCACTTACGCTGGATACCTTTCCTGAGTTCTTTAATTCTTTTTTACAAGAACCAAATACATTTCCATAGGCCGAAGTTTTGGACTGTTTTGGACGGGATTTGACTCCCGTGATACAATAATTGACATTATTGTTTAAATACCACTCAAGGGCTTTTTTCCATAGTTCCATGATGCCAAACCGGATCAGAAATATGAAGGCACTCTGTGCTATTTTAAGAATGGTAAAAACCGTTTTTGTAGACACTCCGTGATATATATTTCTGTGTTTATCGTACCTGATGTAACAAATGAAAGACTTGTCACACAAGAAACTTCGTTGGGAATATTGTTTGTTTTTTTGTTGTCCTGTATTGTTCTTGAACATTGCATGGTTCATCAGCTACAGACAAATCTTGACCTGGAAGTTGCGAAAAGTTTGCCAGTACATAAATTTCATCATCCATCTCAGAAAAGGTGTATTTTTTTTTATAAAATTTTACCTAAATTGCATTTCGATCTGGAACTTTATACGACTTCATCCGAGTATTAGCTTTGGCTCTGCGCACAAAAGAATCAGAGCAGGTAACTTTACGAGCTGCTTTTCTAATAGAAGTGTGCTCTTCGAAGCTGTTGTTCGACTTATTTTGCTTCACCAATATCTGTTGGACCATTTTTTCTTCCTGATCCTGTTTTTCTTTCAATGCTCAGGTCTTCCTTATACTGTTTAGTGGCTTTCGAAACAGTAGGACGATGAACCTTCCGATCTTTCGCCGTTTTGGCTGAAATAACAGTTGAAAATATCAGACATTTTTTTAAAAGCTAAAGTAATTAAAAAAAGTAAGAGAGCTATATTCGGCTGTGCCGAATCTTATATACCCTTCACCAAATTATACTTTAAAATAAATTTTTTTAAATATTTTTAGGTAAACAAAATTGAATTTTTTTTAAATTGTTTTTCAAATTTTTTTTGAAAAAAGTTTTTTCCAAATTTTTTAAAAAAATTTTTTTTTTGGAAAAAAAATGTATGACAAAAAAAAATTTTTGATGAAAAAAAAATTCGGGTTAAAAAATATTTTTCCCGATTTTGACCCATTGTAAGTCCAACTTACTATAGCCTTATCTACATCGTTGCAATTGACTTTGAAATATCTATCATTAGATATCCAAATTGTCTATATTAATGACTTAGTAATCCAGATATAGATCAAAAATAGGTAAAAAATCGAGGTTGTCCCGGTTTTTTGCTCATATCTCCGTTATTTATGGACCGATTTTGCTGATTTTAAATAGCAAACTTCTCGAAAGCATGTCTGACAGAATTATTGAAGAATTGGATCCCGAAGGTTCTGGGGTCTTCAGAAAATTGATTTCAACAGACGGACATGGCTTAATCGACTCCGCTATCTATAAGGATCCAGAATATATATACTTTATAGGGTCGGAAATGAAAAATGTAGAAATTACAAACGGAATGACAAACTTATATATACCCTTCTCACGAAGGTGAAGGGTATAAAAATAATAATTTGGATCAATGATAAGTTTTGGCTGGAATAGTGTGTATAAGTTTTATCTGAATTGGTCCCTTATTTCGCTTAACTTGCATTAGTGGTCGATTATTTAAAATTGTACCCCTGAAAATCAGTTAAAATTTTATTTCAGCCATGATCGGTCCATAATTATTGATCATAGCTCCCATATAAGCCCCACTCCTGGAAATAACATTGTTTACTTCGCAAAATATTATAGAAATAATCAATGTTTCTTCCGTAAAAATCGGGAATGCCGCATAATCAACATATTTATGGCTGCTCAAACAGTATTCCGGGGGTACATTTGTATGGGGGCTAGGTGAAATCATGGACCGATATTGTCCATTTTCAATACCAAACAAATCATATCAACAGGGAGTATTTGTGGAAGGAGCCAGCTAGCTCCATTCATTTGGGCCTTATCATGTTTTAGACCGACAGACGAACGGACATATCTAGATCGTCTTATCTTATGAGGTGGGTATGAAAATAGCAAACAAACGAAATATTAATTTGCTATTCTGAATTTCAATTTTCCTTTAATAATACTAATTTGGATTTCCCATTTTCAATTTGTTTTTTCTCAATATTAGTTTCTGAATTTTAATTTATTTCTCAATATTAATTTGAATTATTTGATTTCAATTTGTATTTTCTCAATTTGAAATGGTTTAGTCATAAAGGTATCTTTGACTTCAAAATTTTTTTTATGAAAAACTTGGGTGGTACTTTCAATGAAATGGGTTTTGGGGGCCGTGATGCAATAGCTTGTGAGAACAAGGATACAAATGACGATCATATACTTAAAGCAAATCTTCACAAGTAAGTTTAAATCCACAAATTGTAAGTCATAAGAGTCAAATGTATCGTCTTGAAACTCAAATCATAAAATTTGCACACATTAGCGGTATTCACAATCTTGTGGAAATGGTCTAGCATCATTGCAAATGCAAAATTTTACAGTAATCCAGTAACAAAATACAAACAAAAACCTATAAAATTTTCATTTGCAATGATGCAAGACCATTTCCACAAGATTGTGAATACCGCTATTGTGTTATCTAACTAACTAGCTGCTAACTTTTTGTGTTTCCAATATTCATTACAGCTCGTAGATAGACCAACAATTTTGTTATACATAAAGACTGAAAATATTTACATAATATGTACAGAAGGCATGACTTTCCCACTTTGTAGGTTGAGAATTTATTCTCTTACACTATGACATCTAAGAAGTGCATAAAAATCACTTCCACTTACAAAACTGAAAATGATTTCATTTCGAATAAGCATAATTTGGAAATCTACACTCTATCAGAATGGAATTCTTTGATGTTATGCTGATGTGACGATATTTATCATAAAGTATACAGAGGTTTTACGAGACCCCCAAATAACTTACAAACATGATTGATACATCAATATATCGGGAATTCTCCCGGCACGGTTGCTATTTAAAATCGGCTCACAAATCGATTTTTGACCTATTTTTTATCTACATATATCTGGATTACTAGGTCATTAATATGAGGAGCCGCAGAACAAAAGGTACTTTTTCGAATTCTTTTACAAATTGATTTTTTGGAATTTTTATAATATTTGGGTTGAAATCTTTTAGAAAAAATCAATTTTCCAAAATTTTTAAATTTTCAAAAAAGTACCTTTTGTTCTGCGGCTCCTGATATAGACAATATGGATATCTAATGATAGATATTTCAAAGTCCATTGCAACGATGTATATAAGGCTATAGTAAGTTGGACATACTATGGGTCACAATCGGGAAAAATATTTTTCACCAAACTAATTTTGTTGTCAAATATTTTTTCACGAAAAAAAAAAAATTTCAAAACTTTTTAATTTTTTTTTTTTTTAATTTCTATATTTCAGGGGATGTATAATATATATTGGAGCTAAACGAAATCGTGGTTCGATTATAAATTCATTTGATAGATTTGGCCTTTCAGCTAAAATATACTATTTTTTATTGTATTATCTTTAGAATTGCAACATGTAGATGAAATTCATGGTTTACAAGGATTGATCTTAGGATAGACATACTGACGGATATCGCTAGTCAACCCACAATGTAATTCTGACTTCACTGATATGCTAATAGGAACACTATTTATAAGAAAATGGATAAAATTTGATTTGAAATGTCCTAACATTTGTAAGTTACAGGCAAAATATGTAAGATATTTTTTAGATTTGTGAGTAAAGTTATTGGTTATTGTTCAGGCTCTTAAGGAAGATGTACATTATGGACTGTCGAAAAGTTTTGAGTAGTTTCAAAGACTCCTCAATAAAAACTTATTCTGAAATTAACACTAACTGATCCCACTTGAAAATTAAGTATTTTTATACTCTTCAACGTGGTAAATGTATCTAAATCATCGAACAAATCGGGCGCCTTAACTACAGCTCTTAATCTTTGAATTCTGAAATATATTTTATATTCTGAAGATATATCTAGTTCACCGAAACTTTATGATCAATTATACAAATGTAAATTTTCTCTAGACTCTGATTTACCCTGAATTTTAAGCAATAATTTCCAAAATCATCGAAAAAAGTGGTTCTTAATCTTTGAATTTTAAAATTTATTTTATATTCTGAAAATTAGTTGGAGTTGAAGAAATCAACAGATTTCGATCGCTCCAATTTCTAGTTCACCGAAACTTTATGATCAATCATACAATTCAAAATTTTCTCTAGACTCGGATTTGCCCTGAATTGTAAGCTATAATAATCTTTGAAGAAATGCGGGCTAATGATTCTGCCACCAAGTCTTTTTGTTTGTCTATTATATTTTACCGATGGCCTATGATTTGAATAAAATTTGGTGACAACGAACGTTCGCAAGAATTCCTCTTAATTTTGAAAATCGAAGGCCATCGAAAATAATAGACCTTACCTGGTTACCTTGGAATTGATTTCAATACATATTAATATCAAAGATTTTGTGGTTGTTAATATATGCATGTAACTAAATTGTGGTAATGTTATTTTTAAAAACTAAGTTTCATTGCGAGAAAGTCTTTGGTTTACATTTTAGAAAAGTCTAACTATTACATACCAATGGAGTGTAACTCTATATAATAACAGCACATTTAAGCATTTGAGATCGATTAAATGGCAATTGAGTCCCATTAAAAAAAAACTCTTCACATAGTTCATTTTTAAGTTTTTAATTATATTAATATGCCAGTTTTATTGGTTTGCCAATGTCTTTATATTAAAGATTTTTTATTACAATTTATGATGAATATCGAAATAGTTGAATTTACAAACAAAATCTCATTAGATATTATATTAATATTAAGGGACTTGTTTTTTTATAAATATTAAGTTTGTACGTATGTATTTAAATAGTGTACAAAATGTTAAATAAATTTTAAAAAATATGTATTAGAAATTTAAAATTAGTTATAAATAACTTAAAGTGTAAAAATAACAAATGTTTAAAAGAAAACCAAACAAATAAAAGTAATCGAAAAAAATTATGTATTAAATCAAGTAAAATCAAATACTAAACACTTTTTAAGGTATTTTCTCTTGTTACCTGTTCTATATTAATTTCTCTTTTTTTTGCTAATTAGTTTTTATATTTATATAGATCAGCAACATCATCGTTTATTTGAAATAGTTCCCATGTTTATGCCTTGTAATGCGGAAATGTATTTAGGAAGTCATCATCAAACTCCTTGTGCATTGGTCGGTCGGCACGCATCAAATTATACTGCGGCACTTTTTTGTTTTGTGTTTCTAAACGTTGTTGTGATTGTTTGGTATAACGCCCACCACTTAATAATCCTTCAAGGATACAACAAGCAACGGCTGTCAAATTAACTAGGCTCTTGAGAAAACAAACAAAAACCGCCAATGTTTTTTTTTCCCAAATTGAAAAATCTACTGATTAAAGAGGTATGTATGATTATTTATGTAAGTTTTATTTTTTACTACATGTACATAATGAATGCAATGATTATCTGTAAATGTTTTTCTAAAACTATACATTATCCTTATACATTTTACAAATTTTTTTACAGGTATTTTTCGATGTTTTCATAGCAATATTTCAATATTGAAAAAATTTTAAAAAATTTTGAAAATTTTGCAAAATATTTAAAAAGTGCATAAATATGTTGCAATTGAAAATTTGTTAATGCCCATTCAATTTGGAGGTGTATAATAAATAAATAGCCAGCCAAGTTCGAAAATACTCACTCACTCACTCATTCACTGACTCATCATGACTGATGAGTGAGTGAGTGAATGAATGAGTCAGGTCTTGTATTTTTAAATACATATGCCCAATTCACAATTGGTGTCGTAGCGTTGTATCGTTGTATGTCGTAATTTTTTTATTAATGTTTTGTTTTTGTTTCGAAAAATTTTTTTGAAAAATATTTATGACATACAATGCTACAACACTACGACATCAATTGTGAATTGGGCAATAGATTTTTTAAAAAAAGTTCCAAAAAGTCGATCGTACGTATACTTTAGTAACTGTGTGTATATGTGAATGTCACTCGCGAAATACATTTTTTTCAATTACTCCTCTTGGGAGCATATGGCTTCCACAAAGCATCTCCATCTTACACGATTTGTTGCAGTTGTTTTCGCATCTTCCCATGTAAGATTGCACTATCCTAGATCTTGGAGTATAGTGCGTCTCCATGTATTCTTTGGTCGACCACGGCTTCTTGAACCGCGAAATACATACATTGGGACAATTCTTTGAAAGAATGTGATATTCAAGATCTCGCCCTGAAATCAACGAGATATACCTAAAACTGTAGAAAATAACAACATCTCTTAAATGCTGTGAAACAAATTCATTTGATTAATGCGTTTTTGAAACCTATTGAATCTGGTTGAAATCGAAATATCATTTCACCAAGCCCCCATATAAAAGTCCTCCCAAAACACTATCGATCATTAAAGTCTTAAAATTATTTGTCAAATAATCACTATGATAAAAAATAAACCAAACAAAGTGTGAGTCTGAAAAACCGTATACACACTATTTCAGCCAAAACTTACCCTTTTCCAACAAATTATTATTTTTAAAAGCTAACGTGATTAACGTTAGCTTTTAAATATATGTCAGGGAAAAAAAGGACGTAAAAAATAATTAAAACTTTTCAAAAAATTCCAATATGGATATTCAAAAAAATAGATCTGAATGTTCACCGTCACATTGTTTCAAAAGTCATTAAACAGTATAAGGAAGACTTGAACATTGAAAGAAAAACTGGATCTGGAAGAAAAAATGGTCCAACAGATAATGGCAAAGTAAATGAAGTCGAACAACTGTTTCGAAGAGCACCGAACACTTCTATCTGAAAAGCAGCTCGTAAAGTTAAATGCTCTGATTCATTTGTGTGCAGAGCCAAAGCTAATGCTGGGTTGAAGTCGTATAAAGTTCAGAAAGTTTCAGATCGCTATGCGGTAAAGAACTTAGAAGCAAAAGAACGAGCGAAAAAATTAATGTAAAATTTTCTTTAAAAAAATACACCTGTTGTGTGATGGATGATAAACCCTATATTCTGACAGACTTTTGACAATTCCGGATCAAGATTTTTATGTGGCTGATGGACGAGTTAATGTTCAAAAACAATACCGGACAATAAAAATCAATATTCCCCAAGAAGTTTCTTGTGAACAGTTGTTTCCATTTGCAGTTGTGGCAAAAGAATCCAATCATTTGTGACATCAGGCACGATAAACACAGAAGTGTCTACAAAAATGGCTTTTATCTGTCTTAAAACAGCACAGAGTGGAAAAAATCGGCTCACCAAATGATATTTTATATTTCACCAATAAATAATTATTAATACAAGTGTACCGTCTTAAAAGTTGGTTAAAACATTTTGAAGCGTAGAGATGATCCATTCTCTAAAACAAACAAATCAGAAACAACAAGTCTTTCGGGCATGTTCTGATACTCGCATGATCTCGCAAGAGAGGTGTTCTGTAAATCGCAATACTCTTGACGAGTTCAAATCGCAAGAGTATACTGAAGTGAACTGATGTATTTAGACTAAACTAAATATTAAAGAAACAATAAAATTATGAATAAATTTGTGTTTTCTTTTTACTTAAATCAAAACTAGTATCATAGAGAAATATACATAGAGCGGAAACTCTCCTGTCAAAGACCTAACTCAGTTGTCAAAAGCCTAAGTGGTGAGAATGTATTAGTAAATAAAACAACGTGAAACCAAAAACAACACTCGTATATGTGATTATTTTGAGTAAAATTTTGGTTTGAGTTTTTTTCTAGTTTCCGCTCTTGTTGTTTCTCTATGCTAGTAATATTTTCATACAATCTTTAATAAAAATATTAAATTGAGATAATCTTTGAAATGCCTTTCATTTGTCTATGTGATGTACAAAAAATCGAGGTAGGCATGTTTGTAAGTCATTTGAGAGAGTTGGTAGAGTTGTTTTTAGCTCTTATCGACTCCGCTATCTATAACGATCAAGAATATATTTAATTACTTTATGGGTTGCAAACGAAAAATATAAAAGTTATAAATGGAATGACAAACTTACCACTCATAGTGTAGGGTATAAACATAAAATAGTAGTATGTACTCTCTCTCACATAAGAATCTGAATGCCTCTCAGATTGCAAAAGAATTAAAGCTATAACGTTCTACTCTCACTTCCCAAATTTCCCGGACTTTTTCTATTTCTGGGAATTAATTAATATTAAATTAAAAAAAAATGGTTTTTTGAATAAGTAGTCTTCGAATAGTTCCAACTTTTTCAAATAAGATTGTATTTAAACGAATATTAATATTATTATTTTCTCTAAATATGAATATCTTTTGAAGTTGCAATGTTAGCACCTAAATAATACCATTAAGAACTTTAAATTATACATGCCTGTTAACGAATTCCATTCCGATCGAAAGTGGAATTAATTCCACTTTCGAAAGTGGAATTAATTTCTTCAGAAAAAGTAAAACGAAAATTTCTTTCGGAATGAAGCCACTTTCAGTTTTCAAAGTGGAATTGAAATTTTTTTGTAATTATTTGATTTTCTAAAATTGTTTATCAATTTCTGTACCAAAAGCTTCCATTTTGATTTAATATAAAAAACGCTGTTAAATTTAAATCAGATATGTATATAGAATTATTAAATATTTTTGGAATTAATAAATTACACGGAATCTGAAGAACCTAAAGCGAAATCGATCGGAATAAAAACTACGGAATTGAAACCATTTACAACAAAATGTGTGACAGGCCTGATAATTTGTTTAAGTCCAAATTTTCCAGTTTTAAATAAAAAATTTCTGTTTTTATCGCACACAGAAAACATTTTTGATTGTGATAATCAAATTATTAAGTCTTAATGAAAGTTGGAGTGTCAAAAATTCTGATATTTCAATAGTAATTCTTCAACTGACTATCTATTCTTTGAATCGAAAAAATCATCGAATATAATAATTCAGGAAAATATTCCCCAGATATTAGTTCATGTGAGAACTGAGAAGTTTGGTTTTTTCCAATTTGGAGCAGTAATTCTTGAGTTTATCGATTACTTACACATTGATATACATACATAGATTTAATTTTTCATAAATTATATTTTTTTTAATAAGTTATAAGTAATTGTACTTTATTTCTCTCTACGCATTTCATATCAACAATATTATTTACATTCTTAATTTAAATAACACTTAAAAACTATATATTACTAATATTTACAAAACATTTTCTAATAAAATTCTTAATAATCTCTTGTCAACAGCTTGACCAAATCGCCAATATATGCCTGAGCCATTTGCAAAGTTTCATACTTTGATAGGCGACGATCATTGCCCAGAGAAGGAACAACATCACGAAGTTTATCAAAGGCGTCATTTAAACTATTCATACGTCTGCGTTCTCGTGCATTAGCGGCTAAACGACGTTTGCGTAAAACTTCTTGAGAGCAGGATGTATCTGTTGGAGATGAGTTGATGGTGGTGATCGCAGAGGATTTTAAACCTGGCTGAAGGCGTTTCAAGCTGAATTTCGTTGAACTTAATTGTGCCGCAGTGGATGGAAGCGAGTGATTGTAGTGGGGTTTACTGCTACTGATAGCCGTTGACGTCGTCGTCGCCATTGTGGGATAACAATATTTGGGAGTGTGCTGGTAAGTGTTATAGAACTGTTCCAATTCATAGGTGGATGTGGAGATACTGGTTTCTGTAGATTCAATGCCAAATTCATTGCTATGATTAGAATCTGACATTGAGTCATTATGTTGGAAATCCAAATTATAAAAATTAAATTCCATATTTTCATTTAGGGAACTAAATTGTTCCTCTAAGCTACTGCTATCTGAGAGATTTGTACTCGCCATACTATTGTTAAGCTGGCCGGTTGTTGGTGGTTTCTCGTGTTGTTCTTGATGCGCATATGTGAATTGAAATTGTTCGTTAAAATCACTGGATAACATTTTGCTTTGATTTGATTTATAAATATCTTTGAAAGCCTTAGTTGCTTTACTTTGAAGAGATCTCAAGAAACTGTGTCTTCAACAGCATCCTTAACTTCTTTTTATACCATTCCTTACGAAGTCAGAGGAGTTGTATGCTTTGTTTTAGCCTTTATTATGATTGGTCTATAGCAATGTAGGCCACTTGTTTTTACCTGCTTTAAAAATTTCTGATTCGTTCTTTTCACACCGACACCCATACACATGCGTCGTAGTAAATATTTGATCTCACTCCTTTTGGGTAAATTGGTGTGTGTTGCTTTGCATTTGTGCTACATTGTAGGATCCTTTTGTTTTGAGTATTTGTTGCATGTCTTTTTTCTTATTGTTGTTATTATTGTTTGTTGCATAGTATTGTTATTAAATTGGCTTGCGGTCAAAACGTTTAATTTTCTTTTATTATTCTCATTGTATTGTGCAAATATGTACATAAAATATTATTTTTTTTATATACATATCCATATTTAATGTTAAACTTTTTGTTGGTAAAATTAATTTGCTACTCTATTCTTTACAGTATAATTATTGTGGCTTTTTATTAAAAAATATAATTTTCACTTTCCGTTTCTTTTATTTTACTAACTTTAAATATTTTTTTTTTAACATACAAATATTTTTCTTTTGCCTTTTTTAATATCATTTAACATTTGTGAGTAGATTTTTTTAGTTTGTGATTGACAAGGTCAATAAGTAAGCTATTGTCATAATTGAAGTGCAAATTTATAAGTACTAGTATATAATATGATTGTAATGCCACAATCCACAAAAAGGATAAAAATATATTCTTTATATCAATTAAAATATTCATAATATACATTAGGAATTTAATTCGTCGCTGCGAGTATTAAAGTATCTAGGTGTTTTAATTTTCTATGTCATTCATTCAGTTCATTCAGTTCGCTTGAACGCTATAAAAGAAAATCGTTTTTGGTCCTATCTGTTATGAGCTGCTGAAATCTGACAGACCATCACAGGGAACGTTTTTCCGAATACAACTGATTCGTTTGAAGCGAGCAATGACCGAAAAACGTCCAGACATGAAACCGTGATATTCCATCATGACAACGCTCGGCCACTTGTTAAACTACCTGTTAAAAAGTATTTAGAATAAAGTGGTTGGGCAGTTTTGCCTCATCCGCTTTATAGTCCAGACCGTGCCCGTCCGATTACTATGTGTTTCGATCTATCTGGGAAGCGTATCCCAGATCTTTGCAACATAATATCCGATATTGGCTTAATTCGTTCTTGGCCTCAAACGATGAGCAGTTCGTTTGGTTCGGAATCCATATGTTGCCAGAAAGATGGGAAAAAGTCATAGCTAACAAAGGCCAATACTTTGAATAAATGTATGTATTGTATATATAAATGTATATTGTACAAATGTTTCAAAATAAAAGCTAAAAATTTGAACAAATCCCGAATTTTTAAGTCATACACCCAATAGAAAACTCTATATTTTTCTTTAAAGTTAAACCAAATAATGCATAAAACCTTTATAAAATAGTACATTAATTTAATGTAAGCAAAATATGAAACACATCTAGGCACTATGGGAGTTTTTATGGATTTTATTCACAGATGTTTAAATACCGATCTTTGCATTTTTTTGAGCTTTTTTGCTGAACATTTTACTGTTCACTTTATAAAATTCAAGCAACTTTTCCTCGTAATTAGGCTCCTGCATGATCCGCTGTGCGTAATTTAATCGCTAAATCCGAGCCTCACGGTACTGTAGCTAGGAATAGAGCAAAACAATATGCCGCCCATACAATTTATCCCCTGAATATTAATTTGAACATGTGAGTTTTTATATTTTGTGCGATTCCCCTTTTCGATATCCCCCTAGTTGTTGCATGTTATATTTCCCGATCGCTTAATTTCTCGATTTGGAGATGTTAATTGGCCGCCTCGTTTTTATGATTGTTGCTGTTATAAGCGTTTTCTGAAAAAAATCGGTGACAATAAAATTTGTGATAACATTGGAAAGCGACAAAATTTAAATAAAGTTCTGATTTTTGTAACATGCAACACCTAACTTAAAGTATAAAAATCTGCTCAGTATTACGTTTTGTCCATTATTTCTCTTAGCCCCCATACAACTGGTCTATCTGAAAACAGTTAAGTTCTCATAAATATCAAATTCAGTTCAAATAAGTTATATAAATAAGCTAAACTCGCACTAAATTTAGTATCGATAGCTCAATAATGTTTCCATATCTCACATATAAGGATCACTCTCGAAAATCATGTCACCAAATTTTGTGACGATCGAGTCATTATTAGTCAGAGCTACCATATAAGGCCAACTTCCGAAAATTTCTTTAACGAGTATAAATCTCTTTAAAATATTGGTATTCAAATAAAATTCAATACAAATAAGTTATATGTGAATATTTCTTAAAAATTTTTACGTCAGCCAACGTGTTAGTGCTGGACATTTGCCTGAAATTATTTTCTATGAAATATTTTAGTTAAGGTGACACAAATTCGTTTATTTTAACTGTATAACTTCTTTGTCTATTGATTATTTGTTGCTAAAACCGACATTTTCTATGGATACAATGAAATCAAACCCACCCAGAAATATTATTCCTAAAATGTCTAATGAGCTTTAGAACATTCAATTGTTATGTTTGGAACCTTATCAACAGGGGCGGATTTATATGCAAATGCATGTATTTTCTCGAACGTCCAAATACCATGTAGACTAATTATCTATCCAAATTACTCATTTTGCTGTAAAATGGCACCGATTTGTTAGGGTATATTTTTGCATATTTTATTGATAATGCATATTTTGTTATATTTTACTTCAAAATACATATTTATATGCATATTATACCAATTTTTATAAAAATATTATTTTTTTGTCGTCAATGGGCAACATATTGGCTCAACAAAAAGATTTTTTTCGAATTTGTTATATAACTAACATCAAATGTGGTCGACTATCTGCTTTTGACATCGAGAAACTGGCAGTAAGTACTCCTATATCAGGAATTAAAATTATCATTTAAAAATATTTCTTCAAAAAAGTTCTGAGTTTTTTAAGTATCAAAATTTCATTAATTGTATAAAAAACATTCATATTTGTTTTCAAGATTTTGAAAATTCACATACGCAGTTGCCGCACTTCATAGTCATTTATTAAGAAATGAAAATTAATGTTGGATGCTACTTTTTAAGCATATTTTAGGTGCATATTTTCCAATAATAAATGCATGAATCAATGTACTATTAATTCTCCGACAGAATATTAGTATCGTTTCACTTTCTGCGTTAAAAACCCGGATTCGGCGGACTCTAAGATTCAAATGGTAATTCAGAACGCCTTCCCGTTTGGTGCGGAAACTTTTGTATACCTTTTTATAAATTTTTGTAATTTTTCAAAACTTGCAAAAATGTATACTCCTAGAACCTATGTGCTTTAGTTACTAAATCAGGTCAAAACGTTTCCAGACTTTCAATAACCATTCGAAGGATCGTACTATCTCTAGAAGTATTTTTTTGCTTCTAGAGATATTGGTTTTATGAAAAAAATATTTCGTTTGATCATAATCGTTCAATTAAAATGACGTTACCTACTTTTTTGACTAGCCTTAACAATAAATACGGCCAGAACACATTTATTTACACAACATTTTCCAATTTGGTGACACTCAAAGATTTGTTCCGCATTATTTCCAAAAATAAAAGATTTGAAAAAAGTGTCCTTTCATTCATTGTGATCGATCGTACAATTAGAAAACAATGACGCAACATGATACGACCTCATTAAGATAACAACTGTTTTTTTGTAAATTCATTTTCAAAAGAAGTCATAAATGTCACATCATAGTTTGGTCTTTAATATTTATGTGATGACTGTTTGTGATACACGTTCTACGAGTATCTGCAAAGAGAATGAGTTTTGTGTAGCTAGTAACACATAACAACTATTGAATGTAATCAATGGTAAGAGTATTTTGTCAAGTCTACTATATTTTCATTTACCTGCTAAACAGTTAACACTTTGCTTTAACCAGAAGTCGTTAGAGGGTAAAACGGTAGGATAACAGCACGTACGAAAGGACATTAGTGTCACTGTTGCATGTTGATCCTTTTTTATTGAAATTTATGCTGTATATAGTTAGCGTTCCGAAATGTGACAATTCAATACAATGTTGCAATTAGGAAATATTTGATAAGTGTACTCGTATCTTAAGACGGCAAAGATTCAAACAATTTAACTCTTATTTAACGGCTGTTAAACGTTAAACGCTCGCGCTAAACACTTTTTATATGTTGATAATGATTATCATAAAACTTTATTGTTAATGATCACACTTTTTTTTATTGTTTATTAAAAGACTCAGTTTTTCAGAAATGTCTAAAATATCTCTTTACTAAATAAATATTTACATTATGCTTTCCAGTGAGATTTTATTTATTTAGTCTGCAAATAATTTTATAAATGTGGGTCAGCATTACAATTTTGGGTGAAGTTAATGAAACCACATACATGTAACAAAAACAAAAACAAAAAAACCTTGCATCATATATGACCACAATCATGCAATTTTTACATACTCTACTCAATTTTAAATTAAAGGAAATACTTTCTATTGCAACAGTTTAAAGAAAGTAGGAAATTATTTTACATTTTACACAAAACAAAGTGCTAAAAATCAAACAATTATTTACGAATGTAAATATGTATGTATATTAGGGTGGGACGATTTGTAAGGACAAACATTTGTCGATATTGTGCCATCGATTTTTCGAAAGCTTTTGGCATGAGGAAAAAAAATTCCACTACAACATACGACAAATTTCAGAAAAAGTCCAAAAATTTACTTTTATTTTTAATATTTAATATTACCTTAACAATTTTGAAAAAAAAAATAAAAGTGGAGAATTTTTTGGTTTTTTCTGAAATTTGGGCGTATCGAAAATGATTTTTTGATATGTCGTAGTGGAAGTTTTTTTTCCTCATGCCAAAAGCTATCGAAAAATCGATGGCACAATATCGATTGCAAAATCGACCAACCCTAAACCATGTTTAAGAGTTCATTATAATATTTGAATTAAAACATAATTGTACATGTAAGCGTATTCATCAAGCTTGACATTACATTTCACAACATTATTGAAATTTGAACAGTTTCTTATTTCAAAAAAATTGCATATGAAGAATCTCCTCTTCAAGCTCTATAAAAAACCATATCGAGATATTCGTATTTGAAAATTCTATTTTCAACATTTTAACCCACCTTGCTCCAGTTTTTTGATATCAGAGGGTCCAAATATTTCCCGACTTTCTTCATTTTTATTTTATTAGTCCAGTATGCCAGTAGAGCATACTGGTGAAGATCAGGCATCGAAAAGCGTACAAAGATTTTTCAACATCTTTTAGAATATGCAAAAATGTATACCATATATATATCAAAATATCTAAGCAGCTCGATCTGTGATCACTCATATTTCTGACAAAAAATCGATTTTTTATATAAAAACTCAAAATATCTAAATTCGCTAATAACTTGGCCAATAAGCGTTTATCAAGAAAAGGAGCTCGATCTGTGATCACTCATATTTCTTAACAAAAATCGATTTTTTATATAAAAACTCAAAATATCTAAATTCGCTAATAACTTGGCCAATAAGCGTTGAATTAAGAAAAGGAGCTCGATCTGTGATCACTCATATTTCTTAACAAAAATTGATTTTTTATATAAAAACTCAAAATATCTAAATTCGCTAATAACTTGGCCAAGAAGCGTTGAATCAAGAAAAGAAGCTCGATCTGTGATCACTCATATTTCTTAACAAAAATCGATTTTTTATATAAAAACTCAAAATATCTAAATTCGCTAATAACTTGGCTAATAAAATATTTCTGATCAAAAATCGATTTTTATATAAAAACTCAAAACATCTAAATTCGCTATTAACTTGGCTAAAAAGCGTTTAATCAAGAAAAGGAGTTTGATTTCTGATCACTCATATTTCTGACCAAAAATCGATTTTTTATATAAAAACTCAAAATATCTAAATTCGCTAATAACTTGGCCAATAAGCGTTTAATCAATTTAATTTAATTTCTGATCAAAAATCGATTTTTTATATAAAAACTCAAAATATCTAAATTCGCTAATAACTTGGCCAATAAGCGTTGAATCAAGAAAAGCAGCTCGATCTGTGATCACTCATATTTCTGACCAAAAATCGATTTTTTATATAAAAACTCAAAATATCTAAATTCGCTAATAACTTGGCCAATAAGCGTTTAATCAAGAAAAGGAGCTAGATGCGTGATCACTCATATTTCTGACCAAAAATCGAATTTTTATATAAAAACTCAAAATATCTAAATTCGCTAATAACTTGGCCAATAATCGTTGAATTAAGAAAAGGAACTCGATCTGTGATCACTCATATTTCTTTACAAAAATTGATTTTTTATGTAAAAACTCAAAATATCTAAATTCTCTAATAAATTGGCCAATAAGCGTTTAATCAAAAAAAAGATCTCGATTGTGATCACTCATATTTGTGACCAAAAATCGATTTTTTATATAAAAACACAAAATATCTAAATTCGCTAATAACTTGGCCAATAAGCGTTGAATTAAGAAAAGGAGCTCGATCTGTGATCACTCATATTTCTTAACAAAAATTGATTTTTTATATAAAAACTCACAATATCTAAATTCGCTAATAACTTGGCCAATAAGCGTGGAATCAAGAAAAGAAGCTCGATCTGTGATCACTCATATTTCTGACCAATTTTTTAAATAAAAACTCAAAATAACTAAATTCGCTAATAACTTGGCCAATAAGCGTTGAATTAAGAAAAGGAGTTCGATCTGTGATCACTCATATTTCTTAACAAAAATTGATTTTTTATATAAAAACTCAAAATAATTAAATTCGCTAATAACTTGGCCAATAAGCGTTTAATCAAGAAAAGGAGCTCGATCTGTGATCACTCATATTTCTTAACAAAAATTGATTTTTTATATAAAAACTCAAAATAATTAAATTCGCTAATAACTTGACCAATAAGCGTTGAATTAAGAAAAAGAGCTCTATCTGTGATCACTCATATTTCTTAACAAAAATTTATTTTTTATATAAAAACTCAAAATAATTAAATTCGCTAATAACTTGGCCAATAAGCTCGATTTGTGATCACTCATATTTCTGACCAAAAATCAATTTTTTATATAAAAACTCAAAATATCTAAATTCGCTAATAACTTGGCCAATAAGCTCTATCTGTGATCACTCATATTTCTGACCAAAAATCGATTTTTTATATAAAAACTCAAAATATCTAAACTCGCTAATAACTTGGCCAATAAGCGTTTAATCAAGAAAAGGAGCTCGATCTGTGATCACTCATATTTCTTAACAAAAATCTATTTTTTATATAAAAACTCAAAATATCTAAATTCGCTAATAACTTGGCCAATAAGCGTTTAATCAAGAAAAGGAGCTAGATCTGTGATCACTCATATTTCATAACAAAAATTGATTTTTTATATAAAAACTCAAAATAACTAAATTCGCTAATAGCTTGGCCAATAAGCGTTGAATCAAGAAAAGTTGCTTGATCTGTGATCATTTATATTTCTTAGCTCTATCTGTGATCACTCATATTTCTTAACAAAAATCGATCTACTTTCGCCAATAAGCGTTTAATCAAGAAAAGGAGCTCGATCTGTGATCACTTCTGACAAAAAAATAAACGATTTTTTTATATAAAATTCACAACACGCTTTTATGTATATTTTATTCTATTCAATAATACGTTTTTTTTTTCTTTTTAACTATTTTTACCCGCTTCTTACAAATTCACAAATCGAACACAAGCATTTTTTTTTAACTTGGACCGGACAACGTCTGTCGGGTCAGCTAGTTGTTAAAAAAATTTACAAGATTTAACAAAGTTGTTAATTTATTATATTTTAAATTCTGTAGATTTTGTATGTATACCTAGAACTTATTTGGAAATTTTGTGTAGATACCTATATTAATTAATCACTTATGGCGTATAAAGTCCAATTTCGGGAGGACATTTGTATGGGGGCTAGGTGAAATAATGGATCAATTTCAAACAGTTAAATTTACTTAAACTCTTCCAGACACATTGGCTTCAAAACTTATTTGCACATCTGTTTAGAAAACAATTTAAATTATAAAAATAAACAATTGCTGCTCTCATTACCAAGAATTCCCCAGTCAAATATTACTTACCACAACAATACAATAATGAAATTCATAGAATAAAACAATGTGAATTTTTAATACCATTAAATGTGATAAACAAATAGTTTAAACTAACAGAAATACAATACATAAATTATATAATTTTTACATAAACAAATACTGCTAATATTATTTAAAACAATTTATTGCCAAAATCTGGATTAACCAGGATTAAAATGATGGTAAACAATTCCTTTCGAACAAGAAACAAAAAACGTGAGAAAATTTCGAAAGAATTGTGAAACAAAGGACATATTCGTTAACAAAAGATTTTAGCAACAAGTGCATGTCAATTGTGAAAAGAATATGAACATACAAATGAATTTATAGGGTGGTTCAAGAAGTGATGCTGGTTTAGTGTGTTAAAATGTGTTCAAACAAAAGTGTATTATTTCAGAAAAATTATAATATGCATCATGTTTTTCACTTATTTTCGAAACAGATAATTATCTGAAGAATAGCGATTCGTTTACATTTCCTTTAAGAACTATTTTGGAGGCTATTTTAACATTTATGATGTTTAAAATTTTGTAAATTTTCTTTACATCACTTATTGAAACACCTTATAGAACTGTTAAATTACATTTTCAACAATTTAGCGCCATCGTATAATCTGCACAACGAAATGATCTTACAAAAGAAACTTTTTCTCTATTTTTACAAACTCCAAAGTATAGTAGTAGAGAGTATTCTCTCAAGATTATCATTAGTCCTTCTATTGTTGAGCAACAATAGAGTGGAATTGCATACCATAGTTTGAATACAATCGGGCAAAAATAAAATGAGAAGAATAGAAAAGTCAATGTTTTAGTTTTAAAACAATGGCCATAACTGAAATGTAGAAAATCAAAAAGTCAAAATTTAAATCAAGCACGCCTTGTATGATCTTTATTCTATTGTCACTATTTTGACATGGACGATTTTTACTTGCATACAACACGAACGAAGCCTTTCACAGGTAAATTGTATTTATTCTCTTACTCTTTTGTCCTTTAGAAAATCAAACTCTCCCTCACTTTATATGTAGTATCTGCTTTGCCGCTAATTAGAATTCTGTTATTCTGTTTCATTCCCATACAAGCCATTGCGAAGGCGTTACTCAATCTTTAGGTAACCTGTAATTATCGCTTAAATCTTCTTTTATAATAAAAGTGTTTCATTTGAATTCGCACTATTGTTTCTACCAGAAATTTCGGTAGTAAACTAAATGCTTACACAAATCGATATACATAGTTTTTGCGGTCGCGTGGCATTTTTGACATCATACAATCGATCAAGTCGAGATCACTCAGATCATTGCCGATATCATCTGTGTTATCTATTGTTTTCCAGATGCTGCTGCTCTACTTTCTTTTATTGTTTTGTCTATTGAAAATTGCGTGTGAAATATATAATTCGTATAGTCATTTGTATATTTTAGTTATGCTTGGCGTTAAAATGTCTGTTGGTGAGGTAGACACAAAGGAATTCCTAAGAATTTCTTTGGCTGAAAAAGTAGCGAAATTTTTAATTGGTCGGCATTTTTATATAATAGTTGCTGCAAAGACGAGTAGAATTGTTTCGATAGAATAATTTTATATATAAAATCTATGCATTACCAAAAAAAAATGAATTTTGATAAAAACCGATTTCTATAAACT
The DNA here is from genome assembly GCF_958450345.1 of Calliphora vicina. Lineage (NCBI taxonomy): Eukaryota > Metazoa > Arthropoda > Insecta > Diptera > Calliphoridae > Calliphora > Calliphora vicina. The sequence goes on along the minus strand of NC_088781.1, from coordinate 39,828,139 downwards.
CTGTGATCACTAATTGACAATACAATGGAAACTTTTCGAAATCAAAAAAAAAAAACGGTACGAAATTTGTATTTTTTTATAGTTTATTAATATACATATTTGGGGGATTCAAACGGTATCCTATTAGGTTTAAACAAATTTTTGTTGGGTTTCAAACAAAACTTTTATAAACTAATAATACTTTTTGAACTAGGTTTATTGATTTGTCACAAAATATTACTTTTTTTGTTTGCAGCACATCAAGAATTTGTTTAAACTAAAAAAATATTTTAGGACATTATGACAATACGACCGTTTGAATACCCCAATTTTTTTAATTATACACAATTTTTTTTACCCGAATCAAAATAAACCTTTGTTTGTTTTAGGATGTCTCACAAAATATTTTGGATCTAGTGACAACCGATCGTGAGCGGGAGCATTTTTTAGTTTTTTGATTGTACAATTGGACATTTGCACTATGATACCTCACTCACACTTTATTATACTCTTCACCTTCGTGAGAAGTGTATATATAAGTTTGTCATTCCGGTTGTAATTTCCACAATATAATTTTCCGACCCTATAAAGTATATATATTCTGGATCCTTATAGATAGCGGAGTCTATCCGTCTGTCCGTCTGTTTGTTGATATCAATTTTCTGAAGACCACAGATATCTTCGGGATCCAAATCTTCAATAATTCTGTCAGACATGCTTTCGAGAAGTTTCCTATTTAAAATCAGCACCGCAGATATCTTCGGGACCCAAATCTTCAATAATTCTGTCAGACATGCTTTCGAGAAGTTTCCTATTTAAAATCAGCAAAATCGGTCCACAAATGGCTGAGATATGAGGAAAAAACCAGGACAACCTCGATTTTGGACTATTTTTGACCTACATTATTTAGACAATATGGATTAATATAGACAATATGGATATATGATAGTTATTTCAAAGACCTTTGCAACGACGTATATAAGACCATAGTAAGTTGGACCTACAATGGGTCAAAATAGGAAAAAAATATTTTTTAACCCGAATTTTTTTTTTTTTTTTTCTCAAAAAAAAAGAAAAAACTAAAAAATTAAAAATACATTTCAAATATAAAAAAAATTAAAATTTAAAATAACAATTCGAAAAAAAATTTTCCAATAAATGAAAAAAACAACTGAAAAAAAAATATAAATTTTGTTTACCTAAAAATATTTGAAATTTTTATTTTGAAGTATAATTTGGTGAAGGGTATATAAGATTCGGCACAGCCGAATATAGCTCTCCTACTTGTTTTATTTAAATTTAAAGATATCAACACAATAATTGCTGCAATATGATGGTTTATTTATGGCTACTAAGTCAAGATTCCATTCTGAATTTATTGGGTTCCCTTTCAACACTTGTATTTTGTGTATCTTTGCATTATGAAATGTTCAATTACTTTTTTATGAAAATTCCATGTGTCTCCATAGCTACAAAAAGGGAAACATTTGCATCTAGCCTTGTTTCTCCGAAGGTGGTAATTGAAACCGGATTCGTCAATGAATATTATTTTTTTTTCTTATTTCCAGGCAAAATTCATTGTACGCGGTATGCATCGTTGAATTATAACATCAAGCTTGTTGTTCATATTTTGTTATTCTTTCCAATCATGAATAAAAAATCCGCGGGCAGATTGTATTTTTGCATTTACAATGTTGCTAGACCATTCGCACTTAATACTGAACTCCGCTATTGCTGTACTTGAATTCAATTAAATTTGAAAAGAAAAAATTTTTATCAAAATTAATAAGAATTAATGCAATTGCATTTGTGTTGAAAGCAATCGATTAAAACTTAATTATCTTTGAAAAAAATGTAATTTGAATGTAAAAACATATATATTATTACTTCTTGAACTTATATTAACATTTTCCTACCCGCTGTATCCGAATATGACAACCAAATTTAACTGCGAATAAAACGAAATATTTATTATGCATTAATTAAGATTTTATTTAAAAATTTATGTTTGTGTGTGATGATCATAAATTTGTTTAATATACTTATTTTTTGTTTATCATGCTAAAAATCACATTCATTAAAAAATAAAATTTCACAAGTTGAGAGCATAATTTTGCTGTAAAATTAATTATAATTATTATAAATAAATATGTATGTATAAGGAGTTTTAAAACAGAATGTTTAATAAAATTAAAACACAATAATAATTATGTTCTGAAAGCTTGTTGTATAAGTTAACTTTCTTAATGTAGGTTAAGATCAAAAGATTTATTTAATACACAATGATTTTAAGTTTTTTTTTTTTAAATGTTAAACATTTTCATTTAGTTTTGGTCAAAAATAGTTTATTTTTAGTTCTGTTTCTTTTGGAATTGTTTACAATTGTGATATGATCAATCAAGTTACTATATAAATATGTATGTAAACTGAGTTTTATTATAAGTATAAAAAATATCAGTTATAAAAAAAAATAAAATACATATTTTTTTTAAAAAAACAGTTCTCTAAAATTTGTAAAATAAAAATGTATAAATGTATAAACACAACAAGAATGGAAACGAATTATTTAAACAAAATTAATTAAAATATATTGAATTACATTGGGGTTTATTTTGTAATTCGTTTCAAAAGAAAATCATTCTATTTTGTATACTTTATACATAATATTTTCATTCGAATCGGATGTCACAATAAACCTTCCATTTTTGTATTCAAATAAAATTTAAAGCAATTACAAAAAGCTTCACAGCACATAACTCCATCGATTCATAGCTTATTGTGTTTATACACTGAAAAAAAGGTCTACTTAAATTGTATATTATTTAATAAAATTTTCTATTTAAAACTTTTTATTTACGTTACAAATGTTTAATAATTTATAACACAAAATGCTGATTTTTTTAATACCAATTATAATTTTTTATAAAACAGTGTCATTTTTTAGGATTTTTGGAAACTCAAAAAGAAAGAAACTAAATATGTATTAATCTCAGTGCAAATTTTATGTTTCAAATTGGAGTTGCTCTTTTATAGCTTTCACATTGAAATCCTTAAAATATTTTTTGATATTACATAACATTACTGTTTTATAAGAGTGATTGTTGTTTTATCATAGTCATTCTTAAAGAGTTGTGGAAGTTACGGTGCTCACACCATGCACTAAAATTGTGGGAGGTAATTCAGCTGTTAATTCAGTTAACAATTCCATATAACGTGCACTACGTTCGCTAAACTCGGGTGTATTGATTTGTGGTGGTGCTGCTAAATATATAAAAGATAAGGCTGTTTGATCGGAACGTTCACGTATGATTTGATTGGCTCTGAAATTAAAAAAAAATATAGTATTCGGTTGTTAGTAAAGCAATTAGTTGTAATGTTTGCTTTATTTTAAAATAAAATTAGAACTATATATTAAGCAAATTAAAATGCTATATTCGCTTGAATCTTTTATTCTCTTTACTTTAGTATCACTAGAAGAAACATTAACAATATTATATACTCTTTACCATAGTATACTTTAAGATAAAGAATGAAAACAATTTTTTGTTGCAAAAAAATTTTAGTGAAAAAAACTTTTGGGTGGAAAATTTAATTTTATTTTGAAAAAATTGTTTGGGTTTTTTTTTTTTGTTAAATAAAAAATTGTTGGTGAAAAATTTCTTGCAAAAAAATTTTTTTGGAAAATATTTTTTTTGTGTAAAAAAAATTCAAGAAAAAATAATGAAAACTATTTTTTGGTGAATCAGGTTAAATTATTATTTTTCTTTATATTCACTAGAGGACCGTAAAAAAAATTTGGATTTTTTCGAACTTTGAGCGAGGAGCGGCTCGGGTTAACGTCGCCACGTTTAATCGAGCTCAAATTTCTGGAAAGGGAAATCGTTTTGTGGGGTCCAGACGAACAAGATTCCAATATTTTTTCCCCCATATGAGATCTGATCACCCTAATATTCACCCATTGTCAGTACGAATTTCTATGGCGTTATACCAACTAAACAGCGTTGTCTATCTTTGATAGTTAGCAAAAAATAAATAATGTAGATTGAAATTTTGTAAATTTTCTATATAAAATAAAAATTTTAATATAATTCTCGTTATTTTTAATTTACAATTGGTCAATTCACAAGGTCTCCTATCATGTCATATTGTCATAATGTCCTAATATTTCTCAATTGATTGAAAATGTTGTTATTGCCTTATGCTATGTTTATTGTGTTATCGTAACCAACCAGCATAGACCTGCGCCAAAAGCCTAAGAATCGGATAAGCGGAGCCGCCAAGTCGTGAAATATTAGGACAATATGACATGATAGGAGACCTTGTGAATTGACCATATATTTTAATTTTCTGACTTTTATACTGGGTGTATAATTTGAAAATGCGGGATCCACAACAGATAGCGTATCTTTATAACGTGTTTTTTTTCTTTAATAACTTTTATGTTATATCTGTCATTTATTCTCACCGCCGAATCACACCGATTGCTCATCGTAGCTATTATGAGCTGGTAAAATCTGACCATACCGTCACAGAGAACCTGTGACGAACCCAACTCATTCCTTTGAAGCCAACATTGACCGAAAAACGCCCAGAATATGCGGTCAGACATGAAACCGTAATATTCCATCATGATAGCACTCGCTTTGCCTCACACGCCTTATAGTCCAGTCATTACAAAATTTCGTAAAAATTTTACAGAAACTGAACATTCGCCCGGATTCTAATTCTTCGTAATCAGTAGAGAATATAACTTAATAGACGTCAAATTGCACACGGGACAAGACAACGATATTCAATTTAAATCAAAATATAATTAAAATTAAACTTACCTCTGCATATATAACAATGAACGATTGAGATTATCTTCTGTCACCGCTTCCGTGGCAGATTCAGCATGTTGTGTGAATTGTTTAAGTATGCGAGAGTGTCGTGTGAATTCCGTATCACGTGCCCATTCTTGAATCTATAAAATAAAACAAATTTAAATAAAAAACCGTTTATTAATTATAAAAATAAATATTTAATTACCTCTATAATATCGGCATTTATTCTTAATGATTTAAGACTTTGTTCCAATTTCATTTTGGAGAAAATTTCAATTTGTGGCATATTGGGATCCTGCGTTTCAAAGGTAGTTGTTGTATTGTTCGTATTATTAGTTTCACACAAAAATACACGCAGACGTAAATGACTCCATTTAGCCAACATAATAACAGACAATTGCATCATAAATAATGAGACAACATCAAAGGGATCTTCTGTTTTGGGATTGAAAACATTGATAGGCCAGACATCAATGTATTTAACATGTTTGCTTCTTTAAAACATAAAAGTGAAATACAGAATATGGTTAACTTTTGTTTTAATAGACAATTAAAACATTCAAATAAAAATCTTACTTGGCTATAAAATGTTTGTCTAAACGATGAAAGTGACGACATAAACATAAATTCTTTTTCATGCGCAAAATATCACTTATAATGGCCACATATTCGGTAACATCAATATTTTTCTCTTCGCCATCATGACGTACGGGGAAATTTTGCATTTCGCCTGAATTGAAACCATCGGTTTTGTATGGAGATGTGGAGCTAAGGGAAAAATTTAACGTATATATATGGATTATTTAATAACAATTTACAAAGCAGTTTAAACTTACGTTTCAAAGAAATCTTTTGGTGCCTCATTGTCATAGAAACCCAATACTATGGTATTTGGTTTCATGGCGCCAATTCCAGATAAACGTATTAAATGTTGAACACCCTCACGTACCGAATTAGCCACTGTTGTTTCGGCAAAAGCTTTTACACGCATATGATCCACAAACGATAACCATTGTGTGTTTTCCTCTGAGGTGGGATCTTCCAAATCAATAGAATTTCCAATTTTAACATGACCAATTATGTAAAGACCACTCTTTTTCATGTCATTGACAAAGTCAACCAAGGGACAACATGAACGGGGTGAAGACACCAATAAAAGCATTTGAGGACGCCAAAACTTCACATGGTCTTTGCGAGGATCCAACATAAGTAAATATTTGCGCACCTTTAAAGAAAATATTTTTTATAAAATTATAATCTATAAAAGGCCTTTTTAAATCAATTCATCTCACCTGATGGAACATTAATGCTTGAGATATAGAGCCCCATTGAGCTGATTGCGTTGCTGGCGAGAACAAATGTAAAGCAATCACCAGTAATAAACATAATATAATACTTGAGGAAGCATAAATGGGATTGATAACAAACATCATTACCAAGGTACCAATTAAACCAAAAAGACACGTATGCCAGGTGAAATACTTAAATAGAGGCCGGAAATTGGGTGCTCCCGTCAACTCAATACCCAAACAGGCCAAATTAGTAGCCAAATACGAAAGCATAAATAATACCGAATTGATTTGGGCAATTGTATTCAATGAACCTATCAATAAAATACACTCCACCATTACCCAACTGGTAACGACAGCCGCTATAGGGTTGCCTTTCCAAGTGCCTTTTACAACAAAGTTTGTCAAGGGGCCAAATACTTGATCTTTCGACAAAGCCTCCAATATACGACTCGATCCTATGAGATTACTTAAACCGGTCGAAAATGTGGCGGTTAAAATTCCAATGGCTGTAAATGGTGGCCAAAAGTTGACATACATTAGGAACAGGTAATTGTTTCTCATGGTTTCATGTGGCGTAGTGAATGCCATTAGGAATGACAATATGACATAAGCAACGAAAGTAAATGCTACAGCTGATAATGTACCCAAGGGTATACTTTTAGAAGGACTCTTCAATTCACCCGACATATTTGCTCCAGCCATAATGCCCGTAACACCAGCAAACAAAACACCAAACGTAGTAGCGAAATCAACCATTTTTCCTTTCGACGTATAATCGGGCCCATAACTTTCATATAAGTTACTTCTTAAAGTATCCGCACTCAAGCCAGTGTAATTCAAAAATGGAGTTATAGTTTTATTTATCAGAGTATTCTCATCGGGAACGGGAACCTAAAATAGAGAATGTTACATGGATTTTTAAAACAAATAAAAATCTAAATACATAATTTTAAACTAATACTATATAATGATTTTGGCATTCCGTTTATAACACATCGAAATATTGGCAGTAAACCCTCAAAAGTATATATTTTCTATCTGTTCAAGGCACTATCAAACTTTGAAAAAGATTTGGGAGGAAGACCTCGTAAAACTACTTCAATACAAGATAGCAAAAGAGTTTAATTATTTCCCAAAAATTACATTCGGGAGGTTATCAATAGTCAAAAATTGGAAATTAGTTGTCGAATTGTTAGCCGCAGAGTAAAAGACTTGGTTGGTATAGCCCTGTGAAAAAATACTCTTATTTCTAAAAAAACGTACTGCTCGTCAACAAAATGACAAATAACATTTACTTGTAATTTCTGCAAATGAAACCGACAATTTTTTATTTTTCGATCTTTTTATTTTTCTTTTTTTTAGAAAACAATTGCGTTTTAGTTAATAATGTACAGATGTATATATATCTGTACATATGTAAATATATAGAGCATTAATTAATATATAATATTTATTTACTTATTAACGCATAATATTAAATTCATGTTTTGTGAATATTAAATTGGCAAATAAACAATTTCGGAAATGTTTCTTTTTTTAATTTTTACAAGTTAAATATTAATATATTTTAACATAACCATGTTGAAAAACAAATTGTTTTTTGGTCTAAATATGACTCATAGCAAGACTCATAATAAGAGTATTAATATTTCGATATAAATAAATAAATAAAATATCTACTTTAATGCTGTTAGTATTTATGAAAACACCAATTTTACAGTGACATCATAGACATAAAGTTTTTACTCGTTTTTGTAACAAAAGATATAATTGGAAAATTATTTAAAAAAGCCTTAAATATTGTCCAAATCTAAAATAAAAAATAACTAATAAGAAAAAAACGTTTGAAATTGAATGCACATGAACAAATACAAAAAAAATTACACAATTATTCATTACGTCCCGGAAAAAGTATTTATACTACATAACACACATTTTTTTATATATGCATTAATATTTGTATGATAAGCTGGCTACTGGACATTTTTATTTATTTATAACAAATAAATGATAGCAAAAACCAATACAACAAATACATTAAATACTCATAATTTGTAAATTAGTTATTTTTATTATTTTATCTAATTACAACAAAAATAATTGTTAAATAAATTAGCGCTTACCTTGTCATTGATGGGACCCTCAGCCAAAAAACTTATATATGTGGCCAATAAACAGACCGTGACAATGCCCAAAATGAGTACAGATGTTTTGGCAAATAATGAAGCTCCGATTAGACACACCAGCAGCATTAAAGTATTCATTACGGTACAAAATAGAAAACGCCACCAAGTACCATCCGGCAAAATTCCCTCATGGGGTGAGAAATAACCACCCGGACCAAAATTGTTCATAATACCCTCAACACAACCGGAAATAGCCATGGCACAGCCTACAACGTTGGCCAAAAAGAACAGTGTGCCAATAGAACCACCAAATTCCAGACCCAATGTACGACTTATCATAACTAAAAGGGAAATAGTTTAGTTAAATGATAGACATTAAAAAGCAGTTCATAAAACTCACAATATACGCCTCCTCCTTCAACCGCACCATTTGTGGAAATTGCACATACTGAGGCGACAGTAAATAATAAGATTACATAGGCAATAACAAATTGTAGTAGGGTGACATATAAACCAGCATTGCCAACAATAAAGCCTGAAAGAATTGATAAAATAATGTTAAATAATGTTTTCTTCTTTCCATAGTTTTCCGGTGCTCCCCAAAGACATGAAAGTTGAGCTTCAGTATACTTATATAGTATACTAATCGCGCTTCAAACTCTAAAAGTCTTTCATTACACCCCACACCATGAAGAATTGTTAGGGTGAATTATGTGAATAAAATAACCGTTGACTTTTGTGTAAGTTGTAAAGGAATTTTTATCCAAAATGTCATAATCTTTCACAATTCCAATTTAGATATAACAAGTAAGAGAGCTAATTCGGCTGTGCCGAATCTTATATACCCTTCACCAAATTATACTTAAAAATATTTTTTTTTTAAATATTTTTATTTAAACAAAATCAAAATTTTTTTTTCAAAATTTTTTTTAATTTTTTAAAAAAAGTTTTTTTTTAAATTTCTTTAATTAATTTTTTTGGAAAAAGAATTTATGACAAAAAAAAATTTTTTGATGAAAAAAAAATTCGGGTTAAAAAATATTTTTTCCGATTTTGACCCATTGTATGTCCAACTTACTATGGTCTTATATACGTCGTTGCAAAGGTCTTTGAAAAATCCTTCATTAGGTATCCATATTGTCTATATTAATGACTTAGTAATCCAGATATAGGTCAAAAATCAAGGTTGTCCTAGTTTTTTCCTTATATCTCAGCCATTTGTGGACCGATTTTCTCGATTTTAAATAGCGACCGAGCCGGAGATATTGATGTATGAATCGTGTATGTAAGTTATTTGGGGGCTTCGGAAAGTTGATTTCAACACACAGACGGACAGACAGACATGGCTATATCGATTCCGCTATCTATAACGATCCAGAATATATATACTTTATGGGGTCGCAAATGAAAAATGTGGAAATTACAAACGGAATGACAAACTTATATATACCCTTGCTACTCATGGTGAAGGGTATAAAAATAAAACAAAAAAAAGATGATAACAATCGCGAACAAATATTAAATGAATGACAATTGTCAAAAGCCAAAGGAATCGTTTAAACTTCTGCATAAAAACAAAATAATAAACGATTTTAATACTGGATTGCAGCCATCAACTATTTGTGATAAATATTCAATTCAATAAAATATACTTCGACTGGAATTGGATACAGATCCATTTTAAACGATATTATATGTAGAATTCTCTATGTCTAGGTTTGTAACCGATTAGTTACAGTTTAATGAGGTACGTGTTTTGAAGTGGTCTGCCAGATATCCATCCCATAGAAAATCTATGCGAAATTGTAGATGGAAAATTTAAAAATTATACCTCAGGTGCGGATTGAATCTTTAATTGGTTCAATGCATTGTCGGTGTGAAGAAGTAATAAAAAACAAGGGCTATCCAACAAAATACTGATTCACTAAAAGCGACAGAGAATGTTTGTAAAAATTAAATCTAAAAAAATTTCTTAAGAATTTTTTGTATTTTAATTTTAAATATTATACTTTCAATTCGTCAATTTCAATTAGTGACTGGTAAATCGATTAGTATGGTTCCAAAAAATAAAGAAATTTTATAATAAAATCGATTATTGGGTTCGATTTATCAGCTTTAAAAATCGAAATGAAAATGATTTATCGAATCACTAATTTCAATATTTCAAATTTAAATCAATAAAAATAAAAACGAATTAAAAAAGCAAAGACAAAACCCATTTTTTAACAGAACCCTATAGACGGTTTGAGTCTAGGGTAATACATTTTTATTGATAACAGCTATGTTAAATAAAGACGATAATGACCAGGGAAACCAAAATATGCAAATGCATATTTTTTCTGGTGAGTCTAATGAGCACATGGATAAGATATTTACACGTTTCAGAACTATTTAAGAATTTTGACATCGATTTGTTAGTGCATATTTTTGCATATTTTACCCTTAAATGCATATTTTTGCATATATTTGTTTTAAGAGCATATTTATGTCATATTTTTCAGTTTTGAGAGCATATTTTACTGTTTATCAAAAACAAATTTTGTCTTATTTATTTTTTGCTGTTGTGTTACAGGTTTTTACTACCATTGTTTAAAATTCAAAATTGAAAAATACATGGCTTTTTTTTAATATAAAATAAGCACTATTTTAATAATCTAAATATCAAATTTTAGTTCTAATTCAAACTTAACCTTTCTAAGTGTTAAAGAAATACATATTGTCTTTTAAATTTGATCATATAACATCAGTTGATGTCGAAAGAACATTTTCTATGTATAAAAATGTTTTCAGATCTAATAGACAACGATTTTTATTTGAAAATTTAAGTCAATATTTTGTAATTTATTGCAATAATAACCTTAATTGAAGAAGTGACTCTATATTTATATAAAATATCATCAAAAAATACCTCCGAGGCCTTTTCATAGCTTATTGTTTTTATTTTTTTGTTATACCTACTTGTTTCAGTTCATGTTATTTTTGTTTATTTTAGTTACGTTATCTTTTTAGAAATGAATTGTATTGAATTTTTTAAATAAAAGTATATTTTTTAGTTAAAAATTATGTAAAAGTTTATATTTTTAAGAGCATATTTTTTAAATTTTAAGAGCATATTTTAAAGTTTTTACTGCATATTTAAAGCGCTTAAAACGCTTTTTTTAGAGCATATTTCCGGTTTCCCTGATAATGACTAACGACAACGAAAATAAATAAATATAGGACTTTTTAGCCGCTAATGATTTTATAGCCTATATTTGATGTTTTAATATTGTTCAATTTCTTTACGATTTCGTCTGATTAATATGAAGGCAGCTATTTATATGTTTATTTTTTATCACACAGCTATATTGTAATTTTAAATATACCTATATTTATTTAAGCTAATAATAACAAAATAAAACAAAACATTTTTGTTTTGTTCATAATTATTTGGTTCATTAAAATACTACACTTATTACATTTCATTATATAGCGAGTAGAGTATATTAATTGTTTTACGTTTTGTTTTTTTAGATGGAAATTCAATACATTCAGTCAATAAAGCCGAAGACGACTCATTTATGGCGACATTATTTACTATCTAAATAGTACACAAATCAAACTATATACGGCCGAAGAAGTATATAAGACCCGTATAATACCACCATCAATCATTGGACATTAAAAAGACAATGTCCGCCTCGATTACAAACATAGAAAGTAAAAATAATGTTGAAATCATCATACTTACCAACACGTATGAAAACCAAAGCACTGAACATGGACAAGGCGACAGGACTGAATACTCCTGCAAAGGTACCCAATGTGCGGCCGCTACTTTCAGGATCTTGCATACCGAATTCTACATAGCCATCAACACCATTTTGTGAGCTTGATCGTCTAGGTGCACCGTTATTCGTGCCGAAGAGAGTGCCAAAAGAACGCATCATAGAGGAGGGTCCGCCCGAGCGTTGAGCAGCTATGGGAGCCGTTTCGGGGTCACCGTTAATACTGGTCTGGGCATTCATGGTGGTGGTTAAGTTGCCTGTTAGGACTTGAACCACCAAACAGCTGTTAGTTAATCTTCTTTGTTTTTTGTTTTCTTGTAACTAGTTCAATGTAGTTAAAATCCGTTCACTTATACTTATTGTTGCTAAAAAGCCAAAGACGCCCACAAATAACAATAAATAATAAATATGTATGTTGATTTTATGGATGACGACAACGCCGATTTTAAATACCAAATGATGCTTAAACAGTAATGTAGACAGTTCAGATTTTTGTTTTTGTCTTCTTTTTTTCACAGATTAATATTATCAAAGCAAAGAAAAATGTAATTCAGCATGTAATTGGTCTTAAACAAAAGAGAAAGTTTAAATAATTATATTCGGTAACATCTCGTATTTTAATCTAGGTTTTCCACTAGTAGTTAATGTTCTAATTTTCACACAAAAATTAATAGTGTATTGTTTTGTATTATGTTTTCACAATATACACTTTTTTGTTCACAAATGCGTCATCCGTTTAAAGGGGATTTCGTGTGCACTGTATACTAACAAATTCAACGTAAACACAACAATATACTCCACATTGGAGCTTCAATAAGAAACTGAAGAAATTTGCAATTTGTTTGGGGAAATAATAAAAAATATGTCATTACTACCAGCGATGAGTAGTACAATATTGTACTCAGTACCGAAATGGCTGCAAACACGTAGAAGAATATATTTTAATATCGAAGCTAGATATAGTTTGTGTATATTAATGGATTTTTTTAAGTGACTTAGGAATTTATTTAATATTTTTTTATTATTAGTAACTTAAAATAAGTTAGAAAATTAAGTAAAACATTATTGTACCAAGTTTTCCATTTGTCATAAAATAGGTCTTCTATTTTGCCACAAATGTCATCACTGGTCAATTTACCGTAAACATATGGCGAGGGAGCTACCAGATTATTATGATACTGTTTTTATTGAACTTTTTTGGCTGATATCAAGATGCTCTTTGGTGTTGTGAAAATGCTCATTATTCGTTATTTTTACAAACTAATATTACTCATTTAATTAATTCACAATTCAATTCATTCAAACTTTGAAAGACTGGTTAATATTAAACTTCATCTTGCTGCTACTTATAGAATAAATACTTTTATTTTTTGCCTGTGGAACTAAATGTGATGAGTACTTTTAAGATTTTATATACAAAGGGACTCCTTATGTTAATATGAATTTCAATAAGCATATAAATATTTAGAAAGATAATGAGAATTATAATTATCTTAAAAATATAAATATTTAGAAAGATAATGAGAATTATAATTATCTTAAAAATTAATTTACCAAAACGAAAACTTGGTATCACATTTTTTATAAAGTTTTAAAAATGTGGCAACACTTTGTATACTTCTGGCTTTTCAGATAAACGTTTCTTGCATTGTGTGTGTAAAAATAAAAACATTTACTTAATTTTAAAAGAAGAATTAAAGAAAAACCTGTAAATATTTAAAAATAATAAATGGTTAATGATAGAAAGCGCCGTTCTCGATCCCGCGAACGTCATATTGACAAAGAACGCGATAGGGACCGTGAGCGTGTACGAGATTCTCGCGGAGGCGGTGTAGACTATGATCGTCGCCCAGCCAGACGCACCCGTTCGCGGTCTAAAGAACGTACCGGTCGTGATAGATCTCCAGAGCGTCAACAAAATCGCCATCGTGAACGCAGTCGGGAAAGATCTCGCTCCAAGGAGCGGCTCCGTGATTCTGACTTATCAAAATACAAAGATAAAAAACGTGAGGCCGAAGATGTCAAGTTAAAGCTTGAACAAAAACTTAAGGCTGAAAAGGATTTAAAAATGGAAGATGAGGAAATGCTAGAAGAGAATCGCAAGAGTAAAAAATCAGAACCATTGTCTTTGGAAGAGCTACTGGAAAAGAAGAAAAGGGAAGAGGAAGCCCGTGCCAAACCGGTGTTTTTGACTAAAGAACAAAGAGCTGTCGAAGCTTTAAAGCGGCGTCAAGAGGAAGTGGCCGCTATGAGAGCAGCTCAAAGTGGTGTACGTGTGGGTATATCTGCATCAATATCAGGTATAGCTACAGCCTCTAGCAGTGGCATTGACAATAGCTTTAGTGTGTCAAAAAGGTCAGAACCAAAAGTTGAACGTAGGCCAGAGGGGCGTGAAAGAGATGGCAGAGACCGAGACAGAGACCGTGATTTTGATCGTAGAGATCGTGGCGGCGGCGGCGGTGGCGGTGGTGGTGATGACAGAAATCGAGCTGGCCCAGATAGAGATCGTGGGGGGCCTGCTGATAGGGAAAGAGAAAGTAAGCGGGTGGACGACCTCTCGAACAAAGATAAAGAGAAGGAATTGGAAGCCATAAGAGAACGTTATTTGGGTATAGTTAAGAAAAAACGAAGAGTTCGACGTTTAAATGACCGGAAATTTGTATTTGACTGGGATGCTGCCGAAGATACTTCTGTGGACTATAATAATCTCTATAAAGAACGTCATCATGTGCAATTCTTTGGTCGTGGCAATGTAGCTGGTATCGATATTAAGGAACAGAAACGAACTCAAAGTCAATTTTATGGCGACCTCCTCGAAAAGCGTCGTACAGAGGCAGAGAAAGAACAGGAAAAGGTACGCCTTAAGAAGGTGAAACGCAAGGAAGACAAACAAAAGTGGGATGATCGTCATTGGTCGGAAAAAGATATGGATGAAATGACAGAACGTGATTGGCGTATATTCCGCGAAGATTACAATATCACCATTAAGGGTGGTAAAATACCCAATCCAATACGCAGTTGGAAAGAATCCGGCTTTCCCAAAGAAATTTTGGATATTATCGATGGGGTTGGCTACAAAGAACCCACACCCATTCAAAGGCAAGCCATACCTATTGGTTTGCAAAATCGTGACATTATCGGTGTGGCTGAAACAGGTTCGGGTAAGACCTTGGCCTTCCTTATTCCATTGCTGTCATGGATCCAGTCTTTGCCGAAAATCGAACGCCTAGAAGATGTTGATCAAGGACCGTATGCTATAATTATGGCTCCTACCCGTGAATTGGCCCAACAAATTGAAGAAGAAACCATTAAATTTGGTCAGCCTTTAGGCATACGTACCGTGGTTGTGGTAGGTGGTCTTTCGCGTGAGGAACAAGGTTTTCGCTTACGTATGGGTTGTGAAATTGTCATTGCTACTCCGGGTCGTCTTATTGATGTTTTGGAAAATCGTTATTTGGTATTAAATCAGTGTACATATATAGTCTTGGATGAAGCAGATCGTATGATTGACATGGGCTTTGAACCAGATGTGCAGAAAATTTTGGAATATATGCCTGTGACAAATTTAAAACCAGACACTGAAGAGGCCGAAGATGCCAGCAAACTAATGGAAAACTTCTATTCAAAAAAGAAATACAGGTGAGAATTGAATGCTTAAGTTGTGTGATTAAAAGTAACGCAAACATTTTTATTTACATTGCAGACAAACTGTGATGTTTACAGCCACTATGCCTCCCGCCGTTGAACGTCTGGCACGTTCTTATTTGCGTCGACCTGCTACCGTTTACATTGGTTCTATTGGCAAACCTACAGAGCGTACCGAACAAATTGTATACATGATGGGTGAAAATGATAAACGCAAGAAACTTATGGAAATTCTATCACGCGGCATCGAACCCCCCGTTATTATTTTCGTCAACCAGAAAAAAGGGGCCGATGTTTTGGCTAAAGGTCTGGAGAAACTGGGCTACAATTCGTGTACCCTTCATGGTGGCAAGGGACAAGAACAGCGTGAATATGCTTTGGCTTCTTTGAAATCCGGAGCGAAGGATATGTTGGTGGCAACAGATGTTGCTGGTAGAGGTATCGATATTAAAGATGTATCATTGGTCATTAACTATGACATGGCTAAAACGATTGAAGACTATACACATCGTATTGGTCGTACGGGCAGAGCGGGTAAAACTGGTTGTGCCATATCGTTTGTTACCAAAGACGACAGTCAATTGTTCTATGACCTTAAACAGTGTGTCACGGCCAGTCCTGTATCTGTATGCCCGCCTGAACTTATGAACCATCCAGATGCCCAGCATAAGCCCGGTACTGTGGTTACGAAAAAACGTAGAGAGGAAAAGATTTTTGCATAAAAGTTTCTAATTGAGTTTTGAAATAACTATACTACATATATGTAATCATTTTAAATGTAATTGAAAAAAAAACAAAAAAAAGGTAATAAAAAAGTATATTATAACAAAAACTATATTTATTTTGAAACTTTCATCTCATTAATCTTAAAAAGAAAGCATGTCTACTGTGTTTCGAATCAAATGGTAAATATTTTTCATAAAAATTCAATATAACTTCTTCAATTTTAAAACCGAATTTTTGATACAAAACAACAGCAGGATTTGTGGCCGATACATGTAGGGTTATATCTTTCGTCATACATGTCTGAAATTGTGAAAAGAATTAATATATTTAATCAACTTCATATAAAGAGTTCGACATACCTGTATTAAATGATACAACATAAAGGTCGCTATGCCACTTCTTTGCCAACCCGGCCGTACCGCCATGAACGATATGTATGCTTCGTTAAAACCTACATCAGGTACCAGAAATCCGCATCCTATAACTAATTTTTTATACAAAGCTACTACACTGAAATCGGGATAACTTAAGCACTCGGACACTAAAATAAATGAGAAATACAAATTAATATTGAACAGTAAGAAATAAAACAAGAGAGCTGCGACAAAATTTTCACAAAATATTTTTTTTTTCAATCAGGGTATTCATTTCAAAAAAATGGAAAATTACACTTTTAAAAAACAAAAAAATAAAAAAAAAAATGTATTTTTTTGTGGAATTTTGTTGTGTAAAAGTGTAAAAACAATAGTGTAATTTTCCATTTTTTGGAAATGAATACCCTTAATATAAATACTTAAACGTTTTTTTCTATGAAAATTTTTTGGGTGAAAAAAATCGGGTAAAGAAATTTTTTTCAGCAGTTTTAAAAGGTTAAAATTGTTTATTTTACGTACTATCAATTCCTGGCCAAAATACGGTTTGTAAAAGAGCATTAACTGCTGCTATGTGATTGGGGCGTACATAACAAAAATCTATGGTTGCTCGACTCGGCGGTACTCCATTAACTTTGTATTGTAGTTCGCACATAAGCTATAATTTATTCAAAATAAAAGTGTCAAGTACAGAATTAAATGAAACATTCATATGGTATTACCTTAAGAAATGGAGGACAACATTTTCTATCACGATAAATGAACGGGTGTAAAATACGTTGCGTGTAAGGAGATTCAAATAACTCATATTGTGATGAACCGGCAATGCGAGCATAAAATGATTTTTTAGTATCGGATGAAGATAAAGAAATAAGCTAAAAGAAAGTGTAAAAGTATTATGTTTAAGCTTAAAAGAAGCTAAATTAACAAACTTACTTGATAACGTTCTATAATTTTGGTTTTTTCATTAGATTGTGTTCTTAGACGACGTTTGTTATCACCCACATAATCATCTAGATTAAATATAGGTTTACCATGTTCCCGCTTCCATTCGCGTATGCACAATTTTCGATAAAACCTTCTAATAAATGGTGGTATATGAATTTTACATTTCTCTTCTAAATTAAAAATTTTACGCAATTTCTGTAACAACTCCTTCTCTTCATATTCACTCATTAGAGTTAGTCTATAATAATAATAGTAATATAAAAGAAATTCTATGTAATTATATCATTGACATTAACTAAAACGAAAACTTACTGTGTATTATCTGAGGATTCTGTTTTATCTTCTAGTTCATCATCATCCATATCGTCCATACGATTATCTATTAACCAGGGCCATTGTCGTTTTGGTTGTTTCGTAAATAAACTTGGTTTACAAGCACTTAACGTTGTACTAACATTATCCTCATCCGAAGAATCTTCATCCAATTCTTCGCCTATATTTGTTTGATTATTAAGACTTTCTCTAAATTCTGTGTCTGATGTTAGTTCCTGTTTGATTAACTTGCCACTTTTAATTGGACTTGTACCTCCTAAGGATGAACAGGATTGATTTTCGCTTGTTAATTGTTGAAAGTTTGTAACTTGAACAATGCGTGGCTGAAATTCTTCAGAGTCTGATTCTTCCTCGACCTCACTTTCTGGTTGTTCTTGCTCCTCTTTCGGTGTTACAGGATTCGCAATGACAGATGTTGTAGTAGTCTCCTCATCTAGTTCATTGGAAAATTCCGAATTGGTGTGTAGGGAATTTTCAGTTTGACTAAAAAAATAATGAAAATAATTAAAATACAATTGGTCAATTCACAAGGTCCTATCATGTCATATTGTCAAAATGTCCTAATAATAATAAATAATACTCACAGTTGATCCATATTATCTTGTATATTTTTACCTATACCAGCTCCTTGATTTATAAAATTATTGATATTTTGTTGATCTAAAGGAAATGTCGAATTTGTAAAAAAGCTTTTCAGTTTTTCATTCAACAATACTTGTGTATTATAGTCACTATACAAGTGACCATTCAAATCCATTGGTTCGGCTTTTATTATGGATGAATTATCAAAAAAGTTTGCATTATCATTATGGGCTTCCAGTAGTGGTAAGATATCGTGTTTACCAGCACTATCGACCAAGGGCTCCTCCGGTGCTATGTTCGGCAATGTATTAAACATATTCAAATCATCACTTGCTAAACTTTCAGCTAAGAAATCCATTAAACTGGATTGAACTGTATTTAGTGTCATAACAGGATCATCGAGTGGCACCAGTGCAGTGGTGTTGTTGTGCTTATTTAATAAGTCATCATCTAATACATTAAGTGGTTTTGCAATTTTGGGTTTACGACCCATATAAGGACTGAAACATAAATATTGGATAATTCAATTCTTTATATATAAGTTAACTCAATTTTACATAGTACGACTGCATGAATCGGTGGGTACCAAGTCATCATCGGAATCATTTCGTTTGAGACGTTTAGTATCATGATCATTTGTAGATGTGTCACTGGCATAATTTTCATCCTGTTGTCGTTTATCCTGACGCAGTTGTTGGCGCTTTAAACACTCTTGTTCGTCTAAAAACAAATTTATTTCAAGTTGAATGCAAATACGTAAATAATGTTTAAACTTTGCCAAAAATATTCGGCTTGGAAATTTAATAAAAGAAAACAACTTACACAAATTGAAAATATGTTTTGGTGTCTTATTGGTATGAGTAAGTCTCCACCATCCTGTTTCATCAAATAACTCCTGACCAGATGTAAAATACTTCGGACTATTATGTGATAAAGCACCTGAAATTGAGCCAGTCCATTTTTTTCGACGTTTTCTGCAATATTGCGATATAAAATATTTCATATTTTTTCTTTATTAATTAAATACAACTCACATTGTTGGGTCAAATAGATAATCCCAATTCTTATCAATAAAACTAACGATATGTGTTCTCCAATGAAAATATCCGTGACGACTTAATCCTTTTGATTTTATAGAAAGATTATACAAAGTCATTGCTATTACCAGTAGCCATGGCATACGTTGACGCACAAATTTCTCCCGGACATTATCTATATCGCTATTACCATTAACATGTATAGCTTTTGACGTCGATGGTGTATCAAATTGTAGTTGCATACATTTGGCACATGTGAAATCGAAAAATACATCACCCAACAAATCACCGGGAGTGCTGGCATGTCTAAGACACTTGATGTGCACATCACCGCCACAATTTCCACAATGTAAAAAGCGTTCATCTGTTATGTCCAGAGAACAATAGGTACATTGTAATGTTGACATTTTTTTTATTTATAATCGTTTTCACAAAAATATTTGAATTTAAAGAAAATGGTTACAAGGAAAACAATTTGTTTAACAACAAACGCGTGTATAGAATAAATACGCAAAAAGAACTTCAAAAAATGAATAATGTGGATATTTTGTAAAAACTTGGCACCATCTTTCAGTGCTGTTAATATATGAAATAGATAACAATGCACAGTGGGCTCGATCGAAAAATTAAGGATTGCTAATCTATTTCACGGTCACTAGGAGGTGAACATTTTAAGAATTTAATTTACAGTAATGAATTGAAATTAATACAAATTTAAGAAAATAAAATAAATAATTCGATTTTAAATTAAGTTTTAGGAACTTATTTAGAACCTTAAATAGCTATAATCGTAAGTCCCTAAATCACTAAAATCGTAAATATCTCCTAAAATAATAAACGCTTTCAAATATTTTAATATCAATTATAGGGGGGTCAGACGGCATGTATTGCTTGTGTATTGGGACATGTATTCAATACATATGGAATTCCATGTGTATGTCAAAATTCACGTTATACATATGATTCATAATTTCCACGTTCAAACGTACATATGTAATTGCATGTGACATAACCTCTATTAGTTTATATGTTTGTTGTTTTTAACAATATATTTATTTAAAACATTTTTAAATCACAATATATATATTTAATGCAATGAAATTAATTTTGTTATGATTTTTCTTTACTCTTTTTTGTTTTGTTTTTTTTATTTTGCACTCACACAGTGTTGTATTTCAAAATACAACTCTGTTATACACACGAAAATAGAACATGCTCTAATTGCCAAAAATGTCACGAGTAATACACATGTATTTTACATACATAAAGTTTCATATGGATCACACGGTATGTATATGTTTACATATGGAAAAATGTCCCAATACATGGCACAAAACACAAGCAATACATGCCGTCTGACCCCCCTTTTAAAAAACTTTAAGGTTTTCAATAATACCAATTACCTGTACATAGTATCTACCCTTCATTGTTATGACAAAATTGTTCAGACAACAAACGTCATTAATTGTCATGATAAATATTTGTCAAGTATAGATAACCCCCTGTCTATACTTGATAAATATTTATCATAACAATTAATGAAGTTTGTTGTCAAGAGAAAGTTGTCTGAGCAAAAGCGCTTACAATCTTGTCATAACGAAGCAAAAATACTAATAAATGGGGACTATATCTGATAATTTTTGACAACCATTTTGAAGTTTATTATGATACAAATTTATCAGGTATAGACAGGGGTTATGGGTTAGATTTTCAAATTTCATATGGCATCACTAGTACCATATAAAAGAAGGTAAAACGGTTTTTCAGGGATGGAGAAGTTTTATACTATTTAACAGTTTTTGTAAAGAAAATTTTGTGTATAACAGCTTTCCATAGAAAATTTTATGTATAACAGTTTTTACTATAAACAAATTATTGTAAAAAGTCTTTCCCATGAACAATTTTGTGTACATTAATTTCTATAGAACATTTTGTGTATAACTGTGGTTACTATAAAAAGTTTTGTTTATAAAAGTTGTAACAATTTTTACTATAGAAAAATTGGTGTATAACAGTTTTTCATATAAAAATGTTTTCTATCGAAAATATTGTGTAACCACAAAACTACGCTAATATACTAGTAATGAAAAATTAAAAATGGTTGAAAAAAGTACTATTTGAATATTAATTTAATACAGTACAAAAATTAAATTTTCCATCCCCGGTTAAAACTCAATAAAACATATGGTTTAGAAATATTCTTATCTTGGGGATGTACCGAAAATTTTCCAAGATTTTTGTTTTCATATACATTTTTATTTATTTATAATAGTGAAAGATTATTGTAATCATGATAACAGTTCGGGAATTTAATCAGACAAATGATACAGACACGCACACAAAAGATGGAGATATTAAGAAATATGCAGCTGTGGACTCAAACAAATTAGCTGTCATGCACGTTGTCCCATCACCACAAACAGTAGCAATGGTACCGCTTAAAAAATTAACTGTGTTAAAACAACTGAAACCAATCGATGGAATACAAACAAAAGATAAACAACAACGATCATCAATTGCAGTAGCGGGGAAAGCAGAAGTATACCAACAACGTAAACGTATGCTGCCAGAATATAAAGAATTATTTGCAGCTTTAATGAGACTTCCCGACAAGGAAATGCAAAAGAAATTATTAGCTGTTATTAACAATCATTCTATTCAACACAGAACGATTGAGACGCAAACAGATCCTGCTGACATCAAAGAGTCAACAAATATAAAACAGGAGGCAATATCACCGAAACCTGGTTCTAATGGCATTGTATCAACAAACACTAATGGTAGTGGTAATGACACACCAAAGAGTAAAGACTCTAGTATATCTGGAGAGGCAGTGAAAAAAAGAAAACGAAAACGTAAGGTTTCCTTACCGCAAGCCAATAAAGAATCCCGCGCAAAACAATTAGCGAAAATGAACAAACCTAAAACGTCTACAGCAAATAATGGGGTCATTGTTACAACGCCTTCCACACTTGAGCAGCATGAATTAAAATCTCAAAAGCGTCAACGTATCGATTCTTTCTCTATTTCAGAATGTAGTTCGGATGTTGCAAATATATATGAAGATACTGAAACAAATCTGATAAGGGCAATTGAACAATCTGGTAATCGGTTAGATAACGGTCTGCTGTATGTGATTTAATATTTCACTTTTTAAAAGAAAATATGTATTAAAATTTGAATTTTTATTTTTAGGCCCATTCAGGATGCTGTTGTTAAGAATCAAACAAATAAATTAAACGTTCATATTGGGATATATCAAGTTTACAGGTGTACAGATCTTAATGAGATATTGACCGAAGAGGACGAGGTATGTATTATGTTTGTGTGTTAGGTTTGTAATTATAATTGCATTGGAAATTTTGCGGACTTTTTGAATGTTCAAGTCATTCTATTGTGGAACTTGTATAAGGACTAGGGACTTTATTACTGCTTAAACAGTATTCCGGGGGAAATTTTTATAGGGGCTAGTTGAAATCATGAACCGACCAAACCAATACCAAACAAACCTTATCAACATATAGTATTTCGTCATCTTAAATGCAAACGAACGTAACTACACTTTTATTTTTTGTACAGGAGAAGCAGAAAAAACGTTATAAAATCAATATTAATAAAGTATTCTTGGTAATTTTTTGCTATTTGAATTTCTTTAATAAAGTTATCATTTTTGATCGCACAGGTCTAAAAAATTGCGTGAGCCTGTGAACTAGATAAAAAGAACCATAATCAATCAAAGAATCAATTTAGAATTTGTTGTAGTTACGTCCGTTTGCATTTAAGATGAAATTTCCGCCAGCTAGCTCTTTTCGTTTGGGTCCTATCGTGTTTTCAACAGACAGACCGGCATAGCTAGATCGTTTTAAAATGATTATGATGACCCATAATATATATACTAATGTGCATCTTCGACAAATACTTTGTTGTGTTACCAACGGAATGAGAAAACCAATATACACCCATTTTTTCGATGGAGGGTATACAAAATATATTTACTAGCTTTAAGTTTATTTACAAAAAATAATATTTTGAAAAATATCGCAAAAGGGAATTCTTATTTTTTTTACTTTTGATAATGATACAACAACATAAGGTACACCCAGTAGAAAATACAATTATTGTATCATGGTTCTAATGTATCATGCTTTTGATTTAATTTTATCAGGCCTTTCACACATTTTGTTCGGAATGATTTCAATTCCGTAGTTTTTATTCCGATCGATTTCGTTTTAGGTTCTTCAGATTCCGTGTAATTTATTAATTCCAAAAATATTTCATAATTCTGATTTTAATTTGACAGCGTTTTTCATATTAAAACAAATTGATTAAAATTTTTACAAAACCAAATAATTACAATCAAATATCAATTCCACTTTGAAAACTGAAAGTGGATTCATTCCGAAAGAAATTTTCGTTTTACTTTTTCTGAAGAAGCAAAATACGGAATTAATTCCACTTTCGATCGGAATGAAATTCTGTGACAGGCCTGTATATCCAGTTTAAAATCGACACCGAATAGTTCGGAACATTTAAAATTACCATTTAGTTTTAATTTATTTATACATATGTACATAATAAATTTCAGGACTTATTACAACTGGCCGTAATTAACATGTGCGATCCTTCAATTGTAAGCTTATTATTGGAAAAAGGATTAAATCCGGATAGTTTAGATGCCGACTCAAATACTATTATACATTTAGCCATATTAAATGACATAGCCGTCAAATCACTAGAACATTTAATGAAGCGTATAGAATCGAAATTACTGCTTACGTTAAATGATGAAGGCTATACGCCATTACATCTGGCCATAAGACAAGATCGTTACTTATTAGCTGAATGTATGATAAATGTCTTAGATGAACGTCTTGTGAATAAAGTATTTTACAAGCGGCAACTGGATGAACTAGAAACAGATGAAAGTGTGTTGAAAAAACAATTTAAAGATTACTATGAAAAGGTATGCTTACAAATGGACTTTGACGAAGAAACAAATACAAGTATAATAGATAATCACGAATTAAAACAAAAACTATTACAAGCCGGAGATCGCCGAAGTGGGAATACAGTGTTATATTTTGCAATAGATAATAAATTTGGTAAGTTAATTTTGTATTTGATAAAATAAGTAAATGCAATTAATTTCTAAATGTACGTAAAATTTCTTTATTTTCAGAACATTTAATTTATTTTCTATTAGCACATTTAACAGATCCACGTACAGAAAATTTAAGTGGTCTGGACTGTAAAACATATTTTAGTGAATATGGCAAATCATTAAATTTAAGTTTAAATATTGATAATACTATGGAAAAGGTAATAAAGTTATTGTCGTAGAAAACCAGCAGTTTTACATATCAACCCCATTTATTATTACTTACATCTAAATTTGATAATTTTTTAAAACTTAAAGGTCTTAATGATGGTGGTAACTTTGCTGGTAACAATTTCATAGATCTTTTTGAAATTTTATTTTGCCAAGGTAGTTTAAATAAAACTTTTGATTTTACAGGTAATTTTGGTTTAGTAGTAGTCTGTCTTAAATTTGACTTTGTATTTAAATTTTCAACCAATTCTTTTAATTCCTTCAACTGAGTCTCATTGAAATGTGAAAACTGACAGTATAAGTCGTATTTGCAAAAACCTTTCATATATCGCGTACATGGTTCTTTGTTCATTTCTTCCTCGTAAATTTTACGCGGATCTATAAAATAAGAAAAGGGCTAATATTTAACAATGAAATTAGGCAAATTTTAATATTTTGAAAAATTACATTGAGTTTGAGAAACACAAAATCTATGGAAGTATGACCGTCAATCATAGACCAAATGAGTCGGTTTTATTTATCTTACCTTCATATTTCTTCATAATGGATGCTTTTATGATGTTGTGGGCTAAACCGTCATTATGAGTTTTCCGTACATTCTTATCATTTTTCATATAACAACGACAATAATCACAAAAATAACTTTTACCACCCATATTTGGAAATAATTTTGTAAATAATTGGCATATATAACAAACACATTGGAATTGTTTACATTTTTGCGCTGAAATCTGAAAAATAGAATAGAAATAATAAAATGTTACCAGATTGGTAGCATGTTCCGGCTGACATCAGTCAATTTGGCTGACATCAGCCGCTCACTTGCTGATGCCTGTGTAATTCTTATGGGATTTTTTGGCTGATAGACCCCCCAATTTCAAATCGTAAAAACTTCATATAAAAAAAATGGTTTGGCTGACGTCAGCCGCTGATGTCTGCCGCGGTGTTGCCATCAGCATAAAAATGGTAATGATTACAAACTACTTTTTTTCACTCCCGTTACTTTAATTTGCAACGCTCGATGCTCCGTTAAACTGCAACTCTGTGTGAAAAAAGCAAAAAAGAAATCAATTTTTTCATTGTAGAAGAATTTTTCTTATTGTGTAAATTTTTATTTGTTAAAATCCATATAAAATTAAAAATAATTGTTTTAAAAACATTAAATTACAAACACTAAGTTTTAATATAAAAGAATATATAAAAGAAATAATTATTTTATCAAAATATAAGTGTAAAAAACCAAATTAAAAATTTCTTTCAACATGGATCGCCGTAAGTCGCCATTTTTATTCTAGTTAAAGAATTAAATTTTTGGAATGAATGTTGAAACAATAAAACATAATTATTTATATAGAAATTAATAAAAAAATAGTGTAATTTGGAAGTTGCCTAAATGCACATTCAGAATTAAAGACTCAATTAGTTTATAGATTCATTCTTTTGTTATAATTGCATATGTGCATAAGTAATGTGAATATAAATACAGTGACTCAAAAAAATATTACTTTACACGAGTTTATTGATTCTACCTAATAAGCAGATTTTTAATAAATGCGTACAAAATATTTCGAAAGTTTTTCGATGAAAAAAAAATTTTTTTTCTTGAAAATTAATAAATTAATTTTATTTAAGTCTCAATTATAAATATGAAAACTTAAACAATTTAACCTACTCTTCCTTAGTTAAGAAGATATAGGAATTTAAAATCTGTGTAGATTTGTAAATTTCACCTAATACTAATAAAATATCTGAACAATATCAATGTTATATAAAATAGTTCTCATTTGATATAAATATGCAATTATTAGAGTACGACCGAATATTTGGTTTCGGAATAGGACAAATAATTAGTGTCCAAAAAACCGGCAAATTTAAAATACCGGTTTCCGGTTTAACCGAAAAAGTGTGTTTTTGAAAAAACCGGTTTCGATCATTGTCTTTTAAAAAACCGATTTAGCGGTTTCGGTTTTTGTCTTCAAAAAAACCGGTTTATATTAAATTTTTATTTAATGGAAATTTAGCATTTTTGAATTCTTTATGCAATTATTTTATATCTTTTACGAAATGTCAAATGCTACAATTTTCTATAAAAAAATCAATATTTTTAAAAATGGTATCAAAGTTTTTCATAAATATGTTTGAATGAGCTTTAGAAAATATATTTCATTAAAACCGGTTAACCGTCATACAAAAACCGGTTTGTCAAAAAACCGAAAAGTTAAAAAAAATCGAAACCGGTGGAGTTTACAATGATGAAAAAACCGGTTGACCGGTTTTCGGGTTCGGTTTTGGATACTCTACAAATAATATCCTAATACCAGTATTCAAAATTTTGCCGAATACAAATAAATCAAATTTGAAGTGTATTTTTTACAAGTTTTATTTATACAAAATGAATATTTTTGTGTATAAAAAAGCCTTTATCTTAAAAAAAAAATTGCCACTAGTGCAAAATTTAAATCATTGGTAGGCAAAAACAGGCATTTAATTTGTGTGCTCTTTTGGGTAAAAAATAAAATATCCACACAACATCAAGAAACTGAATGAATTGTGTGTATTTTTACGCTCTATTACGCTCTTTTGTTCACATTCGGGTTTTGACGAAAATCATCGTAACCTGAACAATATGAACGCCTACCATGGATTTAAATACTAAATTACGTGTAGAATTTAGTAAGGCCTTAAAAATATATTGTAGAAGAAAGAATTTAATATTTCTTACCTCTCCTGACAACTTGTGCCTTACCTCTTCTGACAATTTCTGTTTTCAATATCGATTATTTTTGAATATAGTCGCTCGATATTTTTATGCAGACCTCAGCGATATATTTATTAGATGTTCCGTTATGGGTTTCCAAATTTCGACTTTTCGTATAATATAATAAATAGGAAAAGTTTGCCGGCTTTTAAAGTCTCTGGTAAAAATTTGGTTAACATTTCCATTTTTATATATTATTAAGGTTCTCGAAGCATATCACCACGACGTTATCGCAATGGTGGCAATGGTGGTGGTGGAGGATATCGACGTTATAGTCGTTCTCGTTCAAGATCAAGGTACTTTTCATTTCGATACATATATTCAATATTTATTTTTCTTTTGATTAATTGAATAAATTTAAAATAATTTAGGGATCGCGGACGTGAACTAAATTATCGTAATAAACGCAATACTCGATCACGATCTCGTGATCGGAATCATAGACGCGGCAATAGTAATGAAAATGATTTATATCGTGACATTATTAACCAAGACTATCAAGAAGAAAGAAATTATGGCGGAAATGGTGGTGGTGGATATTCTAGAGGAGGAGGCGGTAATAATAACAATTATAGATCACGTAATAATGACGACGATTATATGGATGATCGTGATCATTATTGGAATGACAATAGATCACGGGATAAAGGACGTGATCAAGAACGCGATTATGATAATCGAGATAGAAGGTAGTAAATTTTAAATCAGATTTAAATAAAGTATGTTTAAATTTGTTTAAAATTACAGGGATAATAACCGACGTTATGGTGGCAATGGAAATAATGGAAACAATCATAATAACAGACGCTATAACTCAGCTGATCGTGATAGCGATGATAGTGATGAAACTATGAGTGGACAATATTACAATAAAACTCCTTCAAATACTATCATAGTATTGGGTTTACAATCACATATAACTGAAGCAGATGTAGGTATTCTTTAATTTATGTTTAATACATTTAATACTTCAAATTTCAAATTTCTCTATAGATTATGAGTTTTTTAATACAAATGGGAATGGCGCCCGCTTCAATACGTCTCATACGTAAACGTACTACAGGTAGGTTTTTCAAAGAAAACTGTTTTTTATATTAATTTTTAACAAAAATAAAACATTAGCGTATAAATCGTAAGTATTCAAGTTTTCAAAAAATGAAACTACGTTCTGCATCATAATACAAAAAAAAAAAAAAAACAAATTCCCCTTTTTCAACAATATTTTTTATAAAACAAACCACCTCAAACAAAAAAAATAGTTGATTTTTTACAAAAACATTTTGTATTTGCTTCTTATTCAAATTATTTAGGTGCATCACGTGGTTTTGCATTCGTCGAGTTTAATACGGTTGATGAAGCTGCACATTGGATGGAATTAACTCAGGTATCAACAAACACAAAAATCAATACAAAATGGGTTATGAAAAAAAGTGAATATGTATACAAAAATAATAATAATGATGATAATGATCTCAATTAACGAACAACGAACGTACACTTATGGGACAGTATACAAAAAGACTTATAATTGATAGAGAAAAATAGGGTTTTTTGCGGAAATGATTTTTATAGTGTAAATATAGTTTTTTTTTGATGAACATCCTTTTGGTTTTATTTGTAAAAGTGTTAATACAAATTATATATAGTCACATAAAACTTCAAATAACGAAAAGACAAAATATCAAAATCGAATGTTTGATGGTTGATGATAAAAATCTTCAAAAATAATAAAAAACAAATATTAATTCAAATTCATAGAAATTTTTCATTTTCAAATGTCCATTGATTAAATTTTTTTTTAAATGATGTTTGTTACGTTATTTTGAGTTTTAGGGTGTCAAAATTACCACTCGTATTACATAGCATATTTTAGCAATTGCAACTGAAAATAAGCGAATTATACGCATGTGCGAATTCGAACATTCGTTACATTCATTATTAAAAATTACATCCATATTTAAATATTTTTTAAATTGATAAACAAATTGTTAAAAAATTCAAATGTTCAATTTATAATCTAAAGGGTGTTTAAGATTCAGCATAGCCGAAAATAGAAATATCAAAACTTGCTGACAACCCATGAATACTTAAAATTTATATTTTTTAAGGGCGGCAATCTAATTTCCTTGTTAATTAAAGGCTTGGAATTATTTTTAAATCATTTTGATTTGGAATTATTTTATTATTTAAAATTTTTTTATCTTACTATACAATTAAAATTATATTCTAGTTTAACTTAACGATCATAGTAATAAAATAAAACCGATAGATACTACTTTTCATAACTCGTACATATTGGACACATTTGTGAAGTTTACATTAAAATCACACACACACATATTTCATTGACTATTAACATATATTTGTTAAAACGGAATTACGAGTTTTGTAAGTTTAAAAGACAGACCAAAGACGATCACATCATCTTGTTAAAGAAAAGAGCATTCAATGTTGGGATGTGGCATCATCTTAGCCAATAGAAAAAGGATGACCTAAAGATCATAACTAAATAATGAGAATCATGCCCAAAACAATAAACTAGATAACAACTAAAAAAATAATACAGTATCAATGATAAAGAATGACCAGCAAACCGGTGACTTGTATAGTCTGTGGGATGTTTACCAATGAATGGAATTTTACTAATCGGTATTATTTTCTTTCTTTTTCTTTCCCCCTTATAGGGAGCACTGCAACTACAGGAAACATGTCGGGCAACATTGCAATACAGTCACTCATTGCAGTCAAATAAAACCAAAACAAATCCTACAGATTGGTATTGTGGCAAGGTATGTATTATATATAGTTACATATGTATAATTTTTTATGTAATTATCTAATTTTTATTTTATTATTAATGTCTTCCAGTGTGGCATGTTTAATTTTAAACGACGTGACAGTTGTTTTAAGTGTTATGCCTCTCGTGAGGAAAGTGAACGTGGCGGTGAAGGCAGTGATGAAATAAGCAACATTCTTACTAAAAGTATAAATATTGAAAACATTTTAAAATTTCTTAAAAAAAAAATACAATTACAAAATAGTTTTATTAACAAACCTAGTTTTGAAATCTCAAATCTCAATTTTGCATATATGTACTCCATTATAATTGTTAATAACACAAAAAACGCTAATAACGAAATGAATCTCCCTAACTCTACATCTACAATGCAGAAATCATGTTACGCAATTTGGATGTGCTGACCAATGAAGAGGGGGTTCTAACAGCCATAACAGTGCATGCGCCCGACATTGCGAAAAAAATTAGTAAAGTCTTAGTGAGTCGCGATGCATTGACCCAAACCTCTAGAGGCATATGTTATCTACACTTTGAAAGTTTAGTGGATTCAATGAATATGCACAATTTATTAAGTACCTTAGAGCCGCCACTAAAAATAGACAATAAAGAAGGTAAGCAAGTGTTTTAAGTAAGGTCTCATTTTTAATCAAAGTTGTATAAAACAAATTTTAAAAAATCCCTGTAAATTCTTTTCTAATTTTACTTAGTTGTAATAACTTACTGCATTGATCAAGAGAATCGCCAAATTGTACCCAAGAAAATAGATTCCTCAATATCATCCATGGCATCTGGCGTTAATCAATCATCTATTGGCCCTTTAACGGCTGCCGAAATGGCTTCTGTTTCATCTGGAGGCACGGGCGAATACACTCTAGCCGATGTTCCCCGCTTAGCTGAGTACAGTGCATCTATGTATGCCAATACACCAGCAGAACATGCCCATTATTTGCAATACTATACAGATTACTATATATCGGAAATTACTAAAGGCTCTTATAGCAATTTACCAACAGACAGTCAAATGACCGAGGCTAATTCAGGAGCAGCTGTTGCCCTATCGGCCATACAACGAAAACAAAGAAAAATGAATAGCATTGAAACTACAGCTACCGCAGCTGCAACAGCGGCAGCATCAGCGGCCGCGGCGGCAAAAGCATCTTTGGCTACGCGACCTGTTGTCACACCGAAGGGGAATGATGGCAAAGTTTATCGTAAGTAATGCTTAGTGTTAATTAACATTATTATTATATCCTTCACCATTAGTGGTAATTTTCGCATTTTTCATTTGCGATCCCATAAAGTATATATATGATGGATCACTATAGATAACGGATTCGATATATATATGTCTGTCTGTCTGTTGAAATCAACATTCAGAAGCCCGCAAATAACTTACAAACTGATTGATACATCAATATAAAGGGTATAGTTTTGGAACTGTTAAAATCGAGAAAATCAGCCCACACTGATATTATTTGAAAAATAATTTTACATAACACGTTTTTGAACACAAAATGTAAAAATTTTATAGAAATGATGCATGGTAGGGTGAAGTCTTTTTGACTGTAGATTAATTAGTATTATTGAAACTAAAGAAACATGTAGAAATAACAATTTAAAACAAATATTAAAATTAACAAATATCGAACATAGAGTTATAAAAACATTAGTTAACCAAAGTGAAAACAATTAAGAAGTGAAAAATAATCTTCATACAAATAAAATTCAACAAAATAAATACCATTAACTAATTTTTGATAATAAATTTAGTTAAATCCTATGATTTTCAAAGAAATTATTATTGTGTCCAGTAAAAAAGATTAGTTGGGAGAAATGTAGATGCTGTGCTAATAAGGATTCCAATATAAGACAAGGGACTGCAGAAAAAATTAAATATGTTGCAAAACAAGGAGAAATTGAAGGCCTTAACATATCGTTTACGATAGAACCGTCCTACCTAGTGAGAGAACTGTCATAACTAAATACAATGTTACACCTGCTGGGGAGATCCTAAACACACTTTGTTTTTATGGATGTTCAATCCAACTGTTCAAATCAAATATTTGTTGTTTCTGTGTAAAGATTATTCTGGGCCACCAGTTATGAAGCGTTTGAAAAACGTTTATTGTAGTAGTACTGTTCAAAAGGAGTTAACGAACCTACACACTCTGTTCCTGGCTCTATGTTATTCAGGGGCTGAATATGGCGAACCAGTTATTACGTGAAGTGAGTTGATACTTAACTGAACTCTACGTTGACAATACTTTCTCAATCATAATAGCTACCAATACTGAATGGCTACCAATATCACAAACGTATTGTTTCCTTACCATCAGGACAGCTCCTAATATAACACAATACTCTGACCCAGAGTATCGTTGTTATTGCAACAGCAGAGTTGACGGCCCTTGGCCGGATCATTTCGGTGTGTAGAACCGGCTGCAATGCCCAGAGTACCTTAATTTTCCATTGACAAACAAATTAATGAAAAAAATTCGAAGGATGAATTTTTTTTTAATTCTAAATCATTGGTAGGTCCCAGGGGCCGAACATAATAGGTTATTTATTTGTAAACAACACAAATGTTTAAAATTATTAAAGATGAAACAAAATGTCTGGTTGTTAAAATCCTTGTTTTACGTTCCCTATCTCTTAATGCCGACCACTGATCTAACTATTTTTTTTACAATCATTTCACACATTTTTAGTACGCACTTTTCCCACACCTTGAAATGTTACAAAAAAAACATCTTATCTCAATTTATTAAAAACATTCAATTATTCTATTAGCTACGCCTGATGTTTCTTTGTATCAGTATGATGAGACATCTGGTTATTATTATGATCCCACCACCGGCCTATACTATGATGCACATTCACAATACTATTACAACAACGAAACCGGAGCATACCTCTATTGGGATCAACGTAAAAGTTCGTATGTTCTAGCCACCCCAGCTGCAGCGGCGGCCTCCGTACAAGATGTGGTAAAGCAAGAAACAGATGCAGAAACCAAATCTGCCACCACAGCGGAAGATGATTCTGGCAAAAAAGAGAAAAAAGAGAGTAGTGGCAATAAACACGATAAAGTTAAAGTGGCCAAAAAGATTGTTAAAGATATGGAAAAATGGGCCAAACAACTGAATCAAAAGAAAGATTACACAGTAGTGGCCACACCTCAGCCAATATTAACCAATAATAGAACAGAAGATGCTATGCGATCTTCGACAAGTGGTGGCTTATCGAGTGGTTATGCTGATGTAGGCTTTTCAATATTAGAAAAGAAGACGGCGAAATTGAATGCTTCCAATACATTTATGTCACCTATGAGTTTGGGTTCAGCGTCAACTAATAAGCTGATACCCTCCTATGGTTCGGACTCGGACGAGGATAATTTACCACCACCGCCCAAAATCAGCGCCGCAACATCAGCTGGAGAAATGGGTGAAAAGGAGTATGTTGATTTTCAAAAACTCACCTGTTTACTGTGTAAAAGAGCTTTTCAATCTTTGGAAATTTTACAAAAACATTTAAAAATGTCCAATCTTCATAAGGAAAATCTTGCCAAGCATAATATTGAAAAAGGTTTAACGGTGCAGCAACAACAGCAGCAGCAACAGGCTGAACAGGATTCTCTATCAGCTGCTTTATCGTAAGTTTTTTCTAGGCAAACATTTATAAATTATATTGATATTATATTTATGTATGCATAAATTTTAAGGTACC
Organism: Calliphora vicina; assembly: GCF_958450345.1. NCBI lineage: Eukaryota > Metazoa > Arthropoda > Insecta > Diptera > Calliphoridae > Calliphora > Calliphora vicina. The sequence goes on along the minus strand of NC_088781.1, from coordinate 39,793,900 downwards.
GTGATCGTGCCAAAGAAAGAAGACTTAAGTATGGCGAAAGTGATCCTCCGCCACCAAACCGAAGTCGCGAGCGTTTTGAAAAAGAAATTAATAATCTTACCTCACGTCAAAAACAACAGGATACACCCGCATTGCCCATAGGTTCGAATAATGTAGGAAATCGTCTGTTACAAAAAATGGGTTGGTCCGAGGGTCAAGGTTTAGGCCGTAAAAATCAAGGACGTACAAATATTATCGAGGTTTGAAACAATTTTTAAAATAAATATCAACATTTTATTAAATTTTATGTGTTTCAGGCAAATGCTCGTAATACTACCGCTGGCTTAGGCACAAAGGCAGGCATCGGACCTGGTGATGATTACAAGTCATACATTAAAAAAATGATGAAGTCTCGTTATGAATCTGTGTAACTTTTCTTTTTATTATTTATTGTCAATTAAACTGTTTCTTAATATATATATTTTAAGTATTTTTTATAATTTAATGTTTGCTTTCTTTTTCCCCTAATGTTTTAATTTTATCTTGATTTAAGACTTGTATTTGTACAAAAATCGCAACAATCTGAATATTTTGGTATAGAAAATATTTTAAGCAAATAAAATTTTGAATTAGTAAAAACATATTTATTTTTGGAAATAGATTAAGAATTGCACATGGTAGGGAGTTTATGATAGCTATCGTAAGATTATGAAATAGGGCGATCCATTTCATAATCTCCTAACTAAATTCTCAAAATTATACAGTTTTCAGCGTTCTAAATTAGTTATTTCGTTCATTTGCTTCAACAACGTCATAACTCAAAATCCGGGTGTTTAGAACTGAGTAATACAAAATATGCGCCGTTTTTAGTCTTTCATATAGTTTTATCAGTTTTAAAAAAAGTCAATTATTTTTTGTTGTAAACGTCAAAATGAAAATTCATGTTGTCTCGTATATTTGACAAGTAAAAATTTGGGTTAAATACAGATTAGAAAGATATTAGTATCTACTATTTAAATCAGGTTTTATTTCTGAAATCGCATGATTTCTTGAAAATTATTTAAGAAATAGTAAAATATAAAACATTCAAAGTAGTTTTTCTCGAAACGGCTTTTTTTTGAATTATGACGTTGTTGCAGCAAATGAGCGATTTGTTATTTGGTATATTCGGAAAGTTGATTTCAACAGACAGACGGCTATATCGAATCCACTATCTATAACAATCCAGGGAGCTAATTACCACGGTCGAACACGATCGAATACTTGGGGTTGTCATAGAATCCAATCATTGTCGGAATCGGTTTTGAACGTGCGAGTTTTATTTATATCGGGATTCTCTTATTCGATATCGAATAAAATGTATAGAAAATTATAATGATTGTGCTCGATACGCTAATAATACATACATAATATGTATGTATATTCTGGGGGCACTTTTCACCAATTTTTAATTACGCTAGTTGTTTTTCACCAACATTTTGTTTTACCAATTTTTTCACGAAATTCATTTTTTATACCAACTTTTTTTAAAAAACTTCGAGGGAGTTCAAAAATATTAGAACTTTTGTAATTTTTGGCAACAATTTGAAGTTTTTTTGAATTTTGACACATAATTATTTAAAGTAATTTCCAAAAACGGATAACCCGTTTCGCCGATTTTATATGAGGGTTTATAACGTTTTAATTTAAAGTTACTGGTTTCCAAATAAATTTAAAAAAAATATAAGTTACCATCACTGTCTTTATGTCAAAATATACACTGTGTTATCGACATCACCTGTTTTCCTTTCCATGTTAACAATGCATGATGAATACTAAACATAAACAAGAAGAAGCATCTTTTTTGTCATCTAAATTAAAACTTGTGCTGTTGGTGCTTTAAATGCTGCTGCTGATTAATTCTTTTGAGAAAATGTCCAGATTTTTAGGCATTTTAAGGTATTAAAAATCAAAAATCTTTTTTAATAAACAAATACAAAAAATGTTGAAAGTTCTTCAACGTCCGCAAAGTAGTACGATAAAACCACAAAAGTGACATTAACGCAGAAACCCCGTGTGATAGCAGTAGCGCAAGAGTGATAGTTAACAGGCAGAACTTAGTGGATTTGGTTTAGGAGAGAAAAGGCCAAAAAATGAAGTTAGTTAACAAGAATATGGATAAAGGCGGTCAAGGGTAAGTACCAAAAATACTGATATGCAAGAAGTATATATATAAACAAAAATCTCTACTTAAAGTTCGGTGGTCTTGGTACCCGAAGAATCTGAGGACATGTGGCATGCTTATAATTTGATATCCGAAGGTGATAGTGTTCGCAGCACCACCATACGTAAGGTGCAAAATGAAACAGCCACTGGTTCTAGTACCAGCAGTCGTGTGCGCACCACTTTAACTATTACCGTCGAATCCATAGATTTCGATACTCAGGCTTGTGTTTTACGTCTGAAAGGACGTAATATCGAGGAAAATCAATATGTTAAAATGGGTGCCTATCACACTTTAGACTTGGAGTTGAATCGTAAGTTTGAATTACGTAAACCGGAATGGGATTCCATAGCTTTAGAACGCATCGACATGGCATGCGATCCAACACAATCGGCTGACGTGGCTGCTGTGGTCATGCAGGAGGGCTTGGCCCATGTTTGTCTGATAACACCGAGTATGACCTTGGTACGTAGTAAAATTGAAGTAAATATACCCCGCAAACGAAAAGGCAGCGTCCAGCAGCACGAAAAGGGTCTAGCCAAATTTTATGAAAGTGTTATGCAAGGCATTTTGAGGCATGTGAATTTCGAGGTGGTTAAATGTGTGCTCCTAGCATCGCCTGGTTTTGTCAGGGACCAATTTTTTGAGTATATGTATCAACAGGCTGTTAAATCCGATATAAAGGTGTTGCTGGACAACAAAAGTAAATTTATGCTCGTGCACTCCTCATCCGGCTTCAAGCATTCCCTCAAAGAAGTCCTGCAAGAGCCAGCGGTAATGTCGAAAATATCCGACACCAAGGCCGCCGGCGAGGTAAAAGCTTTAGAACAATTCTATACAATGTTGCAGTGTGAGCCTGCAAAGGCATTTTATGGCAAAAAACATATACTTATGGCTGCTGATAGTATGGCTATAGAGACTTTACTCATCTCCGATAATCTCTTCCGTTGCCAAGACGTCCATCAACGCAAGGAATACGTACAACTAGTAGAGAATGTACGTGATGCGGGCGGTGATGTGAAAATATTCTCCAGTATGCATATATCTGGAGAACAATTGGCTCAACTGACAGGCATAGCGGCTTTGTTACGCTTTCCTATGCCCGAACTGGAAGAGGACTCAGACGACAATGGTGCAGCTGACTCAGATTCGGATTAAGGAACACGAGTACGAGTGCTTTACTTAATAAGTGCTGTAAAATAATTTAAATAAGAGATATTTTTTCTATTCTAAGTTTATATAAACTCGCATAAACGTACATTAGTTGCAGGTTTTTATATACATAAACAATTTTTTTTAGCTATTAACAATATTTAAAATTAAAAAAAGTAAATTTATACACATTCATAAATAAAGAACAATGAAATAAATTAACAATCAAAAGCCGAAATAAAGATATTTAAATTGCCAAAAACTAAAACAGCAAGAAGAAAATTTAGCTTTTTTATAAAATCTAGTTGCCATATGGTATAAGCATGAGGTTTATTATGTAATTGGAAAATAATGGAATTTGTGCAATACCTTCTTAAAAGTAAATTTAATTGTTAGCTCCAATCCAATTAAGAACATTTGAACTGGTCCTGAAATTTGTTTAAAACTACCAATACATAGATGACAACTAAATTCAGAACATAATTCATGTATTGCCATGTGTTTTGTTATTGTATCACCCGCATGTGTGAAAATAAAGTTATTTTGTTTAATATTTTTAATTTATTCTATGGTTCAATATTTCTGAAAATTTTTTTTGCATCATTTTTGCAAAAAAATTGGTAATTATTAAAAATTAAATTAATTCCAAGTCCAAATTCAAAACTTAAAACTCTCAACTACACCTCTTATATAGTCATGGTTAATCTTATTCAAATCGGACTATCCGTTTAGATTTTTTTTCCAAATTCCCCCACTGCATTTGAAGTTCATTCTGTGCCGTTAGAAAATGAAGTATTATCTAATGTATATACTCCTAGTTTTACTTTGGAGTAAATAAACCTGCTTCATGTACTATAAAATCATGCGATTTGCAGAAAAAATCGTTCAGATAATAATCCGTTCTGTAAATCGAGTGATTTCAAAAACGAATATTTCACAAATTTATGTTCTGCAAATCGCACATTAAACATATATGTTTACTTGAAAGTATAATGATTGAATATGTGGATTCGAGCTACAGAACAACAAAATATGTGAACCCGTTTTAAAAACGAACAGGGCGAAATGTTATCTTTTTACATAAATGTTGGATTTGAGCAATTAATTGTTTTCAATTATTATTTTTTCTGTGTAGCAAAAACAAAAAGCATTTGCTACAACAATCTGGCAAACCTACTAGATATTGCAGTGCCATGTTGAAGGTATGGCAGGGAATACCGGTAGCTTTATAATGGTAGTACCGTTATAACAGTAATAATGCATGGATAATGCAGTCTTATCGTTACAATGCACTGTGTTTTAAAATTAAAATCTATCATGAATAATTACCAATAATCTCTAAATTATAAAACACCTCTAAACTAAATTCTTGTCTATTTTATATTTAAAATCATGGGAATTGAAAATTTGATAATTTTTATATGAAAATTGTTATTAAGAACAATTGCGCATGAAGGAAATATATTCAGCCCAATTATGATATATTCAGTCCCATTTTTCCTATTCAAATTCAATGGGAAAAAACTGCCATGAAAATTTTTATTCATAATTGGGCTGATTAACACAGTTGGGGTTGGAATAAATTTCAGGAGCTGCTGAAGCCCTCCTTTGCAAGAACCAGTTCCATTTAGAGACTGGAGAACAGTTTTGTAACAGTAGTATTTGTTCATAGTCCAAGAGTAGAATAATGTCTTACTGTCACTGATGCAATGGATGATCAAAAAATTGTTGATAACTTCAGAAATTTGTCTACAAGACTAGAAAAATGCCTGTATATGGCCGCCATGGAGGAGTGGCCTCATAATTGGTCTGAATAAATTTCACTAATTATGAAGAAGGAGTCTATGAACGGCACGTTGATGTCTCTGTCCTATCTGAATAAGATGGTGAGAAGATATCTAACGCAGTTTACTCAAGGGAGATTTATCTTGTCAGAAAGCACAGGTAGAGTGTCACTAAATTTGAAAGTATTTATGGCCGCATCAGTGTTATTCTGGGAATATCCTTTCCAAGAAGAAGGTTGTTTCTCAGCCGCAGTCATATGCTGTTCTGATACTAAAGGGTGTTCTTAAAGCATACAAAATTTTACAATATTTATTCTGGGGGTTCTGCAAGTCAAAAAAAACTGTACTACTTCGACAGGTTGAATCCATAAATCCACTGGACTGGATAGTTAAATATGTGGATGATGTCAAATATGTGGACTCTGAACACATGCTGGGCTGGGACGCCACGGTCTATGTCGTACCAGCAGTCATTTAGCCTGTTGCCCCATCCTGATTACAGTTGTGGCAGAATGATTCTTGATTTACTAGGCAGAATCTTCTCGGCGTCTTCTATCGGCGGTGGGCGACCTCCAAGTAAGACATTCATGCGGTATACTGTTACCGCGGAATTGATGGCATCTCTATGAGTGTCGTTAAATGCTGTGATATACGAGATGAGATGAAATGGATCCTGCACATACTGGCATGCCTCGGAAGAGCCTACAAAGGAACTGTTGCATCAACATGACTTTGTGTTCCTTCACCGGTAAAACCTTAGTCTCCTAGAGAAGATGTTCGGAATTTATTCGATGATAGCCTGTGACTGTCCTTACGGAGGCATTTTGACAGCTTAGAATATTTCTGCACTGAGTATCGATCAACGAAGATGACCACACTGAAGCAGCATAGTTGACCACTGAACAAACACTCGTTTTGTTGGTAGATAGCAAAGTTTCTTTATCCAGGAGTATGTGGAGCAGGTAAAAAGGCTATCAAAAGTGTCTCCTATTATTTACGTGTGGCCCACCGTCGGAATTTGTACGACATGAAGCCTAAATTGAGTTTTATCTCCTTCGTCCAGGTAGTGATGAATGTTGCCGATGAATTCGCTGGTAACAACTGCTGGCTACGTGCTGTGGATATCATAGACGTTGTGACTCGTCTATGACCATGATTGTGCAGTCTTCCGCATAGTTAAACAGGAGCGGCAACAGGACCCGGAGATACTCTTTTAAGTCTAGGGTGTGTTAAGTAACTGTCTCTAAACTCCACGAATGACTGACTGCCTGCCACTCAGATAATTCACTATCCCTTTATTTACATATATTGTTGGACATTGTGGATAGCAGGATGTCCTGGAAGAGTGTGGCTTGAGTGATAGTATCGAAGACCTTCGACAGGTCTAGTGCCACTAGGATAGTCATAGAGCTTCTGCTGCTTTAAGTCCCGTAAAATCCGAATGACTGGCGAATTATGTCGTGCATCTCCGAGTGTTCGCTACAGGTGACAGGAAATAAACAGGCCTGTACGATAAAACTAATAACAATACCTCTATAAAATGGATAGAGTGATTACGTTGTTAAAACCCGGGAAACTCGTGAGTGAGGAACAGTCGTACAAGCTGTTACTCGTAGTTGCTTGCTCGGTCTCGAAACGAGTTGTCCACAAGAAGACGTTGAAAGAACTGAATTCGAAGAAGAAGCTGGATAACTTCCAGCGTATTGTATTCATTCCTTTGAGAAATCATTTTGTATAGAACTAATTCCTTATTGAAACTGTCAAGTTTTATTCAATTCAAATCTATTACAAATAATCTTTAAACGTTGAAAGAACTGAATTCGAAGAAGAAGCTGGATAACTTCCAGCGTATTGTATTCATTCCTTTGAGAAATCATTTTGTATAGAACTAATTCCTTATTGAAACTGTCAAGTTTTATTCAATTCAAATCTATTACAAATAATCTTTAAATAATTTGTTCAATAAACTAAAACGAAGTGAATGAAGTATGTACATAAAAATCTTTTCTTTCAGTCTGGATTCGATTTAAATTAAGAAAAAGGTTTAATGAATTTTATTATGAATTAAATCCGTTATGAATTAATTCAACAATGAATGAATTCTATTTAAATGAAAGTATTTGAATGAAGCTAAACAATTTGTTTTGTTGCAATTGGTTTTATGGAATGAATTGCTGAAATTTTTAATTCTGAATTAAGATTTTAGTGAATTAGCTTAAATTGGATAAATTGTTTGGAACATATTTTGATTTATGCTGAAGTTAAACATGTTCTATAAACTGGTAATGGAAAATTTGAAATTATTTACAAAGTTTTCATTTTGCTGCACTGCTACAAATCCCAACACTGCATAATATTATGAATGATCTCACAAAGCTTATTATATGCTCAAATACTAAAAGCTTTTCATATTAGCCGACCTCTCACGAATGGGGGGAATTATAACAGCTGTTAAACTCATTTTTAAAAGATACAAGTTTTTGGGGATATCTGCCCATCTAAACACACAGATACTTAACAAATTTGCGTCAGAACCGTGCGCGCTCTCCACTCGAACGAACCTCTTGCACAAAACGATCTAGACTTTTTGCGCTACATTGTGTTTTTTTTCTGTTATTGAAAAATACAAAAAAATATATTTTTCAAATCCCTTTAACCCGTAGTGTGAGTGTATGATTTTGCTATATGTATAAATAGTACATAGTTGTGTGTATACTTTTATATGTATGAAAAAAAAGTATTTTTAACGTGTTTGTTTAAAAAGAAAATAAATTGAGAAAAACCGAATAAAAACAACAACAACAAAATACAATTTTAATCGTGGGCCGCTAGAAAAGCAATACGAAAAAAACAAAAAAAAAAACGTGTGAAAAAGTAAGAAAATTAAGAATAAAATCGTCAACTTTTAGAAATCGAATGTCTGGCTGATATAGTTTTTTTTCTATGCCAAATATTAAAAGTGTTAATTTTCAAAATCTGTTCAATATTAAAATGTGTTCTTTTAATAAAATCTTTTTAAATATTTTCTTCTATACAAATTTATTTTATTTGTATTAATTTTTCCTTCTTTTTTTTAACACCAACCAAATGAGAGCGAGAGAGAACGAGTGCTGAGTGTTTTTGTTTGTTTTTTTTTTTGGTATGAGTGCATAAAGCTCTTTTACAATAATTTTGTTGTTGCTGCTATTTTGTATATAAAGTTTATGTACATATCTTTTTTTGGAAATATTATTAATTAAATCACCTTCAAAATATACATAAAATATAAAAAAACAACAATAACAACAACTGCGAAAGCTACACATAGATATGTACATATTTTAAATAATATTGAAATAGAAAACAACAAAAAAAAAACAAAATAAAATTGAAATTAAAATCAAGATCGTCATTGTGTCTGCGCTGCCATATGTGATCAATAGATTTGAAAAATCTTACAAACAAAATAACATAAAAACAAATCAAATAAACAACCAAGACCATATAAATATAAAAACTCTCTTTGGTTTCAAAACAACCAAAAACAACAACAACTACAAACAAGATAACCAAACAACAAAAAGAGTGCAAACACAATGTTTACATACAATAAAATGTTTATAAACATACCTACCTACATACGTGGTTTCGATTTTTTGTTGTAATCTAATTTTTCCTTAATTAATATTGTGTTTTTTTTTTTCATAATTTTTCTTTTTTGTATTCATTTTTATTTATGTATAATCTATTATTTTTTGTTTCAACATTTTGTATGTGTTTCTCCTTATGCCGCCTCAATAATTCTCATCACACCGTATATTTTCAACACGAAATTAATTAATTTCTTTTTTCACTTTACATAAGGTAAGCAAAAGTTTATCTTATACAAAATTTGTTTAAATATAAGTATGTTATGTTATAATTTGTATGGTTTTCTGTAGAAATTAGTTCACAGAAAGCATATAAATCATTTTTGACCGCAATCTGTCAGATATAGCCCTGTATTATATACTTATACCCTACAATAGAAATTCTTTTAAATATCTTCCTAAAGTAGTAACTAATTTATTGGGGATCTCCTATCATTACACAGAGTTTATATTAGGGTTTTTACGCGAAAACAATTTCTTCGAATTTCTAGAAATGTGTTTCGATAATACTACTCTTGGTTGGTTTATTATTATTTTTAGAAATTTACAATAAGTATTAAAATCTTAACCTAAACTAAAACTAAAGTTCTTATTGCCGCTGCAATGTCCAACATAAGTGCTCGTTAAAATGATTATCTGACCAGGTGCAGTCTCAGTCATCTATGACTATCAAATGACAGCAACTCCCTCTCTGGGTGATCTAATAGTTTTGAAGGTAGTTTAAACTGGACATTGAGATTCCTATGGATATTACTATTGCGTATGTAAAACAAGTAAGAATGCTATATTCGGCTGTACCGAATCTTATATACCCCTCACCAAATTATACTTCAAAATACAAATTTTAAATAATTTTAGGTAAACAAAATTTATTTTTTGTCCAGTTGTTTTTTTTCATTTTTTGGAAATTTTTTTTTCAAATTGTTATTTAAAATGTTTTTTTTTAAATTTTTTTTTCTTAAGTTTTAAATTTTTGTTTTGTTTTTAAAATTTATTTTTTTTGGTGAAAAAAAAAATTCGGATTGAAAAATATTTTTTTCCGATTTTGACCCATTTTAGGTCCAACTTACTATGGTCTCATACGTCGTTGCAAGGGTCTTTGAAATATCTATCATTAGATATATTAATTCTTAGTCAAAAATCGAGGTTGTCCTGGTTTTTTCCTCGTATCTCAGCCATTTGTGGACCGATTTCGCTGATTTTAAATAGGAAACTTCTCGAAAGCATTTCTGATAGAATTATTGAAGATTTGGATCCCGAAGATATCTGGGGTCTTCAGAAAATTGATTTCAACAGACAGACGGACATGGCTTAATCGACTCCGCTATCCATAAGGATCCAGAATATATATACTTTATAGGGTCGGAAAATTTTATTGTGGAAATTACAAACGGAATGACAAACTTATATATACCCTTCTCACGAAGGTGAAGCGTATAATGAGGAGGCTGTTACCCATAGCTGAATGCCGTATATCCATATCGGGTTTATAACTGTTTTGTACAAAAGCACTATGTACTACAAGTCTATAGCAGAACGTGGTCCAATTAGCCAGCAATTAAACTGACTTTAATCTTATTTGTGTAACCTTGGCTTCAATATGGGGGGGGGGGTCCATGTTTAACGGCGATCAAGATATCTCACATGACTCTGTCCTAGAATTTTGATATTATTTATCTGTATAGAAGGACAACTATCTCGTCTTAGAATAGATGTAATGTGAATACATTTTGTTGCATTGACTTTTATTTGTGCAGCTATTTTTCCAAATCGCCGATGCGAGACTGGAGTTGTTCGGAAGCTATTGTATACTTACAATAGCGGCATCGTCCGCAAATGTAGATGTTAGAGTCAGTACATTCGTACGCATATCTGCAATATATACAATGTATAGGAACCGCCCTAGAATACTTCCCTGTGATACATCAGCGTAAATTTTTTGAAGTGACATGATCTCATTTTATGATCTGATTTGGAAAGATCTTTCGTGTATGCAATTTTTAAGCAGTTTATGTATATTCGCAGGTAGTATCTAATCATTTTGACATATGTCAATAAATAATGATTAAGTTGATAATAAAAATAATGAGATAATTTCGTTTTGCTAGGAGCACATCACGAATAAAATTGAGAAGCTACAATCGATAAGGACTAGATGCTAGTGAGATGTTTTCTCTTAACCATTCTATTATTTCGTTGACTTAATTCCTTAGTACTTCAAACTTATTAAATTCATTCATTTGAGAATTATTTTTTTTATAGAATGAATTCCTTATTAAATCATTCAAGTTTTCTCCATTACATTAAATGATAAAATTTTTCTTCAGTTCAAATTTTTACAAAAAGGTTTAATTTAGTAAACTGTTTTCAATTCATTTTGTAAATGATTATATACAAAACCAAAACATATTGAATGAAGAAAACATATTTTAATTCAATTCGGATTGTATTTTAATTAAAAAAAATGTAATCAAATCCGTTATAAAATTCAAATAAAGTCCCAAATAAAAGTATCCGAATGAAGCTAAATTATTGTATTTTTTGGGCATGATTTTTATGAATTAAGCTCAAATAAAATTAATTAATTTAAAGCTGTGAATGATAGGTATATAATTTTGGATAGAATTTTGTATTACAAATCATTAAAAAAATCTTCAAAATTATAAACATTTCTTTTAAACAGAGATGATTAATAAATGTCCAAAACACAAGTTATAATACAATGGATTCTAGTTATTAAGTATTTGTTTAGGGATTAACCTTTATTTTCACATTGTTTAGTTATGTTTTAAGCAAAAGTTATGCTGACAGTTTTTTAAATAAAACATTATTTTAACAAACTGTAAAAGACGTTGTGAAAATGTGGCTAAGTATTTAATAAATTTCCAGGGAATAATTGGGAATGAAAGACATTTTTTATGAATAAAATTTAATCAAATTTGGGAAATTAAATACCTAGCGTTAGATCCATAACTACATAGTTATACAGTTGATTACATTTTAAAAAATAAGACTTTAAGTTCTTTCAAAACCAACTCCAAAATCATCAAGATGGAGTATGGAACTCTTTGAGCTCAAATCGATCGAGGATTGATATAGATTCGTTCATTCGTTGGAATCACACACGGACATGCAAAGTTCCTGATTTTTATACTATGAACATGATCCTTTTAGGGTACCGCAAAGGGATCAGTTTTTGGCCCCAAGTGAGCTTGATATCACTGTCTCTCTTTATAACCTAATTGTATTCAATTACTTAATTTTTCCTTAATTCGAATATTTTACATATTAAGGTAAATTAAACTGAAACGTCCAAAGCTTTTCATAAACTAGTTTATTAACTTTTGCACAACATAAAGCGAACAATCAATGGACCCAAGTGAGCTGTACACGAATTGTACAAGTGACGTAAGGCTTCGGTCGCTTTGGTCACAGTAGTACGCGTAATTCCTTTTAAATACTAACATTCTATGTTTAAAGATTTAACAGGAATGTGATCGCGTATTTCCTTATCCAATATTGTTGTTCGCCTATATATTCCATGTCACCCGGCAGTAATTGCTCATAAGAGAATATGTAAACATTCTCAGATATTCAATAAAACCGTAACCATTTTGCCGCACGATTTATGATCGATACCACAAACTGCCAACCCTGCAAAAATCAGGTAGTCTAAAAGGAGATCTAATCCGCTATAAGACATTAAAAATGTCGACCAATATTGCTCTCACAGCCTGCCAGAGTAAAGACCACCTGGAGCTCTTAGAAATAGGCGTCGTTATAGGAAAGCCATCGTTACCATATTGTTACGTTTTAACCTTTTTAAAACGTTAGTTTATTTCCTTTAAATAAACCGGTTACTTTTGATTGCAAATAAAAGCCGTTTAGTAGTTTGAAAATTGTAACAACTCTTTATTTCTTTAAAATGTACAACAACAGAATTAAATAGCCACTCAATGTTTTTTATACACGTTTATAAATTCTCAGAAATACAGACACAATTTATAATGTACACGAATTTACTTGAAAAACACAACACACTTTAAGGCACTCAGTTGATGTTTATTCGAAATGCGTCTCTGATAAACTCACTCACGACTGCAACCTCTGCCACTATTTATAACACTGTCATCTACACTCGAATATTCTAGATTGCTCTTTAACTGTCAAAGTTCGAATTCAAATATAGCGTTGCCAACTTACGATCAAATCAACTGAAAGCTTTAATAATGCCCACGGATATGTTACAGTTTGTTATTACAGCACTGTTATTTGAAAGCATTATGCTACTTTTAAATCAGCCCTTAAAATCGTTATATTTGAATTCAAGTACAATTTCGTAACAATATATTTTCTCAGGATAATTGAGAATCGTTTTTAGAAAACAAGAGCAGCTGATTTGTTAATATATACCTGAGTTTAAAATGAATTGAATACATTTCATAGACCACTGTAATTTACCACTACCTCCTGTAGGGTATTTATATAAACATTATCCACATAGACTATTTTCGCCAATTCTTCTTTAGCCTTTAACATATATTTATTATACAATTTTAAAAAATTTTTTTTTCAATTTTTCATGGTTTCATATCTTTAAATAAAATTTATTTTTAGCACAAAGTTTTGGTTATTTTTGTTGAAAATTTTGTGTTTCCTTTGAAAATTTTCGTGTGAATTTTTTGTATTTTAAAATCTCTACATATACATTTGTACATAGATATATAATTTTTGTGTTTTTCTTTTTCTTAAATTTTCTATGGAATATTTGAAAAGAACTTTAAGTTGTTGGTAGGTTTGTATTTATACAAATATTTAGATATTTCACAAATGTTATTCAGTATACATACGTATGTATAGAAAATGTATTGTAGCTGAAATTATTTTGATATTTTCTTATTAATAGGGTGTGTATTGTGTTATTTATTGTTACTAATTTCTTTCTTTTTTTGCAAATTAAAATTTAATTGTAGTTTTACTAATGATGCAACAATTAATAACTTAAACTAATACGAGTGCTTGTTTTGCAGGAGAAAAAAAAAATATGAAGAAATGTTTAGAAAAATTTTAGGTGTGATTAATTTGTTTATTTATAAAGGCAAATAGTTGTTTCATTACGATTATATGCAAATTTTGGTAAATCAATTCAACTTAACTGCAATATTATATCTAAAAAGTGTATTAAAAACAAGTAACTAACTATAGGTACATATATTGAAAATTTATTAAAAAGATACATATTCAAATAAATTTATTTTTAATTTAGTAAATATTGCCAAAATTTAATATTCTTGACAATAACTTCCAAATCCAAAAATATATATGGATACTAATCTAAACATTTCTCCTGCTCTTTTGAAAGCCAAAGTTTTGAATAATTGGAATTTTTCATAAAAATATAACAATACACATACATATTTAGTGGATTCATTATCATGTCATATTGTCATAATGTTCTAATATTTCACAATGGTTTAAAAATGTTGTGAGCAAACGCGGCTCCAATCTTGCGGAAAGGTTTCATTAATCATTAATTTTTTCAATTGTTTCGGGTGTAGATGCCTCATCTGGACGTCCATGACGTTCGGCCACAACGAAATTCAGTAAACCTTTTTTTACCATTGAAAATGATGGTGCAGAGTTCTCATAGTATTTATCAAGATTAGGCTTGGTTTGAGTGATGGTCGTTATTTTGTTTATTTATTGACAATAAAATATTGTTACGTTTGACCTTTTCAAAACGTTGGTTTATTGCCTTTAACTAAACCGGATACTTTTGATTGCAAATAAAAGCCGTTTAGTAGTTTGAAAATTGTAACAACACTTTATTTAAAACTAGTTGACCGCCCCGGCTTCGCCCGGTAGCATTTACTAATGTTAGTTCTTAAAGTTTCTCCAACCCACATACAACTGCCTGTTCTTATTTATTTGCAAATAAAATATCTAAATTTGTATTGCATACTTTAGGGAGCTTTTTTATTACAGTCGACTGAACTCAAAAAAAAATTCCGAGTTTTACCCCGAATTTTTGAATTTCTTTACAAACCATCTCCCGAAAATTTCGAATCGAATAAAAAAAAAATCAGCCAAATCGCTCCAGCCGATCTCATGTGATGCCATTACATACATGGACCATTTCATTTTTATATATATAGAATCTATATCTATATTATAGATGTACAACAACAGAATTAAATAGTCACTCAATGTTTTTTATACACGTTTATAAATTCGCAGAAATACAGACACACTTTATAATGTACACGAATTCACTTGAAAAAAACACAGCACTCAGTTGATGTTTATTCGAAAAGCGTCTCTGATAAACTCACTAACGACTGCAACCTCTGCCACTATTTATAACACTGCCATCTGCACTCTGGATTGCTCTTTAACTGTCAATGCTCGAATATTCTAGATATTTCTAATACATACGCCATCTGTGGTGTACTTTATACAATGTTCTTTAACTGAATATTCGAATTCGAATATACGGTCGCAGCAAACAGCTTTTATTCAATGTTAATAATGCCCACAGATATGTTACAGTTTGCTATTACAGCACTGCTATTTGAAAGCATTCTGCTACTTTTAAATCAGCCGGTTAAAATCGTTACATTTGAATTCAAGTACAATTTCGTAACAATATCAATTATGGACCGATCCTCAGAAAAGTTGGTAAAATGATTTAGGTTCATATAAAACATGTTTAGTCTAATTTCATCAAATTGTTATTATAATATAATTTGAATGTTGCAGTAATTTTCTGAGGGGGACCTTTTATGTTAACTGTGGGGACATTTGTATGGGGGCTAGGTGAAATCATGGACCGATATTGCCCATTTTAAATAACGAACAAACCTGATCAACAGAAAGTATTTGTGGAAAGTGGAATTTCAGCCAGCTCCTTTCATTTAAGTCCTATCCTGTTTTCAACAGACGGACAGACAGACGGACAGTCGGACGAACATAGCTAGATCGTCTTAGAATCTTATGAAGACCATGAATATCTATACTAATGTGGGCCTGCTACAAATATGTTCATCTCTTCTAATGGTGGATATAAAACCCAAATCATAGTTCGGCTGATCAGTAGTGTTCATTAATCGATTAATTGATTAATCCGAATTTTTGATTATTCGTTGGTTTGTATTGACAATCAATGAGTTCCTTATTTTTGACCATGATATTGATTTAAATTGGTTATAATTGAAGAATACTCAATTAATGAATATTTCGTTTTAAATTTGATTTCATAATGGAAAAAATTACCAACTTCTAGAGCCCATAAAGCTGATATTTGAACCAACTTAACAAAATCCTTCAGAAATTTTGTTTGGCCACTAATTTAAATTTTATTTCACGTTGAGGCTAAAGAAGATTGACAGCAAATATATTGCATAGAGTAATCAGCCCTAATTAACATATTGTTTGACCAGTCGCATCTCCCCCATTGTGCAGTTAAGAGCATTATTAAAGTCTCTCAATTTTGTGTTCTTTTTGTTTTAATTATATATACATACGTGTTAAATATTTTTACTAATTTCACAAATTCACGTTAAATACGTAACTCTAGAGGAATTCATAAATTAGTCAAGAAATCAGCTGTTAAAGTAAGAATCATTAAAAGAAACACGTTTAACAACAAACGCGTCAGAATTGCAAAGAATTTAGTCAGTGAATAGAAACACTGGCAAATTTTATTGAAAATATTATTAGTGTCATAATAATTAACCAAAAGATTAAATAATTATTTATAAGAAAAAAATTCAAATAAATTAAAATTTTTAAAAGAAAACTTTTAAAAATAACAAAATTATAGTACACTATTGTAATGTTTGCACAAAATACGTAAAAATTATAAGATACACTTGAGTTTTATATAAAACAAATAAGAAAAAAACAAAATAATATAATAAAAAAAAAATATCTTCATATTGAAAGATTGTTGGCCTCCAACAAGTGACAAGAACAGAGAGTGAGTGGCTACCCTCATTTAACGTTTGTATGTACGAGTATATATTATAAATATATAATGATAAATACAACCAAAAATAACATTATTGTAGGTACAGACCACAAATAAAAAACCAACAAAAAAAAATTGAGAGAATCCAAAAATATATTGAATGAAATTTCCAATTCTCTTTCTTTATCTTGTTATACCCAGAGATATATACTCTTACAAAAGTTTAACATTGAAAAATGTGGGAAATATTGAATTGAAAACAAGAAAAAAAAAACAATTTATATTTTTATACATAAATATAAAACAAAAATTATAAAAATTATTGAACTCGTTTTCTTAATATTTTTTTGATTCTATATGTTCTTTTGCATATTGAAACAAACAAAAAAAAAATATTTCACATGTTTCGATGTCATTGTATAAGTGGCTAAAAGATAAGTATTTGAAAAATATTTATTTATTTAAAATATAAAATGAAGATATTTTGTTAGTAGTTTTTCATAGGAGTTGTTAAAAATTAAAAGACAGCTGAGTGATAGATGGGGAGTATATTGATTTTGTCATTCCATTGGCATATATATTCTGGGTCCTTATGAAATTCTAGCTATGTCCGTCCGTCTGTTGTAAACACGATATTGGCCAAAGGAAAGAGCTGGCTGAAATTTTCCACAAATAAGGTTTGTTTGGTATTGAAAAAGTTGATTATGCGGCAGTCCTGATTAAGTTTTGCATAAATTAATTCTAAGATGTCTGAAATAATAATGAAAAAAATGGCGAAAATCGGGCAACATTTGTCCTCCTCAGAAAATAACTTGAAAATTCATAATTATGTTGTAACAGTTAATTAAAAACAATAAAATATTTTTCTGATAAAGGGGTTATATGGGGATAGGGTCAATTATGGACCGATCCTCACAAAAGTTGTTAGAAAGGTTGGGTTCATATATGTCTACTTTGTTTATGTCTACTTTCATTTTGTGCAAAATTGTATCAGGATTGCCGTATAATCAACATATTTATGACTGCTCAAACTGTATTCCGGGGGGACATTTGTATGGGGGCTAGTTTAAATCATAAATCGATGTTGACCATTTTCAATATCAAGAACGAATACACAAACTAATTCTAATAAAAGTAAAGAAAATAAGTAAGAGAGCTATATTCGGCTGTGCCGACTCTTATATATCCTTCACCAAATTATGCTTCAAAATACAAATTTTAAATATTTTTAGGTAAACAAAATTTTTTTTTTCCAAATGTTATTTTAATTTTTTGAAATTTAAAACAAAAAAAATTTTTTTTTAAATTTTTTTAGTAAAAACAAAAATTCGTGTTAAAAAATATTTTTTCCGATTTTGACCCATATGGTCTTATATACGTCGTTGCAAAGGTCTTTGAAATATCTACAATTAGATATCCATATTGTCTATATTAATGTCTTAGTAATCCAGATATAGGTAAAAAATAGGTTAAAAATCATATCTCAGTCATTTGTGGACCGATTTTGCTGATTTTAAATAGGAAACTTCTCGAAAGCATGTCTGACAGAATTATTAAAGATTTGGATCCCGAAGATATCTGGGGTCTTCAGAAAATTGATTTCAACAGACAGACGGACGGACAGACGGACATGGCTTAATCGACTCCGGTATCTATAAGGATCCAGAATATATATACTTTATAGGGTCGGAAAATTATATTGTGGAAATTACAAACGGAATGACAAACTTATATATACCCATCTGACGAAGGTGAAGGGTATAAAAATTATTAGAAAATAATATTGCATATAATGAAAGACCGGTTAACTTGGGGTTTCAGCTAAAACAGTATTTGAAACTGTTTTAGAAAATTAAATTTTTTAAATAAAAAGTCGATTTTTTTAATACTCTAGAATTTAACACATTTTCTTATGCATTTTGTTCATTGTTATACCATGAGTGGAAAGGGTATATGTATGTCATTCCGTTTGTAATTTCTACTTTTTTCATTTGCGTGACAAGGAAATTTTTTTTTAATTATTTTTAGGTAAACATAATTAACTTTTTTTTAATTGTTTTACCAAATTTTATTTTTTGAAATTGTTTTCCAAAAAAAGTTTTTTCCAAATTTTTTTAAAAAATTTTTTTTTTTAGTTTTTAAATTTTTTGGAAAAAAAATGAATGACAAAAAAATTTTTCTAATGAAAAAAAAATTCGGGTTAAAAAATATTTTTCCCGATTTTGACCCATTGTAGGTCCAACTTACTATAGCCTTATCTACATCGTTGCAATGGACTTTGAAATATCTATCATTAGATATCCATATTGTCTATATTAATGACTTAGTAATCCCGATATAGATAAAAAATAGGTCAAAAATCGAGGTTGTCCCGGTTTTTTGCTCATATCTCCGTTATTTATGGACCGATTTTGCTGATTTTAAATAGCAAACTTCTCGAAAGCATGTCTGACATAATTATTGAAGATTTGGATCCTGAAGATATCTGGGGTCTTCAGAAAATCGATTTCCACAGACAGCCAGACAGACAGACGGACATGGCTTAATCGACTCCGCTATCTATAAGGATCCAGAATATATATACTTTATAGGGTCGGAAATGAAAAATGGAGAAATTACAAACGGAGTGACAAACTTATATATACCCTTCTCACGAAGGTGAAGGCTATAAAAACTGGACAACCAATTTTTTATCTATATCTAGAATACTATGTCATTAATATAGACAATATATATATCTAATGATAGACATTTCAAAGTACTTTGTAACGACGTATATAAGGCCATACTAAGTTGGACCTCAATGGGTCAAAATCGAGAAAAATATTTTTAAAACCAAATTTTTTTTTCACAAAAAAAATTTGTTGTCAAACATTTTTTGCACTATTAAATTTAAAAATTTTGAAAAAACTATTTAAAAAAAAAATTAAAAATATATGTAATTTTGAGAATTATATTGAACCGGTAAAAAGTTTTGTTTCAAAATTTATGAAAAACTTAGTTCGGACTTTACCACACGCCTTTTCTAGTAATAGAAAATATAAAATTAATCAAATCGGATGAACCAGATAAATATTTTTATACGAAATGCACAAAAATCGGAAATGCTCGAATTATATTGCTGGTGGTTATATACAATAATTTTGTTTCCTAATATTTAATTTAATATTTTTCTACTTGTTTGCCCACCTTATCAATCACTTTCATTAAACTGGCAACTCTCTTACGTCTTAATTCATTACTATAATTTGTTTTTTTATACTCAAAGTTTGTGCTTTTATTTTGTATATAATTCTATTTTTTTTTTTTGAGATAGTATTTTTAAATTATGACGCATACATTAAAAGGCAAAATAGCCTTTTCAAAATAAAAGAGTGCGAGTGTATTCTCATTTGGAGGTGTAAATGGTAGAAGACAAATTTTGAGTATGTTTTTGAATTTTGTTTAGCAAATTCGTGAGATATTTAAACAAAAAAGCGCAAAAACTATAGAAATGTTGTTAAAACAAAATAATAAGCTGTAGTGTTGTGTTTATAGAGGAGAGTTTTCGCGAAAATCAAATACAAAAATTAATAATAAAATAAAAAAAAATAAAATCAACTAAAACTATTGTTGTAGCACATGCGGAACTTGAAATGTTTGGTTTTGGTTTCTATCTTATAAAATTTTTGTTTCTTGGGGGATTTCTTTTGTATACAATTTAAATACAAAATGCGAAGGTGTTAAATACGGTTAAAGGCAGCAGCAACAAAAACAAATAAAATAAATATTAAAATAACAACAAAAAAAAAAATTAGGTAAATGAAATACCAACACTGCGTGAGAGTAAATCAAAGATCAAATAGATAAATATTGAAGAAAAAAAAAAATGCTTAAAACTAAAACGAATTGAGAAAAAAATTTATGAATTTTGTATACAGCTGGATCCAATCAACTAAACTACCACCTATACTAGTTTAAAAATAAATTTGTGTAAAAAAAATCATGAATTTCTTATAAAAATTATGCCGGTGAAAACTTGTGAAAAAAAACATACAGAAAATAATTAAAAAATATACTTACGAAATCTATTATTATAATCAACATCAAATCAGATGGGGGGTATATTGATTTTGTCATTGCGTTTGTAACATATCGGAATATTATATATTCTGGGTCCTTATAAGATTCTAAGACGATCTAGCTATGTCTGTCCGTCGAAAGGAGCTAGCTGGCTCCTTCCACAAATACCATTTTTAATAATTAATATCGTGATGAAATATTTCTACCAATTTTTGCGAGGATCGGTCCATAATTGACCCTACCCTACTATATCAACAAAATATGTTATTGTCACATATTGATGACTTATTTTTATACCCTTCAACTTCGTGAGAAGGGTATACATATATAAGTTTGTCATTCCGTTTAAAATTTTCCGATCCTATAAAGTATATGTATATATTCTGGATCCTTACAGATAGCAGAATCGATTAAGCCATGCCTTCTTTCTGTCTTTTGAAATCAACTTTCCGAAGCCCCCAAATAACTTACATACACGATTAATACATCTATATCTCCGGCTCGGTTGCTATTTAAAATCGACAAAATCGGTCCACAATTGGCTGAGATATAAGAAAAAACCAGGACAACCTCGATTTTTGACCTATATCTGGATTAAGTCATTAATATAGACAATATGGATATCTAATGATGGAAATTTCAAAGACCTTTGCAACGACGTATATAAGACCTAAGTGGGATGGACCTACAATGGACCTACAATGGGTCAAAATCGGAAAAATATTTTTTAAGCCGAATTTATTTTTTCAAATTTAAAAAAAACAATTCGAAAAAAAAAATTTTCAAAAAAATGAAAAAAACTTTCTAAAAAAAATAATTTGTTTACATAAAAATATTTAAAATTTGTATTTTGGTGAAGGGTATATAAGATTCGGCACAGCCGAATACTTGTTTTTTAAATATATTCCTCAAATATTCCAGTTTAAATTAATCTGTTATCAACTATTTTATTTTAGCACTGTAAATTTACTTAAAACTGCCATATTCTATTGCATTATAGTAGTTAATTTATAAATAATTCATTGAACTTGATTTGTATCTAGTAGAAGTGACATTCATTTCAAATAAAAATTTTTAAATTTACATTTATAAAACCGGCCACAATGTGTGAGTCTATCATACATCCATCCATCTATCTATCTGTATATCTTTACTTGTATCTGTCGGTTTGTCTGTCTGTCCTTGTGAGAAATTGTCATTGTACAAAATAAATTATCATGCTAAATTACTTCATGGAAACATTGCGAAAAATATAAATTCAAATAAATTTTTTTTTCGCATATATTTTTTTAATTTTTAAATGTTTATTTTTTTATGTGTTTAATTGCTTAAACAAATAATGTACATGCAAATACAATGTCAAATAGTCACACGCCCACAACATCTTATGCACTGTTAAGAGACAAGATAAATTGTATTGGATTCAAGAAAAATATAAAAAAGTAATAAAAAATAGATGTGTATAGAAAAGTATAAAGATATTTTTTTTTAAATATTTTGGAAAGGAAGCTCATGGTTAAGGAAGTGCTGAAAGTATTTTTAAAAGAGTAATTTGAGTAAATGCTCTAAAAAGAAGAAAATAAACTTTAATTTAAATCAAACTATTTATAACATTATAGAATTTATATGATATAAAAACCAGACGCGATATTTTCCAGATGTTGAGCTTGTTGCGACAAACTTTTACATCATATAAATTGTATAATGTTATAAATATTTTGATTTAAATTAAAGTTTATTTTCTTCTTTTTAGGGAATTTAAATAAAAGCTTTTTTAAATAGGTTTTTTATTATTATTGAAGTCGAATTTTCGAACATATTTAATTTTTTTTTTTTAATTTTTAAGTTCGAAATCGGAAAATGTACCCAGCAAAAACTTGGCTTACCTAGTAAGCCAGCAAGTATAATTGGAGCAAAGCGATAACTACTTATTATTTGACTGAAACACTACTTACCGTTGTTCGAGATTTTTAAAAAATTCAGGGGTCAAGCTTACAAATGTACTTACAATCAGTTGAGAAATAAGTAGTAAATTCACAACAAGAATATGTAGCTAAAAAAAAAACACAAAAAATATTGCCTTGTGTGGGAATCGAACAGTCACATTATTTGCTTGTGTTTGATAGTCAAGCTGCTAACTCACTGCTCCATGTACGAGTCATTTTATTGTAAGTTAACAATAGTTTTAACATCAACATATAAATGAATATGATATGAACAAAAAAATTAATGGCTTTGACAGGTGGCGAACCACTAACCTCCCGTTTTCCAGTCAAACACACTATATAGCTGTGCTAAATGCAAAAGTTCTTTACCAGCCTGCATAAAAATAAGTACTTATTCTAGTAAATAAAATAATGTGCTGGGTAACCACCACTCCTTACAAAAGAATGCATGAAATAACTAGTGGTCATTACAAAAATTCACAAAATTTTTCCTGGGTAAACAAAAAATTCTCACGATTTACAGATTATTTTAACAGTTTTACAAAAAATGTTTCGAAAATAACTTCGAATTTTCGCACATAACTTCGAATTTGATTTCGAATTTAATTTTGAATTTTCGAACATAATATTGTATTGTTATCAGTTGCAAGTTAAATATTGTATTGTTATCAGTTGCAAGTTAATAATAATTCACATTTAAAATCTTACTAAATCATCTAGCCCACTTCCGAAAACTACTTTAACGAGCATAAATCTCTTGAACATTGTGGTATCCAAATAAAATTTAAATATATAGAATGCTCTTTGAATTTGAATTCTAATTCGAATTTATTTTAAAAAGGTTATATTGTGATTTTTTTTTTAAAAATTTTAAGTTAAAAATTAGAAAATATAAGAAATTGGCCTTAAATAAAACAAAAAAATACTTTTTTTACGATTCTTCATGACTAGAGACTATATTAAAAATATATAAATACTTATTGCTGAGACGAAAAATCAAATTTTCGAACATTCTATTGCATTGCTATTGCAGTTTTAAAATTTGTTAGAAAATAACTTCGAATTTGATTTAGAATTTTCGGACATAATATTGTGTTGTCATCAGATATATACATGAATGCCAAATTTCAGCCTAAGCAGGCTGCGAGAGCTGGTTCAAAATTTAGTTACAAATACAAAAAATACACAGCAAGTTAAATAAAATCACATTTAAAATATCGCGATTTAAAATAGCACAATTGGACCTAAAATCAAATTTTCCCCAAATACCTATGTTGGTCAGAAATTTTTGGTATTGAATATGCACAAAATCTTCCTTCCGACATTTATTAACATTTAATAACAATTAAAACACGATAGGCCCAAAACGAGGACAAATACTTATTGCTGACATAATGTTCTACATAAAAACTGTTATATTTAGTGTATGAATGCGGCATTTACTATAGATATGTCATTTTGAAGAGTACATATCTGTCATTTTTTCTCGTTATGTTATTGAACATTATAGTGTAAACAACCAAGTTTTTTTTTGCTACGAAAATGTCGAATTTTGTACCAACAAAGCTTCAAGTGCGGGAAGTTCTGCTTTAATTTTTAATTAAACAAGTAAGAGAGAGAGCTATATTCGATCTTAGATACCCTTCGACAAATTATACTTAAAAATAATTTTTTTTTTTAAATATTTTTAGGTAAACAAAATAATTTTTTTTTTTTCGAAATTTTTTATAATTTTTTTTAAAAAAGTTTTTCCAATTTTTTTTTTTATTTTTTCTAATTTGTTAATTTTTTTAAAAAAATTATGAAAATAGAATTTTTGATGAAAAAAAATTCTATATATATTTTTCCCGATTTTGACCCATTTTAGGTTCAACTTACTATAGCTTTATATACATCGTTACAATGGACTTTAAAATATCTATCATTAGATATCCATATTGTCTATATTAATGACTTAGTAATCCAGATATAGATCAAAAATCGAGATTTTCCCGATTTTTTCCTTATATCTCAGCCATTTGTGGGCCGATTTTGTCGATTTTAAATAGCAACCGAGCAGGAAGAATTCCCGACATATTGATGTATGAATCATGTATGTAAGTTATTTAGGGGCTAGGGAAAGTTGATTTCAACATACAGACGGACAGACGGACATGGCTATATCGACTTCACTATCTATAACGATCCAGAATATATATACTTTGTAAGGTCGCAAATGAAAAATGTAGAAATTACAAACGGAATGACAAACTTATATATACCCTTGCCACTCATGGCGAAGGTTACTCCCTACTCCTGATTACTCCCCAAAGCTTATGGTGAATGTGTTGCATCGGTTTCAACGTGAGAGAAATGGTTTATGCAGTTCATAAGTGGTGATTTTGACACGTAAGACAATAATCGCCCAAGCCAAAAAAGTTTGAAGACCAAGAATTATAGGCATTACTCCATGAAGATTGTTGTAAAACTCAATAGCTTGCAAAAGCATTGGGAGCTACTCAAGCTAATTTAAAATGTTTAAGAGCAGCAGACATGAAACCGTAAAATTCCATAATAACAACGCTACATGTTGCAATATCTGTTAAAAACTATTTAAAAAGAAGTGGTTGGGAAGTTTTGCCTCACCCACTTTATAGTCCCGACCGTGCCCCGTACGACTACTATTAGTTTCGATCGATGCAGAACGCTCTCTCTGGGATACGCTTCACTTCAGAACAGAGTAACCGAAATTGACTTGATTCGTTCTTTGCCTCAAAAGCAGAGCAGTTCCTTTGTCTGGGAATCCATATGTAGCTTGAAAGATGGGAAAAAATATAACTAACAATGGCCAATATGATGAATAAATTTATTTGTATAAATGTTTCAAAATAAAAGTAAAAATTTTAACAAATCCCACATTTTTAAGTCATACTCTCAATATATAAACATTTCCATAGCAAAACCTGTTATACACGTAGTTTTCTATAGGGATAACTGTTATAAAACTGTTATACAAGCAATTTTCAATAAAAAAAAAATGTCATACATAAATATTTCCATATAAAACAGGAACTTTTCTAAAGAAATTTTCTATAGAAGTGATTTCAACAATGAATATTCTAAAAACTGTTATACACAAACATTATAAAACAAATCATTCAAATTGAGTGTTTTAACTGTGTCACGATTGTCATCATTATCAGCGGCTAACTTGTTATCATGATCTAAACAATTTCCAATTGTATTTCAGTAGTTTTTTAATTGCATTTCAGAAATTTCCAATTATATTTCAGAAGTTTCTATTTATATTTCAAAAATTTCTAATTGTATTTCAGAATTTTGCATTCTGAAATACAAATTTCCATTTTATGAGTTTTCTGAAATACAAATGGACATTTCTTAAATAAAATTGGACATTTCTGAAATACAATTGAAAATTTCCGAAATTCAATAAGAAAATTCTGAAATACATATATGTACACAGAAAAAATTATATTTCAATTCAAACATTTATCACATATTGAACTTCATAATTGAATCAAGTATTCATGTGCTCAAAAACTAAATTTTCTGATATTTTCTATTGAATTTTGAGTTTTGAATTTGACAATTGAATATACAATTTTCGTTATTGGTTGAACTTTAAATACAAAAATTATTGAATAGATAATTTTCGTAACACAAAAAATAAAAAATGTGTTTTCAATTACGATATATATTTGAAGAAATAGTTTTTTCTGTGTATGTAATTGGAAATTTCTGAAGTTCAATTGGAATTGTCTAAAATATAATTAGAAATTTCTGAAACACAATTTGAAATGGAGTAGTTTGAAGATCCGGATCGAGAGTGCCATAGTTTACAGTTTGCTTACGTATTTATCACATTTATTTTATATCTGTATATGTGCCTATTTAAAGCCGTATACTGAAACTCATTGATGTCAATAAATCCAGAACATTTGTTCATATCACATTCAAATTTCTAATTTTACGACCACAAACTGTCTCAGATTACCTAAAATAGTTAGAATTATACTCATAACATTTAAAAAAAACATTGACATTAAAACTAAGCAATAAATTAACTGTCAAACAAGAAAAGCTTGTTGACATATTGATTTATTATTTGTCCCCAGATTTAAAATTGAGTTAACAGAATTTATATACAAATATAACCTCAAAACTGAATATTGTAGTGATATATAACAATTATATTGCAACATTAACAAAGGAAAGTCTTAAAAATATAAAAGATTAATAAATAAATTTATTTAAACACTAATTGCTTTATTCTTCAATACTTAAACAACTTTTCAATTAAGTTTTCTTTGTTATTAATGCGTTTAATTTGGAGAATTTGTATATCTTCTTAAAAAACATACATATGATAAGTAAATAATAAAACAAAATTACTACACCCAGTAAAAGCATTTATGTCATTAATTTAAAGCAGCAAACAGCTGCAGTTTTTGTTTGCATAAATTCTAATTTTAATAATGATTTATAGCCGCCATATTGAGTTTCCTTTTTCATTATAAAAAAATAAATTTTATTATAAAAATCTCATATAAATCAAAAGTTGTTTTTTTGTATCTTAATCCTGTCAAATGACAATAAAAAATATATTTAATGCATTTTAAATGAACTTGAAAATTATTTAAATGTAAATTATGTTTGGTTAATTCTTCCGTCTGTTGAAACAATTTGTTATTGGAATTTTTTTTAGCATTTTGGTGAGTAACCTGAACAAAAAAACTTTTCGGAAACAAATTCTCAGTCAATTAGGAAAGATTTTAAGAAACAATTTGGATAATGAATAAATGATTTGTGGTTTTAAATGTGAAATAAATTTAATACCCCTAAATTAATATGCGCCATATGTTTGGGTAATGGTTACTCATTACCATTTACATTACCAGTCATTATACGTTCTTCTATTTGTTCAGCTTAAAATTTTACTTTTAAATTTTTATGTTTTAAAGATTGATTTCTATTTCTAAAGTTGTATTTATTAAACATTCCTATATTTAATTTGACCACTAAATGATTGTAAACAGATTTTGATGTTTTTTTTTTGGCTTTCGAGAGAGAGACAATTTAATTTATATTAATGTTAGATTGTTCAATCACATTTATTTAAGTAGTGGGTATAAAGTATTTTTAAAACAATACTATTTATGACAGCGATGACAACTATACAAAAATATCTCTAGATAGAATTCTTAAATCTTTATGTTGAATTAAATCATGTTGGAAAAAACTGTGTAGGAGGCGTCATAATAAAATCGCCGATTTAAGTATTATTTTCTTTAGTTTTGTAACATAATAATAAATAAAAACATTTAAAACAAAAGAAAAAAGTAAAAGTATGAAATCATAATGATTAAAAATATAAACAAATACATATATCATGAATTGTTTTTAATTTAAATGAGATATGGAAGGGGAAATTTTAGTTCGATATCAAAATAATATTCAAATGGTACTTTTTGTCAGCTTTAGAGTACTAAAATTTAAGTTCTCAATAATATACTTATACAAACTTCTTGATAGAAAAAAAGTGTTATATAGAAAACTGTTCATAGGAAAATCAGTAATGAACAATATTTTCCATAGAAAAAAAACTGTTATAAGCGAATTTTCCTAAATAAAAAGAGTTATACGCGAAATTTTCTATAGAAAAAATTCTATAAAAACTGTTATACATAAAATTTTCTATAGAAAAACTGTTATATGCTAAATTTGCTATAGGAAAACTGTTATACACGTATTTTCTATCTGTTATACACACAAAATTCTATGAAAAAATGTGTCACAGAGAAAATTTCCTATAGACAAACTGTTATACATGTAATTTTTTATAGAAAAAATTCTATAAAAATATCTTTTATACATTAACATTTCCATAGAAAAACTGTTACAAGCTAAATTTCCATAAAATTTGTTATACTCAAAATTTCTATGGAAAAACTATTATGCCAAAAAAAAATATTTACTGTAAAAAACAGCATCCATAGAAAAAATTGTTGTATCTACAATAATTTTCTATAGAAAAACTGTTACAAGCTAAATTTTCTACGAAATTTGCTACAGCAAAACTGTTATATACGTATTTTCTATCTGTTATACACGCAATTTTCTATAGAAAAAACTGTTATATACTTTTATATATAAACATTTATATAGAACAAACTGTTATATATAAAATATTCTACAGAAAAAAACTGTTATACAGAATAAATAATATAAAAAATGCTTCCATAGAAAAAACTGTAAATTTCTTATAAAAAATTTTTATATGCATTATTTCTATAAAAAACTGTTAAACAAAAAAAAATTCCATCCACAGAAAAATCAGTTATATACAAAATTGTCTATAGAAAAACTGTAACATGCAAAATATAAATAGGCAAACTGTTATAATTTTCTATAAAAAAAACTTTTATACAGTAAAAGTTCTGTATATTAAAATGTTCTATACATACAAATTTGCATAGAAAAACTCTTATACAGAAAATGTTCTATAGAAGAAACTGTTATACACAAAATTATATATAATAAAACTGTTATACAGAAAAAATACTATAAAAAAATTTTTAAACACAAACATTTCCATAGAACAGACTGTTATACACAAAATTTTTTATAAAAAAAACTGTTATACATGTAAATTTTCCATATAAAAAAAACTGTTATACGCTATATATTCTATAGAAAACTTTTATACACAAAACTATCTATAGAAAAAACTGTTATACATTTCCAGATTTTAATTGAAAGAGTATCAAATTTGTCAAGGTACTTTTAAACATGAAATAGTATCAAAAAAATTCCTTTTAAAATATTGTTACATTTTAACCTTTTCAAAACTCTGGTTTATTTCCTTTAAATAAACCGGATACTTTTGATTGCAAATAAAAGCCGTTTAGTAGTTTGAAAATGGTAACAACTCTTTATTTATTCAAAATTTATTTATTCAAATGTACAACAACAGAATTAAATAGTCACTCAATGTTTTTCTTTTTATACACGTTTGTAAATTCGCAGAAATACAGACACAATTTATAATGTACACGAATTTATTTAAAAAACACAACACACTTTAAGGCACTAAGTTGATGTTTATTCGACAAGCGTCTCTGATAAAACTGACTCACGACTGCAACCTCTACCACTATTTATAACACTGCCATCTGCACTCTAGATTGTTCTTTAACTGTCAAAATTCGAATATTCTAGATCTTACTAATACAGACGCCATCTGTGGTGTACTTTCTACAATGTTCTTTAACTGAGTATTCGAATTCGAATACGGCGTTGCCAACTTACGCTCAAATCAACTGAAAGCTTGTATTTAATAATGCCCACAGATATGTTACAGTTTGCTATTACAGCACTGTTATTTGAAAGCATTATGCTACTTTTAAATCAGCCCTTCGTTCTGTTCGTTATATTTGAATTCAAGTACAATTTCGTAACAATATAAATTTTTCACTTCAGATTATAATGGGTTAATGAAGTGCAAATAAAAATACTACATTATTTGTTTAATAGCTATGGTCCAATGGAGTATAAAAATTGATATTAACTAATAAATTTCGATTATTTTATATTATTAATAATTTATAGTTTAACGTTCTACCACTAGGTTCTAAAAATTTTAAATCATAAAATTGTAAATTAGCAAACCAAAGAAACAATCTGAAATTAAATATTAGAAAATTGGCTACGAAAGGCTTTTTAAGAAATTTATGACCAAAAATTATATCCCCACTCTAACGCAAATTAGGTACAATCGTTCAAATAAGCATTTTTACTTCTCATTTAGTGTTTATTAGAATCAAGAATAGGGCTATAACCAGAATAGTGCTAGCACCACGTGATGGAAAATGTTATGTTTTATATATATAAGTTTGTTAATCCGTTTGTAATTTCTACATTTTTATACATAGCGAAGTCGATATAGACATGTCCGTCGGTATGTTGAAATCAACTTTCCGTAGCCCCCCGAAAAAACTTACATAAATGATTCATACATCAATATATCGGGAATTCTTCCGGCTCGGTTGCTTTAACATCGTTTAACATCGACAAAATCGGCACACAAATCGCTGAGATATAAGGTAAAAACCGAGACAACCTCGATTTTTGGCCTATTTTTTATCTATATCTGGATTACTAAGTCATTAATATAGACAATATGGATACCTAATGATAGATATTTCAAAGTCCATTGCAACGATAGTAAGTTGGACCTACAATGGGTCAAAATCGGGAAAAATATTTTTAAAACCGAATTTTTTGTTCATCAAAAAAATTTTTTTGTTATAAATTTTTTTTAAAAAATTTAAAAAAGTTGGAAAAAACATAAAAAAATATAAAAAAAATTAAAATTGTGATTTATATTTTTGTGATAAAAATAAATCACTGCAAATAACAGTTATAAAATGATTTTTATTTAAATGGTTTGGTATGACCTTTATTCGTTTTTGTTGTTTTTTAATGGTTTGGTGTGAGATAAACAATTCATTTGTTCTTGTTCTTAATAACTGTTACTTTCTCTTTAATTTACGTACAATAACATTAGTAATTTTTAACAAATTATGGAAAGAATATGATAAATATGAAGTAATGAAGTCTGAGTAACAGAAATGAGAATTTTTTTTAATTTGTTATTAATCTTTTGATAAATTTTATATATTTAAGCGTTGATTTGCATCAAATGCATTTTTCATGTTCGCAAATAAAAGTCACAAGCTGACCTTTACGAAAAAAATAAATTATAAATCACTAATCCAGATTATTTGTGTTTGTTTCTTTTCTGTTTCTCTCAACTCCAAACTTAAAATGTTCTCGAATAAATCACTCTCTCAGTGATATATCACAAAAAATTACTTTTAAATAGCTGCGAATGAGAATTTACCAGTGAAATAAAAGTGAACCCGTTATTTTCGGTCTCTGTTTTTATACCCTTCACCATGAGTGGCAAGGGTATATATAAGTTGGTCATTCCGTTTGTAATTTCCACATTTTTCATTTGCGACCCCATAAAGTATATATATTCTGGATCGTTATAGATAGCGGAATCGATATAGCCATGTCCGTCTGTGTGTTGAAATCAACTTTCCGAAGCCCCCAAATAACTTACATACACGATTCATACATCAATATCTCCGAAATTCTTCCGGCTCGGTCTACAAATGGCTAAGATATAAGGAACAAACTAGGACAACCTCGATTTTTGACCTATATCTGGATTACTAAGTCATTAATATAGACAATATGGATATCTAATGATAGATATTTCAAAGACCTTTGCAACGACGTATATAAGACCATATTAAGTTGGACATACAATGGGTCAAAATCGAAAAAAAAAAATTTAACCCGAATTTTTTTTTCATCAAAAATTTTTTTTTTGCCATAAATTCTTTTTCCAAAAAAATTAATTAAAGAAATTTAAAAAAAAAAATTTTAAAAAACTTTTTTTAAAAAAAATTAAAAAAACATTAAAAAAAAATTTTTGAAAAAGTTACTAATCCAGAAAAAACTGAAATTTAGTTTAAAAAAATTTGAAAATGTATAATTTGTGATTTAAGTTAAACATGAAATTCTATATTTTTTTTGCTATCAAGTTATAATGTGTATAGGATCATAGAGAAATACACATAGAGCGGAAACTAGAAAAAATTCAAACAGTAGTATTGTTTTTGTTTTCAAATAGTTATTTTTTATTAATACATTCTCACCACTTTCACAACTGAGTTAGGTCTTTGACAGGAGATTTCCTTCTATGTAAATGTCAGAATATTTAAATGAAATATATGTAAAAACTATTTTTAATTGGATTTTTTTATATGTATTTAGTTTGGTAAATATTGTGGTCAAGTTAATTTGACAGAAACGGCTTCAATTTAGATGCGAACTTAGGGAGTGTCAAGTTAATTTTAGTAAACATATGTTAATGTTTAAAAATTATTCATTATCTATTATGCAGTTTTTGTGTAGAAATATCAAAAATTTAATTTATAAAAAAGCATACAATTTGAATTTCTTTTCACTAACTAATATCAACGAAATATTCAAAAATACAACTGAATTGTATTCAGTAATGGTTTATTATTAAAATATGGTAATATCTTTGTGATACGACAAATAAAATTTAAACGGAAATACAGTTTAGTGAATGTTTTATTGTATAAAAAACGCAAAATATTAAAATTCCTGTCGTAACCAAAAATAAAAAAAAATAGCCGAATTTAAATGATGAGTGTACTAATAGTTTTGCTTATTGTTTATGAATAATTGATAGATATTCCAGGGGAAATAAAATAAAAGAGATGTTAAATAAAAGAGAACTGCATAATGTTTATTTTGGTTTTTATTTCAGCCATTTGTGGGCTAATTTTCTCGATTTTAAATAGCAATCGAACTAGGAATATACCCGATATATTGATGCATAATTAGTAAGTTATTTATGGGGATTCTGAAAATTGATTTCAACAGACAGACATGGATATTTCGTTCCGTATCTTCTTTTTTTTAAACAAACACAAACTGCGAATCGTTTGGCTTGTCTGCAGACACATCCAGAGTCTCTGGCAGGAATCGAACCCACAAGCCATAGATAACACACTATCGTCTAGTCTATCGGGACACGAACGCGGTCGCAAATGAAAAATGTGGAAATATATATACCCTTACCACTCATCGCGAAGGCTATAAAAATATATTGAAATCGTCCCAGATGAGTAGGTGTTACTGACGGAATGATCAACATATATTATAATCATTTAAGGGGGAGGGCATCAAACTTAGCAAAACATTATTTATATTGAGATTTGTTATTTTGCTCTCATTTTTTTAAAAATTTAGCTACAATGACTAATCAAAACCAAAAATAACTTTACAAAAGTGAATGTGTATTAGTTTTTTTTTTTTTTGAAAATAGTTCAAAAATAATTAAATAACAACAGCGAGAAAAGTGAAAAAAACAAGCCTACACAAATTCCTATGGAAGTGAGGAAATATTCAGAGATGTTTAAGATTAAGAAAAATTTAAATTTATTTAAATAGTTAAACAAGAATTTTATGTGTAAAATATTACAAGTTAATTAAATTAAATAATGACCTTTAAGATGTCAATGAACTTGAATAAAACCAAATTTATTTGTTTATTTAATTACAATATTTTTCCCACTAAAATTTCAAATAAATGAAAAAAGTGAATCATTAGTTAAAAAATAATAGATTAAATGTCCATTTAAATTAAATTTTGGCTTATAAACAATTTAATATAAAACCAAAAACAAAAATAAAACAATTATTAGTTGCATATCATGGCAGAACTAACCAGGTACAATTATTACAAAGTATGTTCTCAATTTTAATTTTCCTAAAATGTCAAATACATACAAACTAAAGACAACTGTAAAAAACAATTAAAGCAAATGACAAAAATAAAATAATTTTCAAATATTCTTTTGACATAACAAGGTAACTGATTGATAGCTCTCCTTAATAATTGTACCTGGTTGATTCTGCCATGGTTGCATATAAAATTTTGATATACATACATACATAAATGTGATAAATTAATTAATTTTCAAAAATTATATCTCTCAATTACTGCCACAAAACTGTTTGTGTATGAAATTATTAAAATGTTATTATTATTTGTATAAATTACGTTATATAGATTTGTTTAATGAAATTGTAGATCAATTTTGTTTCATTGAGAAAAAAATATAAAAAGATGCGAATATGTAAATTTATCTTAAATGTTATTTAATAATTTCGATTTTGTTTTATTTTATTGTTGGTGGTCTTATTACCATAATAATAATATAAAACAAATATAGAGAGTGTTAAATTTAAGTCGCTGGTGTCGAATGTTATCCACCCATCATTATGAGTTTTGTAAATAATATTCCACATGTATGTATGTTGTTGCCAATAAGATGTTAAACTCGAATTGTTTAAAAAAAATATAACAAACAATTTATTCATAATAAATCCATTTTATTATATAAGCCGATTAGCTACGGTATATGTATATGATGACCTCGATTCTTTTGCACATGGTCAGTATTTCGCATATAAATTGTATATGGTGTTAATCACGTTTAATACAATTGCAAATTTATTAAAGGAGTTTAAATTGTTGTAAATAATTGATCCTTTTGTTTATAGAAATTGTTTAAAAATCCATAATTCATGGAAAAATATTGGAATTTATAAATGACGTCACCAGAAATTGTCATCGATTGCAAAATCTGTGTAAAACACTGCCCACCTGTGTGTGTAAAACACTCTCACGTCCAAGACTTGGAATCGAAATTAATGAAATTTGTGTAGAATATTTAGCATTGTTCTAGGATGTTTGGTATTGAAAATAAACAAAATCGGTTATATGAAAAAAAAAGTTATTGACTCGAAAGAAATAATGTTTTAAGGAAAACTTTTTTCAGCATAATGCCTTAAGTTTTATTGGTAAAACTGAATTTTTTGTAGCAAATTCAGAAAGAAAATACTTGAATAGCAAAATTTTAAGTAGATTTTGATAAACATTTACGTACAGTGGGCAATTTTGTAAAAAATTAAAAAAATTGCGAAGCAAAAGTTCAGAATACGGTCATAAATTTTGTGTCAAATTTATGACGTATAAATGCGGGATTTTTTAAATTTTTTAGATTTTATTTTGAAATATTTGTACAATTTAAATTTATTCAAAGTATTGGTCATTGTTAGCTATGACCTTTTCCCATCTTTCTGGCAACGTGGTGATTCTGCGCCAAAGGAACTGCTCATGTTTTGAGGCCAAGAACGAATCAAGCCAATTTCGGATACTCTGTTCTGAAGAAAAGCGTATCCCAGAGAGAGCGTTCCGTATCGATCGAAACAAATAGTAGTCGGACGGGGTAGGGTCTGGTCTATAAAGCGGGTGAGGCAAAATTTCCCAACCACTTCATTGCAAATATCTTTTAACGTGTATTGCAACATGTGGCCGAGCGTTGTCATGTTGGAATATTACGATTTCATGTCTGGTCGCATATTTAGGGCAAATTCTCGCTTCAAACGAATCATGAGCCAGATTTCCTCAGCTCATAATAGGTGGAACCCTTTTGCTCTCACCAAAAGGTTGGTGAGAGCAAAAGCCCGGCTGGTTGCCGGGCTTCACATACGCTTCGGGTTATCGTAATGGATCCATTTTCATCGCATGCAAAATCGTATTTCAGGGTCTCTCGGGTTCAATATGTAGTACCCAATTTCCCTACTTTTGGATGAATCCTGCTACTCGCAAACGTAGCAGGATTCATTTGCCATTAGTTTTGGTGAGCAATCGGTTTGCATCAGCGGCACTTTTTTTCAAGTTAAAGAAGTAAAGCAAAACTTCCCGCGTATGACGCTTTACAAAGTTCGAAATACTAAATCTTGGTGATTTAGATTTCTCTTGTCAATTTAATGAATTCGAAATGAAGAACCCAATACTAAATCTTGCAGGCATAGAGAATTATACATAGAGACGAGACACTCCGATTTGTCAAACAAAAATACAACAAATCATATGTCGGATACAACAACAAAATATATTGACTAGCATGTATTTTGTTGTTGCCAGAGATAGGTTTTTGACAACAGACTTAGGTTTTTGACAATTACGTCTCGTCTCTATGTTACCCTATGCTTGCTGGTTTTGATTTCTCTTGTCAATTTAATGAATTCGAAATGAAGAACAGGCTGAAAAATTACTAAATCTTGCTGATTTCATTTATAGCACAAATTTGGTGAGCAATCGGTTTGCATCAGCGGCACTTTTTTTCAAATTAAAGAAGTAAAGCAAAACTTCCCGCATATGAAGCTTTACAAAGTTCGAAATACTAAATCTTGCTGATTTTGATTTCTCTTGTCAATTTAATGAATTCAAAATGAAGAACAGGCTGAAAAATTACTAAATCTTGCTGATTTCTTTTATACCACAAATTGCCACTGCATTACCGAACTGCATTATCTATCACTTCCAACATTATTGGAAAATCGTGAATTTCATGCGGATTAGATTTTAAATCAATCAAGCTTAAGAACTATAAGAGTTTCTAAAACATTGATCAGAACCCTAAATAAATATGTGGATAAATTATAGACAAAGAGGTGAGATTTGAAAATAAGCTTCTTCTAAAAAATAATCAGCCTAACTATGAAAGAAATTTTAAAGTTATTTTTTGTTAAAGTCGACTTTATTTTAAAATAGAACTTTTGTTTTTATTTGAAAAAAGCTTCAAAACTTTTTTCAACATATACATTCAAATAATTGAAAATATTTTTCAATGAATGTAAATAATAAAAAGAAAATTCAAAAAATTAAGAAAACAAAATGTACATAAAATTTCAAAACAAAAAAGCTTTTTTGGAAATAATGGAACAAAATTTTAAATTAAAATTTTAAGGTTTTCGTAGTTAGGCTGAATGTTTTTATCAATAAAAATTTCCATTTGCTGTAAAACTGTAAAACTTTTTTCGTATTTTCACCATTTTTTTTTTAAATTTTTGAAAAGAACACAATAACCTTTGTATTGATATGCCAAATATAATTGATGTTCTAAATTAATGGTTTTGAAATGAACAACATGCTGAAAAAGATGATTTCTCATATTTTCATGGCATTACCGAACTGCATTACCCAATACATATAGCATTGGTAGTAAACTGCTTTACCATTATATCATTTTATTATGAAATTTATGTTTATTTTATTCACGATAAGATTTTTCCAATTTAAAACGTTTTTTTTTCTTTGAAATGAGAAAATTTTAAATCTAGTGAAAGAAATATCATAACTTTCTAGATAAAAAACTTGGCATTAAAAATAATCTGCATAAAGATATGTAGTTTTAACACAATGGACACCGCATGTTGTTATTAAAAGCATCTGGGTGTTAAAATTAAAATTATTCACATTTTTCAGTATTTTGAGTTATTAATACTTTTCTCAGTTCAAAATTATATACTACAGCCCCGTAGTCATTGTAGGCAATCAAAATATCAAATATACATTAAACAAAAATCTAACAAAACAACACTAATAACAACTTAATTTGTACACTTCTAGTGGACAAAAAGTCAAACAAATAATTTCTAGCAAAATTGCCACTTTAAGCACGTTCACAAATATTCTACAAACGAAGACTTCATTAAGTTTTTAATTTCTCCCAACAAAAGGGTTCATTTGGTCAATTCGAAAGAAATTACAATAATTTTTGTTTTTCATTCTTGCTGTTTTAATTTAGACTTGTCTAACAAAATATTCAAACATTTCAACAGTTGTTGATGTTAGATATTAATTAGAAAGATTAAGAAACCTAAAGGATGCTAAAAGGATGATGATGATGATGACCAGGAAAACAAAAGTTCAACGAAAGTGGAAGAGATGAAAGAAAGTATGAAATCATTATTATCCTTTTTGATAATTTGGTCTTAATTTTAATGAACATTACAGCATAACAATGTTTTTCAAAAGGGGCTCTATGCAATTTCAGAAGGTATGCTAAGTTTGTTAATGAGTTGGAAATTTTAAATCGAACTGGTTTGAAGCTGCAATGGAATGATGTTATTATTAAATTTCTTTAAAATTTTAAAAAGATTTTAAATGTGAATTTTTTAGTAAATATTTCAAAAGTATTAGATTTTTGAAGTACTTATGAATAATTGCTTTGAAGTACGCCTCAAATTCGCTGCAACCAATTAAACCACTTGTTTATTTCTTCCATTTGCCCACATAATTACAGGGTTATTAGCTGACCCAATTAATTATGGAACATGATGAAAGACAATACCCAAAACCAAAAAAAAAAAACATCCAAAATTAAATTGTTCAAAGCAAGCAAAAAAATAAAAAGCCCAAGAACACATTGTGGCTGGTCATCATATATAGTTAGAAGAAGAAATGAAATGTTTGTTTAATTTTTATTAATATTTTCTGAAATTAGCCAAGCAATTTATTTGGAAATTAAGAAAAAGTGTGAATAAAATTTAAAAGCAAAAGAAGATGAAAAAAAAACAACACAAAAAAACTATAAAATGTATTTTTAACTGACAGTTATGGGTTAAGGTCATTTAGATAAAGCATTTTTTTGTGTTGCCTTTTTGAAAAAATTATGAGTGTTTAATGTTAAATTTTGATAAATTTTGGTTATTAGTATAAATTATGTTGTTAGTGAGTGACAATATAATGGAGATATGGAAAATAAAAATCAATTATTTTATACATGGATCACTAAGAGAGTAAGGGGAGATAATTGCTTTGTTGTTTGGTAACATAACGAAATTTTGTTCGCAGATTTGATGGATGAATGCATTTCTGAAGATAGAACTCACTAAAATATGACTAAATATAAATCTATTAATCCAGTTGAACATCTTTTTGCAGCCATATTAATAAAAATTAATAAAAGAAACTTTAAACAACAACTGTAAAAAAATTTCTTATAAGAATTTACATCTAAAAAATTTAAACACTCTTTGCTCAGAGTTTCTTTTATGTTATTAATAAAGGCATACATTAGTAGTAATAGTTTTATAAGGCTAAGACATGTTTTCTTTCAGAATATTTTAGATTTTTTAAAATAATTTTGAAAACAAAATAGTTATTTGCAATTTTCCTAAACAACTCCATAATTAATATTAATCATACGCACTCATATAAGAACATTTTGAATAATTAAAAAATTATTGTATTTAAGCAAAATTTAAAATAAATGTTTGTGTTATATGATAGTTTACATATTTATTTCTTAGATGAGTGCAAAATAAACGGTGAAAATATATTTTTCAAGGAATTTATTTCAATTCGAATTTTGGACTAACTTTAAAAAAATCAAAATTTTATTACAGACTAATATTTTTCGCTCTTCTTGTTTGGATTAAATAAATAACTATTACTATATATAGTTTTATGAAACAATATATACTTTCCTTCAGAATTCTTTAAAATTGTTCTCCTACTTTTTTAACAAAAGGAGTTTTTTCATACAACTCAATATTTAATATTCTTTAATTAATATCACACGCACTTATATATGAGAATTTTTAATAATGAAATATCAGGGGTTGTCATACAATCCAATCAGTGTCGGAATCGCTTTTGAAAACTACAAAAAAGGTACATTAATCTCTTGAAATCGAAAGTTATCGGTTTTATATTCGTTCTAGAATTAAATTTTTTATCGATTAAACAAAAAATTACATTGGATTTCATAAATCAAATGTACCATTTTGTCGTTTTCAAAACCGAGTCCGACACTGATTGGATTCTATGACAACCCCGATTTGTTCAATTCACTAGGTCTCCTATCATGTCATATTGTCATAATGTTCAAATATTTCACAATTGTTTAAAAATGTTGTTCTTGCCTTTCAGGCTAAAAATTTCCTAAAATAATAATACTCTGTATGCTATGTTTATTGTGTTATCATTTTAGTATATGATAGCCTAGAATTTTTAAAAATCAAAATTGTATTACATATCATATATGATGTTAATCTTTTGCTCTAGTTGTCTTGATCAAATAAATTTACAGTAATAGTTTTATAAGGATTGAAATGGCTTCTTCTAGAATTTGTTAAAATTGTTCACCTACTTTTTTAACAAAAAAGTTATTAAAGATATTCTCATACAACTCCATAATTAATATTAATCATACATACTCATATATGAACATTTTGAATAGAGATTAATTATTACTTTTAAGCTGAATTTAAAATAGATGTTTGTATTATATGATCTAAATAATCTCTAATTTACAAAACATACTTTCTTCAAGAAATTGTAAAATTTTATATGTTGTAAAGTAATCGTTAATTTAGCTAAAATTGTTAACGAAATTTGTTATAAATATTTGGAAAAAAGTTATAAATATTTTGAAAATTTTTAACTTAAAATCAAAAATAGCGAAAAGTAACCATTTTAAAAAATAATCGTTACATATGTAGAACTAATATAAATTAACTGTGATTTACATAACATATACTTTTTTCAAAAAATGATAGAAATTTAAGCGAGTAACCGTTTATATTTTGTAAAGTAATCGTTAATTTGACTAAAAGT
The DNA here is from genome assembly GCF_958450345.1 of Calliphora vicina. Lineage (NCBI taxonomy): Eukaryota > Metazoa > Arthropoda > Insecta > Diptera > Calliphoridae > Calliphora > Calliphora vicina. The sequence goes on along the minus strand of NC_088781.1, from coordinate 39,753,094 downwards.
TTTACCTAAATTTATTATTAATATTTAGGAAAAGTAATAAACAAGAAATTTTGAACTTAAAATTCAAAATAGTCAAAAGTAACCACTTCGTAAAGTAATCTTTACTGTAAACGTTTATATTTTGTAAAGTAATCGTAAATTTATCTAAAAGTTTTCACGAAATTTCTGATAAATATTTAGGAAAAGTAATAAACAAGAAATTTTGAACTTAAAATTCAAAATAGTCAAAAGTAACCACTTTGAGAAGTAATCGTTACATATATTGAACTAATCTAAATTAACTGTAATTTACATTACATATACTTTTTTCAAGAAATTATAAAATTTTAAGCGAGTAATCGTTTAAATTTTGTAAAGTAACCGTTAATTTATATAAAAGTTTTAATAAAATTTGTTTTAAATATCAATCTTTCGTTCTCCTTGCCCGTATTATTTATACATATAATAATAAATAAAAGGCAAGTTATTTTTTCTTTCAGAATTCATTGATATCTTTCATATACTTTAGTAAATAAAAAAGTTATTAAGAATTTTCTCATACCTCTCTATAATTAATATTAATCATACGCACTCATATATGAGTATTTTTAATAATGAAAAATTATTATTTTTAATCTAAATTTAAAATAAATGCTTGTGTCATATGCTAGCTTTGTATTTTATATTTTAGATGAGACCAACATTAGAACAAAATAAGTTTTTCAAGGAATTTATGGAAGAAAGCAAACAGTTCTTAGAAAGTTATAAATATAATAAATAATTCGCTATTCTTGCCTTATTTTTACAAATATTAAACTATTTTAGAAAGAAATCAAGCAGAAATTATCTAATTAAATGACATTCCAGCAAAATTTATATAGAAAAACTATTTTAGAAACAAATTAAACAAAAAATAAGCATTTAAATGTCAGTCATGGCTTTTGTATCAATGCTTATTGATTGCGCTGTTTAGAATTGATTTAAGCTACAAAACTAATTATTCCTTAGAGAAGGAATTGAATTGTTTCCTTTAAGAATCCTTTAGAATTTTTTAATTTCCTTTGAAAACAAAACAAATTATTAAGGATTTTCTCGTCATTTTTATTAATCATACGCCCTCATATACAAACAATTTTTAAATAATGAAAATTTACCTGTTTTGGGCCAAAAATTAAATTTGAATAGGTGGAAAACCAAATACAAAAATAATCTTTGGAAATAAACTAAATTTTTTATAGGCTGCGGAGTTTTTAATTGATTTTAGTTTCACAATTAATTTGTATATAATATAAGGTGTACTTATATTAAAATGCGTTGAATGTTTTCTTTCAGAATAATTTGGAAATTTTCAAATTCGCTTGGAAACAAAAAAAATATAAATGATTTTCTCATTCAACTCCATAGTTAATATTAATCATACGCCCTAATACAAATCAAATTTAAATCATGAAAATTTACCTGTTTTAAGGGAAAATTTCAACAAATTTGTGTAATATATCACTTTATATTTCATTTAACATTTTAAACTTTACAAAATTAACTGTCTCACATTGGTATTGAAATTTTGAGTTCACTTTCCTGTAAAACCTGATAACAGGTTTGTTTTATATATTGGGTGGATAACTTAAAACTGCGGGATTTTTTTTTTTAAATTTATAGCTTTTATTTTGAAACATTTATATAATATAAATTTATTCGAAGTATTGGCCATTGACCTTTTCCCATTCTGAGCAACATATGAATTCCGAGCCTAATGATTTTGCAAGCTCTTGTTGAGTTTGACAACAATCTTCATGGAGTAATGCCTTCAATTCTTGGATGGCCTGGGCGATCTTTGTCTTCCAAAAGATTGTAAATTCCTCCTTTTTAAGTCATAAGCTAAAGATATGTTCTATAGTTTTAGTTTAGTATTATAAATTTATCCTACTTTATCCAAATTTATTGTAATTCCGTTTTAAAATTGTCGTAATTTATTTATCATTTTCAACTATTACTTTTAATTTAGCTTAACCATTTATTATTTCCTTAATTGTAGTTGTCTCTAAAAATATTTACCTTTTTCATGCGTTTAAAATTAAAAACGATTTTCGCTTCACCATTAAATAACTTTTTATGAACCACATAAATTGTTTCATTAACTCAGGTGCTTGTTACTTTAAAATGTATATTTATTTTCATGCTTTTCAAACTGTGTGTGTTATTATTTCATCTTTCGTAGGTGTGTTCAAAATCAAATAAATATTGAGGAAAAAAAAATACAAGTGAAAAATAAATAAAAAATAATAATAAAAACTTATTACTTTCCGTGTATCATAAATTGATTACTTTAAATGCGTAATTATTTTTATGTGAACTTACAGTGTGTAAACGATTGCGTGTGTGTTAATATTTTTTTTTTTTAATTTTTTGCTTCCAACAATTATTTTGTCAGATTTTTATTTATCAGTTTACAACATTTAACTTTGTGTGTTCACAGATAGATAGGCGGTGAGTGAGTGAGTGGATGTGTTTTTTTTTGTGTGGCTGTTAGTTTTGTGAAAGGACTGTGGTGTTAACCCTAAAAGGAGACCGAAACACATGCAGTATTGATACATTTTGGAACACAGCTATCTGTGCATTCCGTTTGTAATTTCCAGAAAAATTTTGTTTGGACAACTACTACCGAAGATATTTGCGAAAAACTAAATGAATTTAGGTTAAAAAACGAAAATTTAAAAAATGAAACTTAAATATTTTTTAAAGTATAAGAGATGAAGTATTTTCTTTATATTTTCTATTTGCTCTATAACAAAGTAAAATTAATTGAAATCTGTTCATAATTGTACAAGTTACTCGGCTTTAACATCCTGTATCTCACCTTGTATTATTTTGACAGGGTGATCACCAGGGAAACCAAAATATGCAAATGCATGTTTTTTCTGGTGAGTCTAATGGGCACATGGATAAGATATTTACACGTTTCAGAACAATTTAAGAATTTTGGCATCGATTTGTTAGTGCATATTTTTGCATATTTTACCCTTAAATGCATATTTTTGCATATATTTGTTTTAAGAGCATATTTATGTCATATTTTTGCGTTTTTAGAGCATATTTTACTGTTTAATAGCATATTTTGACTTTATCAAAAACAAATTTTTTCATAATTATTTTTTCGTAATTTGATAAACTGCCACCAGAGCCTGCTGTAACTCGTTGGGGAACATGGCTTTCAGCTGTTAGTTATTACGCCAACAATTTTGAAAAATTATCAATGCTTTAAATGCTGAGGAGTCTCAGTTTATTAACATTGCTAAAGATGCACCTACAATAAAAAATTACTTAATTTTTATAACTTCAAATTTTGGATTTATTGAAACATTTATTAAAAAAACGTCAAACAGCTGGGCTTACAATGATCGAACAGTATAATTTAGTGGAACAAGCATTTAATAAAATACCAAATTGTAGTGTTAAAAGTAATATTAAAATAAATTTTGAACAAATAATAGGAAAAAATTAAGGATTAAAAATTATAGAACAGTTTAAATGACTTTCCGCAACACAGATTTCAAAATTAAGTGTTAAAGAATTACTATCTGTTAAATTTGCTCCTATAACATCAGTTGATGTCGAAAGAACATTTTCTATGTATAAAAATGTTTTCAGATCCAATAGACAACGATTTTTATTTGAAAATTTATGTCAACATTTTGTATTTTATTGCAATAATAACCTTAATTGAAGAAGTGTCTTTATTGTTTTAGTTCTTATTATTTTTGTTTATTTTATGTTACTTTACCTTTTTGGAAATGAATTGTGTTGATTTTTTTAAACAAAAGTCTATTTTTTTGTTAAAATTTATGTAAAAGTTTGTTTTTTAAGAGCATATTTTTTAAATTTTAAGAGCATATTTTAAAGTTTTTACTGCATATTTAAATCGCTTAAAACGCTTTTTTTAGAGCATATTTCCGGTTTCCCTGGTGATCACAAATTTACTTTTCTGAAATGCCATCTTCTGCGATTTGTTCGTACATAAATTGGCACTTTTTTTATTACAAACTTCATGCTTAGATCTGGTAACAATGCAATAATATTGTTACTTTTTTACCTTTTAAAAACGGTGGTTTATTTCCTTTAAATTTATCGGATACTTTTGATTGCAAATAAAAGCAGTTTAGTAGTTTAAAATTGTAATAACTTTTCATTTATTTAAATTTACACAACAACTGTTTACATATTAACTCTGTGTTTAAATACAAAAACTTATATTACACAGTTTATAATGTACAGGAATGCAGGCGATATTAATACTAACAGCGCCTATGATTAACATACTACTGACTGCAACAGCTGCCACTATTTATACACAGCGCCATCTTCCTTCCAGTAGTTTCATGCAAGTTCAATTACTACAATGATCAAGCTTTTATTCAATGTTGTATGTTCCACTGCTATGTTAATAATATCCATAGATATGTTAACCCTCTAACCCGCAAGAGTGCCTCAAGGCATGCATTGCAAAACACCAATTATCTCAAAAAGTAATTATAATTTTTTTTTTTTAAATTTAACTGTGACTTTAGTAACAGATTTGTTAACATTTCCCTCGAAGGTTGAAATGCATTCCGACTTTTAGTTTCTGTTCTGTCAGCTGTTTTGTGAGTGATGTCATAATTTTAGCGCGTGAAATGTGTTGTATGATTTTTTTTTTAAATCAAAGTTTTACTAACTTTTAGTAGCCCAATCTATTCGAAATATTTTTAATTAGTTCTTTTTCATTAGTTTTTCCATAAAATCGTACCATAATTATTGTTTTTTTACACCTAAACCGGCAACACTGCCCTGAGGCACTCTTCACCTTTTTGCACCTGGTTCGTAAACTTAATTTACAAATTAGTTTCTGATGGCTGTTATGAGTTTATAGGTTTTTTAGTTTTTTAAAGTTTGGGGTTAGATGGTTAATAATGCCCACAGTTATGTTAACTGCTGTTAATTAGAAGCCTCCACAAAGAGAAATGTTCAGAAACATGATGCAACTTGAAACCAGCCATTGAATTAAAATACAATTTCGTATCAAAATATATTCGAAAATTAGAAATCAAATTCGAAAATTCGACCTTATGTTTGAAAAATGTTTAAAGCTGCTAAAATAATCTCTAAACCATGGACTGATGGCAAATGAATATTATGTTCAAAATTTTAAATTATGTTTGAAAATTTTTAGATATATTTGTGACCGATTTCATAAATTTTTCAATTTTAAACTTAACAATTTTGAAAAAAAAAATATATAAATGTTACTGAATTTGAAATGTAGTTGCAATATATATATCGACTTTTTAAGATTTATTCGAAAATTCGAATTTAAATTCGAAATATTCCAGGTGCTTTTAAATAAAGAAAATAAACTTTAAATTAGACCGACAACCCCAGCATATCATTATAAATCAAGCAAATAAGTAAAAACAACTGCATTAACAGATTTCAAAAATATTTGAAAACAAAGGATTTTAGAAAAATATAATTTACTGCTGGGGCACTTCCTCTACTATTTGCCCTGTATTTTACTTATATATTTTTCCTCTTAAACCCCCCTTAAGCGTTTAAGGGTTAACAATATATTCATATGATTAAAAACTACTAAAGATACCACGTGCCCATACACTAGACCAGAGAGCGAGAAGCAGCCAATGAATCTCAATGAAAATAAAAGTATTCATTTGTATGTGCAACACTAAATGAATGGATACGCGAGCAGCATGAGTTGTACAAAAACAGAGCAACAGAAAAAAAAATCTTTATTTAATTAAGTAGCAGTGATCTCATTAAATGATAAAATAAACAAATTTAAATAAAAAATAAAGAACTACATGTACATAAATTGCAGAATACGACAACATACCAATAGAGCAACAAAATGTTTAACCCTTTCATACTCCTACAAACTTTGGGGTTAATGAAACCACACCATATTTAGCAATAATTTCATAAACTTTCAAAAAATGGAGAAAAAGCTAGAGCAAAAGTTTTAATTAAATAAAATTTAATTTTAATAGCTTTCCTTAAGATGACATTTAAATAAAACTGAACTGAAATTGAAAATACACATGTTTCATTTGTGACAATTGACAGAAACTGTCAAAAAGATTATAATCTTTAAATAAAAAATATTTAAAATGGAAGGCAGGCACACTCGCTTATCTAACTATAGACACACAAAACAGACAGATACATATACAAATGTATAAGATGATTTACTTTGAGAATTATAAATTACATTTAATTGTTTATTCTATTTATTTCTTATAATAATAAAATACGACTATATATCTGATATTGATTTATTTATACATAATTTTATAATTTTTTATATTGTTTTTCTATTATTAAGTAGCAGGTATTTGTTAGACTATTTAAATCTCTTTTGTACTTTATTGTTTCCCTTTGCCACCCCTTTATTATTTTTTTAAACTTTGGCTTATTTGTCTTTTATGCCTGGCTTTTTGTAACACATAAAGTAATTAAATAAATCTACACGTATTTGGGTACTTGACATTAATCATTATTATAATGGCATATTGTCAATTCGTGACATCTGACAAATATTTTGAAAACTTGTGTAAACATTTCTATAAATACTATATGAAAAAAAACTAAACAACAACTACATTTAAAGGTTTAAAATCATAAAAAACAAATACAACTTATTTTTGCAATAATTTAATTATAAAAGTTTGACCAATATTTTGTAGTTTTGTTGGCAAGTTAAAATAATAACTCAATTGTGAGGGGGAATGAAAAATATTGCAGCTATACATAAATAATTGCAGTTTGATTTATTTCAGAGAATGTTTAAAGGAAATTTAATTTGTTAAGCAGGCAAATCTTCGTCAGCATTCTTTGTGTAAGTTTGTTGTCAGTTATTTCTCAATTTAAGATACTTGCATTGGGAAATATTCCTCCGACTCTCTACGAACTTCTTCAGTATTTTCTGTGTACTAGGGTTGGCAAAAGTGCTACAATTGTACTTTTTTTGGTACAATTTGATCTTCAAAAGTACAATGGTACACCAATGACTCATTTGGTACAATTTGAAAATATATTTCACAGTTACAATATATTAAAACCAATTTACGAATTTATGTTCTCTATCAATTATACCAAAATATTAACAATAAAATTTTTAAAATTATACTTATGAGTTTTTGAAATAAAGAAGAAATAGCGGCATTTGACTAGTCTTGTCACAATCGTAACAAATTTAAGCCATTATTATTGCCCTTATTTTCTGTTGAATAAGAATATCCATAGAATTTGTAATTTTTAATGACAGAACGATGCTTCATTATCAACTGAATATCTGTCGCTAGAACCAAAATACTGAATGGATATAATGGAATCGATCCAAATTTATTCATTACAACTGTTCATTTGTTCATTGTAACTTTAAAAAATCACGAAATTTCACTGGAATTTAAAAAAAAATATTCTCGGGAAAAAATTTTCCGTGGAGGAACCCTATTTTTGGTACAATTACAGGCGAAAAAGTACAATTTTTGATGCTGATTGGTACAATTTTTAAATTCCATTTGCCATCCCTGCTGTGTACTTTGGATGTCTGATATTTTCGAATTCTATTTTCAATAATAAGTGTTGACAAATAGAATTCGGGACATTCTCATACTCATTCTTCATGAAGTTATTTTGTTATGGTTAATATCGCTATTCAATTTTTAAAATCAAATTAAAATTGCTCTCTTAACAATTTCTTTAAAGCATTCATTACGTATTATTTCTTTGGCTTAATTTCTTAGTATTGCAAACGTATTGAATTCATTGATTTAAAGAATTAATACCTTAGTTTGCTTTTACACACAGCAAGTTTACTTGAAGCAAGTCTCTTCGATTCCCTTTTAAACTTGCTCGACTGTTTACACACAGCAAGTCTGTGTTCAATTTTGTATGTCAAAACCTAATAGACGCCATAGTGAAAATGAGAAAACAAAAGAGAATTGAAGAGACTTGCCAGTACAAGCAAGTGTGTACCCCTCTTCTTTTTTCTTGTCTCTCTCTCCTATAAATTCTAGACTTGTGTAAAAGCAGACTTATTGAATTTTCATTTAATTTCTTAGTATTCAAACGTATTGAATTAATTCCATATAGAATACATTATTTGAAAAATTAATTCCATATTAGCGGTATTCACAATGTAGAGTACTTGGCCTAGTAAAAAAGCAGAAAAGCTAAATATTGACAAACATTTAAATTTCTAATGTATTTTGTTTTTATTTTTTGATACTGTGCTCTTTTACTACATTACCAGGCCAAGTACTCTACATTGTGAATACCGCTATTGAATTATTCAATTTTCTTTAATTCAAATCAATTTCAAACAAAGGTTCAAAAGAATTAATTCTTTCAAAATCAAATTAAATTTGATCTCTTAACAATTCCATTAAAGCATTCAATTTGAATTATTGCATTGGCTTAAATTCTAAGAACTTTAAACGTTTTGAATTCATTCTTTTGAGAACTCATTCTTTTGAGAACTCATTATTTAATGAATTAATTCCCTACTGAATTTTTCTTTCTTTAATTTCTTAATACTTCAAACGTGTTGAATTTATTCTGCTGAGAATTAATTCCCTATTGAATTATTAAATATGTGGATTAATAAAATTTATTAAATGCTTTAATTTTTCTTTAATTCAAATAAATTTTAAACAATTTTCAAAATCAAATTGAATTTAATCTCTTAAATATAACGAATTAATTCTTTATTGAATCATTAAATTTGATTCTAATTCTAATCCTTTACAAAAGGCTTAATTAAACTTATTGAATTTATTTATTTTGTTTCAATTCAAGTCTATAAAAAAATATGTTTTAGTAAATATTTTTCAATTAATAAATGACTGGTAACTGCGTATGTGAAGTTACAAAATCTTAGGGTAACGAAATCTCTTATCAAACGAAATTACAATACAACAAGTAAGAGTGCTATATTCGGCTGTGCCGAATCTTATATACCCTTCACCAAATTATACTTTAAAATGCAAATTTTAAATATTTTTAAGTAAACAAAATTAATTTTTTTTTCAAAATTTGTTTTGAAAATTTTTTTTTAAAAAAAAAATTAAAAAATTTTTTTTTTAATTTTTTTCCAATTTTTTTTAATTTATTAGTGTAACAAATTTGTTTGTTAAAAAAATTTCGGGTTAAATAAATATTTTTCCCGATTTCGACCCATTCGATCCAAATTGCTATAGCCTTATATACATCGTTGCAATGGACTTTAAAATATCTATCATTAGATATCCATATTGTCTATATTAATGACTTTGTAATCCAGATATAGATAAAAAATAGGCCAAAAATCGAGATTTTCCTTACATCTCAGCCATTTGTGGGTCGGTTTTCTCGATTTTAAATTGCAACCGAACCGGGTCTGTACAGACGGAGATGGCTATATCGACTCCGCTATCTATAACGATCCAGAGTAAATATACTTTGTGGGGTCGCAAATGAAAAATGTAGAAATTACAAACGGAATGACAAACTTATATATGGATCAAAATCGGCAAAAATATTTTTCAATCCGATTTTTTCACTAAAAATTTTTTCAAAAAAATTATTTTTTTTTAAATAATTGAGTTTTTAACGCAAATATTTTTTTTCATAAAAAAATTAAAAAAAATTTATTTTTTAAAAAATAAAAAAAAAAAAATTTGAAGAAAAATTATTTTGGTTTTCGCAAATATCTTCGTAGACTGCACGACTGAAGTTTTTTTGCAGTATCTCAATCCTAAAGTAGTGAAAAATAATCAGAGTCAAAATCATGAATTTAGTATAAAAAATTACAAAATTTTTACAAAAATGTGGCTTAATTATTTTAAATTTATCTCAAAGATTTTTTTAAAAAAACGTGCACCCTACTTCATGAAATTTTTATCATCCAAATTCTAATTTAAAAATGTCAATTCGAGTTTTTCAATTTCTTTTTTACAAATTGTAATAAACATATCTATTGGAAACCACCACTCGCTCAAAACCGTGAACATTGAGCAGATTTTTAAAAATAGTAAATTTTTCAGAAGCATTTCATTCAATTGCATTAAAATTATACTAAAATTTATTTTTTCTATTAATCATTAAAAACAAAACAATTTTTTTAAATTTAAAAAAAAATTAATACGATATCTTAAACAGAAATGTTTTTATGGGCATTCAAATCTATAAAAGAATATGCAAAAAATTACAAAGGTCATACATACATACGTATGAGCAATATTAATTAAAAAAATTAATTAATATTAATCATACTATACACTCCATGCATTACATTAATCCAACTTTAAATACTTTAAATTCTTAAGGCTTACTAAATTTTTTATTTTCTGTATGTATTAAAAATTCTTTCAAGTGGCTACACGTTTTACATAATAAATAAAAACCTCTCATAAAATGTTTCAAAAATATGCATATTTTTAAATAATATTTATTGCAGAAAATTTAAAGAAAAAAAAAACAACCAAAACGTCAGCAAACGTTTATTTTTATTGTCAAAAAATATTTTGTTTTTTTCATTTATGAAATACATAGAAAATATATTTTGGTTTTTGTACTTGGCGTGGGTTGTCTAGAAGTACAAATGTTTTATGTATAAATCTATATTTTTTAAAAAAAATAGAAAAAAATTATAATGATGATCGTCATTGTATTATGGTGGCAACAAATTTTCACGATAGCAAGTCTTAGCATTGAAAGTGCTTTAAAACTTAAATGAAAAAGAAAAACAATTTTAATGCACCATGAAAATAATTAAACGAACTATGACGTTGTTAGTGAGGTTCTCAGAACACTTAATATTTCTATTTGTTTATTTATTGTTGCATTGATTATGTATTTGTTAAAAGATTTATAAAAATATGTATACATTTAAATAACAGCCAGATGATGGGCATATTTAGCAAACATTAACTGAAAAGTCCTGTTTAAAGGATGTCAAATATAGAGAAATAAAAATTGTTAGGAGCCAATTAGTCCTTTTATATTCAGAACAATTATGAATAAAAAATTCCACGGGAGTTTGTTCCCCGGGAGTTTTTTCCCCATTGTATTTAAATAGGAAAAATGAGAAAAGGGGAAAAACTCCCGGGGAATTTTTATTCATAATTGGGCTATAAATAAAATAAATAAGAATGTTTGGTATTCTTCCTTAGAAATCAACTCTATTGTTAAAATGACTTTCGAAGAATTTTCTTTTGTTTTTCTATGATTGTCAAAAATAACTAAATTTGTTGTTTTTATTTAAATAAATTGTGTAAAATTTAATTTGTTGAAGTTGCTCTAAAAATTTATTAATTTTTTTATTTTTTATTTACAGCAAAGTCTGCTAATTTCAAATTGAAAAATTATACAAATCCTCAACTCAATATAGAAACATCTTGTCAAATGTTGGTTACAAAAAGATGCTTTTATTGCTGGACAATACAACATTGAATAATATTAAGGAATCAACAATTTAAGCAGAGGAAACGGAAGTAAAAAATCACAAATTAAATTTAAATTTAAGAAAACTGGTAAGTTTAATCGCTATGAAATTTAATGAAAATTCTTCTGTACATTTTTTTCCTTCTAAATTTTAATTACAGTTTTAAGTATTACTTGGAACCACCTGGATAAATAAATTAGCCCACCACACCATAACAATTTTATACATATAAACACACACATTTACATACACACACACATACAAAATGGCTAAAGATTTTTATAAAACATTGGGTATACCGAAAACTGCCACCGATGAAGAAATCAAAAAGGCCTATAGGAAACTAGCGCTACGTTATCATCCCGATAAGAATAAAGCCGCAAATGCCGAAGAGAAATTCAAAGAGGTCGCCGAGGCTTACGAAGTGTTATCGGATAAAAGTAAAAGGGAAATATATGATAAATATGGTGAAGACGGTTTGAAAAATGGAGGTAAGTGAGAGAAAATAAGCTAGTAATTATACCCTACACCACAATGGTGGGGTCGTAACACTCACCTTAAAGTATTTATCAAAATGAGGTCCCTTCGACTCGTAAACCACGTAAACCAAACAACCTTAAAGTAAACCAAACAACCTTAAAGTACCGATCGACTTAGAATCACTTTCTGACGCGATTAAACGATTTCCGTCCGTCTGGTTGGTTGACTGGTTATCCATGTAAACCTTGTGCGCAAAGTCCAGGTCGCAAATTAGAACAAATTTGGTACATGATTTTTCGGCCCAAGAAGAAAGCCAATTAAAACTGGCTGAAATCGGTCCATTATTTCATCTAGCCACATAGAAATCCTCCGGAACTCCCGACTTTATCGGTCATAAGAGTTTAATTTAAATAAATTTCCCTCTAAATAAGTTTTATATATACTGAAGTCATATCACCTTCTTTTATGATGATCGGTCCATAATTAGTCAAAACTACTATATAAGGCCCACTCCCACTTCTGGTATAGACATAGAATTCAGCAGAAATAAGTTTCATATAAACACAAATCACGCGACATAATTTCATGGCGATCGGTCCATAGTTGCTAGTAGCTCCCATACAATGCCCACTTACGAAAATCACTCACGAAAATAAATTATTGAAATTTTTAAAGAAATATGTTTTTGATTATTTACTCAGTGTAGGGTCTTATATGGTCGGGCTTGACCGACCATACTTTCTTATTTGTTTTTCTGTGGATTGGAATAGATCTTAAGTTTTGAAATAAATCAGAGATTTTAAAAAAAAAAATTAGATTTTTATGTGAATTTGAGATTTTAAGAAGAATCTAAAGAATCTATGATTTGTAGCTAAATTTAGAATTTTTAAATGAATCTCAGATTTTTATTGGGAGACTTAAAAATTCGGGAGTATTGGAAGTTTTTAGCTATGACCTTTTCCCATCTTTCCAAGCCGAAAGCTCCAAAGTGAAGTGTATCCCAGAGAGAGTGTTCTGCATCGATCGAAACAAATAGTAGTTGGACGGGGCACGGTATGGACTATTAAGCGCATGAGGCACTTCATTTTAAATACTTTTTAACGGGTATTGCAACATGTGGCCCATTGTAGTCATGATGGAATATTACGGTTTCATGTCTGCCTTGGCCGTTTTTCGGCCAATGCTCCCTTCAAACGAATCAGTTGCGTTAGGTTAGGATAGGTTCCATTGGCAGTCACTCGTCAATCAGCTCACTTGGGTCCATTCAAAACTTATCCCATTGTGATACCCAAGGGGTAAAGAGCAGGGTATTTATAATACTTCCGTTGCCTCCGACTTAAACCAACCAAAGTCCCTGATGAAGGAGTAGACACAGTATTCTTCTCTTCTTCATTATGATAGCTTCTGCAGTAGTCGTTGTACTGTACCAGTCTTCTAGCATGTGTCCCACGGCGAAATTCCATAAATAGAGTCGTCCTGCTGGCATCATATACGGGCCAGGTCGACCTTGTTGTAGCACAGAGGGGTTCATTGGTCCACCTGTTTTGTGCAGTCTCATATAGTTTCTGTTATACAGCTATCTTGCATTTAACAAGGGAAATACCAGAAAAGGGGTCGATGGCCACATCATTCATCATTTCACCCATTTTGGCCAATTCATCTGCTATACAATTCCCTGGTTTCCATCGTGTCCAGGGAGCCATATAAGCGTTATCCTAGAATGTCTCGCTATCTCATTTAGGGGTTCCCGGCATTCCTCGGTTAACCTAGATGTCGTGAATCCACCCGGCAATCCGTTAGCCCTTCTATCAGTAAATATACATATATCCCCAGATAACTCATAATACCTCAGCCAATTGGATGTACGTTTAATGGCAGTCATTTTCGCCTGAAGAGTAGTGCAGAAGTTAGGTAGCCTAAAGTAGGATTTTATACCATAGTTCTCAATATAGAAACCTCCACCCATCCTATTGCCCCTATCTACTCTTATGACATCGTCAGGGGGGAAGAGGCCGCGCTGTCATAAATCCCTGTTCGGGATTATAATATGAAAATGCTATCAAGATTTCAGCAGCTCATAATAGATAGAGCCCATTTTCTCGCACCAAATACAGATACCTTAGCGCCATGGATATTTGGTTTTGGTGTCCAATGATTTTCTTTAATAGAGTTCAAGCATCATTTCGGGCATGCTTTTGGATGAATACTGCATTTTTAAATTGCTGATTGAGTTGCTCCCAATGCTTTAGCAAGCTCTTGTTGAATTTGATGACAATTTTCATGGAGTAATGCCTCCAATTCATGGACTTTCGATACCTGGAAATATAGGGTCAGGGGTACAGATAATTACATCTGGCCGTTGTGAGTCTTTAAATAAAGAATCAGGTTGAAGGACTGAAGCCATTCATCCATCACCGACATATCCGCTACATAATGCAAAGAGAAGCTACACAGTGATTGGAATCTTCTGTTCGCTAGAGTCGGATATTGGCAGGGAAAGTGGCTCATCGTTTCCAGCTTATCCACCTAAATCAGACAAATTCAGCCGTTCATGTCCATGTTCTGATCAGTGATCATTGATATTATATTACTCATCTTATAGCTTGAAATGTTTGTTAGAGTCGTCGACCGAAGACAATTACACTCAGAACCTATTTCAATTATGTAATCTCTAATGGTCATACTTGGTATTCCACCAAATTGGCTAATATCCACTTCTAGGAGAGAAATCCTCTCTTGCCAAAGTATCCGTATACATATTGGTAATGTTGTATATGCTGGCTCCATAATGCTGATCATTTTGTGATACTCGAAGGAAGGGCATATTTGATTATTCCAATCAGAAACCTATCATAAAGCAACCTGATGCACGAATAAACTTGTCTAATCGGCGAATATTTGCGCCTAATAGTTCAGTTAGGTCATGCAGAACCCAAATTTCTAGTATTCGCCGAAAGTCACAAACAGATAACATCTACAGTAATCATTAAAAGGGAGTTTCAATATTCCTTCATGTGAATATGTATATCAAACAGTCCTACAAAAATCACATAGTCGATTCCTATTCCTATTCCTATTCCCATTCCTATTCCTATTCCTATTCCTATTCCTATTCCTATTCCTATTCCTATTCCTATTCCTATTCCTATTCCTATTCCTATTCCTATTCCTATTCCTATTAACATTCCTATTCATATTCATATTCATATTCCTATTCCTATTCCTATTCCTATTCCTATTCACATTCGTATTCCTATTCCTATTAACATTCCTATTCATATTCATATTCATATTCCTATTCCTATGCCTATTCCTATTCCTATTCCTATTCCTATTCCTATTCCTATTCCTATTCCTATTCCTATTCCTATTCCTATTCCTATTCCTATTCCTATTCCTATTCCTATTTCTATTTCTATTCCTATTCATATTCCTATTCATATTCCTATTAATATTCCTATTCATATTCCTATCCCTATTCCTACAACTGTCTATCTTTGACTGTCATAAGGGAGCCCAAAATAGTCTCGTACCATCTGGTCTGTCAAGATTCAGTTATCGCTATATAAGTATGATAGAGGAAGACCAACTAGTTCCCATAACTTATTTTTATTTTTTTAGATAAGTTATGTATTTTACGAGTTCGGGATCTTAAAATTGTTAAATATACTTTCTTAAATACATTCAAAATTTAAACATCCTTTTTAGAAATCTCTAAACAAAAAATTAAACAAATACATTACTACAATTTCCATTTACAGGCAGAAGCAACGGCACAGGTTCGAACAATTCATTTACATATCAGTTCCACGGTGATCCCCGGGCCACTTTCGCACAGTTCTTTGGCTCCAGCAATCCATTCGCCTCATTCTTCGACGACAATCTCTTCGACAAGAATGTCTTCGATTTGGATACGGAACACGATTTCTTTTCATCACCCTTCGGTGGTCTGGGCTCACGTCATGGTCTTGGTGGGGCGTTTAGGTAAGTTGCTTATTGAACCACAATTATTTTGCTGATGCTTTAAATAATCCAGAGAAGGCCTTCATTTAGATCGCATTCATTCAATGTTCATACGCCCTTCAAAAAGGAGAAACAACAGGATCCACCGGTGGAACATGATCTGTACGTGACGTTGGAGGAAATCTATCATGGCTGTGTTAAAAAAATGAAAATCTCAAGGCGTGTCCAACAGCCGGATGGTGCGTCAAAGAAGGAGGATAAATACGTGAGCATATCGATAAAGCCAGGCTGGAAATCTGGCACAAAGGTGACCTTCCAAAAGGAGGGCGATCAGGCGCCTGGCAAAATACCAGCCGATATTGTGTTCATAATTCGAGATAAGCCACATGCCATGTTTAAACGTGAGGGAAGTGATTTAAGATATACAGCCCGCCTTACATTAAAACAGGTGAGTGTTTTGCTTGAGTTTGTGATTTGTGTGTCAGCACCAAATTGATTTTCTTTATTTTTTATTTTTTTGTGTTAAATTTTAATGGGAAAAATTCTCACACTTAATGGTGGTAAATGAAAACGAATCACGATAACAGCAAAAAAATTTTGTTAATTTAGTGTATAAATGGTTATTTACCATATTAGCTGGAGCTCCAACCATGCAAGCATTCGTTCATTAATTTGATCAATAAACTTTTTTAATTCGCGTTATTTTTTTTTATTTTATTGCCAATTTTTTTCTAAAGGCAGTTTTTCCCAAATTAATCAATGACACTTTTTTACGATGAAGTGTTTTTTTGTTGTTTGCTGTTGTTGTTTAATTTTCAAAATATTTTTATGGTCAACCAATCAAAGTTTCGGTCTATGTATGTTTGAATGTTTTTTCGTTTGGAAGTGTGTTTTGTTGTATATTGAACCATACACAGCCACTTAAATAGACAAAAAAATAAATATTAAAGTATTTCATGTGAATTTTTCCCATCAGTTGGTTTTCCATTCTATGGTTGCGAGTATTTAACATGATGGAGTGGTGTGTACCGAGTTTGTTTGCTGGTCTGTTAATGACATGGAGTATGTTTGTGTCTCTACTCCATTCTAGTCAACTCAACTCAACTCTCGTCAGCTCGACAAGATTCAGCTAAAATATTGATATCGTTCGTTTAGTTTTCTTCTTTTGTTAAATGTTGTGATTTTTTTTTATCATTCTGTTGATTTTCCATTTGCTGTTGTTGTTGGGCTAAAATAAACAGTATTTTTTTTGTTGTATGATTTTTCTGTTTGGGTTTTTGAGTGACGTTTTTGTTGTTATTGTGCTCTGAACATAACAAACGTCACCATTTATTTTACTCAACTTAGCCAGAGTTCGGTGGAGATAACCCAGTAAATAGTAAAAGGAGACATACGATTTAAATAAGTTAAACTTATAAATATAATACCGAAGCTAAAATAACTAGTTCTAAATGGGTTTAATCTGAACCACTTTATATTCTTTAATGACAGCCTTGGAACTAGTGATGTCATATTACTTCTGGAACCACTTCTGTAGCACACAATATATATAAGTTCCCATCGTTCCTACAAGGAGCATAGGGCCTCAATAAAATGTTTGAACATCTCTCTATTTTGTACTAACGCCTGCACTTCTCCCCAACTCTTGCCACTGATATTTACTTCGGCCTCAAATCTGTCTTCTCCATGTATGAGCTGAGTGAAACTGTGAGAGTTGAACGTCCCCTTCTACTGTTCCCTTGCGGGTTCCAGTCTATGACAGTTCCAGTGATGTCGTTAGTCCGTCTTCTAAGGGTGTGGCCGATTCAACACCATTTTCGTCTTCTTATTTCAATCGACAGGATTTGTTTGCTTGTTTTTTCCCAGAGCGTACGCATAGATATGGTTCTCGGCCATAATACATGTAGGATCTTGCGTAGACCTGCTGATTCCACTGCCAATGTTAAGCTTCGTTCGCCTCGAGATCTGAGTAGCTGTAAGTCAGTAGGCAAATATCGTGTGCTTAATCAAGATCGTTTAGGCGACCCTGCAATCCCCAAAATATCCCCCTGCCTTTATGTAAGGCTCTTCCAAGGATCGTGTCCAGAACTATGTTAAATAAAAGTGGTGACAGGACACTTTTTTGTCGGGTACCTATCCCAACTCTCACAGTTTCACTTTGAAATTTTCCATGGGTAGGATAGCGTAATAATCAGGCAAAGCTTCTGATCGGTTTTAGTTGTCGAATCCAGGGTTATCCTTACACTTTAAGTCGACTACCAAACCTCCTCGTGGTCTCTGTGCGATGTTCTTATCATTATGACATTTATTTTCAAACCTGCTGTTTCCGCTGCCAATGTTAAGCTTCATAAGTTCGCCTCGAGATTTGAGTAGCTGTGAGCCAGAAAATATCGTTTGCATAATAAAGATCCTGCAATCCCCTTGCCGTTATCGAAGGCTCTTCTAAGGGTCGTGCCCAGAACTATATTAAATAGAAGTGGTGGTTAAATAGAAGTGGTGACACATCTCTGTCGGACACCTATCCCAACTCTCAAACTTTCACTCAGAAATTTCCCATGGGCAGTGGGGCGTAATGATAAGGCAAAGCTTCTGATCGGTTCTACTTGGTGAATCCAGGGTGATCATTATACTTTAAACCTCAAGTCGACTCACAAACCTCCTCGTGGTGGTCCCTGAACGATGATGTTGACAGCCGTCAAGCATCTGCGAGTTGTGAGAGGCGATTGCAGCGTCTATTCTTCTAGTTGGTGCGGTTGCGAGGGATGTCTGTTCTTATATTAAGCGGTTCGCTATATAAATGTGATACAAACTTAGTCAGTCTGATGGCTAAGATAGCCGGCCCATCATCAAAATAGGCTACAGTAAACTAATCAGCTCCTGATATGAAAATTAATGACGAAACTTGGAACACCATTATGATTTTAAAACACTGCTATGGGTTTAAAAAAAACAGTTCTTTGGCGCTATATATACATTGGTTATAAACTTGTTATATAGTACACTTAAATATTAGTTCCGGAACAACTTTTTGCAACCGCTTTATGTAAAACTAATCATTTTCCAAAACCTTTTAAATTTAACTATTCAACGGCCGCTGTATAAATTAACAATAGAAACAATAAAAAATTCATTTTCCAAAACCTTTTAAATTTAACTATTCAACGGCCGCTGTATAAATTAACAATAGAAATAATAAAAAATCCTCATTTGCTTTTTGAAACTAGATTCTAACATGACAATTTTTAGTCAAAAATCACTGACAGAAGAAATAGTTCTGGAACTGTTTGCTTCGTAATGCTTATCTATTATTATTTCATACAAATATCATTCAAGAAAGAACTGGTTTCACAACCGTTCAAAATAACGTGTGATACCTCAGCAAAGCTTCCTTAGAACCAGTTCTGCAGCTGACAGTTTCAATCAAAAATCATTGATTCTAACGCCTAACAAGAATGAGGACTCGCTGTATGCATATCGTCACCTGAAATGCAAAAGGGCGTAACAACCAAAAAAAATCAAAATTTAGTTTTAAAGGGATATTGGATCAGGGCAGACGTCTTCACGTCTTTAGCTTTCTATTTTTAAAAATAACGACTTTATTAAAGAAAGAAAATCATATTTGTAACCACAATGCTTTTAATTTTATTAAGTTTTCTGTCTCTCCTGTAAAATTTTAAAAAGTGATTGATAAGTTCAGGAATATTCCACTAGAGATGCTAATCGGGACTGATTTTTGAAAATGATGTATGCTGATGTATTTCTTTTGCAAGTTGCAAATCTACATTATAACTTGGTTTCGTTATTGTTATTTGGGTTTTTTACATTTATTATTAATATCTTTTAGCCTTTAAGCAACCGAAATATTTTCATTTTGTTCGAGCTCCTCATCTGAGATAAAATCAAATTCGTTTGAAGTGGATTTAAATTGAGTTTTGTTAGATAACATACAAAGAAAAGGTGAAGAATTGATTTTCCAGAACCCCACTCAAGGAAATACCGCTTTCCTTTATTAACTATGTTGTAGAAGGACTTGAGCTTAACAACTTTGCTGAACATCACTTTGCGATATTCGGGCATGTAGAATGTCAAAATGCATGAAAAAGGCACACAAAAATTACAATTTCCCCTATTTATTTATGAAAAACGGGATTTGGGAAATCCCGAAAATTCCTGGGTTTAAAATTAAAAAATCCCGAAATTTTCGGGAACGGGATTCCCCGTTTGGCATCTCTATATTCCACGATACAGCGTCATAAACCGTTTCGCCTTTTTCGCGGAGTATATACTTCTATTAGCATGGGAATTTTCATTCTTCATGTTCAGAAACTCAACAAAATTTCTATAAATTGTAAGCACCTAGAACATTCGGAAATATAATACAACTCGACGTTATCTTATAATTTATCAACCTGATTGATCGCCTCTGAATTAGTCCCTTTATTTTTGGGGTTCGGTGAACCAAATCGAATCACTATTGTCATAGCACCATTCTTGATCCCACCACTGATACCTTCCAAGTGTACAGTAATCGAAATCCAAATACTCCTAGAATCTGCATATGCTCCATACACATTATACTTTCAGACTTTGTCGAAGTCAAAGTATTTTAGTCTAGTTAATCTAACATTGAATTCTGAAGTTCTTTATTATATAAACATATGTTTAGAACTATTATTTAGTCATGAAACAAGTTGTCAGAGTCAAGTCCACCTTCCATTCTATATCTTCAATATCCAGAATCTTTAAAACAACGAATATGAATTGCTTGATTTCCAACTCCTTCCATATAAAATCCTGTTGCTGTGGGATGATATCTAGACCAATCGAGGTTGTTACAGCAATATCACTTGCAAAACGTATCGAGGCAATTCTCTGCAACTCTTGTTGACGAATATATGCAGTGTATAGTCTCGACATCTTCTCCTGTTCCATGACATTTAGTTCGAAGCTCTACTGACTCTGCAGAATAATACCAAAACATTGTCATTCATTTTAACAATATATTTATTTACTGGGTTACATAGTTTTTATTTATGTATATAAGAGTGTATATGTCTATGTAGTACGAGTATATACTATATAGTAAATTTATACATGTGTTTGTTTGTTTGTTTTTAGTCATGTTTATTTAAGGTGTTAAATTTTTTCACACATATTTATTTTGCTATTAAAACGATCTCTCTACTTAGCTATTTTAATAGCAACTACAAAAAATAACGCCAACAACAACAACAGCAACTATGCACTGAAAAATGTGTGATACTGGAAAATTGTTTTATTGTAAAATTTATTTACAATTTTTTTTTATTCTGTAAAGTTTAAAAAAAAAAACATTAACTGCTACTATTTTAAACGAAATGTTTGTGTTGTAGTAGAAAAAAAGGCTTGTAAAGCCAATTAGAGCATAACAATGTTGGTATAGAATTTTTAAAACAATTTTGAAATTAAATCTCAGAATATATATTTGCAGTGTAATTTCTTAGAATTTTTGTGTTGTTTTTTTTTGGCTAAATTGTTGTTATACATAGATTGTTAATTTTCATAAAAGGACTTTAATAAATATTTTATAGCAGGTTTAATTAATTGTCAGGGGATTTGAGTAGTTTTTATTAAATTTTATTGTTTTATAGATAAGTAATTAAAGTTTAATTAAAGTTTTTATTTAAGAGGGTTTAGTATGTATTTATATCCAAGAGAAGGTATACAACTAGAACTGTTTCAGCAGCACTGTCAAATCGTATGATTTTGGTAAGGAACGAGTTGAGGGGCCTAGTCTCTTGTATATAATTCTTCAGGCACCAATTAGTACCCTTTATGTGTTACTAATTTACCAATTCTCTATTAGTTAGGGAGCTCAGTCTCCTGTATAGAACCATTCAAGCACCAATTAGTGCATCTGAAGTGTTACAAAATGTATATCACATCTGCCAGTAGATATTTATTTTAATTTGAATGCTTTTTATATGGTAGATTACAAAAGTTCCTCAGTCTCCTCTTAAAACCATTCTGGGTTTTCTAATTAGTGTTCCTGACTTGTTTCAAATTGAGTATCGCATCCTTAAAAATATATATGTTTCTAATTTTAACAAATACAGGACAAATCGGTTGCTAATTGAATATTGCATCCCTTAGTAGATATTTGTTGCTAATTTGACATTCCCATAAGTAATTCTCTGGGATTTCATCCTTTTCTACTAATGAGCTGCAGACGATAAACTACACCTTTCCAATTAATTTCCTATTTGGGTTTCGTATCTTTCAGTAGATATTTGTTCCTAATTTTATCAAAATTCGCACAAGTAATTCTCTATGGATTCATCCTCCACTTAGAATACTCTACAGACGATAGACTACGTCTTCATATAAATTTTCAGACTCTACCAAAAACTACCCCTGACTTGTTCCAAATCAGGTATCGTATGCTTCAGTAGATATTTGTTTCTAATTTGATCGAATGCTTGATATGTTTGCAAACAAATAAGCTTTTGAAAGTTCTATGCGATCAAGGTACGATCTCAATTTCACAGAATACTTATCATCCTCCTCCGGCCAATTAAGTTTAAGAAACTTTTCTTTTACGTTTCCGCATACTCCGTAATCGGCACCGAAAACGAAATTCCATAAATTTACACCGAAAAAATGTTCTGAAACGAACTTTTTTTTGGTGCAAATGTATGGAATTTCGTTTTCGGTGCCGATTACGGTGTATGCGGAAACGTAGCTTTACCCCTCTTGGGAGCATTTGGCTTCCACAAAGCATCTCCATATTATACGATTTGTTTGCAGTTGTTTTTTCGCATATTTCCCATGTAAGATTGCTCTCCTAGTTATTGGAGTATCGTGCATTTCCATGTACGATGTTGCCATTAGAACCAGGCTATTGTTATTTTTTTATCTGGTCCAAGGATACATGTAGGATGTTGCCATAAGAGCCAGTCTATTGTTATTTTTGCCTTGTGTCAGTTTCGTTAATCGGTTGTTGTTCCAACTAAGTAGATGATTGGTCTGCTGTAACTGGTCTAGGATAATGGCCCTCTGTGTTTTTGGTATAGTGCTGGGGAACCTTGCTAATTCTTTGATTCCTACCTTTTTCCTAGGGGGGGGGGGCGGTCTGCCTGATCTTTACCATGATGTTATTCTCTTTTCCAGGGGGAGGGGAGGTCAGCGGGCTTCTTGGATGGATTCTTTAGAGGGGGGTTAATTTTAAAAACTCGAAAACAATGATGAAATTTTTTTTTTTACTTTAAAAAAAAGATTGAAAAAAATTTCGGTTAAAAAAAAATTGTTAGTGAACAAAATTTCGGATAACAAAATTTGGGTGAAAAAAATTTGTTCGTGAATTTCAAGAATTGGAGGCATTCTTCATGAATATTGTCGTAAAACTCAAAAAGAGCTTGCAACATCATTAGGAGCAGCAATTTCAAAATGTTTGCGAGCAGCAGGATTCATCCAAATGCAGGGCAATTGGGTACCATACGAATTGAAGCCGAGAGACCTTGAAAGACTATTTTGCTTGTCCGAAATGCGGCTTGAACGCTCTAAAAGAAAATCCTTTTTGCACCGAATCATTATTTGCGATGAAATATGCATCTATTAGGATAACCCGAAGAGTAATAGGTCGATGTGCAGCCCTGCCAACCAGCCGAATCGGCACCAAAACCAAATATCCATGGTGCTAATGTAATTATATGAATTTGGTGGAAGCAGAAGGGTCCTATCTATTATGAGTTGCTAAAATCTGACGAGACCAGAGCAATACCTGTTAAAAAACTATTTAGAATAAAGTGGTTGGGAAGTTCTGCCTCACCCACTTTATAGTGCAGACCGTACCCCGGCCGACTACTATTTGTTTCGATCTATGCAGAACGCTCTCTCTGAGATACGCTTCACTTCAGAACAGAGTATCCGAAATTGGCTTGAATCGTTCTTGGGCTGTTTTTCAAAAATATTTATAACTTTCGACAATTAAAAATTCATGAAATACTTTATTGAAAAATATGACAAAAAATATTTTTTATTGAATTTTTGCATAGATACAAATTTTTCAAATTGAAATAAAAATTTATTTATGAAGAGTTTTCAATATAATTTCACAGTTTTCTATTTAAAATTGAAAAATAAAAACGAATTTTGAAATTTATTATCAGCAATCCCGCAATTCCCAAAAAAAGTGTTGAAAATCCCAAAAATGGAAATTTTTAGTTTTTTTTTGGCTATAATATCCATACCAGGGTCGGAGTTATCGGAATCCTTCACAAAATAATTAAAAGCATATTTGGCCATCTAAAATCGGTTATTATATTTTGATATCGAATATGCGATTTTAGAATTTTTGGCCTAAAGTTTAATTTACATAAAAATAGGTGTTTTTTGAATGGACCTGGTCCCCTCGGTAACAAAAATTTTTAATTTTTTTTCATTCAAAATATTTTATGAAAACTTAGCTTTTAGAAAGTATATATTTCTTATACATCCTCTTAGAAATTTTTTGCGATAACTTAAAAAGAAAAAAAAGTTCTTTTTTCCCAAAAAATTAGCGAAAAATCGGCTTTTCAAATTTTTTTTTTAAATTCAAATGCATATAACTTTGGACTTAGTCATTATTTTTAAACAGTTCTTTTCTTATTTGACACATACGTATATTGTTAGTCCAATGAAGGAAAACTGGAAAATCGGAAAATATTTGGATACGCTGTTATCAAAAAACTGGAGTAGGTTGGGTAAAAATGTTGAAAATTTAATTTTCAAATGCGAATATCTCCTAAGCTATAAGATACAATTGATAGCTACGACTAGATCTTTTGTAGCACTCGATGAAAAGATTTTATGTGTGTAATTTTTTTGAAATCGGAGCACAAACGAAGAAATAGGATCATTTTAAAAATGTAATATACCCGAGGTGTCCTACTTTTAGGACCCTTGGTCGCGGCCCTGGTGGGCAAATGAGGTCCACGTTCAGAACTTAAACTCGACAGCACTTCTTCTTTGCGCATGTGAAATTTCATTCAAACCAATCTAACCATTTAGAAGTTACAGATTTATTTCCTTCTTTTTTTTCTATACCACTATGTGTCGCTTACGATAAAATTCGTTTAATGTAAAATGTAAACATTGATTTACGATAAACTCTTACCCCCTATAATTTTGAACTTATTAACAATTTTGATATTCTGAAAACGCTAAAACATCAGTCGGTCCATAAAATTTTAATTTTTGGAAATAAAAAAAAATTTTGAAAATGTCGCTTACGATAATTTGGCGCTAAGGGCTCGATATGCCAAACATTTTAAACATGTTTTATTGTTAATTTATAGGTGTTCCCCATTTTATTTAAATAACACAAAAAGTACTTTTTAAGACTTCTAATACTTTTTTATTTTAGTATTTATTAAATAAGTATGTTGAAAAGGTACTTGTCTTAAAGTCTGGTTAATTTTTTTGTATGCTACATTCTGGGCTACTTTATCATAACATAATGTACGATTTCCCCCCATATCCCCTCATTTAACATTAATATATTCTGACTATTGCTCAGCAGGAGCATAACGAATTTAGTTTTTCGAATTATTTTTTCTTGTGTGTGATTATTTTGTATTTTTTTACAATGAAAATGATTTATAAGACTTTGACGTGCATTTCAATTAAGATGACTTGTCTGGGTGCTTGTGATGTGTGTTGTTTTTTTTTTTGTTCAGAGGTGATTTGTATGACATGCCAAGAAAATTGCACGCAATTCAATGTCAGTTACAATAGATAGATAGATGACAGACTGACAAACATAGATAAAACATACAAACATACTACGAGGGAATCCTACAATGAAAAACTATATTTTGTGATTTTCAACAATTTGTTAAAACAATTTTAAAATGCATTTTTAACACCATAAATAATTCATATTTTAAATGCAAGAACGACAAAAAAAAAAAACATGAGAAAAACATATTTTTGTGAAAAACATACAGAAAAACAAATTTTTTAATAAATATTAATGAAACTAATTGATTTATAATGGTTTAATAATACATAAGGGGTCAGTCATTTTTAGTATTTTTATGTAATAAATACATAATTGAGTATGTTTAAAATAAAATTTATGTTTGTTTTTCTGTTTTCAAAAGAATATATTAATTTTAAATGTCGTTTTAAATTTTATCTTAAATTTTCAAATGGAGAAACAAAAAATCATCAACTTTGATCGATGACGTGATCATTACATTATGATCTTTTTAATTTGTTATTGTAGTTTTTGTAGCTTTTTTGTTTTAAATAGTTTAAGTTTGTTGTATTTTTTCTGCTGTACCATGTTTTTTTTCACCATATTCGGCAGATAAATGACAAACTGGTAGTTGCTGTTTGGTTTGTAACAACAAATTTACTAAAACTTTAAACATGCACGTAGTACGTAATAATATAAAATTGAAATAGTTTATGTTACTATTGTGTCAGTAGTTTTTGTCATATGTTTCATGTGTTTTTTTTTGCTGTACAAATATAGTTTACTTGTATAATTAAAATTTATGATTATTATTTAAAATGTCTATAAATAAATAAATGTGAAAACAACAAAAATAAATTAAGTTAAGAAACTTATTTAGCATTTTGCTTGTATAAATTCTAAATGTAGGTTTTTGTTTTTTTTTTTCTTTTTTTAACGGGAACTTTGAAGGAATATATTCTTGTAGGAAGTATTTGTAATTTATGGAAAATATAATACTGTTAAATACTTTTTGTAAATTTTTTATTTGATATAGTGTTATTGTTTAAAAGGTGGCAAAACTTATATACCTTTCATCAAGAAAAATTTATTTTTTCTTCATCGTGATATTTTTTCTGTGAATGAAACCCTAATTAGTTGTCTACAAGTTCTCAGTCTTCTGTCAAATACCTAACTCAGTTGTCAAGTAGTGAGCATTTATTAGTAAAAAATTTGTGAAAACAAAAACAAGTAAGAAAGTATGGTCGGTCAAGCCCGACCATATAATACCCTACACCAAGTAAATGAGCAAAAACATTTTTCTTTTAAAATTTCAATAATTTATATTCGTGAGTGATTTTCGGAAGTGGGCCTTATATGGCAGCTATGACCAATTATGGACCGATCACCATGAAATTAGGTCATGTGATTTTTGTCAACATTAAAGTTATTTATGGTGAATTTTGTTTGTATAACACAATTTTTAAGAGATTTATGCACTTTAAAGTGGTTTTTGGAAGCGGGTCTATATGGGAGCTATGACTAATTATGGACCGATTGTAACAAAATTTGGTGACACGAATTTCGAATACATAAAACTTATTTGGAGCGAAATTTGTGGAGATACATATATAAATTAAACATTTATGACTGATAAAGTCCAACTTCGGGTGGACATTTCTATGGGGGCTATGTGAAATAATGGACCGATTTTAGCCAGTTTTAATACCGCTTGGTCCATGGGCCGAAAAAATTATATTTACCAAATTTTATCGAAATATCTTCAAAATGGATAGACGGACGGACATCGTTTAATCGACTCAGAAAGTGATTCTAAGTCGATGGGTATAATTTAAGATGGGGTTAGACTAATATTTTTGGCGTTACAAACATCTGCACAAACGAATAATACCCTCCCCACTATAGTGGTGTAGGGTATAACAACACTCGTATGTGTGATTTGTTTGAGTTTTTACTGTAACTATAATATAGTTAAAAAACTTGTAACAATATTGAAATGGTTATAGTAACCATGCCCAACTATATTTTTTCTCTGCGTGTATATACAAATTTTCAAAACCAACCAGTTGCTCTGATATGTTACAAAACTGACTCATAAGTAGATATTTGCTTCTAATTTGACATAAGCAGAGCTAATACCCTGGGGTTTCATGCTCCTCTTCAAATGATGTACAAACGTTAGGCGTATAACCCTTAAGGCTTTTTCAAATAGAGCCCCCTGACTTGATCCAAATCAGGTATCATATCTTTCAGGTATTTGTTCCTAATTTGAAGAAATGCTGGACATACATACAAATAATATTTTGCCCTCTTTTTTTCACAAACACAAACTGCGAAGATTTTTGCTGGTCTGCAGATACAGCCAGAATCTCTGGCTGGAATCGAACCCGCAATCCTCAGATTGGTAGCCCAGTACACTTTCATCTAGTTTATTCGCTTAATCGAAAGTCTTATTCGAACAATTCCACATTACCAGTCAGGATACTTATCAGCCTCCTTAGTACAAAAGTTCCATTAAACCTCCCTTTCGCAGACGTTAGCTTAATCCAGCCGTACATGTACATATTTAATGTTTATATGTTTCTTAATAAAAAAATTCGATTACGATAAAAAGTACCATTATCATGAAAGTACCACGACAATAACATCTACGTTTCGGAAGCACACGTGATATTCACAACTGAGCGATAGCTCTATAACCGAAAGTTTTTTTTTCCCCAAGAAAAGAACAAATAAGAGAGCTACATATATTCTGCTGTGCTGAATCTTATATAGCCCTCGCCAAAGTATACATATTGTCAATTCACAAGGTCTCTTATCATGTCATATTGTCATAATGTCCTAATATTTCACAATGGTTTTTATTGTTTTTCAAGTAAAAAGTGTCCTAAACCAGTAGAGACCTTCGCCGAATGCCTAAGTGTCGGTTAAGCTGAGTTGCCGAGTCGAGATATATTAAGACATTATGACAATATGACTGATAAGAGACCTTGTGAATTGACCAATAGTATAGATAAAGATTGAAAATATTTATTGGTTAAAAATATTAAAAAAATATAAAATTTCACCAAATTGTACATTAAAATACAAATTTTTAATTATTTTTAGGTAACAAAATTTTA